>NC_142116.1:22580000-23780000 GCF_056152115.1 Neolamprologus brichardi | reverse complement strand
GAAGTAGAGGATCTGGGCAATCAACACCTATGCCCTGTCACTGAGCAGATACCCTGCTGGGATAATAAGCTGGCCAAAGGAGGAGGTAGAAGCTACTGACATCAAGACAAGAAGGCTCCTCACCATGCATGGATTGTTTCAACCCAAATCCAGCACCTATGCCTGCTAAGCGAACAGAAGGAGGCCGAGGACCAGTGAGTGTCAAAACCAGGATGTCCAGGATGAGACAACAAACATCCATGAGTACATCAGGAATATGACCACAACCGACTGCGTGAAAACCTCAGCCAGAGAGAGTGGTAGGGTCCTCAAAGAGGACCTGAGCTTGAAGGATAAAGACCACCAGCAGGGCACAGGAATGTTTTAGTTTTTTACACGTCCTAGTGCATTAATGGGTTATAAAATGAAATCCATGTAACAAATTGTAAGGAAGGATTTATGATAGGACAGAGCATAAAATGAAAAAAGTGGATAATTAGTCACTAAATAGTATTAAACAAAACAATAGGGATTAAACAAATTTATGCTTCTCCCGAGTCCTTTTTGAACATGATTATTATGATTTTCACTTTTAATTTTTTCCTTGCATCATTTTAACATGTTCAAAATAAACCCCAAATGCAATGGAATACCATTTTACAAAGCACCAGTCTTTTATTTTACCCTAAAAAATGAGGATCCAATGGGAAGTCCCTCGGGTACTTCAGCCACAGATGGCAGATTAAGGAAGGTTGGGTCATTGTCATTGAGATCCAGCAGGTTGACAAATACTGTGGTGCTTGCTGATGCACGCAGTGGAGGTGTACCACCTAAAGAGGGCGCCAAAGGGATAGATAAAGATATATTATATGCACACACACACACACACCATATCTCATGGTCAAAGGAGTTTATTAGCCACCGTAAAGAGTTTCATGGTCAACATAAAACTTTCGAAATGAGGCTTGGAGCAAGAGGCTCATCGCTGAGAACTGAAAACTATAACGTGATAATGACACATTACAATTTAAGCTTGCTTTTGGAACCCCTGTAATTAATAGGAGCATTTTACAAGTGCAAACCAACATCATACTGTAACACACTACTCACGGTCGACAGCTGACACGACGATAGTCCTCATAAGGTCCGTGTCCCTAGGGTTTGTGCTTTCCCTGTCCAGTGTTACCCCACTGGTGCGGATCTTCCCAGTACTGCTGTTGATTGTGTAGAAAGGATTTTCTGGATTGATACTGTATATCACTGTCCCATTCTCCCAATTGTCAGGGTCCACTGCCAACACCTGGACACAGAAACCAGCAAAGAAAACCCTTTACTTTCATTTGCTTGAGCTCTTCAGACAGCTTCCTCAAAACCGTTTACTATACACACATATATCACCCACATATAGAGATATATAAAAAGCTAAATTAGTGGTTTACTTTGCAAAAACAACTTAAAGATGAAGGGATGATCTGCAACAGAACTTTTCTGGTGAAAAAAGAAAGGAGGAAGAGGAAGGAGGAGGAACGAGAGAGGGAGGGAAAAGAATAACAGCAGCTGAGCATCGTGTACAATTCCTTTCAACTTTCCGAACACATCAGTCAGCTAAAAGAAAAATAGTAATGTCTCATTTTGTGACACAGAGTTGCGATGGGTGATGAATCCACGAAGCCGGGAGCCCAGCTAAAGCACAGGCTGATTTTTAAAGAGCTGATCAATTATTCAAAGCGCTGACTAAAAATGCTGGAAACTGGTTAATTGGTCATTAGAGGAACAAAGGTTTTGCAGGTATTTAATTATTAAGGGGACATGGTAGGCAGGCATCTCAGAGCCTCATTGATTAGCAACTGCACAGACAAAGGCAGGTGATATAAGACAGGGAGAAGTGCCTGACCGGGGCCCGTTGAAATGATCGATTCTGGCCCGAGCAGAGCACATTAAAAGATGGAGAGCAAATATATTAGCCTTGTCTATTGAACTGTGGTCCTCGTCTGACTGCAGAGAGGCAGAAAAGGGAATATTGTTTTGAAAGGCGATCCTCGAGGAGGCTTACGGTGTGTCTGTGTGTGTGTGGAGGCTGCAGCATTGATGGTGGGGTTCTCTGAGATTTGAGTGGGCTGATCCTTGCACTGGACACAGCGGCCAAATTCATCGGCTCACTGGACACCTCCAGGAGGACTCAGCAGGTGGCCTCTTGTCACCATGGAAACACTGGCTGGGCCAGGGCTACACTGGGGCCAATTACAGGACTGTAAGCCTGGGTGGTCAGATTTATTGAAAAATGGTCAGAGGAGCAACTGTGTCTGTCCACTGTGCACATGGAGACACATACAGTATGCAGCGCAGTGCTGGATACACCATGAAAGAAGTCAACTGAGGAATAACTACAGGAGATTAGGAAAAAGTGGCAACATTTTAGCAGTGCAAAGCTTATCGACCATTTCTTTTTCTCCACCGTTTCTTCATTTCACTGTTTTTTTGCACTGCAAGATGGGTTCTTGCTTCTTTCTCTGCCTAGAAGCTGAATAATTTGCTTTGCGTATGACTGCGGGCTACATTTTAATTAGCAATTGGACTCCCTTAATTACACTCACTGACGCCTCTTTAATTAATGGACAATCAGGGCTTAATTAACAACAACACATTGCCAAAGACACCGGCAGGACAATGAGAGTTTGGGCTAATAGAGGAGTTTACTTTGTGATGACCTATGCATGACGGCCATTTGTCCATCGATAGCCGAGTATGTATGCAGATCTATATTTCAAATGTTGTTCTTCAGTTAAAGCAGAAAAAAAAATGGATGATTCAGTTTTCACACTTTAATCACCCTGTATCTGATACTGAGTATTTTTTTTAAATTAAAAACACATCTTTGGCATACGTTGCAAAATCAGATTAATTAAATTAAGCTGCAAAATACTGTTTCAAAACAGGAAAAAAAAGAGAATCAAATGACAGCAGTGCACCAATCAAAAGATATAAAAAATTCAGTAACTTACTTCTAAATTCATTCACCACCCGTCCTACACGAAACTACTCCAGGACCACAGTACTGACTTTTAAAGTAATTGCAGTCCCAACATGTGCAAAGTTCAGGCTTTTTAATATTCTTGACATAATTTCAGGTGGGTTTTTTTGCTGCTATGGTACATGAAGTTTTTGAAAAGAATATTCAAAAACATGTACATGTATTCAAATGGTTAAAATTTCTTACTGTTATGTTACTAAAAAAAAAGTCAAATTAGTCAAAAAGTACCAACAGTCTGAAAACCTAGTGTTATTTTAAATAGCTCTATAATAACTCTCCTTCAATCACCGTGAAGGAGAGGTCAGAGGTCACACCCCACTCTACACCCCTAAAACATCAGAATTGATGTAATTGTGTTTACAGACAGAAGGACACACATGTGTGCAAATGCTAGTGAAAACATAACCGCCTTGGTGGAGATAATAAACATGTAATTTTAGTATTATTATTACAGTGTGCCCATGTTACTATTAGTAAGACCACCTAATGAGTCGAGTTACAAGTTGGGCTAGAGACACTCACAGAGATGACATCAGTGTTGATAGGACTCATCTCAACTACGTTGGCATTATATGGCTCGTCTCGCCACATGGGGGCATTGTCGTTGATGTCCAGGATGGTGATGTTCACCTAAATTCAGCAGGAGAGGGAAATTATTTTCATTAACTGACTATACTGATGCAATATGATGCGCCAAGTCCGATTACTAGTACCTCATAGCTTTTATACTACAGAAAAAAAAAACATGCTATGGAGCGTCTATGCTGATGAAGCAGAATTTATTGAGGTCAAATTATTGGTTGATGAGTGATATAAAACTGTTACCGTGGCAATCCCAGTCTTCTGCTGTGGGCCCACGCCTCCATCCACTGCTCTGACTATCAGGATGTACTCTGACTTCAGTTCACGGTCAAGCAGTGCTGTGGTAGTAATCTCTCCTGAAACACACATGGTATCAGATCAAAAGTGCCAAGAAAGGAAAAAGAAAACAACAAGAACAACAACAGGAAACACTCGGAGAGCGCAAACCCCCGCAGAGACAGCTCACTTTACTTTAGCAAACAGTATTATATTTTATATGTATTCATTTTGTTTTATTTGTTCTTATTAAAGGTACTTTAAGAAGTTTGTAGAGTAGTAAAAAAAATATATTTTTTTCTTTTGATGAGGATCGCTGTGGACACGGGGTGCAAGCCAGTCACAAAGTGCACAGAAGCAAAGTAACCAAAAAAACACAAAAGGTTGTGCATACACAGATTTAAATAAGCCATCACTTCCTTACAGTCAAATCTAACATCTGTTTTAAAATCAAACAAAATAGACTTACATTTACAGATTAAAACAAAAAAATTCACACACGTCCCTGGTATAAAGACACACCATGCACACACACAGACCTGAGCGTGAGTTGAGACGGAACTGAGAGGAGCCCTCCAGGGAGTAGATGAGTGAGGCCTGGCCAAACTCCCGTGAGGCATCCAAATCAGTAGCATTCACAAGCAGCACAGTAGCCCCTGCAGAAAGGGGGGGGGGGGGGGGGGGGGTTTAGACATAAAGAAAGTCACAACTCACTGAAGTGAGAGACAGTATCATGGAGAAAACATGTGAAGTCTAGGAAAAAAGAAAAAAAAGGCAGGGATAGACGAGCAGCAGAGACAGACTGAAATGGCAAACACAGAGCTAATGTCTTCGCCGCCCCCATCCACAACTCGACTGATGGCATGACAGTGAGTGGGTTTATGGATTAGTGGATTATCAGCTTGTTTGGCACAGCCCATACTTGGCACAGACTTGATCAATACCCTGGCAGGCAGAGGGGATGAGAGGCTAGCCAGAGCCGCAGGGTTAGCCCTGAGCGCAGCCTTGCATCCCAAGCCTCGGGCCTTCAGCTCAGGGCCAAACACTTTAGACATAGTCTCCTAAACCTCGAGCCCCGGCCCAAGCAGCTCAGCTATGCGCTCCTTCAAAATCGGGTCCGAGGAATAAAAACTGGCCAGGATCTGGCAGAACTCGAGACAGAGAACAAGGCGGTCAAATATCTCATTTCCCTCTAGCGACTGGAAACTAATCTATTGTCTGGGATGAAAGAGTCTTTTGAATGCATGCATGAGAATGAATATAGCATCCAGTGATTTCCCTTGAATAGTCAATATCCTATTCTGACTGAGAATTTTAAAACATTATGCAAAATCAAAGCAAATAAGACAGTGCAGGCCAGAGGATGGAAATAAAATAAAACATTTTAAAAAAGAAAAAAAAAAGGAAAAACAGCCCCAAGACAGCAGAGCCATTTGTTGTATATCCTAATAGTAAGGCAATTCGAGTGAGTGGTGACTGTATGTGCAACACATGGTGTTTGTCTGGAGTGTTTAAGTGCTGTGTTGGCTGCGCCGACCAGAAAAATGTATTCTAGCAACTAAACTGTAACCCCAAACGTATGAAATGACTCACCGGCGATAATGTTCTCGGGGATTTTGATGATGTAGGACTGCTTGCTGAACTCGGGTGGGTTGTCATTTTCATCCTGGGGGAGGTACAAACATCAACAACAGCTTGAGTCAATGTGCTACACAATGAGAAAATGCTAATGTTTCTTAAAAAAGAAGAGTTGCTGAAACTGTCGTCACACATTAACACTGAGATTAGCAAATTTGGGAATTAAGACAGTGAGAAGCACAAACGTTTTTAATAGCATCAGTGCTGGTGGAATCTCTTTGAAGATGCCTACTGAGCTGAAAGACTCTATAATATATTATTTTATGACTTCAAACACTTTGTCATGCCGGCTGCTGTTTTCACTGTCCAATCAGAAACTATTTTGAAGCTACTACACTAACTATCCCACCAGTGAATGCAATGTTAGGCGTTTTGCGGCTTTAGGAGAAAAAAAGTAGGCTGGACAATAAGTGGATTGATGCTCAAGCTGAGACACTGTTGCAACAATATATGAGAAAATAGTTAGAAACATTATCATTATTACTTCTAATGGCACTGCCCGAAGCAAAAGAGCAATCAGGCCCTATATACTGATAGGAATCACAGACTAGAGCGTGCTACAGCTTCTGCTGAAAAACAGACTTTGTAAGAGTATTTACATTTCCTCACAACCTCCCACTCGCTGAATTAGAGTATTCACACCAACACATCCAGTTGTGTGGCTATTCACAGAGAGTTTCCCCACTGTGTGAGCCGCTGAGAAATGTTAACACTTTAACAACAGTCACTGGCACTATTATCTATCTGGGCTCTGTGCTACACTGGCGCAAAGCATTGTGTGTATGTGATGCTGCCAGCCACTGATAAACCCCTGTGGTGTGAGTCACGACACTGTGGAGGACAGCAAGAGAGAGAGAGAGAGAGAGAGAGGGAGAGCATAATGAATTTGGCACATCTCTCCCAGTTGTTTTACACAATATTTCTCCCTCTTGTAGGATGTGTACAGATATGATTACTGTCCGTGCATATCAAAGAATATTCCAACTGGATTCATCCATTCTACCGCCATTTTTTTCCCTCTTATGAACAAAAGGTTTCATGTCTAATTGATGGCTATCATGGGAAATGAGCTTAAGAGCCAGCAGAGAGACTGTTTGTTAGTGTTCGGTTGCTCGTTATATTTTTACAGCTTTATTTATTGCACCTTAGCGAAGGTCAATATTCATTCTGTTTTTAGTCAACAAAAATACAATATTACACCTACACCCTGATTAATGTGAGAATTTGGACACATATTAGACAGCTTTCTGTGACCACAGTTCCAACGCGAGTCGTCTTGAACGTGCAAGCATGATGTCATTACTGCCTTTAATTAGGACATTTGAACAACCTCCATACACATCAGCATTCAAACATGGTTCAAAGATAACTTAAAAACCCAAAAGCATCATGAAATGAAACCATATACGTAAAAATTTCCCGTGCATAGCATCACAATACGGTCTGTCCCACGAAACAAAAGAGAATTCTTCATGTACACATTTGCAGGGAAACATGCATCAAAAGCTCTGAATCACTATCTTGTAGGATCAGAACCCAGAACCTCATGCAGAGTGTTTTCTTTCCTCCATCCTTTAATATATTAAAACATCTGTGATGCAGTGCGGGTGCGAGTAGACAGCTGTGACTTTTTCTAGTGCCTCAAAATAAGACATTTACTGATAAGACTGACAAGCGAACTGGAAGCTCAGATAGCTGCACAGACTGCGATAAAGCTGCAGACAAAGTTGCAGTGAGACACGGGTTAAAAGGATTGAGAAGGTAAACAGTGAAGGAATACTGAAAGCAATATGTAAGTCAGAAACATATGAAACAATCCACCAGATGAGGCTGGTGACACCTGTCACAAACTGCAATGTGGGTTTTTATAAGTATAAGGAAGCTCTGTGTTCATTCACTACATATGATATAAGAGCTCTGTGGGCTTCTTTCCTATTTTTAAAGGGTTTGGCAAAAGTGTCTTAAAAGTGGGGAGACTGTAAGGATTTCTGTCGCATTGTCTGGAATTAGAAAGAATCTCAGCTTTGATCAAAATAGTTACTATATAAAGAAGTTATTTACGTTGTGAAATATTAGTTGCAAATAAAGTCAATGAAGGGGCATCTTTAAGTCTTAATGAATTACATGCAGGTTCCACATCAGTTAATCTTAAGATAGAAAACAGAGGTTGAAGGCCGCTAGGGTACTAGTAACTTTTTTAAAGTTGTGTTTATAATCCTAAAAGTGCCAGCCGCTTAAGCATGCTGCACAATGGTAATGGGGAAATGTACGTTTTCTCTGATAGATTTAGCATTACTGTCATGGTCCGGGTGAGTACGGGGTTTTTCCACTCCGCTGGGCTCCACCTTCAAGCAGAGACTCCAATCAGCTTCCACACCTGGTTCCAATTAAGTCACCAGCATATAAGACCAGCATTCACAACAGACCTCTGCCAGATCTTCTGCTAACTCACGTTAGTGCTAGGCTGCCAAGCCCTTGTGAGAGCCCTTAACTACTGCTTTTCTCCTCACCGTGTTTTCTTTGTCATAGGACCCACCTGGCAGTCGCACTTCCCAAGCTAAACTACTCTTTCCATCATTGGGCTACACCTGCCTGCCTTCCTGCCAAGTCCCTCACTCAAAGTATATTCTGGACCCTCTCTGGACACTCCTCACCCGGAACCCCTTGGACACCCCCTCCTCGCATGACACTTTAACCTGCAACACGTAAGCCCTAACCACCACAGTCTAATCCTTCAGCTGTGATTCACTAGACTGCCACTGACTACTTGTCTCCTCTCATTATAGTGACTGCGTACCTCCATCCAAGCCGCTGCCCCTTTTTCCATTCCCAGGATCCATCCATGAAATCTAGCACCTAGTCATAGCACTCAGAGTTTCATGTTCATAGTTTGGCCTCATAGTTCTCAGTTCATAGCTTCCACAGTTCAAAGCATTCATAGTTTCCTGCTTTGTAAGTTAACTAGGCACTGTAAATAAAGCACTGTGTTCACGCCTGTTTTGCCTCCCTCTGTGTCTGCATTTGAGTCCACACCCACAGCCTGGCCCTCTCGGCCGTAACAATTACTAACCTCCGTGACCTCTGTGCAAGCACTCTAGTTACACTGAACTGTTTGAGCCCTCTTAGACCTACTTTTCAGGTTTTATTTCCTGCAACAACTACCAAACCCCTGAACCCAGAACAACTAAACTTCAAATCACATCTGCTTGCGGGTTTGCTGTAAATAACTTTGGAAGAACAGCATTCAAATGTCTTTGACATCCCGGGAAAAGATGCCATCCCGTTGGTGATAATGTGAGGTCAATAACATTTTTAGACATAAGGCAAGGCTTCATAAAAGCTGCTAAATGCCGATGGACAGTACATAGCAAGACGTGACAGTTGTTGCTTAAGGTCATTAGTCTTCATCTTATGTACAAAGCACCGGATGGTAGAAAACGTTCACAGCTTGAATAAGGCTGCATACTTGTCATGTTTATATTTGGGTGATGCAGGTGGAAAACATGCTGAAGATTTAACCAAGTCAAAAGCTGTGTACTCGCAAAATACTGCTCTGTGTCTGCATTTGTTGACAGCTGTCAGCAAAAACTGCAGGAGGAACTGATACTTGAACCTCCAGTTGTGGCTGTGTGTCATTAAGTTGTTGCTGTTGTGTGTATGTAGCAGGGTTATACTTACAATCACCTCCACCGTAACAGGAACAGTGCTGTTGAGGGCTGGATTTCCCCCATCTTTGGCCATCACTGTCAGATAGATCATGCCCTTGGGAACCATCTCATAGTCCAGAGGTCTGATGACACTGATCACTGGAGGAAGGCGCACAAACATCACATCTTAGTAAAATTGCTGGTCAAATAATTATTATAATCCCAAAATATTCCAAGCAAAAATTTACGTATAAACAATCCTTGGATATATAATCTGTTTTTAGCTTAACGCGCACACTCTTAAACTCAACCACATCTGCGTACCTGCGTAGCCTTCCACCATGATGATACGGAAGTAATCAGGGAAGGCCGACGCTGAAACGATGGTATATGTCAACACGTTGTTGGGAGGAGAATCTTCATCTGTAGCCTGTGATTGGGCACAAGGTGTGCGAGAGTAGACGATGTTAGTGACTTTAACATGTGGCTCAGTAGGCCTTTTTATACACCCAGTGTGTCTTAATGGTGGCAGACGTAATGCTGGGAGAGTGTGATAGCATGCTGGCTTAGCGGAATCAAAGGTGTGCTTTGTGCACAAAAGCTTCAGCTTTCTGGATCTGCTTTCTACACATGCATACAGTACATTACCACCTCCACTGCTGGCTTCAGGGCGGTACCTCAAAGCACTCTTATTTTGCCTTTTTACCTTTTATATAGAGCAGTGAGGTGTAATAATTGTGGGGTTTTCTCACCTTGAACAGGGAGTGCAAAAGAAGCTATCGACAGCCAAAGTCTCGCGTGTGCGATGGAACAGATGTTGCATTAGACAGTGATAATATTTATGACTATATGTCTGCACAGCATGGGTGTTTTTGAGTCTGAGTGTATATGTGCAGCCAGGAAAGTGTCAGTCAGCGTCAATATGTTATTGGACAGATTAAAGCTGATTCTGGCTATTAGTGGCGCAGGCGTCAATACTGGATGAACACCAACCGAGCCTAGACAAGCCAAGCAGGCAGAGGACAGATGAAACCGTACTTTGTCCACAACAACAACAACAACAATGATGACACCCCCTCATTATTCTCGAGCTGGCAGGAACTTAAACACGAGTCCTCCGGCTGTGAGGGGAGTCTACTGGGCTCTCACTGGCATCATTAGAGGCTGGACAGGCTGTCAAAAACACTCACTTGTTTCCCTTCATAACACAAATCTCTCCTCTTTGATTTAACGCCAGAGTGTTGAGTAAGCAATACCTTTCTTCCCCCACAACTTCCTAAGCTGTGGCTTTCTCTTCCAGACCGTCTTCCTCTATCAAATTCCGACAAATAGTTTTGCATTACCACTCAAAGGTAAGAGGAGTTGGGGGCAGCAAATCAAATAGATGAGCGGCTAAGGAAGCAAAGGAATAAGGAGTGTTGAGAAAATGAAAAAAGATTTAGCTAGAAAGCATAAGCGCAGTGGTAGGAGGCACAAATCTCCAAGGCAAAAAGCAAACAACACAAGAGCCTCTCTTTGCTTTGTCTCTCAAAACACCCTCTTCTTCTATTTCAGCGTTCTTTCGTTTCCTCCATCCCTCCCTGTTTTCCTGGAGTACTCTGTGTGTGAGTGCGCGCACATTTATTTGTGTGTGCACAAGAGGTTCCAAGGCATACTGCTGACACACACACAATTATGCGACCGGCTCCCTCCCTCCCCTTCCTCCTGAGGCGGCGCATTAATATCAGCAGCGTTTAAGGTTAGCTCAGACTAATCAAACACAGCGAGCCAAAGCACTGAGCCTGGCCATCAGCTCGGTTCCCACAATGCAAAAGGCAAACTGCCATAGTGTAACCGTAGCAGCGTAAAGCCACAAGGGATGTAATAGTCTTTCTCTTGTGGGTGCAATCAAAGCAAACGCTGACCCACTGGTTACCACTGTGCCTGCGCACCACTGCCTTATGTGTGGCAGTGACTGATGGCCAACACAGTAAGCTGACCTGTTCTTTTTGGATACAGTGCAGACAAACATTTTACTGCGTGATTACAGTAACAGAGAAGGAACACGGAAGAAAGACGAGAAGGGCAGCAAAGCCAAAAAGGTCTGGGAGTCAGATTTGTGGTAGGGTTTGAGTGAGATTCTGTATAGCAGGGTGTAGTTTTTATGTGAATGTACCAAATAAGTGCAAGAGAACACGGGGATATATTCTGTCTCAGTGCTCAGTGTGTGGAATAATTTCATTTCAAATCAATAATAAATAAACATTATTTTTTATCTTACAACGTAGTTTGTTTATTGCAACCAAACAAACTGTTGCTATGCGGCACTTCAATACCATTGTGGATGTTGATTTTAGTCTCGAGTGTTAATATTTAAAACCCGCGATGGTCACAGGTGTATGTTTATGGGGTAATTTTACAGCAGCTATAAACGGGACACGTTTACGACACTGTCTTGTAAAGAGCATGTAATTTTGCCTACAAATTGTACAGTAAGCATGCTTTAAAAACTCCGCCGCCTTTTGTGTGTAGGTGCTTCTTCGACCTTATGCGTTTATAATCACCCTGATTCGTGCCACTGACTGCACAGTCTGTTCGTTCTCTCGCAGAGAGCCCACATACGCCTCCTTTTGGAAGAGTGGCGCGTTGTCGTTGACGTCCAATACGTTGACTCGGACCCTCCCCGTGGTCTCCTCCCCACCGCCGTCCTTTGCCAGCACAGTCAGCGTGAAGCGGCGCATTAACTCATAGTCAAGGCTGGCCTGCAGAACGACCCAGCCTGTCTCTTCATCAATTGAAAACCTGCAAGAGAAAAGTGAGGTTAGAGGCCCATTTTTTTTCTTCCTGTGACTACAAGTGCACCGCACTAACTTTATTTCATAAGATTAATATGGCTAGCTCTGGCCGTAAGCACAGAAACCCCCAACACTGTCCCACGGACCACTCTCTACCACAGGAAATTTACATCTTTGGACTACAGCTCCAAAGGGGCCAATTAATTCTGGCAAGCAGCCCCTATGAAACTAGAAATCCAGAGAGTAGTTAGAAAATGACACAGCTCTGGGTGAGAGCCCAGAAGTCCCATGCAACTGGCACCCAAATCTTTTGTTTGTGAAAGGGAGCCAATCAGGAGCAAGCTGGCTTAAGAGATGGAGAAGGTAGCTGAAGACAGATTTTAAACTGTCATGCAAAGCTGCTCAAATATATATAATACAGACTTGTGAGCAGGGAGGTCCCCGTATTGTGTTAAATAAATAATTAAATAATTTTGTTAAAGACAGAAAAATATACATATAGGAAGCCACAGTAATGGTGGTCTTTTAAAACACTGGAGATTATTAATGAGTGAATTATGTGAGTGCTTGTTTTTCTAGGTGTTTGTGGCCTGAAGAGAGCAGACGTTGAGATAAGCGCCAGACATTGTTGTAGCTCAGCTGTCTCTGGTGATGCTGTGTGCCAGAAACAGTGCGGTACAATTGTTAACAAGGGGCCAAATAAATGAAAAATTAATGTCCTTGTGTGTGTGTTTTTGTGTGTGTGGACTGATTGACTATGTGTAAGTGAGTGTGTGTGTGTAGCTGTGTCTTACTGGTCTGGCTCATCAGTGAAGTAGTACCGCACAATCCCAAAAGTGCCTGCATCTCCGTCTGTGGCCTAGACGGGCAAAAAACCCCAAAAAACAAAAAGAAGACACACATTTAAAATCATGTTTAATTTGGTTTATTTGCTTCCCAGTAAAGTTTTACAGTATGTTCAGTTCCTGTCGTTTGTCGATTTTAATTTTTTATCCCGAATTTTTTTTTTTTTTTTTTTGCTTTTCATCCACTTTAACTTTTGAGTCACTTTCAATTTCAAGCATCATTTGGCTAAACTATTTTCATGTGGAAAAAAAAGTTTTGTGCCATGTGTCTGTGTACCTTGATTTTCTGTGCTGTAGCCAATTAGGAAGGGAAGTTAATGTTGAACTTTTGCGACATGATAGCAAAGACACATTATAATCTTTTTTTTTTCACAAACCAGCCATGAAATATTCATCCCATTCGAGACAATGTTTCTGTTATGCTATTCCTCTGCATACATTTGTGCCTGTCTGAGTTGAAGTGTGGGGTAGCATGAGCTCACTTGTCATGACTGCACTTTGCTCCTTTTCCTAAATTTCTCACTCTAACAGCTGTCTATGACTCTATGATAAAACATGAAAGCCATGCTTCACGCTCCAAAGGTGTTGATTGGATTAAGTCTGATGGGAGGAGTGATACATTTTCCTCACCCGCATGACCCGCAGTTGCCTTAAAAGCAACAAGAATTGCTGTCATAAGTTTTGCAGATAAAAGGGGTGTCAGAAGAAATACCATAGAAAGAGCAACACTTTTAGAAATCTTGTGCTTAATGAAATGCCACATTAAAACAATCTCTCTTTGCAAACACACACACAAACACACACGCCTGCTTGTGTACACGTGAACTGGCGTGTGTACACGGGGTGTTGTGTTGGCGCTGATGGATCGCGGCAGGAGAGGGTGTTGTAATAGAGTTTCACTTGAGTGCCTCTACAGTCAGTTGAAGGGCCAGACTCAAACGTGTCTGCAGCCTGCTCTGTCAACCACAGTGCTGGTCTCTGTGATTCAGTGATGCCCCGATACCGACCTTATTACGTGGACCTCTGCGTACACGTGTGTGTCCAGAGTGCGTGCTTTTTTTTTTCTGGAACGCAGCCGTGACATGTCCTTGTGAGCGCGGACAGCTGCAGCTATCAATGTGTTTTCCACTTCCTTCTAAAAATTACCCTATGCAGTTTAGCTGAAGCTTGTAATTTCACAGAGCTTCGAGTACATTGTCCTGGATGGCAAATCGATGTTTCTTTTTAATGTCCGAACGGCCCCTTCTCAGTTGTCAAGTGTAATGGAGCACATCCTGCTGAACAAGTAGAGAGCGGGTTGCTAAATACAAACGGAGTGTTTGGAAATCCAGTCAGGTTCTAATGTTAACCTTTGAGTTTTCATCTATTGAGTCTGAATGACTTCATCATTTAATGCCGCTCAGCTGGCTGCCCCCCCCCCCCCCCCCCTTCTCCGTCTTTGCATTCCAGCCCATCCCTTCTCCACTATCTTCCTCTTTTTCCTTCTGTCTTTTCCTCACTTTCCTCCCTGCATCCGAGCACCTTTCCACGTTCTCCCCTCTCCTGCACGTATCTCCCTTAGCACACCCTTGGCCCTCGGTGGCTCCCTCCCTCCCTTTGCTCCCAAGTGAGTGACAGGCCCATAAGTGCTCCAATGATAGTGGCAGGGGTGTTAGCGTGACAGCTATCGAGGCAGTGACAGGAGCCCGAGCCCAGCCTGGGAGCTAATGTCGCTTCTGCTGCTACAGCCGAACTGCTCTCGCTACGACAGACAGACAGACGGGGCAGAGCGAGAGACAGGCAGGGAGAAAGAGAAATGAAGAGTCGTAGACGGCATCCACTCCCCTCCAGTCATTCACCAGCCAAACAATCGCCATGGCCCAGTCACTTTGCCAACTGTATGTCAAAGACTTTCAACTTTAGCCACAGAAGGCCCTCAGCAGATGGACGGCAGAGACTGGTTGGCAGAGGGATTTTGCAGCCACTTAACATCTTGGGAATCGGAATCATTGACACCAGTGTATTATGCACTTGCCCCTCGTTGCCATGGCAGCTTAAACTTCTTTCTTAGTCAGTGAGTTGGAGGTGATAGAAAAGTTGAGGTGGGGTGCACAGGGAGAGAGTGAGCGTAGGACTTAATGAGGAAAGAAATGACATGGAAATAAAGCTGGGCAATGTGCCTTACTAATGTGACTAAAATCCTAGCAGACAATTACAACCACCATTTAAAGTGCAGTGATGGTTCACGCGGATAAATAGTTTTCATGCTAATGGATTCATGAAACACGACTTTTTAGGGAGCCACTGAAATAAGTGAAAAGAATTAGAAAAACTCAAAAAGAAAAAAAAAAAAACTGTAAAGGAGGCATTCTGGTGAGTGAATGCTGTATACCAGGATAGCACAAAACACTTTAGGTATATCGCTACTGTGATCTATTACTGTGTACAGACTATGGTGCAGATGTACTGATAAATACCGGGCCTAGACTGTAATAGCGCTGAGGAGGAGGGCACTGAGGTATCAGAGTCAGCGTCCTGATCAGAGTCCAAACTAAATTGTTAAGAAGTTTCTGCACAAAGAGTCACAGTGCTGCTGATTGCCACTATAAACTCTGCAAACCCTAGGGTCCTCAGGCAGTAACTACAAAGAAGAAATTAGTTCTCAGTTGACCAGTTTGGTTAAATGATGTGTTTCTTCACATCACAGCGGCAGAGCCAGTAGGCAAACACAGTTCTGTGTGTGTGTGAGTACCTGTGTATTTACCTTTTGTATTTTGTATTGGATGGTGTGTGTATGTGTGCGCATATGTTTGTGAACATGTGAGAAGGATACACATGGACAGAGATTCATAGGTTCATTCAGTTTTGAGGTAAAAATGCACCCAAACCATTTACAGTATAAACAGCTATTATTACACTCAATTGCTTTCAAGAGAAAACGGAAATGAGAGCTTCCCCTCAAGGATGGCTGAGAGACAAGGCTAGTCTGTGTGCGTATGTGTGTAAGTTAGGGCTGGGATTGAGGGAGTGGGGGTTTGCAGGACCGTTTTCCTTAGCGAGGAGGTTAAAGCTGCACGGGCTTCTCTATCTTGAGTGAGCTAAAATTTGAATTGATTGGCTACCAAAATTGCTTTTTCTGCAGGAGCTTTGGAGGCATGGAAAAGGAAACCAATTACTGCCTGTCAAAGCATGCTGTCAAAATAGAGATGACCCCCAGTCCCAACACAGACAACCTCCTCTGTCTCAGTGTTGCACACCTAAACACAATCACAAAGAAGGGATAGCAAATGCGGACCCACATGTGCACATAAACAGTAAAAGTAAAGCTGTCCAGTCTGTGAGAGTGACTGTGGAGGAGGCGGTCCACAAGGTTATTGTCCTGAACCTGGGTTCCTCTGCTCTGGTTAGGTTTCCACACTACTGATTGTGGCAAAATCATAGATTAACATTCATAAATGCTACGTAAGAATTAAGGCCCAGAGAACAATCATTTAATCAAACACCAATACATCATTGTGAATACTTAAATCAGTACACAAACATTACGTTACATGTACAATGTTCTTTGTGAATAGATATTGCTAAACAATTTTTAGTGTAAATTTGTGCTTGACGCATCCTTTTTCAAAAAAAAAAAAAAATGGCGACGGTGAACTGTACTTCACTAACTCTCAAAATATACTTCATTAAAAGAATTCTGTCACAACAGCTCTGCTTGTTAATCATCAGCAACAAACTTACAAACCATCAGACAGAAGTGTTGGTGATTAAATTGCTTTGAAATACTGTATACACATGTCACATGGTAATATCTTTTGATATGGCCATGTGGTCCACATAATAACTGAAGATGCCCTTGCTAAAGTTTAGGAACTCTACAATCAACATTACGCAACTTCTTTAATGAACAGATTAATGCAGGCTGTAGTGGTCTGAATTAATCAGATCAAATTGACATTAAAATCTTAATTAAAGCCAGCGTTTCCTGTGTTGTGCATTGGTGGAGTAATTTAAGTGAACTTACACTACAAAGTTTGGGTAACACCAAATTGCTTTGTTCAACTTGAATGCTGCTTTCTGGAACTTGAAATTGTATAAGCAGAAGTAAATGGTTGGATGGATGGATGCAATGCTACTGCAGACAGGAGAAACAAAATCAAACTAAAGCTGTTTCATCATACATATAGGTGCATTATTATCACTATTTAATTTAAGTTGTTTTAAGTTACAGAACAGTGTAATTCCATCCTTTAACAATCCTCTGAAGAACAGGGATTTAAAAAAAAATTGGCGATCTGAGTTAATTATTCTGTAAATTAACATCAACATAACTGACAGGGGACATGTCAACAAGTCACATTCCAACCGAAGACGTGTGAAAAAGTGAATTAAATAATTTTAATGTAATTTAAATAATTTAATTAAATAAACAGGTGTTGGCTTTCACTCAGATCTCTGTTTCTATGCCCACGAACTAACATGGGACCGTAGAGAGCCTGTCTCTGATCAATTCTACAGAGCAAGACTCAGCAGAGCAGCAGCCTGGAAAAAGCACAGAAACTCAGATACCACGTTGGGGCTATTCAGACATGTGTCCAATTAATGATCACATATCCTGAACATCTACTGACTCAACACTCCTGTGACTGAGCTAATGAGTGAATTTTATACATTCTTCTTCACTTTCATATCGGACACACGAAGCTGTGCGATAAGACACAAAACTCAAACCCCAACAGCAAAACTGAAATGAAATACACCTCCCCTCCTCGGATCGCACTAGGACTGACCGCTCCTCTCTCCAGCTGTGACCTAGAGCACCTGCTTGGGGTTGATGGGAGCTGTGTGTGTGTGTCTGTGTGTGTGTGTGTGTGTTTTTCATGGCAGACACTTTAGCGCAATGAAGATGGCGAGTGTACATTTACGACTGCTTTATTTCTTCAAACCATTAACAAGCAGGTGGGGGTGCTCAAAGCAACCGCCGCCTGCCGACAGGATTGAACTGCCTGTTTCTATTATCTCCTGACCACCCAGATAACAGCAAGACAACGGGAACGAGAAAGAGATAAAAGTTTAACGCTTTTCTAACAATGTCTCCAAGAAAGAGGAGGAGATGTTTTCACGGCACGCTGTGGCAGCTTGCAAGATAAATTCTGTCTTTGCATGAATATGTAGCCACTTTATCATTTTTCACATGTAGACCTCTGGAAAAGAAGTCTGTGAAAGTGAGAAGAGAAGCGAGGAGTAAGACAGAGAAAGAGAGATGACTCTACTGTGGGCATGAGCTATAGACAGAGTTTGAGCTTAATGCAGTTCTCAGCGTCTGGCAGCTTTACTTTACCAGCAGGTCTTGATTTTCCCTTCTCTGTCTCCCTGTGTTCTTCTGGCCTCAGTGATGAAGGAATGAGATTAACACAAGAACAGGGAGGATGTAGAGACACGATAAAGAGTAAAGAAAACTCTGCAAAGGTGATGTATGCAAAGGGAAAGACAAAAATGTGTCTATAAATAAAAGTAGTAGAACTGAGGTCAACAAATTACACAATGCCAATGGCAACAGCAGAAAAATGCGAACAAACAAACAAACCAAAAGTACTTTTAGATGTTCAGTAGTGATTTATATAAATGTAAAGTGAGCATCATGGAATTTAAGCTAAAAATATGTTAATTTGAAACCTTCTTGAGTCTTGTATTAAAGATTATTTTCACATTTTATAGACCAGCTAATGCTCTGACTAAACATCACTTGTAATTTTAACACCTCCTGTGACCAAAAGCTTCCAGTTCGTAACTAATATTTCCATATTGTCCAGATAAAAATGAGCCAACAAAGAAATCAAACTGGAACGGGAGCTTATAGTGTACCAACTCTTGGAAAGCACTCGCTTTTCATAACTCTCAGCTTCTGTCGATTCACCCTCTGCGCCGGACTCGCATTCACAACCCATTTCACAATGTCAGGACACCCATGATGAGGGCCCCATTATTAACAGAAACTCTGTATGAGCATTCAGTAGCAGGAGAGAGCTGATTTTCACCCCTTTTATTACAATAATGAATTATAATTGCTGTTGTGACTATTATCCTAAAAAATGCCTGTCTAAACAGTAGCGGTGGGTTCATCTGCAACTCTGTAATTTATAACCACCCACTTGAGGCATTTATCGCTGTGCCTTAGCCTTAAAACGCAGAGCATCTGCACAGAACCTGTAAAACACACATCACGGGAAGGTTACAAGACAGAAGGAGAAAGCCGCTAATACCAACTATAGGAGGAGAGAAGGGGGAAGGCAAACTCCAGTGCATAATGTGCATATTTTCAGTGCTCGGTGGATAGAAAGCACGAGCACTAGAGAATGTCATCCAAGCAGAAATGGGCAAAGAATCACAGAGCGAATCAGAGCAACACCTGAAAACCATTAGCAATCTAATGGTAAAACAGAAAAAGAGGAAAAAACAACAAGAACTGAGGGCATACGATAAATAAGAAATGAAAAAGGCAGATCTTCTGAAACCCAAGGAGAGGGAAAAAAAATCACAGTGATTCACTGATACGAGCAGCTGCTTGGTTTCCCCAGGGTAAGGAACAGACAGAAGAACAGAGCGAGAGAGGGAGAGAGAGAAAAAGACCCAGACAAAAGAGTAAATCACAATAAATATTTATAATGATAAGTAATGCTGCAGACCATAAATATTAAAGAGCCGCTGCTTTTGCGCATGTGTGTGTGTTTGTGTCTGTGTATCAGTGCGCGCTGGTATGTTAAGCATAAGTGTCCACGGGGATGCAGGAGCGGACACTGAGTAATGCATTTACTAACATTGTGCATAAGCTCTGATCAGATGAGCTATGAATATTAACCCAAAAAAAGCATTTCAGATTGGCTGTTTGGCACTTCTTTTCTTTTTTTTAAACAACTAGGAACCAACATGCATAAATTCAATTAGCATAGGTATAAAGAATTACCCGCCCTCTTTACATACAAGCCACTTTCAGCACAGTATTAATATGCTACACAGATACAAAACATTTTCATTCTTAAGAAGCACAACAACACAATAAGCAAGAGAGAAACTACTATCAGTCTCTATGTAGTAAAAAAGTAGGGGATAAATCTTAACTGGACGATCCTCCCTGTTATTGTTGTTCCTACATGGCAGATCCAGACTGTCCTACAGCATTACAGAGGGTAATTTCTCACTTTATTGCAATAGCAAAAATGTTTTCAAATTGAATGAGCCTTTTTTTGACCAATAAAAGAGCAGATTCAACTCCAATACTAATCCAGGCATCATGATTGTCTAAACAAAAAGCTTTTCTTCTTTTCAGTATAATGATATTACCTCATTGCTGTCATCAGTAATGACAAGAGCTTTCTAAAAAGCTTAAATGATGCTTAAAGCCAGGTTAACATTCTTATTGTTGAGTCCCTAGGCGGGCACATATTCAGGTAGATACAAATACAAAGACTGTATGGATCAGTGAATTTTTTGGACATTTATGATGTTTCTTAAAATTATGTAAATTAGCTGGCTGATACACCAATCAGGTATCACACTATGGCCACTGAGAGGTGAAGTGAATAACACTGATTATCTCTTCATCATGGCACCTATTAGTGGGTGGGATATATTAGTGAGCTAATGAACATTTTGTCCTCAAAGTTGATCCTTTAAAAGCAGGAAAACAAAAGCACAAGTAGTAAGTCAAATAGTAATGGCTGCACAACTTGGTCAGAGCATCTCCAAAACTGCAGCTCTTGTGGGATGTTCCCAGTCTGCTGTGGTCAGTATCTATCTAAAGTAGTCCAATGACAGAACACTGATGGATGAGCCACAGGTTCATGGGCGGCCAAGGCTCATTTATGTACATGGGGAGCGAAGGGTGAACCAGGGGGTTCAATCCAACAGACAAGCTACTGTAGCTCAGATTGCTAAAACTATACAGTGTCCATTCTGACAGTACACAACAAACTGTGTACCACTGTGTGCCACTGTGTACCACTGTGTGCCCCATAAACAACAAACAGTGTACCACAGTTTGTTGTTTATGGGGCAGCCATGCCACAGACCAGTCGGGGTTCCCATGTTGAAAGCATCAAGAGTGAGCACATGAGCATCTGAACTGGACAACAGAGCAATGGAAGAAGGTGGCCTCACCTGAGTCATGTTTTTTTTTTACATCTAGGGAATGGCTGGGTGCGTGTGTGTTACTAGGGAACACCTGGCACCAAGATGCACTATGGGAAGAAGGCAAGCCATTCAGGTAGCGTGAACTGGACCATTGAGCGATGGTCTGCTGGGAAACCTTGGGCCCTGACATCCATTTAAATATTACCTTGAGACTTTTTGACATTACCACCTACGTAAGCATTAGTGCTCCTTTTTATGGAAACAGAATAGCTGTGTATCTTTCATTAGGATAATGCAGCCTGCCACAAAGCAAAAACGGTTAAGGGTGGTTTGAGGAGCACAGCAACAAGTTTGAGGTGTATGGCCTCTGAATTTCCCCAGATCTTAATGCAATAGAATATCTGTGGGATGGGATGGGCTGGACGAACATGTCCATTTGGACTTACAGGATCTGTTGCTAACATCTTGGTGCCAGACAGTACAACACAACTTCAGGGGTCTCGTGGAGTCTGTGCCTTGATGAGTCAGAGTAGGTTTAGCAGCAAAATGGGGACCACATTAGGCAGGTGGGCATAATGTTGGTGTATCACTTAACATGATTATTTTAAGGTATATCTATGGTATACATGATAACAAAACTGCACTACACTGCAGGTACCCAACAGTCTCCTAGTAGACACACCTATGGTATCAATTTCAAAATCCTATGTTGCCTGGTTCTCGAGTTATAGCATTCAAAACTTTGCGTGTCCACACCGCCTGCCTGACCAACGAGGCCTGGCCAATGAGATGATGACCTCTGTATACCACAGTACCCTAGTATCAAATCTGAGGCCATCTGTCCGACAGTTAAAGCTTGGATGAAATGACTTCACGCAACATGTCAATGATCCCAAGTTTAGCAGCAAATCTACAACAGAGCCACTGGGTGGAAAAAAAGAAAGAAAAAAAAAGAATCAAGGTGCTGCAATGGCCCAGTCAAAGTCCAGATCAAGGGAAGTGTGCATAAACGAATGCCCACAAAACTTAATAAACCGAAGCAATGTGGCAAAGAAGAGTGAGAAAGAATTCCTCCACAACAATGTGAGCCCAATAAAGTATTAAAAGAAAGTGATTACTCCAAGTTATTGCTGCTACAAGGGTGTAATTAGTTTTTCACACACTGCTTCTGCATTTTGGCTTAGTTTTTGTTAAATAAATAATGACATTGTAACATGTCATGTTGTTCATCTATGGCTCTATTTAAGTAATTTTTGAACGTGGTAAGAACCAAACAATTTTTTTAATCATGTGCTGATATACAAAACATAAAGGTATCATATTATTTATTTTTTCACATATGTACTAATTTTCACATATTCTAATATGTGATTACCTCATTTTATCTTAAAGTTTGGAAATAGGGAGAAAACACTTACTTGGTTCTGACCAAGAGGGGAATAATGCAAACCAACAATGCAGTAAATAATGTTGTCAAACACTTATTTACCTATATGTGTACTGTATTTCAGTAGTTTCTAGCACAGTGTGTAAGTATGTGTGCCTGTGTGTTTGCGGCTGCATTTTGAAGACGGCCCACCAGGGTACATTGATTAAGAATGAAGGAGTTATCCTTCTGTTTGGTACAAAAACATAATTTGACCACCATCTGTTGCATTTTACAGCCACCTGACAGAGAGCACTGTGAGTTCAGTCTAGTCTGGTTATACTGTGATACCAGGGGAACAACTCCAGCAACTGCTGGTAAAGACTGAGACAGGTATGCAGAGTATCAGAAAAATGACAATGCAACTGCTGTATAAACAAGTCACTAGCACTGAAACACTAGCAAAGGTCTTTATGAATTCATTTATTCACAACTAATGTTCCATCTCAGCATGATTTTCTGTGCTTGGGGATCAGGATAATTTGACCTTAACAGTCAGGTGATAGACAAGGTAGGTTATTATTTTACCTGGTACAGACCGACTTGAGTGGAATTTGAAGTATTCTAGCATAAGATGAATATAACCTAGGCCACTTTTGAATTCCTGCACTTTAAAATTTATGGCCAGAACAGAATATTCATTTAAAGACATATGATTCATTACATTTTACAAAAGAATCATGAGCTCATTTATCCTTTCTCCCCTTTATTTTCTCTTTGAACATTATGAACCAGAAACAACAGCTTGATGGATTTAACATCTTGTTGTGCCTCACTTTGGACACTATCGCTTATTTTATAAATACATGCACTGCCAGAGCCAAAATAAATATGTTATCATTCACACAAACACACGCGAGGCAGACGAAGCTTGTTTGCTCCGACTGCAGCATGAAAATAAACACTATCGGTGTTTTTCACTGGATCACAACCACTCTAACTTACTGTCTAAATTACTAATTAACTACATTATGACAAACCCACATAGGTAAACAAATCTATACAAACAGATTATTAATATGAGTCTTACAGAAGAGAAAATAGAGAAGAGCCAAAAATAAATAATGACTTCGGTTTTAGGCATCTTTTGTTGACCTTGAGGGTGTTTAGGGAGATTGACGTGTGTATATTCCATGCATATATACATTGACCAGCCATACAATCACAGGGGAAAAACAGTAACAGGTGAGGGGACTAATTCCTGATCATTCTGCTACAATCCAATGGTCTGCTGGGAAACCTTAGTGCAAGAGATTCATTTTACTTATGCTCACTCCACCTAACACAGTGTTTGAATCCCTAGCCTCCCTAATGCTGGACAAGGCACTCTAGAACTGCTTAGGAAAGTGTTGCAGAACACAAAAGCATCCAAACCAACGACCCGAGTAACCTTAGCTGTCTCAGATCCCAAGAGGATGCACAGCAAACACACCTGTTCAATGGAACAACCACCAAAAAACCTACAGGCCCCAAAGGGTCAAGCTCTGACCCTTCAGTACATGGAACCAGGGTCTCTGCATTTGATGTCATAGCATGTCTAGCAGAAAGAATTTTTAGGTTCTGTGGATTGCTATATTTTTCCAAACATAGTCTGTTATGACAGTATCTTAGATTTTGCAGTATTTCCAGTTAGTTGTGAAAGGCAATCTGCTGTACCACTCCCAGCAAGTACATTTTCCCTTTCAGTGTAAACAGATCTGCCTCCAGGTCTTGGCAGGGTCTCTCCGGATGATCTGCTGGGAGCAGTGGGTCTCTGTGGTTAGCATGCTCCTCAGTGCAAGTTTTATTTTCAAAATTAGTTCATTCAATTGCTGACTCAAGCTAGACTGTCATATAGTCCACTGCACGTGCCCTGAATTTGGCTACTCATAGATGTCCCTTATGTAGACCACTGAGGACTGTGTTTCTTAAACTTACAGCAATGACCAGATATGCCCTCTTCATGCCTGTTCCAATATATTATACAAGAATCTTCCCGTGGACACTCTAAAACAACAACATCATTTATGTGACACATTAATCCATCCAGACCTACAACAACCTCTGCCATCATGCTTTTTTAGAACTGCTCAGGTGCAGAAGTTACCCTGAAGAGCAACCGATTAAATTATAGGGGCCAAGTGATGTCATAAAGGTTGTTGGTTTAGCAAACTCTTTAGCTAGAGGGATTTACAAAAGACCCATGTTACAGTGAAGACTCAGTGAGCTTAGTGAAGTCAACACGTATGTAAGGATCACTTGTCTTTTTAGACACCACCATCATACTGCTATCCAGTGGTTCATCAACTCTCCTTACTCCAGTCTTCTCCGTTCACTCTAGGTCTTTCTTGACTTTCAGAGTTAGTGATAAGGGAATCCATTGTGGGGTCTTTAAAGAGAACAGCATAGCACTGGGTTTCAGTTTGATGGTAAATAGGTGCTACCTCAGACCAAGACCATTGCACACCTTCAAATATTTGTTGTTCAGCGTCTCTAGGCTGACACTAACTACTCGAGCTACCAGGCCTAGCACCTCAACAGCAGGTATGCTGAGCAGAGAAGAGTGCAGATGCCAAGGAATATGTTGTCTTCTTCCTGAACCTTATACACTTCTCTTGATGAGGCACACACTGTTTTATAATGGCAGATCGAACAGTTTGCTGGACACTCCACTTTTGGGGTCTGAGGGACTTTTCCACATTTCTAGCATTTAGACAGTCTACTAGTCTATACATGTTACTGGCTGGGCTTTTCCCCCCTCTTATTGAGTTTCTTCTTCTTGTGAAGATGTTTGTCTCTGCTCATAACTCTATCTAACAAGCATGTCTCTCTTTTTCCCACAGTATCCCACCCACGTGTATATCTGTATATCCTAGAACCAGCCTGTCTTTGATTAGCTCATCATGAAACATGCAACATAATTGCAGGGTTCTGCCAAAGAATATAAATCAGTAACAGATCATGAGTCCACAGTTTCATTTTCTCCTTGTTTTCTCAAATTAAAGGATGATTTTTCATATACCACATTTGTTTTACCAATGAAAAAGCTGTGGAGTCCATCTCTCACCGTAGCATACTGACAGACAAGTTCAGCCCCTCCTCTTGGTGTCCGCTTCATCACCCATGCAGTACATGAGTGAATGTTTACCTGGTTGTCGTCTGATGTTGTGTGGAGATTACTAGCTTGCTGATAGCACTCAAACTATCTAATCCATTTCACCCATTTCTAATGTTTGCTGAAGTCAAAAGGCTCTGGTGGCTTTAGCCGAGTGTCACACTTGACCTGGAAACGGGGCCTTATCCAGGTCCTGCAGCTGCTCTAACTCCATTGTCTGCGATCTCACCCAGGCTTTTCCAAATGCCGGTATATACTATCCCACTTGTCACACCATGTTTCCTTACCATTTAAACTCATGGGAAATCATAGAGATCCAGTATCCTGGCACAAGCATCCATCATTGTGCACAACTTTAGTCCCTAGTACAACAAAAATAACATTCCCCAGAACCGTCTGGGCCTCCTTATATTTCCGACATAACCATCGCACCACAGAGGACTGCTTGCTGGCTGTGGCTCAGCTGTTTGATATGGGAACTGGAAAGGATTGAGCTTTGGGAACAGCCAGTTGGTCTAAAGTCTTGGACACAGTAATAAAGACTGGATTGTGTAGTAACATCTTGCTCCTTAGACTGGCGTAGTTTAATTTCATTTCATTGTATTAATATAAAAATGTATCTTTAAAAAAAAAAAAAGTTGCTTCCCTTTGGACTTTAAATACATTCTTTATACAGATTGTTGTTTGTGTATTATTGTGGGGGAAAATAAAATAAATTCTTTAGTTAATATTGGTGCTCCCATCTCTGTCCTTGGGCTAGGTTGTGCTGCTCTCCCCTGTGGACCCAAAACAAAAACTAATAAACTAATAACTAATAAATAAAATTAAAATCATATATATATATATATATATATATATATATATATATATATATATATATATATATGTTTCGACAGCAGATGGCAAAAGCTGCTGCCCACAATAAACAGTTTAATGACTGTAACGCACAGGTCTTTTCTTTGACATCTCAAAGAGTGTAGCTGGTGCTTTCACGTCGCAGTGTGGGCAGCGAAAACGGAGACTTTTGAAAACTAGCAGTGGGCATTATACAGCAGTTTTGTTTGCTCTCAATTTTGACAGCCCTACTAAAGATTAATATCAGTTTGTACAAGCTTCAGATAGCTTTTCTTCAAATTCCTTAATACTCACTCACTTTTGCAACTTTGTACTTTTGTGTTACTCGCAGCAACAATTCCACCTCATTGTTAGTCCATCTACAAAAACTCGGTGCTTTTCCTCAACATTTTGCAGTGACGTTTCAATGAGCCGGAAAGTAAATAAACGAAAGTGGTGTGCGGATTGATACTGAAATATAGATTCTTCCGATACCAGTAATTTATGTTCTAGAATTGATTCTCATATTAAAATATCGATATTTTAGTACTTTGGGGTAAATTTGTAGTTTATCATTAACAGGAACACAGTGGAAAGAAACTATATCATTCGGATCTTCTAAATTTGAAGGAACTACTTCCTCTTACGCCTTTCATAGTCATATGCAAAATACGGCTGTATAAATGTGTCACAGCCCGTGGCATGTGCACTCAGAACAATGGCTGAGCGTAAACGGAGTCATGTGTGGACGTATTTTACCTCCACAAACAGCCAAGACACGGTTTCCGATACAAATCGGCAAGACAGTGAGGTGTTGTGGCAACGCCACTAACCTCGTCAAACACCTCAGAGAAAATCATATCACAGAATATGATGAGCTTATGTTGAGGCAAAGTGAAGAGGAGGAGGACAGGTGCTGCTAGGGTGAGACAGGCGTCTCTCGCGGAGTCCTTTAACCCTTTAAGACCTACCGTAGAACCAAGTCCGCCAGAGCTTATATTAAATTTTTACATGCTGTAGTGCCATTTTTGGGAGCATTTCAAGTTGCTATACATCAATACAACCATTATAGCCCAGATTTTAATAATATGTATGCATTAAGTGCATATTAATTACATAAATTGAAAAAAAAAATGCAATAAACTACAAAAAAATTGAAAATCATTTTTGCTTTTTTAACATATATTTCTAGTTAGAGAAATTTAAGAGGCTTATCCCTCAAAACTGTAAATACAAAAAAGTTGCACAAAATAGTTTACAACAACAGGAAATTTATTTTGAGTGTCTTCATAGTCTTGATTTTTGAAATACACCAATTTTTATATACTGCAGGAAAAACGAAAATAAATTTTATACTGCAAATTTGCAAAAAAGCAGCATATGCATCAAAATAAACTATTTCCAGCAGTGCAATATTAGTCCTAAGCATCCCAGAAACGACACAGAAAGTCATAAAGTCAAAGATAACTTTTAAAAACACCAGTATAGGCTCATGAGGCTATATGGTAAAAAAAACTACATTTCCGCAAAAATGATGTCACTTCCGGTTTTGGGCAGGTAATGGCGGACATGCAAAAGTTCGCGCTGACGTCTATTCCAACATAGGAAGTGTTATGAACAGCTGTTCGGATCGGCAAAGCGTGTTTCTGGAATATTATGTTTTTGTTGCTGCAAGTGCTTTTAATGCAGTTTTTGCAAAGTTATATGTGGAAGGAAACTGTGACCTAGGACAAGCTGATGGCATAAGATGTAAGTACAACTCCTCCGGTTTCATATGCAAAAAAAAATTATTGCGCTAGCTTACGTGGTTGCAGAGCTACCGGGATTTAAAAATAGTTACGCAAAGCAGAGCGTGCCCGCTCCCACCGGTTTTAAAGGGTTAATGCTGCAGGCAGGCAATGTGTTCAAACAGCGCACAACTTCAAGTTTTTTTTTTATTTCTATATGATTATTCTGTACAGTAGTCTGATGTCCTGTAATCATTATGAAGCTATATCCTTATATTATTACTACAATTACATAATACATTTATATATTGTGGGGTGTTGGGGGAGCAGCTAATTCTCTCCCATCATGCCTTGGGACATGTGCTGCTGTTTAGATGTTCTTGTTTTATTGTTTATGGTAACGTTACTTTTAACTGTTATCTTGATTGTTGTGTTTACGCTGTGGTGCAGAGTCACTGACAGTTGTTGTTTTGTAGAGAGAGTGCTGTACCCTGAGTGAGTTCTGTTGTGCTGTTGTTGAGGCCTGAGGCACATTGTAGCAGTGGCAAGTGTTTTAATAAAGAGCTCCCCCTACCAGTTTAGGGTTGAACAGCAAGTTCAATCTCTCTGTGAGCTTCTTTGTTAAGGTTCTTCTGCATGCCACATAGGTGTCAAAAGAGGGATTCCAAGAGCATGGCCACTATTCTGAAAGAGGAAGAGGAGCTGAGGAAGATTGAGGAGCTTATCACCTGCCTGGAAGCAGTGAATGGAGCACAACCAAAGAAGTGGGGAGAGCCCGGGCAGCAGCAAGCCAGATGGGAAGATCTGTTGGGCTTACCAGATGGAGCCTCACACCCCTTCCCACTGGGAAGCTGTCGGAGCTGCAAAGGCATGCTGCAGGCTCCAAGACAATGAGCAGCCAGCCAGCCTCCACTCAGGGTGATGCCTGGGAGCAGCACACCCTCATTGCTGGCAGCTGAGGGGGACAATGCCAACTGCCTCCTGAACCAAGTACAGCCGGTGCTGCCACCAGGGGCTCCTGTCTGGGGGAGCATGAAGCTGCCACGCTATAATGGGGAGGCACCTCCAGAGACCTACCTTATCCAGGTACAGCTGGCTGCTCACCTAAATGAATGGTCAACAGAGGAGACAGCTATCCCGGTCGCCCTCACCTTGGAAGGCAGGGCCCTGCAGATCCGCACAGATCTTCAGCCAGAAGAGCATTTAAGTTGGCCTGCTGTTGCCAGAGCAATGCGGAGCAGGCTTGGCCTCCGTACACATGCAGATGATGCCCGAGATAAACTTGCCAGCTGCCCAGGGAGACAAGAGGAGAGTCTGGGTGCCTATGCTGCCGACCTTTGTCTTTACGCATGAAGATGGTACCCTGCTTTTGATGCTGCAGCACAAGAAGAGCTTGCTCTCCAGGCTTTTGTTCGGGGTCTCCAGCCAAAACGACCACAAGAGCACATCCGTCTGCATGCACTGGAAACCCTGGCAGCAGCTCTAACTGAGGCAGAAAGCGTGGAGCATGTGCTCAGCTCAGGTGCACGCAGCTCTGGCACAAGTCACCGAGTGTGTCAAACGGAGTACAAAAGGAGCAACCAGGAGGAGATGGCCCTCCAAACCACCATCACACCACCCTGGTGATCTCGGCGAGGGAATAGGCCAGCAGGTGGCTAATCCAGGGACAACTGCCATCGGTGTGGAGAACCAGGCCACATTGCACGCTACTGTCCAGCACCGAGCCCACGAAGCCTGGCACCCCAGCTGCTGTTAAACTAAGGCGGGGTGGCACAATGGAGGAACTGCCCCCCACCACCAATCTGTCCTCCCAATCACACTTGCGGGTTGGCCGGCTGGCCAGACACGGGGACTGTATCTGGACTGTCACCTTGCTGGCACCACCTGTAGAGCCCTGATAGAAACTGGATCTACGCTTTCCTTGGTACAGGCCGGAGTCCTCCCTGGTACTGACAGCCCAAGACTGCAGGGTTGGCAGCCTACTCAGCTCCACATCACCACAGTCACGGGGGAGCGTGCCAAAGTTAAGGGGGAAAGATCCCTCCTGGTGACAGTTGCTAACTGCACTGTGGACCACCAGTTCTGGCTAGCCAGCATCCAGGACCAATGCATCATTGGTCTGGACCTGCTGGCCAAATGGGAGGCCACAGGGTACGTGTCCAGAGGAATCCTTTACCTGGGCACGGAGGCTGTGAAGCTCCACACTACCAAGGAAGTCCCGCTGCTTGCCTCCACTTTTTCAGCCAGCGTTAGGAAGCCTGAGGACCTGTCGCCGCTGGCAGTGGAAGGGGCCTCTCCTTCACCAGCAGTACAGCAACTGTCCACAGAGACCAAGCAAGCTGTCAAGGACTTATACCAGAGGAGCTGCGAGGGTCTCCAGGCTGATCAGCAATGGCAGCTGTGGGAGATACTCGACTTGTTTGCCAACATCTTTGCAGCCAAAGATGAGGACTGTATGCAAATCAGGCTGGTACAACATGACATTGACACTGGGGATGCACGGCCCATCTGCCTCTGCCCTCGTCGCTTTCCCCTTGCCAAGCGTGCCGCAGCAGAGCAGAAGATCAGGGAAATGGCAGAGGTGGGCATCATCGAACCCTCAGACAGCCCCTGGGCAGCCCCGGCCGTACTGGTTCGGAAAAAGGATGGTACCTGGCGGTTTTGTGTTGACTATCGTCTACTCAACAGCATCACATGCAAGGACTCCTACCCATTGCCCTGGATTGACGATGGCCTTGACGACATTGCTGGGTCCTGCTGGTTCAATTCCCTCAATTTGCGCAGTGGCTACTGGCAAGTGGAGCTGACGCCAGAGGCCTGCCCAAAGACTGCTTTCTCCATTGGCCAGGGACTATGGCAGTTTAAGGTGATGCCCTTCGGCCTCTGCAATGCCCCAGCCACATTCGAACGCCTAATGGAGAGGGTTCTACATTCCCCACGACCGCTGTGTGGTCTACCTGGATGACCTCCTTGTCCAAGCAACAGACTTCGAGAAAGCTTTGGCTAACCTGACTGCTGTTTTCCATGCTATCTGCCAGGCTGGCCTTCGTCTCCACCCCAAAAAGTGCCACCTCTTCCGAAAGGAGACGACTTTTTTGGGTCACGTTGTCAGCGGAGCAGGGGTTTCCACTGATCTTGCAAAGGTGGCTGCTGTGAAGGACTGGCCCATTCCGGGCAACACTGCTGAGTTGCGGAGCTTCCTTGGCCTGGCATCATACTACTGGCGTTTTGTCAAGGACTTTGCTACCATTGCAAGCCCCCTGCACTGGCTCACACAGGAGGGCCGGGAGTTCCACTGGAGTGAGGACTGTGCTGTGGCGTTTGATTGGCTCCGATCTGCACTGGTTGAGGTACCGGTGCTAGCCTACCCAGACCTGCAGCTTCCTTTTGTCGTGGACACCGATGCCAGCAACATGGGTGTGGGGGCTGTACTGTCGCTTGGAAGGCCCTGAGGGAGAGTGGGTCATCTCCTACTACAGCCGTTCCCTCAGCAGACCAGAGAGGAACTATTGTGTCACCCGTCGAGAGCTGCTGACCATCATCCTGGGCCTCTGCCATTTCAGACCCTACCTCTACGGGAAGAAGTTCCTCCTGTGCATAGACCATGCGTCCCTCACTTGGCTGCTCAGCTTTAAAGAACCGGAGGGAGGTATTATGAAATACAATGAAACATTACGTTTTTGTCGATACCACCCTGAATTTTACTTGGTATCGGATCGGAAAGGAAATCAGTGGTATCGCACATCACTAATAAACGGCAGACAGAAATGAGGCAGGTCGAATCTTCTTGCTTTTCACGCATGCGCAGTACTGGAATGTGGACGCACAACTCCGCGAAAACGACTGAAAACGCTAGTATGGACGCCGAGCATTTTCAAATCTATCCGGGCTTGTGTGGACGTGGCCTTAGAGCAACCCCCCACCTGGGATAGGGTGCGCAGCTGCTGATGAAGGTTAAGGTGTTAGGAAATACCACCATTAAAGGGGTGGGGGATGTCACAAGGTAGAATATTTGGGTTAATGTGCTTTGCCTGTTTATTTTGTGCTTGTAGCGTTTTAGCTTTTTTTTTCCTGCTTGTTGTTGGTTATATTTGTTTTTAGATGTCTTGATTTTAATTGATATATGTGTAGTTTTAATAACCTGCCAGATTGAATGACTGTAAAATTGACCTAAATGAAGAGCGTGAGAGAAAGCTGCCAAAGATTTCAGCCTGGGGCAGGTCACTGAGGAACATTTAGTAGCTGCAATATGGAGATATAGGTGGGAGATCTGATCAATACCCAGAGATATTATAAGTAGCCTAAAGCAGAGGAACATGGGGAATGCCAGCGTAAGATGCCAAAGTAGAAGATGTGCTGCCACAAACACCTTGTCATTACTAACCGACCATAACGAGACCCAAAGCTATGGTCAAATCTGGAGGAGCCAAAGGGCAGAGTCCAGAGCTTCGCACACCTCTGTTAGTAACCTGTTTCAACTCTTTGTGAAGCAGCTGGACTAGTGTCGGGATAGCAGGAGTTCCAGAGGGGCATTCGGGATTAGAAGGAGCTGTGTCGGTGTCAGAGTTGTTTGCAGCAGCTCTGTTTTAGCAACAGCACTGACCAGTGTTGTAGTATCAGGAGGGAGGTCCGGTGTTGAGGGAGGAGGTGTGTTTGCTGTCTGTGGCAGGCTGTTTGATATGGGGATGGGAAAGGATCATGCTTTGATCTGAAATCTTGGACAGAGTAACACAGACTGGACTATGCTGTAACAGCTTGTTTGTCAGGCTGGTGTAGCTTATTTTATTTCATTTGTTTTAATGTACCGGTGTACAATATCTTATGAATAAAGTTTTTTTTGACAAGTTAAGTTTCTTTTCCTTTAGTATTTTAATGCTCAACTGTTTTACTCTTTTTAGTCACTTTAATTGACTTTTATCGAGTCAGGTTACCTTCTATTTACAGATTGTTTTCCTTTTATTATTGAAAGGGAAATTAAAATGTGTTTTTTTTTCCAAACACATCCTTGCTCTAGTCTATTTCCTTGGGCTAGGTTGCATTGCCTTCCCTTGTGGAATCAAAACAAAAACTAATAACAAGATTTCCCCGGCTCTTTAAAACCTAGGTGGCATTGTCATTAATAAAGCAAGTGGAAAGTTATCACTTAGCCTTGGCCCCACAGAGCAAAAGAGCAGAAACTTCACCACAGATACAGAATTTTCAAGATCAAGAAAACATGATTCCAGTCAGCAAAAGCACTGTAATGGCCCTCAAGTAGTATTAATGAAGTTATAAGTTAAATTAGAAGTCTCTAAACATAGAGGCGTATAAATGACTAGAGATTTCAGAGGAGCTGCAACATGTCAGTGGGAATATTCAAGTCTGGAGCTGTTTGCCTTTTCCTGGAGTTGGACACCTGCACCAAATGGATTCCTCTCTTGCCAGAGACAAGTGCTCTTTCATTTCTGTAGAGACAGGCGACACCATCTGCATCTTTGCAAAGAAAATTTCATAGTGCAGAAAAAAGAAAGAATCCCAACTGAAACAGAAAATACTTTCCAAGCACCATGTGAAGACCAAAGAAGGTCAAAGAGTACAGACAGTCATGGACTTTATTCTGACGTCAAAAGTATAAACTCCACAGCTTTAATATTAAATACTGTATATACTGTACCCTGTAGGTGTGTATGTGTCTGTTATATATCAGTCTCAAAACCCATCTAGAAATGTGTACTATATTAAATGCCTCTTTAAAATGTATGTGTTACGTCTCAATCTCAGAGGACTAATGTCTATATCAGTGCAGTTTTGTGTGTGTTTGATAACAGGTCAAACAATCGAAACCTTTATCTAACAGGGTATACGAGTTCTGTCAGTCATGCCAGTGTATATTCCTCACTGAAGCTGTCACATTTCATCCTGTTTACAGTCCACTCACTCCCCACAGCCAGATATCAGGATTCCAAGGCAAACCACATGCTCCAGCACGAGGCCAACACCAGCTATACTTATTGGGTATTAGACGGCCCTGCAATCTCCGTTTCATGAACAACTGGTCTATAAACACTATTGATTTTCACACTGTGGTTTTTGGCACATGTATCTAGTGGATTGTGGGCGTTCATCACAGCGATGACTAGTAATGAATAATAATGCAGACTTATGAGGAGACAGTCAGAGATGCTTTTGTTTTTTTGTTTCCTCATCTGATTAAAGCAGTGGCTGCAGGTGCTAAATGGTGGGACCCTGAGATCATGAGGTGGAGTAGCTACAAAGCTACTTCAGCTATGTGAAACTACATAACAATGATAGACATGGAGGAAATAAATAATGCAACATATGATAAAAAAAATATCCTAAACTCATCCTAAACTGTAATTTCAATACAATATGAAAAGCAATACATCTTAACCTCCTCTGATAACAACAATCCAATTAGAACGGGCATTTCTGCAATATGCTTCAATTTGTTACAGATCAAAGAAGTTTAGCGTAATATGAAACTTTAAATCTTAATTCTGAAGATAATTTTATCTGGCCCAAACAATGATATGGACTAACCACACTACTGTTCTCTCCCTAAACCACTGTGCTGTCAGTAATTTGGCTAACTGTGGCCCAGTATAGTAGATGAGAAGGTAACTGCGTTTTTCATTTGTGTTTTTCAGTTTCAGGCACTGCCTTGCTTGGGTCACATTAAATCCTTACTCGTACGGGAAAGTCTCAAGAGAGTACCGGGTCACGTGGGCTAAACAAACACTTCAAGATTTCATTCCCAATAAAGCAAGCCCTGTAAAAGTTACTAGTACAAGCCAGGTTTTATTGTAATCTGTTTGGAGCCGTGTTAAGTTTCTCTCCAGGAATAAATCCCTACTCTGTGAGTAATTTATCACGTTCTCAGCTGTGTAAACACCACACAGCGGTTCACTTAGAAACTCACCAGGATGCGCAGCAGCGATGTACCAGGTGGTGTGTTTTCAGGGAGGCTGATGTTGTAGAGGGGTCTGCTGAAGATGGGGCGGTTATCATTCTCATTGATTAGTTCAATAAAGACGCGAGCAAATCCCACATGATCCGAAATGGATTCATTTGCATAAAGCTGAGAGAGAGAGAGCAAGAAACAGAAGCAATGAATACGCACAGACACACATGAATGTTTCCTCAGATATAAAGAATGATTAAAGGAAAAAACAACAGATTATTATGCATGGAGGCTGTTGGTTGCATTCTAAAAAGTGTAATCTGAATTTGCTACTGAAAGAATTTATTTAAGATTTACAGTGTGCTACTCTGATTCTATAAACAACTCGGGGTTAAACTGAGGTGACAAAATAGCAATTTCACTGTTCAAACAACTCGGTGCTGTTTAGAAAGAGATATTGCTCCAGTCTAACTGTGCCTTGTGTCCAAACAAATCAAAACACTTTTCAAGAAACATAATAAAGTTACATTTCTTTTTCACAGCTCTGGCTTGGTCCACAGTTCATTTCCATTGATTATAACTCTTTAAGCTACTTTAGGCTTTTTAATAGATATTATCAAAAAAACCAACAGTTATGCTTTGTTGGGGTGATGCAGGTTTCTCAGGTAAATCTACAGGGCACAACTACTCGAACTAAGTTGAAAAACTTACTGAAAAACTGAAGCTGCGAATCTGTTCGTAGTCCAGCGGCATGGCAACCCTCATCCTGATGTCGGCACGCCCTTGCACCGCTGTGGGGGAGATGGTGAAGTATTCTGAATTGTTTCCTGTCAGAAACACTTGGAACATGCTGTTCACCCCCTGCCATAGGAAGGATAAGAGAGAGGATAGAATAACAGCAAGAAAATTGTGTTTTTAAAAGATGGAGCACAGTCAGGTGGCAATATATACCGAGTCTAACCTACGAGTGAGAAATGTGCAGTATATGATACATGGTACTGTATATTTAGCAAGTCAAAAGAAATCACATTTAATTATAGGGGAAAAAAACATGTCTATCTATCTAGACAGGATAGATACATATTTTTAACAACAGTGTAATAACTGTATGATATTCATGTGTTTTCATTTAAATATTTCTCTGTCTTTGCTGATAAAATGATAAAATTGCAGCTATACTAAAGATTAATGTATCACTGATGACAGGACACGAGATACTTGTAATTTATACCTGTACAAATACATGAATGATGTGGAAGGGTTATTCTCTTTTTCTGACAACGCTGTATTTTATTCTGTTGTATATAGTATCTTATTCTTCTTATCTTATCCTATTCCAGTGTTTTTTTAAATTTTTGCTTCTGTAACTTTGCATTGTCCACTTTCTGCTGTAACACAACAAATTTCCCATGGGTGGGACTAATAAAGGTTTTCTTATCTTATCTTATTTTATTTTATTTTATTCCAAACATTTCTTTTAATATGTCACACGTGTGTGTTTGTATTTTAAAATAATCAATTATTTTTTTTGAGTTTTATATTTTCTAATTAGTTTTTTTCCAGTTATTATGATCATATATCATATATAAATCTACATAGCCAAATACAAATACAGCCTCAACAGGGTCACTGTGATATGAACATTAATAAAGACTAAAATTAAGGATATTTCTGGTATTTTATTAGTTGGTTTTCTGAGCACACAATATTATTTCAGTTAGTTCATTTATTTTCTTGAAAGTCTCTCTCCCCCCCCCCCCCCCACACACACACACACACACACACACAGACACACACACACACACACACCTAGTTTTAATTTTGAGTTGTGTTTAATTAACAATAATAACTGATAGGATCAGCATGTAGGCAGCAGCTTTTTTATTGTCAGTCTTGAGCAGGATGTTTCTTTTCTGAGAACAACTGTGAAATATGTTGAACGCTCATAATGAATGAAGTTATAAAAAGGCACACCAAACAATGCACCAGTGAAGAAAATGTTAAATCGAGACGGAACAAGCCGACTCGAAAATTCCTTCAGGATGCATTTGGCGTGGAGGAGTGCACTTTGTACAAAAAGAACAAAGTGACAAGCCAGAATATTAATAACAGTAACACTGAAAGGTCCAACTGTGATCAGACATAAGAATCAAATCACAGCCCATACCACAGATTCATCGCTTCTCCGTCTGTAAAACTTGGGTCACAGTTTAAGTGATACACAGAATTTATTCCCCATTTATTTCCCACAGAGCTCTAAGAGTAAGTCAGACTGCATTAATACCTAGCCAGAGAAGAAAACCATATGCTTTGCGCACATTGTGTGTTTTATGAGAGAGGAAAAGGGGTTGACGTGATCCCTGGTGACAACCATGACTATCTACCTCAATCCAGCTACATTCGTTTGTGTTTGCTTTCTAGCTCACTGCAGCGTAAGTTGCCAGCACAATGTTTATGATTATGTCGATTATGTGAACATGAAGACTGATTTAGAAATACTATGTTTTGTGTCATTGCGGTTGTGTGTAATGAAAAAGTATGAATATGAAATTTGGAATAATGGAGGGAAAAAAACCCCCAACTCATCTTTTCCTTCTTTACTTCTTTTTCCTCGGATAAATCCCCACGTGCAGATGCATTATGGGTAAATATAAAACAGTGACATCACATCTCTGAAATACCTGTGGCTTTCTTGAGCGGGAGAAAAAACCTCATCTCTAGGTCCTTCCTGTCTTGATGTATAAAGCTTCAGGGCAGCCAATCATGTAGCCATTGTGGCAGACAGAGGAAGACGGGTGGCGTGGTCAATTGGCATTATGCTGCCAGTTGAAATAGCCCCCTTGTTTTTGTTTTCGTCTGTGGGAGAACCATTGTGGCTGATGACTCCTATTTAAAAGACCATCCAATATGCAGGGATGTCACCTCAAACTGCCCATAAACGTAATTGCCCGTCCATTTGCTTCTGCCTTTAGAAGCCCCCAATAAAAGCATCCTGTCAGATGCAACTGCCACAAAGTTTAGTGACAAGCTCCAGCAGCAAAAAGTTTTTAAAGATGCTAGCCAAGTAGAAGAGGATATGAAGGCAGCGACAGGCAGAGAGGTAACTACCACTTGTGTCATAGTCTAAGAAAAGAAATGTCTGCCTATAATCCCTTACACATGGAAGGAGTGAGATTACAGAGCAGGTGTAGTGGAGTGTGAATGAGTTTGTGTGTATCGGCAATGACATGCAGGTTTAAAAGATCAAAAAAGCAATAAAAAACTGCAAGACAAAAAACACCTCGTGGGCTTTACTCCTTGCAATTGATGTACTCGTGGCTCTATCACAGCAGAGTAACAATGCAAGACTGGTAGAGTTTAAAATGCCCCGGAATACGTTTTCTGCATTTTCTCTTTATATTTTTTCCATGTGACACTTTGCTTTTTAAGCTCTTTTTGATGTCTTTTGTTTTGTTGCATGATGATGACTTAACAGTGAGCCGGGGCTGCTAATGCGCCGATTCTGATAAGTGCTTTCGAATGCAGCATCTACGGCGAATCTAGTAAATTAAAACCGTCTCGGAGCCATTCCCCCATTTGCAATAAGCAGTCTTAGCCCAGATATGTTAGGTGTCTGGAAGCCTCCCCTGAGCGAACGCTAATATTGGTGGTGGTAAAATGTTGGTTGCTAACCTACAGAGAGACCTCTTATCACATGCCAGGTGTCTGGGTCGTCACCCCACCTGCGTGCAGCAACACGCTTGCAGTGCTCTCTTCTCTGCTTGCTGCTGGAACACAGGCAGAAGCAAACACGCCATCCCTAGAATGGATAAACAGACCTGCTGCTAAATATTCCTGCTATCTCTCCTTTCAAGTGCTGTATTCCTCTCCTGACTGTTTTCTTCCTGCTCCACCAATTACTACGACTTATGATTTTGCTCCTCTCCTCTCCTCTCCCCTCCGCAAGTCTGTTTCTCTTTATTCTCTACCTTCTTTTCTATCCACTTGACTCACGGTTATCTGTCAAATTCCACCCTGGCGGCTGCTGCGCCTGAATCAATCAGAGTTGACTAGCTTTCGGCTTATCTGCACCCTAGGTGATTGATTTTCCTCGTTAGGTATAATTTGATGCTCTATCCCATCTCTTCCAGAGCAAATTAAATTGTAGTCGAGTCCAATGCGCTGGTGTGAGCGAGCGTGTGCATATGTGAGCGAGGGAGAGAGAAAACGAGTGAGACAGAGCAAGCCTAAAATGTTTGACTTCTGTGTATGTTTTGGTGTCTGAGTGTATGTGACTGCGTGTCACCACAGTAGGCTGATAGATACAGTAAATGGGAAGTGGCGGGCAAACCAAAGGAGGCTGTAGTACACTCCTGCTGACAATCCACACACACACACACACGCACACACACACACACACACACACACACACACACGCACGCACACACACACAGAGGCACACAGACACACTGCTGCCTGACATAGTGAAATATAGTTTCACAGAGTGGCTGATGTTCTTTTTTGGCTGTGCATTTATAAACAAGATAACAAGATAGATTAAAATGTATCTTGTTAGCTTGCTAGTGCCGATCTATTCCAACTGAAAGTAAAAAAGTATGAAATCTGATAAAAAACAAACTTTGAACTATCAATTCTGCGTGTTCCAATCAGGTTTATTTATTGCACTAATCACATTCTCTTCATACTGAATATTGGATCTGCTGGTATGATGCAGGAATGCAAAAATCCATCGAACATTTTCTCACATCCTGATTTACTCTTGTTCTCTTTTACACTAGGATACTGTACTGTACAATAGAACTATGTAGCAAAATTAAAGGTCTAAGGCAGACAGAATATTAGAATGTGGTAAAGGCAGCATCTTTTATCTGATATAATCTTTAAAAACATGCCAGGATTGAACTAATCAGTATCCCACATGCAAAGACAACTTACAAAAGATCAATGATAATATTTTAATATGTCTGTATCTTACCAAACAAGAAATATACTGTCACATTTACCTATTTTCCTCAGTTATGGCACTGATGAATGCCTAAAAACATGCTTCGTCTTTGTTGCGTGATTTCATGATTTTGTCTAGTTAGACATTTCATGTTTCCCCAAAATTAAATTAAAAGATTTCTAACAAAACAAACAACAGATTTCGTCTATCTTTACTTATTTTCTATAAATCTTTAGCTTGAAGATGTCACACTGTGTCCATTATTCAAATTATTGCAGTTCAGTAATGATATGAATAGATAAATACTCTCTTGTAGCATTTTCATTAATTACCACATTTCTGACAAAAGCCCCACCAGGTTTACAAGAAATGGTCGATTAATCATAATCCACCCAGGGCTATCACCACAGATGGGTAAGCCATCAGCATTACTAAAGGGGCAAATTTCACCGGCTAACTGGCCACCCCCAGATGAGCCTGGCTCACAGCCCTGAGGATTGCTAGATGAGGACTTGGGGCAAAAAAGTGTGTTGAATATTTACAGTTATTCATCAGGAATTGTTTACTAAACTACTCCTTTTTTGGACATAATTTTGAAAAGTCACTGAAGTTGTCACTGGAAATACTGAAAAGTTTGATTGTGTTATTGTTTGGCTATTTTATGCACCGGGACTTTTGACGTGTAAAGTTTTGCCAGCACTGATCTAAGAAGTCTTGAGTTGTGGGCAAAAACTGGTTTTGTAACCGCTAAATTCAATCACTGACATGAGAATATTTGCAACAGATGCCATGAAAGTCACTTCAGATGTTCCTGACATATTGCAATCATTCCTGAGTCTGATCAAGTGTTCTTGTGTAATTAAAAGAAAGGTGTTGATGAGAATAGAGAAGCCAAAAACGTAATGCCTCCCGCTACAGCTGTTGTCATCACAGGGGCATACAAATGTTGCGAATACTGGAAACCATTAAGATGTGATCTACCCACCTCGTCCTTATCTTCTGCCTGGATGAAGAGGGGCAGGGCAAAGCCCACCTGTGCCAGTTCGGTGATGCGGACCCGATATTCAGAACTGTTGAACTTCGGGGCGTTGTCATTCTTGTCAATTAACAGGATGGTGAAGGTGGTCACCACCGTTGCCCTAGATGGACTGCGGTCATCATTCAGCTCGGTGGCCTAACAGGAAGCCAGAGCAGGAAATGTTCATCAGAGAGAGAAAGAGAGAGGGACACAGAAAAAAAAAGAGAGACATAGCGAGAGTGAGAGAGAGCGATCCATTTGATTGGACTGAAAATGTCATTCTGGATGGAGACGGTCAGCACGCAATCTCACTCGGTATTTACAGCTGTTCATTTATTGGATCAAAAGGTGGACAGACGGCCTAAAAGCAATCACAGAAATAGGCTCAAAGTGAGGCCAAGAGAAGGCCAGCACATGTACATCCACACATAAACACTCATACGCATGAACACACAATGAGATTTAGGTGAAAGAAGTCCAATTGAGGAGACACAATTACACACACTCTGTTTTTGCCTGCCTTAGTTATTGAAGATGGCTGCCCTCTGAAATGAAAAAAATAGGAGGGAACGATAGAAAGGGGCAACCACTGTCTTTTATTGACGGACGAGTGTCACAGGCAATAGGAGGAGAAGCAGAAACAACATGCTAGTCTCTGGATAATCAGATAGTTTAGCCTCTTTCGTAACAGTGCTCCAGAATAATTTGACCTCCACGTGCTCGGTGCTATCTAAGCTGCCTGAAGTTGAGAAATTAGTTGTATTACTACGGCACACTCCAATCAATAACAGCACCAGCTAAGAAAGCAAAAGAAGAGGAGAGAAAATTTAGAGAGGAGGGGGGGAAAATCCATATCTTATAAATACATTTTTGGGTGACATTTTTTTCTTTTCCAGCCTTTTTGCTCATTCTACTTTTCTGGTTAGTAATTATTGATTTCAATTAAAAAGACAAGCCTGAGTCTGGAATATGTTTGCCAGAATCTCTTTTTGTATTAAACCTCAGAGCCAAATGTATCTCAATGGTCTCTCATATAAAAATGTCACGCGACCTGCTTTTTATTACCAATAATTGCAGCCAAATCAGTGAATGCACAAACGTCAGAGAGGCCATTTATCTTAAGGTGCGGCAGATTTGACTTGTCAAGCTATCAAGATCACGAATGGAATATTGTAACTACGCAGAAAAATGAGGCCTTTGTTCACAAATCTTTCCGCTTTCAGCAGGACTTGGAAATCCATTTCACGCGCCCTCACACCCTGTGGGAACCGCTCGGTGTACAATGGTGGAAGAGAAGAAATAATGACAACAAAAGTGGAGGACTGGACAAGGTGGCAAGGCTGCGGGTCGGGAGGTGGGGGGACAAGGGGGGACGAGAGGGAAGGAGTGACATGCTAAAAAGCCAAGCGAGAAAAACTTGGCTCATGGAGGGATAGAGGGATTCAGAGATCACACCTACTTCAAACAAGAGAAAAGGGGAAAAAATGGAGGAACAAAGGAGACCTCAGCATTAAGGAGGACTCTAAATCCTCTTCCTCTTTCTTGCTCTCTGCTCCCCTTGTTCTAATATCTGCTCATTCAGCACGAGCCTCTGGAGGGGACATTATCACAGAATCACAAGCATGAATATGGCCGCTAATGAGCCCAATAAAAGCACTTGAGTTTGTCAGAGTCTCATTTGTGCAGAAGCATATTGACAAAGCATCTAAACATATACTGCACGCACATCGTACATATCTAGTACTAACTGATTTCCTGCATAAGCGACAGACTGTATATCCAGTCTAAGAGATCCGTTTAGTTGGTCTTTGGAGACTAGATAGAATACACTTTCATATCAAAGTTCTCTCTTAATCCAGCGGTGAAGCAGCCTTTCAGTCTCTTGTCTAGGCTACGACAGTCCCTCCATCCCATAACTCCCCCCACGTTCGGCAGCTCACCCTGACAGTCAGAGAGAATCCTGCTGAGTAGAGGGGGTTTTCTCTGTCCAGCTGCCCATTCACTGTCAGGGATCCACTGATGTAGTCCAGGGCAAAAACACTGTTTGTGTTTCCTAGATGGAGAGAGAGAGAGGGAGAAGAAAGTCAGAGAGGGAAACAAAACCTGCATGGTTGATAATTCAACATGTCTCCTGGGATACAACAAGAATCCTTTGGAAGGGAAGGTGGTGGATGAGCCATGTGCAAGTCTCTATTTCATGTAATATGGATACTGCATTCACTGTGCTGTCTTTTATCTCTGTGCCTCCTTTAGGCTGGCCGACCTCCTCCAACCTGTCCACAAGCTGCTTCTCCTAAACCCGCTTTATTTCTGTCACCCTCCCCTTCCACTGCCTTCAGTTTTTCACTTCTTTATTGAGTTCATCTGTAATTTATGTAGTGATAATGCTGTCAGCAACTGATTGCAAGCATGGTTACACATCCCGGGAACTACAAGCATCGTGGCTGATATCGGAACGATCTTTTTTTATTATCACTGTTAGTGTCACAGAGACTTTTTTTTTTAAAATTAAATAAATGGGCTACTGTTTTGTTTGTCTGTGAATTCTCATATGCAGGCATAAAACCATTTGTGCTTGCACCATGGGTCTCCTGTCTCATTTGTGCTGCTGATTGGCAGTTAAGTCGCGATAAAAGCATCAAAGACGATGCATGCTAGCAAGAAAGAGTGTGATGTAGGATATCAAATGTTTTTAAGTTTGAATTTAAAACATTCTTTACTTAGAAGCTAAAACCCACAGATGAACTTCAAGAACATATTTGGACGTATAATTTGGTATTAATAGAATCTTATAATTCTTATACGAATTTCTTAAATAGGCTTACAATACAGACTGACTGCAGTCACCCCTTTTGGCATGGGTTGATAAATTGCATTAACTTTGTCATACTCCATTTCAAATTATGAACGCTGCACTTTTCTCATTAACAAGTTCAAGTGTGCCTGGTGTTATCCATTCACTTCAATTAAACAGGTTAAAATATTAGACGGAGGCCCACTTGAGTCCTCTTCTAATATTTTCTTATTCCCTCTATTCCTTTTCAAATTACCGTCCTTCTCGTTAACTTTCACACCTCTCTCACACTTTTCTATGACACTTTCTCTTTCTGTCTCTCTCTCTCCGACACCCTGCTAATTACACCCAGCAGATGGAGAGCACAAACAAAAGCACACCCAATGGCCCTCACCTCTTCACTTTTAATGTTCTCTTGCTCCAGCCCCGCACTGCCTGGTATTTCCCTCTCTCAGATCAGATGCTCAAGTCTCATTCAGAGAAGCTAATGCCTTTACACTTTCAGTGTGATCCTTGGCGCCGATGATGTGTTATATGAGACGTGAATAGCCCTTTTGAAATCTCTGGTAAGTAGCACTTTATAAATGTGAATGTTATTACAGCAATCTGTTCAGCTGAAGGCAAACAATGGAGGAGACAAGACTAAATGAGATCAGTGAATGAATGGGAAACATACCTAGGACTAATTCAATTACGCTGTGTTAACATGGAGCACTTTAACACTTTTAACTGCGGCCACCACAGCAGGTCATCTGTGATGTCGCACACTGCAGGTTAAACAGGTTAATGCGAGAGAATGATCAAAAATCGAATAATGCTGAACAGATAAAATATAATCCAGCCGCAACCAAATCAAAAACATCTGACAAAAATGAGCACTACACATCAGCACACCATTATGCTGTGTGCCAGGGTAGTCAAAAATAAGGCCCAGTGCACTAGAATTGGCCTGGAAAAGACTAGCACACTGGACAGCTTTAGAGAATATAAAGGACGGCATCACTTTTCGATTTTTACCTGTAGTTTCATAGGTTTTACAGCTTTTCCTGCTAATAAAGACGTTTCCATACAACAGTAAAATAATAGATACACAAGTAAAGTTTCTTTTTACTATTGACTATAGAAATTTATGGAGTTTTTATTGATTTGTTTTTACAATGGCCCCAGTTAAAAAAAAGTTAAATTGTGAATTATATTACACAATTTAGGTCGTAGAATTTAAGTCATGCTGACAGATTTCTTTCTTTTTTTTGGGACACATTTATTTATTGGTTTTAACAAGTTTTACATAATGCACCATCGGTTTCTTTCCTTTACTACAGCAGTATTTTTCATAATGTAGAAAAACTAAGTCGCACTGTTGAAATTGCACTTCTTTTTCTTATACTGAGATATCTGAGACATCTAATGTGTATTTTAACGTGTTTATACTGAGATAGGAGAGTTTGACTAGTCTGGTCTATTTGAGATTAATGTAAGCTGTATGTGGCATTCGATGTAAAACGACTCGACATCCCAGATCTAGTTTAAGGCACGTACACTACTAATGTCCCTGTTAGCCCGTTTTTGACGTTTTAACATTTCCACATCAGTGAACTGCGTGTATCAAATTCATGCATGTAAGAATTCAGTCAACAACTGGCCTGCATTAAATTACCTGTATTCAAAAATTTAATTTAAACAGTGTGGTCACATTTAACTAAAACTTGTTATTGAAATCTTATAAGGTTAAGCACCACAACATTTAACATGTATCGCTTTCCGTATGGCACAACTCTGAACGAGAGACACTCACACGATTGGACTGTGCATGCCTCCTGTGTCAAATTTAATGCTATGTCTGTTATTTGCAATATGATTAAGACATTTAAGCATTTGTTTAGGCTGCTCTTTTGCTATTTCCATGCAGAAAACAGATCGTTCAGTCTGCACCTGTGTGGATGGTCCGAAGCACCTGCTGCAGTACGCACACTTAGAGGGACTCTTTTGGTAGCAATGACAGCGAGAGCTAAACATTTACAGGTGTGGTTACACTTCACCATAGTTGATACTGAAGCCTTTTGCACATATGGCAGGGTGTTTTGTGGCACACATCAGTGTTGTGTCTGAAGGAGAGGGCCTAGAGAAAAATAAAAAATGAGCTCTTGAATTTATTTGGTTTCAAGGCTAACATTACTCCAGTTTTGGCAGATTACAAACACATGTATACTGGATTTACTTTAGGGTCTATTCAGTAAAAATTAAACAGATCTGTCTGAAATACAATTTGAGGTTCTGTCCAGAAATTTGTTGTAGCTAATCCCCCGGCTTTGTCCTAATAATATAAATCAGTCATGGTTTTTGTAGCTTACCAACTTTTACTTCTTTTACTCTGCAAAAAGCAGTCAATTTTGTGTGTGTGTACAACAACTGTCATTATTAAAAGAAAAGTTTATTGTGACGGTAAACCACTTTACATTTTGAGACATGATTGCCTTTCATTAGCTTTTGCATGATTAAACTAACTTCCTTTAACTATATGACATGATAAATGCTATTTTCCCTTTTTCTGAAATCCTACATTCACAAGTAAGAACACTGTGAACCTTGAGCTACACTTTGAGCGGGATAAAGAAACATTCTCTTTCAGATAGGTTCGAGTAATAGCTGAGGTCTAGACTTCAGAGAAACACGTTGAGATGGTAAGTCTATAGTATACAACGGCTAGGGGTCAACAGATTAACCCATGCCTGTGTTCCCCACTCCCCTGTCGGCACTCTATTATTGCCCTGTATCTAGTCTGGAATGGAAGGGAGGGAAACTACAGAAGAATGAACATTGAGGAGAGGAGCCAAGCTAGCAAAGAGAGCAAAGCTTTGGGGTAATTGGCCTGGACTGAGGCCAAAAGGTGGAGAGTACGATGTAGAAGGCACAGAAACTACTGCTGATCATATCCAGCCTACATAATGAATTTAGTTATGTAACTGATGACAAGTGGCATCTATCTATCTATCTATCTATCTATCTAGTGAAATATAAAGATGCTGACAAGGATTAAAACCATCATAAAACCTATCCTTCAGCTTCGAGACTACCTTATTGATGAACTGCACAATGACTAGTCACTTGCCACTTGGACCCGGTTTCCACGCAAAAGAAAACACTGGGAGCCGCAAATAATTTTTGAAATCTAAAATGAAGATAACACTGCATATATTGTTTTTTTTTACCTTTATGCTTTGTGTGAACAACTTAAGTAAGTAAAATTTATTTATTAAGCGCTTTTCACAGACAGGCAGTCACAAAGCGCTGTACACAAATATTAAAATAAACAATACAACCAATAGACATTATACACAATGTAAAAGATCAAATGTAAATAATGTAAAGAATATAAAATACGTAGATCAACAAAAGGCTTGTTTGAACAGAAAAGTTTTTAACTGCTTTTTAAAAGAATCCACAGAGCAACTAAAGTGTGTTGCTTATGAAATCCATGAAGTGCTACAGAGAAAATTACATTTTATTTATGTAATTAACACATTTTGAACTCTTAAAAAAATATAACAAAAGGAAAGACACCCAGCTGAACTAAAATGATCCAGCAAACAAAAACTGCTGTGAGCCGCCACCCTTATATCGCCTTTGGGCTTTTAGAGCCTTGACCTGACTTTTAAAAAGTAATTGGAAAAAAAGCACTATGCTGCTAAAAAATAGATATTTGCAAAATTCTGCCTAAATATGTATTTTACCTGGTTAATGTGTGTGGTGCGGCGTGGTCTGCAGCGGAGGCGGAGCACCTGAGCGGCACCCGCAATCACGCCTAGCCACCTTAAAGTATGTGCTCTCTCTGCTGTTGTGTTGGTGTGTGTCGGGCTGTAAGCTGCAAAGCTACAGCCGGCTGTATGCGTACAGCAACCGTGTGTGAAAAGCGGTCAATAAAGAGATGCTGAAAAGCGTGTTCATGCAAACATCGTCGGGTCTGCCGTGATATGTTTACAATAAGACTTATGGTCCCGAACCTCTGCGCACAGCGTCTGCAGATCGGGGCTGTACAAAGTCACTTTCATCTTTACGCAGGACTGTAAGCTGTCATCTGTGAGGCGTGAGCGGTGTTTGTTTTAACATAGGTCATGGTGGAGCTGCTGACGTAATGTGGATCCGAAGATCCATAACTGGCCTACCTGGGGTCGAAAGTCTCGATAAATGCACGGCGTTTCGGCGGGTATACCGGCTTCCGCGAGTGTGACGCTTATTTTGAGCGGTGAAAAAATAATAAGATATAATTTTATTTTTATATTTGAAAATCACAATAATCTTCCAATTTAGAACTACAAGTTAAAAAAATAACTAAACACAAATAAAATACACTTCAGCTAAATACTTATTTATTTTCCCAAACCACCCGGAGCCGCAGTATAAGGACAAAAGAGCCGCATGCGGCTCCAGAGCCGCAGGTTGCCGACCCCTGGACTAGTGAGCCAACAAGCCAGTAAGTCTGATGTTTTCCAAGCTGTTGGCTAACATCAGACTTAGTGGCTTATTTGCCTTAAGTCAAATTTAATACTTAACCCCCCCCCCCCCCCCCCCCCCCAAACATTTTAGAGGCAATTGCTATGATTAAAACAAACCAAAGAAACAAAAGACCATCAGTATGAAACAGCTCGTCATGGTCAGCATTAATAATTCCTATGGTCACCAAAATGATTCCCAACATGAATTTGACCAACAATCATTTTGGGCCATTTGCTAAAACGTCAGATGCACTTATTTTTCTTTGGGCGACAGTCCTAATAGGTGTGGAACACTGAAAATGACCACTATCGGAAGCAGGAAGACAATGAAACACAGGATCAATAACACAGTATATGTAATCAATGTAATAATCCTGCAGTAACCGCTAGACCCAAGTATCTTGTTAGGAGAAGTATAGTTGTTGTAAGAGTGTGCATGGGGGGAAAAAACACAAAAAAACTGCCACTTTGTGTTACGCACTAGTGACACTAAGCTGACACAACATTCATTGCAACATTTCTTTTTGCCTGATGGGAGAGGCAGGCAAGTTGATGTTGACAACAATTGTTAGAGGTGGTGGGAGGGTAACGCGCATCAGGGACTTAGACCCACTCAGTGTGGGCATCTTGCCTCTAAATTGCTTTGTCAGCTTCAGTGGCCTGACTAGAATGCCAATCTTCTCCAACAGCCGCCCCTCGCCCGGACGACTGGGTGCTCACCTGGCCGAGCGGCTATCGTGCATACACAAACACGCGCATCTACAAAAAGCTCTAGAGTGCCGTGCTGTAATGTACATTTGCGAGATAACAGCAGGCTGCTGGTTGTACTCTCTGCATGCATCCGTTAAGAGGCTTTGACTCATTGCTTCAGGTTCCATTGAAGGGGCCTTCCACCTAGGCACCGTTGTGTTGAGCTTGACCAGAGAGACAGACTGAAATTACACAGGGTGACTCAGAGGTGCCACTGAGAAAGAAAATATAATCATAATCTAATTGCTGATGCAAAGTGTTCTCCGGTGCTCTGCTAGGACACCGTGATTAGACCCCCAACGGATGAAAATTGCTGTTCAAAGATACACACGTACCCAAATTATACACAAATAACAATAAATTCTTTCATTCAAATTTGTTACTTGAACTTGTGTTTTGTGCGTGTTAATATTTTGCTGTTTCAATTCCGAACTCTTAAGAAGAAATTCAAAGATTTGTGTACGTGTGTGTGTCAGAGTGCATTTAGTGTTAACCAGGAGAGTTTGACTCTGTGATGTGAGACTCCAGGGGATTAGCCATGCTCTCACATTACCAACAGTACTGGACTGGAAAATGAGAAAGCATGGCATGATTTTGTCTAGAGTGGGCCTGCACACTCAAATTCATCCACTCGCGCACACACCTCGAGAAATGCCCACAGGCACTGAGACACACACAAACTCACACAAGCAGCTCTTATTTTCTGGGAATTTATAATGTGCTCAACAGCTTCAATGGCCAGTGCTACAATTACAAAATAAAAGAAATCCAAATAATTTGCCACTTTTGAAGAATCTCGGCATTACCAAAGAATTGGTGGAAAACACGAGTTTAGATCTCATATTATGTATTGACAAACACATTTACACCCTTGCATCATTAACAATGGAGTGAAGGCTTATTTCCTGAGAACAGGTTTGTTATTGAAATTCACTCCCTCACAAACAGCAAAGGAGCGAGTGTAGACACAGGGGGGAAAGCATGCTAGTGATTCTGGGCGACTTCCGTGTTCTAAGTTGCAAAAGTGGAAAACTTACACGTGTAGTTATTATGAGAGGATTGCCCTGGAAGCAGAAGATATAAAGGATCTGATCTGATGAGTTCAACTGGGCGTGCGGCGTGTGGATAACAATGACTTTCTCCAAAACTCAAGCTTTTGAGGACAGCCGAAACAGGACTTCTCCGAGTGTAATCGCCATGACTAAGCTAGTGACAACTGTTTTTTCTAGTTTGTGACAACACCATGGGGGCGCTGGAACATTCTAGTAATGTGATATGGCAAGCAGCCAGTGCTTAGAGGCTCGGGGCTAAGATTTTGTGTACTTTGCTAAATGTACACAAATTAGTGTCACTTTTAAGGATTACGCCTACAGGCATTCATATTAATGATGAGGTTTTAGTTATTGTCTTCAAACTACACTCGCTTCAAAATCTAAATGAACAGCTTCTCACTTACACTGATTTGCTTATGCACGTGCTCATCCGTGCATTCACACAAACCCTTTAGTGTATGACAGCTACTAGTGGATATGTATGTGCTCCTGTGTGTCTGCGATGTGAAGTGATAATGCCATTGGCAGACAAGCTGCATTTCATGAATACTAAATGAATTAGCTTCATCAAAAGTTTTTTTCTTCAGAAAAGATTCAAGGACAAGTACTGTCTGAGAATGTGTGGCAGATGAAACCGACTTCTGTTTGTAACCACAGATCACTCAGGTTGACACAGCTAGTAAGATGCACGTAAGCGGTCTTTGTGCTTTGACCCTTCCTGCCACCTGAAGCCCTAAAGCCTAACTTATGCTGTAACCTGATGTGCAGCTCCAGAGACGTGGGTCCCCTTCATTGCCAGCAACCTGTGTAAATGCTGTTAATGGTGTTGGCCATTTGCTAGGCTACGTTGCATGCTCTGCACACATTCTACAGATGTACAAATTAAGCTTTACTTTCATGTACATACAGCCCACTTTGATTTTAAGTGGGCTTCCCATTTCTGTCAGTATATTCAGCAGCATGTCTCACTTTTTGTACATAATAAAACATACTGCTGTAGAAAATAAAAGAAATCTGTCAGCACGACTTAAACGATAAGTAATAAATGTGAACTTATGGAAAAAGTACTGAAAGCTCATTGCCCAGACAGCTGTAATTAGAAATAAGATTTTTTCTTTGTATTTTGCTAAAAACTTCCTTTTTCTGGACGCATTGTAAAAAAAAACAAACAATAAAATCTCATAAAGTTCTATAGTTGATAGTGAAAAAACAAGAACTTTTGTGTCATTTGATTCTTTATCTATTATTTCACTGCAGTATGAATGGGCATGGGGAAGGTCTTTATTAGTAGGAAAACTTAGTAAAATATCGTTAAAAGTTAAAATATATGCCCTCCTTCACATTTTCCAAAGCTCTCAAATGGGCCAGACCAGAGTCTTTGCTAGGCCAATTCTGACCCCCGGGCCTTTTGTTTGACACCCCTGCTCTAAACATTTAGACAAATGCTGCTTTTCCAGTAGCGAGTGGGCGGATTGCTGAACAACAGTGGAATTTTTTTCCATAGCAGTACTTATTGACTTGATTTTACAACAGGCACTTGCAGCCACTTATCTTTGAATGTGCTTAGTGAATCCAATGAGATGTTAGCCTTTTGTGCCTCTACCAAAAGAACTAGTCAAATTTGCTTGTTCTGTGACATTGCACATGATCCCACACCCATCGACGTGACATGATCAGGCCAAGCTTTTGGCTCTTCTACCTGCAGCTGAACATTTTCTCATATCTTAGTTTTTTATTGACTTATGTGTGAAAAGTGAAATTAACAGCTAAGAAAGAACAACAACAAAGAAAAGGAAAGAGGAAGAGAAGTACAGTTTACCTCTACCCTGCAGGCCAACAACAATACTGTTGGTTTGGTAACGTTACAAATAATTGAAGACACAGTCATCCCATGACCATTGTTGGAAGTGTGTGGGTGGAATGGGAGCTTGTCCAACTGCAGTTTGGACAGGGCATAAATCCTACTTTATTACATATTTATTAGGAGCAAACAGCATTAAAACATTCTGTGTGCTTCCTCCAATGACTTTAGCTCAAGATGCCACTGACCTAACCTAACCTCAGACCAACACAATTCTCATCCTGGTCACAGATAAATGTATCCACGATCCACAATCTTCAGGTCTCATGAAAAATAATTAGGCTTACAGCTATTGATTCTGTCAGCCCAAGACGTCACAGTCTCTTTTCAACTGAGTATTGAACTGGCAGTGTGGTCTTATCGCTAGTGTGTGTGTATTTGAAGTGTATTTGTAGCAGCATGTTTGCGAAAAATCTTGTCGGTGTCTCTCAGTGAGACTAGGCTAGACTGATTTACCCTATTATCTGATTTTTTTGCAGCGTGCTAGACAACACAAAGTCAGTTTTTGCACAGTGTACAAAACAGCAGCGGGTTAGAAGACAGCAGAAGAGGAAATTGGATTTGACATTGGGAAATGCTGTTGTTCACAAGCCAATAGCTTAGAATATCACTTCTTAAGGCCAGCGGTGTCCTCTTTATCCAAAGGGTAAATGAACAGAACAGCAATTGATAAACCTCCAGTGTATGCTGGAAATATAACAAAAGCAAAATAGACCTTTTATTACAATTAAAATACAGACCAATAACTGAGATCAATAGTGGAAAAGAATTTGAACAGCTGTGCCGTTTTTGTGCTCTTTCAAGATGCATTGCTCTGTCAGCAGGGGCTGATGCCTTTGAGGAGGGTTGTTGCCATGCGGGGTGTCCTTGGTCTTCCACCACATCCAGTTGGCTAGCACATGTCAGAATAACATCCACACAGATGTGAGCATCATGTCCTCACAACGCAGCAGATTTCGCATTGTAAGGAGATGATCAGTATTATTGACTTCACATTTCAGTTGCTGTAAAGCTGAGGCTGATCACACCATAACAAAGTGAGGCCTGGACTTGGCTGTGATTGTATTTGATTGCTGGACTCTACTAGACTTCACTAGTCCTGGGATTTTGTCACAATCAGCGTCCCGCAGACTATCTGCCTTCCCTGGGAGATTACATAGCATCGGGCTGTGGTGAGCCTCAGAGCGTCTAATTGAAAACCAGGAGAAATCCCCGTGATGCGACAGTGACAATAAGAGCTCCCCATAGAATAACAGGTATTAGGCTTGTCCATATTACAACATGTCTGCTGATACAAGTTAGGCAGTAGCCGCATGGAATCGGAGCATCAGGGTGTAGCAGTACTGAGAGATAAAGATATGTGGGGAAAGACAGACAACGGGAAATAATCGCCTTTACAACTTATCAGTGTGTCCAGGCAGGAAATGGCATGGCCGTACCTGTGACAACGCTTTGCTGAGGGCAGGCTAGAGGATGCCCCCCTAATACTAAGTGCAGTGGACAGTGGACACCTGTTCTGTCTCTGTGTCCATAGGCAAATGTGTACGTGCACTATGTGGTCTTGCTCTTCAGGTTCCTGACAGACTTCAAAATACCCAGTGATGATATTGTAAATCTGTACTACTTTAGCTGCAAATTAAATAACATCTTTGCTGCAGTTTCCCAGCACGAAGACGCTACAATGAGAAAGGAAGAATGGTCTAAAAGGAAAGAAAAGTGTAGCGATGGAAGGAGCTTAGAGTGGGATTAGTTGTGCTTGCATGTGACAAAAGCGATAGAACCAAGCACACAAAGATAAACAAGAGGCTGATATGAAAGGCTTGAGGGATGTCCTTTCGTTCTGTGAGACGCAAGGCTGACTTTTATTCTGCTTATTCTTACACTATCATTACAGCGCAGAGGAGAGGCTACAGAAACTTTACACAAGCTTAACTCTTATCCTAACGGACAGCAGTATTTTTGGGGCAAGACTGCTTGCTTCAAGTCCTCTATAATAGAAATCACAGAAAGCAAGACAGAAAGTTCTTTTTAGCAGGTAAAATATGTTCAGTAGGTCAATATTGGGTATTTTTTTATATTTCTTAAGATGAATACTGCGCTTTAATATCTGTCTGTAAGTGTGAAGTAGGTGGTCTGTCCGAGCATATATGTGTGCAGACAGACATGAGCATGTAGCGAGTAGACATTGTGCTAAAATGAGTCCATCTGGGCTTTAGAGTGATAGTTCCTTAGGTCATTGGGGGTGTCATTGAGACTGACTAGTGTTGTCTGTGTTTCCCCCCTGTCGTCCTCAGGGATGGGTTTGAGCAGATGATGGCTGACGTTTTGGGATTGTTTATTGCTTGAGTTGCTGTCCAAAAGCTATGATGTAATGCTATAGATGTGAATAATGTAATAAAATGCTATGGCAGAAGCTCATTGGTGTAGAAGCTCATCAGTCAGAAACACCCCGGGTTTGTGTATTCTTTGGTCTTTACCTTTCTTTTTAGTCGCAATTTATTTATGTGCTTAGTTTCGTGTTTAGCTCTGCTGTAGCTTGATAGCATAGCTGAGCATCATCTCAGTGATGACAGAAGTGCAAAGCTGTTATGATCTTATCTTTTAGAGGGATTAATCTGACAAATCTTTCCAAAGATCTAACAACTGGAGTCAAAGTTGAGATGCTAGCGTTAGAGGAGAACTGTCATGTAATCTAATATTCCTGAGAGGAACTGGAGTCACAGCAAGCGGTGAAACAAGACTAAGCACGCAGATATTTGATTCCAAAGACATCTGGGTGCCAAGTATCCATCCAACCATCCATCCTGAGGTCAAATGTTTTCATACAGAAACACCTGAAGCACAAGCTACCCCAAGGAGGAGGAGCCACAGATCTACTCCCTAGTCACTCCTGAATGACTGAGCTTCTCCCCAATCAAACCATTAACTAATTATTTTTTTCTTTACAAAAGGGTTTTTAATGTGTATTTAAATTTTATTACATGGCAGATGTGTGACTGAATAAGTAGGAAGAAGGACCACTAAGAGTGATCAATAAGGATCTGCTGCACAGCTTTCCCAAATAAAAAGCCTTGCAAAAATGACAAATACAATAATCGCAAAAAGGCATGCTGGACTGATTTTATTTCAATTCAGCATGCCTCTCAGCATTAAGGAGCATGCTAACATGATTAATACAACGTGAATTAAGTATTGTCTTTTAATCTTGTTTGCAGGCACATTGCATGGTCAATGCTGCTTTTAAGCTGCTTTTAAGCTGTTTTGATGATTATACTGCACGCCCCATTTAAGATATGCAGGAATCAACATCATTAAGTAATAAATGCATGAAATAAAAAGTAACTTGTATATTTGGAGCGACTTTAGTACCACTGACAATGATGAGCATTAAGTAATTTACCGACCATCAGCTCAGAAGAAAGACTGTGTTTTAGCCACACTTAAAAAAAACAAAACTCTGTCAGGAGTATACATGAATATGTTTGTTTGTTTAAGGCAACAGCCACTATAGGTGTGCGATAAAACCTTTCTTTCTCATTTCCAGTAATTGAGGAATTGTTGGAGCATTTTGGGTCAGAAAACCCCCCACAGATGTTTAGAGCAGGAAAAATCCAGTGGATAGTTCAGCAGTGGGCTTTTGCTAAAGTGATATATAATGAGAGCAGTGAGTCAGAGGTCCAATAAGAGGGCTAAGTCTCACCCTGTGGACCGCGGATTTACCATCAGAACCGCTACCCTGAATCTCCTTCATCATAACAAAAAAATAACAACTGCAACACAGCGGGCAGAGCGCTGCTGTGATTCTATCTCAAGTACACATCAAATCCCAGATACACTCCTCTGATTGGAGGAGGGAGAGGAAATCCTCATCTTGAGTCCCACAATCATTAGCGTGAATCACAGCTGCAATTAAAACCTCGTTTATCTTAATTACTGAACTAATGAGACGAGTCCCGCAGGAGTGAGCCGCAGTCTCAGAGGACACTCGGGGTGAGGAGCGGGAAGGCGAGAGAGGAGTCATGCAGAGTCACACTTAAGTCTGCAAACAAGCACGCCCTCACACCAATCTGAGCAGATAGACAGAGGCATATGTGTAAGCGTGCATGTACAAGCACACACACATATAGAGGCTACAGACACATATATCCATGCAAAATGCATCATCATATAACCTTACCCTCCCACCTTTATCTCCTAGCACTACATCACCCTTCAACTTCCATTATCTATCAAACTTATAATGATTTTATCAAGCCTACAGACTCCATCTCCATAAGGGCTTAGTGCGGTGCTATAACTCTTGATTTTGCAACGACCGGGAATACATCGCACCACCTAATTAATGTCTTTTTAATGCTTTTCTCCTCCAGAGCTTAACTCAGCCAAGCTCAACTTTGCAACAAGCACAACACACACAACAATACAACATGTGGCAGCAGACGGTAAGTAAGACTGAGTAGGTGTGTGCACTGAATGGGAGCAGCAGGTTTATGGTGAGCTCAGTAAAGAAGTGGGCTGGGCAGTGGCCTCTCTGTCCTGAGCGTACAGCTATCAAGCACACACACTCACAAATAATGCATGGCTGCGCACATGCATGGACAAAGGGTCAAATTCCTTCGTTCAGCTGTGAGATTGCGCAGTGACTCAGCAGATGGTAGAAGACTGAATATCTTTATCACCACAAATTCCCATGGTGTGCCAAGCATATCAAGCGGTGCCAGCCCTTATCAGCCAGCTGGCAATAGTGGAGGCACCGATGTCCCTCCATCCTGGCCATTCTGGGCTCAACAGGGGGCAAGAAGAGTTTAAAGGATACAGTCCACAGACGGTTGTAATCCTCCCAATGGGTGTTTATTTTCCACCACGCAGATCAATGTTTCAGTCCTGAAGGATCTTTGAGGGATTGTTCGTCCTTCAGGACTGAAACACTGATTGTGGTTGAAATAAACACCCTGCAGGGGTATTAAAGAAGCATTGCAGCAGTGGATGGACAACACAGTCAAAAGTGCTTGTGTGTTTTATCTTAATAGAAATAGAGATGCTTCATGTCTCTCCTGATTAACTATGATTCAGGTTTGTATTCTCAAACAGGCCGCACAAGTCTGACTGATACGTTCAGCGGCTGTGATGCATACAAGCAACACAACTGGGTCAATTACTCAGATATAAATCATAATTTAAATTGACTGTTTGCCGCTCACAGAAGCTTTGTGACAGTCAAGAATAATTTATAATAGTGCTGTCAAAATTACCGCATTCTTTTTTGTGAGTCAATTGTAATATCTGACACATTAGCAAGAAAAATGAACACAATTAGCACGGCTAGATCACTTCACAAGTTATGTAGGGCTCTGTAAATTGCGCAGGTGGCTCACCGTCCCCGTGTCAAAACAGGTGTTTATGTGCACCAATGAGGAGAAAAAGAGAAACAGCTGAGGGTAAACTGATGGAACAGTCATCAGGTAAACTTGTTTTCCATCCTCTTCAGATACGATGTCAACAAATAGCATTAACATTAAGTTAATGTGCAGTCAACTCTCGATCTGTCTGTATCTGGCCTGCATCCACTTCCATGAGTTCTGCTTTTCTGGCACATGAAAATGCATTCATATCCATGTGCACAAAAAAAAGTCTGCCTTCCAGTAATTAACTCTATAAACATTTGTCCAGGCCAATTACCCTGGGGCAATGTCGAAATTTAAAACGAGCGTGCTTAAGTTTAAAAGAAGGAAATGGACTCAAGCAAGATGGCGTCACAGTGACTACTGATTTGGAGGTTGATTAGCTGGGTATACTGGGCAATATGATTACATATCTCTCAATAAATATTACTAAGTATTCATTCAAGCCACAGGACTGTGCAAAAGCCTTCAGCTGCCCGTCATTTATTTGTCATTTGATAGGAAAATAGGAGATAAGTGCATCAATTTATAGAGATATTAGACAGTCAACGTGATTTTAATGAATTCGGCAGTGTGTTTGGGATCATCGTCAAGCTGAACTGGCAGATATGCAGTCCCAAACCTTGACGGAGCCTCCACCGTGTTTTACAGAGGGCTGCAGACACTCACTGTTGCACCTCTCTCCTGTGTAATTTGATATACTTCAGCCTTTCTCGCAATAACCAAAGAAAGTCTTTGAAAGATGTTCAGAAAGTCTTGATAAGTATCGCCTCACGAGCTCTTAAACAACAGTCTTGCTACTTTTAAGTAAAACATAAAGAAATGAGTGGTGATTCGAGACTTTTGCACATTAATGTAAGTATGGGTTATTTATATTCAATGTTAATATTCACTTCCACTTATTCCACTTAGAGGAAATTAAATTCTATATTAATTCAATGCTTTTTTCCATTCTTCTATCAGAAGCTTCAGTCTTAAAAAGGTAATTTATTGCAATTAATCCCAGCAAATCTTTTCATTAATACCTTTTCTTTTAAACTGATTAAGAGTTGTAGTTACAAAATAATAGCATCTTAAAAAAGAGAGTGATTGACTACAGCAGGAGGAATTTAGGATATTGTCATCATTATGTCGTTAAGCTGTTCTGAGTTATGCTTCCTGCATTAAGAGCTAACTGTAAGATAAATTGGCACAGGTGTAAACATGACAGCTGAATCATTCACTTAATCTCGTTATATTCATAATACTGGGGTGCATTTAAAGTTTATCCTTTTACATAGTCAGTCAATATTACTCTTGTTGTAACTTCTCCCAGATATCCATCTGCACCTTTAGCGCAAGCTTAACAACGAGTTTTACAGGATTACGAAGCATGTGAAGCCAGTTTTACAGAGCAAAGTGGTGCAGTGGCGCATAAAGATTAAGACACAAAGCTACAAAGTGTGTGCAGAGTTAATACGCAATGCTTTTGCTGCATAACAATAATTATTTCACGAAAATTTATATTAAATTAATACCTTGAGCCTCGGAAGGATGAATATAGTATTCATGCCATTACAAATACCTGTCTATCCCAGATACAGATCAACACCAAAGTTTAACTTTAAGCAACCTTGCCCCAGGGTCAATCTGTCCACCAACTTTCATGAAGTCAGTTCAGTTTGTGAGATATCTTCCTGGCAGACAGACAGACAAAGTAACTGGCAGGCATAAACATCATATCCTTGGCAGAAGTAAGAAAACAGAGTATTTAATGCAGGATCACTGCTTCATCCTTATCAGCACCATACAAGCTGTACAACTCCAAAGTAAAGCTCTCAGATATAGTAACACCAACACAAGTCAGGGATTTCCAAAGTGAGCTTAATATGGCGGTCATTTGTTTTGGCCCTTTATCTCAAATCTAAAACAAAATCTTAAAGAAAACAACAACAAAAAAGCGCAAACGGAGACGACAACAGAAAAATCGTGGCATGCTTCTCGTCTGCCGAAGGTAAAATTTGTCACGCTGACAAATCATAATCCTGTTTTGATGGCACAAGCCAACTTGAGAATGATAACACAAAATGAAAGCTGACTTCTGCATAACTGAACCAAAACAGTGATTAATAAATGCTCAGAGCCAAGCCTATTCTCCAATTCTGAGGCGCTCCTCTCTGCTGTTATTGACTGTTGTGCTCGATGAGACTTGTCTATTATTACTGCGGAATTATGATAAGAGGTGATCGATTCCCCTCTCTGTGCTGCGGATGTCAGATCGATTATGTGACTCAGACCTGTGATGATGGTGTAGCCGATTCCTCTTGGTCGACCAAGATCCTGGTCAATGGCTGTTATCTTCCGCACTTCGTATCCCTGCAGAGACACACACGCACGCACAAATATAACCGGTAAGCTGCATGCAGTCTTCACAGACACATTTTTTAGTTGTTGAAAAGTAGTTTCCACTTTAATCAGAGAAAAAAGAATAACATCAAACCCTTGGGACACAGTTAGCAGTTTTTGCTAAATAATATACAACTACATGCTATTTTGTCCTCTGCTATGTGCACACAGGATGATAGACGCCTTGAACGTGTTTGAAATCTCCCTTTCTCTTTTCTTCTTTTAAAAATCAGGACAGAATACCTTAGTTTATCCCGGTGAATCAAATATCTGTAACCAAAGCATCAACAAGCTAACAGAATATTCCTAGGCATATCAAAACCGTAAATATCCACTTTTCTCTCACAAAGACGTGCCCATCAAATTTTAAAACATAACAGTATCGTATTTCCAATCCTCCTTTATATCTCTTCAATGGAGAGGGTGGGAAAAAAATGTAAAAAGTGCAGGCAAATCACAAACTATTTTTTCTTTATGTGTGTTATTAGCATTTCATTGGGGTTTATTTCTCCTTTCATTGTTTCGAAGTTCCCCTGCTGCGTCAATGACTCTGCTACTCAACAAAACCACAGTGTGACAGCTGAAAAAAGAGAAAAAAAAAATCAAAACAAAAGACAGAAAGCTATTTGAAAAGTCTTTGATCCGCTGAGCTTTCTCAGCCTTCTTGCCTCAATCAGACGCAGCGGTGGTACTTAAAAACCCCTGTGCTGCAGTGTGAGATTGAGAGACCTTCCCTTACTTCCTTCCGCCTCTCCTCCCTCCCTCCCTTACTCCCATCTCAGCCCTCTCACTCACACCCGAGCAGGCTGCCTCCCATTGATCCTGCAAATTGTGTCTAAGACGTGTTTATGCTCCATTTCTGCCAAAGCATCTCCTGTCATTGACCAATTACAGCAGAATCAATTACAAGCCTTTTAGAGAGACTGATTCACACCTATCACAAACTGAGGGGGAAACACACCCACACACACACAAATGAGAAAGATGCAGGGACATACTAAGAGAGGAATAGAGAAAGTGAGTGTGGAGAAGTGATGCCGAAGTAATATGAGCAATATTCTCGAGCTGTCCACACAAGTGCAATATGTTCAATCAAGCGTCAAAGATACAATCCCTCCCCTCCTGCACACACATGCAGACACACACTAACATGTATACACTGAACCTCTTCTCCCTCTTTTCATCCTTTCATTTCTAGCTATACAGTGCATTACCCCCCCCCCCCCCCCCCCCCCCCCCCCATCCTCCTCTCCTTCTCCTCATTGAGTTGACAGCCAAATTGCGTTTGTCCTAGAAGGGGCTTAAACGTCAGTCCGAGCACAGATTCACAGCTATAACAGCTAAAAACCCTGCCCTGTGATTTCATCTGAAAATAATAATAAAAAAAAGCATTTCTTCTACTCCTTTGTCAAACTTTTCCCTGGATGACTGCTTGATTGGCCCAGGAATAAAAGAAAGACAGAAACAGAGAAACAAACAGGCCGCCAGAGAGAAGGAAAGGTACAAACAGAGCGTGCGCACTTACACCTTTGAGAAATGACCTATGACAGGGACCCAAGTTTGATATCTCTACGTGTAAATGTCAAGGGCCTTGAGAACAGTTGACACTCTTTCCGTCACTGTACGCCCTCGGCTTATCACCACCAAACACTGCATAATGGAAATGACACAGAATACCACATGAGGTCATTGAAGGAGTGTCTGTGTATAAGTGTGGTGCTGCTGCGGGCTTGTACTCATGTGTCTGGCTTTAAGCACTGTTGTAATCCTGTGTCTGTAGTGGGGTCAACAGGGCTAAGTAATAGATTTCTGATTTTGGCTGTGCATCTGCCGTGACCTGCTCTTACATTGTAACTGTAATAGGATTAGACACTGCCCCCTACTGTTAGAGGTAAGAGATGAGGCACTCCGAGGCAGTATTACTGAGGATTAAAGCTTCCAAGCTGCTGTGATCTGGAATCCACTTACTAATGTTAACTTTACAATCCAATGTAATTGGACTCTTTAAAAAAAATCTTCCCTCTTATTCCCTCATCTAACTTTATACCTGGCTTTTTTTCTTCTCTCCGGTCACCTTTTTCTCATTCCACCCCGGCATCCTAGCCTCTTTCCATACCCTCACACCTCCCCCCTTCCTCCTATTGTGACCTTCCTGGTGACAGTTGATGAATCAGAGAGTCCGGGAGACACCGGGCTTCGACTCCGTCACGCCCCGTTAATATGCATGCAAATGTAGCACTTGACATTTCTACTACAGCGCATTCGGGCTGGGAACGAGGGACGTGCGGGTTGTTGTGTGAGTCGGGGGGCTGATATGGGTGAGAGACTGGGGACGAGACAGAACGAAAACTGATAGAGTGAGAAACCAAAATCGGGACGGACAGTGTTATGCCCCTGTGTGTAATTCTCTCTCTACAAGTGGAAACATCAGTAGCTGGACCATTAGCCACCTGGGAACTGAGTTTAAGAGCTGAGCCGGGAGAGTGAACATAATGGTGTACAGAGAAACAGACATTTAGTGTATCAAATACCCATTATAAACCTACTTGAAACTGAAACAAAGCTACTGCCATTTTGAGTCCCTAATGTACTTCATGTTATACCCAGACTTCATACACATGCCACAGTATGAGCGCATAAGACCAGAAATCCTGTAGCCCTGGTGACCTTTGGCAGGGGCTTCGCATCTATGAATGAGGATTGTAAATCTATAACAGTAATTACCATCTTCAACCACCACAGTGCTGTATATGGGGGCACTGGACTGAATTTGGGTGCATGTAGGTTTCCAGTGTTGGAGACTCAGGAGTGACGATAAGATGTGAAATATCATGCCGTCATTCAATTAGGGTCAATTCAGTTTTTTTATAGAGCCCAAATTACAACAACAATCACCTCAAGGTAATTTATAATGTAAGGTACGGCCCCAAAAATAATACAGAGAAAACCCCAACAGTCAAATGACCCCTCTGAGCAAACACGTGGCAAAAGTGGGAAAGAAAAACTCCCTTTTAACAGGAAATAACCTCTGGCAGAACCAGACTTGGCAGTGAGGAGAGGGAGACAGGACAAAAGACACACTGTGAGTTCAATTGTAAACACATAGAGGTGAGTGAAGGAGAAATGCTCATTGCATCATGGGAAACAACCACAGCTAAGACCTGTTACAGCCAAACTAGGGGAGGATTCATGGTCAGCTGATCTACTATAAGCTTTATCAAAAGGGGGAATTTTAAGCCTAACCTAAAAAGTACGAACCATCTGTATCCTGTTCAGATTGGGAGCTGATTCCACAGAAGAAGGTCCTGAAAGCTAAAGGCTCAGTCTCCCATTCTACTTTCAGAAACTCTTTGTTTTTAATCATATTTCTTTGCACGAGTTGTATACACCTACTGAATAATCAAAGAGCAACATGAGCATGGGACAGGAAGAGCGGGATATGAGAAATGAGGTAAAAGATAAGTTGAATGTTCTGGTATCAGAGCAGGATGGAAAGAAAGAAAGGACGAAAGCTGCTTGAAGAGGGTACACACTGTGGTGGTGAGATGTAAAGTGGGACTGTATTACTGACCAGGGGAACATCCTCCACTATGTTGGTACTGTAGGGCAGATTGGTGAAAATGGGATCCATGTCTTGGACATCAGTGATGGTGATAGCCAAGCTGGCAAGCCGGGACAGAGGTCTGATTTTGTCTTGATCCTTTCAGAAACCAAAAAAACAAAAACAAACACAGTATACATTTAACAGCGCTAATGCAACTTTGCTAACAGAGACTAAGTTTTGATACTGTATGTGTGCTGACCGTAGCGTTGACGGTGAGCTGGTAGGCTGTCGTCGTCTCATAGTCCAGAGCTCTGGTCACAGTGACAGTGCCTCGGGCGCCATCAATGGCGAAAAAGGCAGAAGGTGGCTGAAAGGAGAAGAGAACACTGCCCCCAGTGCCTTGGTCTGGATCGGAGGCGTTTACCATGAATATGGATCTGCCCACCGGTGTGTCCTGAAAGACGCATCGAAGAAGACACAAAGAGAAGTGAATATATACAAACAACAACCCAAGTGTATGCAGGAAGATATCTCCTATAATTACATTTAAAAGTCAGAGAAAAATAAAGAATGAAGCAGGTACAGGAAGGCTTTATTAACTACAAAAGCAATAGACGGCAGTTTAACTTAATGAATAATTATTATTATCCAAAACAATTTGGTTGTGATTGTGATTGATCCCCTGCAGCGTTTCCCATGAATGATGACATCTAATAACAAAGTATTTGTAGTCCATCTGGATGAATAAAAGCAATGATTTCAGTAATACAGCTAAACTAACGCGAATGTGAAACAATAACCCCAACGTTTGTTTTGAGTTGTCCGTGGAGATCAGGCACACAAGACAAATTTATGGCAGACTTAACCCTCTTGTTTGCAAGTGAAAGAGCAACTTGCCTTGGTAAGGCAAACTGTTGTTGTTACAATAATGCATCTATCCCTACAACAGAAAGTATTTGTTGCGCTTTGCTCTCTGTAAATATATGCATTGCCTATCTGTGTTGCCCACAGAAATGGTCTTGGGTATCAAAAAGCTAAAAGCAAAGATATATGAAATGCCCAGAAAGGTTGCAAGATGCTACACCAGAGGGTCATGTGTGAAATAAAAAAAACAAACAAACAAAAGAAAAAATTAAATTAAAAAAAAGAGAAGGCTGTATAAAGACACACATTTACCAGGTAGCCCGAAAAGTCTGTGGAACAACGGCATCATTAATTGGAATTTTATCTCAAAACAGCCACACATACATGCACGATTAATAAGAAATGAGAATGTGTACAGGTACAGAGGGGAAAGGACGTGAAAGAGAATGGGACGCATCCTGATATTCCACTAAAAAAGAAAAAAAAAAACTTGCACAGGTCTTCTACTCTCTCCTCCTGTTTACCAGACCTGTAGACACAGACCAGAGAGTGTGTGTGTGTATGTGTGTGTATGTATGGGTGTCTACGTTTACGTGTGTGTGTGTGGTCTTGTCTATCGCAGGGGCAGAGTGCGACCACATGGGGAGGTCATGGTGTTGAACTGAGCTGGGCCCTGAGCCAGAGCTAAAGTGACACAGTAAGAGAGCAGTTGACCCCACAGTCTGTCTGCACTGGTGTCAGGGGAGAGTAGAAGTCTATTTGCATGTGTGTGTGTGTAAATAGTGGTGTGTCAGAGTCTATGAAACTGTGTAACTGTGTGTAAACGCCTGGGTTAGAGGGGGCATATGTGTGTACGCATTTGTAATTTGTGTAATGAAATGTGTGCTCTGCTCTCTCGCAGTGGTCTCTGCATGCAAACATAAACAGCATCGCAAACGGGTCTGTCCAACCACATTAAGCTAGACCGCCGTATGAGAATTTAAGGAGAGCAACAAATGTCAACGAGAGTAACAGAGCAAGTTTTTTACCCCTGGAATCCTCGCTGTGTTGTGTAATGTATGCAGACGGGGTCCCGGATCATTTCTCAGATTTATGTAGTGAAAATTAATATAATTTACTTTTTTTTTTAAAAGTATGTCTGAAAGTTGTAAGATGTAATCGTAGGCCTCGGGTTAACATTATATTTCTTTTAGTGCAGTTGCTCTGACTACAGGGAACGACACTGTGGCAATAAGAGTGAAAAAGGAAGAGGAGAAAATCTATTTCTTGTTAGAAAAAAATGAAAATAAAAAATAATTTTTAAAAAATGAGAACACAACAACCAAAGCTGACAGCTTTCAGTAACTTTCCATGCTCTGCTCTCTCTTTTTGGGCCCCTGAGAAGCTCTGCTGCATCACTTTGAGTGTAACCTGGCTGACAATTGCCGAGTGAAGGAACAGAGTTACTAATCCACTCCCCCACAACAATAACTGCATTTGAATAAACATCTAAGCTGCATTTCTCTGATATATTTAATATGTTTGTCAAGTTGTCTGCTTAGGAGGAAATTGGAAACACCTCTAAAGGTACCCCACAGCCTGCAGCGCGACACCCGAGCACAGCAACAAATTAATTGGATGAAAATATACGCAATCAAACTCTAGGTGAATTAATTAAATATTGTTGCATGTAACGTGTGTGTGTGTGTGTGTGGAATGGATGTCGACATTATCAATTCTGCTTTGATGTCAAGAAGGCAGTTTGATGGTTAAGTGTTGGGTGAATGCATGTCTGTGTGTGTGTGTGTGTGTGTGTGTGTGTGTGTGTGGCACTTTTTGGAAAAAGGAAGAGTGTTAGGATGATATCTAAATGTGTGTGTGTGTGGATAAAGAATGTGATCTGATGTATCCTTTCCTTTCCCTGAAGCATGCCACCTTCTATCTCTCTTTGCGCAGCAACCTGTGAAACAATAACTCATAAACACCGCCAGGGTCGAACGCCGCAAGGTTCGGTAAATAACGCAACGCGCCAGTATATGTAAACACACACGCGCGCACACGCCAGCGCCAGTTTTGATCTCTCAGATTTGACAGAGGCACAGCATTCAAAGCACTTCAAGCAACAACAGTTCAAAGCTTTGCCGGGATGTGCAGATGACCAACTCTCAGCAGAATGTGTCAGTGTGCCAGTGTGGTGCTGCTCAGGTTAGTGGGCTCGCCTGCGTGCGGGTGAAGCTCCCGTCTGAGCCGCTATTCGATCTTTTTGGAATCTCTCCCTGAAAACTGAATGCGAGCATTAACCAGTCACATTATTCAGTCTTATCTTCTTGCTTCCCTTTAGTCTCTGAAGGTCAAGCTGCTCAGTTTGCATAAACGGTGCATTTTAATACTAAGAGCGAAACAATAAAGCAACCTATTTAAAGAGTTTCCTTGGATCGTCAGCTCCTCTTGATGGATTTCTCTGCATTCCAGCAGTCCAACACTAAAGAGAGCTCCACGGCCTGAAATATTCTCTAAGCAGCCACTACACAATACTGTCTTCTACTAGCACTTTTCTCCTTTCCAATTGGTCACAGTACTCTTCCTATTGGGCTATTGATTGGACTCGTGTGAAGTCGATGTGAGTGACCAGGCGCAAAATACAAGGCAGTGAATAATTCTGGTTTTATTAACCTATAAGACTACGCAATCATTTCTCCATAAATGAGACAGACAGTAAACAACAAGGACAAAAGAATGGGTGAGCACTGGCAGCTAAACTGGATACTACTGAATGCTAGCTGAGAACCATGTATGTGTCACTACCTATACCTTCAAAAGAGCAAAAGCCAATTGGTTTGTCACGGCACATATTCCAGCATATAAGCCTTGACAGTGCTTTGCAGCTTTTGAATAAATGGGGCTATTTCCTTGGGAAGAAGAATGTTAAGTGGAGAGATGGTTGAGGAGGGATGAAGACAGTTCCCTGCTGTGTCTTATCTGAAGTGCACTGTGGGAATCACTCTTCTCCCTCTGAGAGCTGCTACTTATGAAAGAAGGAGAAACATACAGCAGAGATATATAGAAAGATAGAGACGGAGGAGCATTCTGTTTATGGTACAATTCAAATATTAACTGAGAGCTAATACTAATTTTGTGTCACAGTAATGCTGAAATGCATAAAAAATGAACATAAAAAACACTCAAATGCAAAAGTGCTCCCACTAAATACTCCTACTAATATTTAAAATGAAAAAAAGACATTTTTAATTGCTACCTGTGTTATTGTAATCGGTTTGATAGATTTTACAGTACCTACTGTACAATAACAGAGCAAAAAAAGTATCCTTACATTTCTATAGTCCAAAAAATTTCAAAATACAATTATGCTGCAGCACCGATCAATGAAAGAGTGAGAGAAACTGCGGCATCGATGAAACTTCCCAGGAGCTTTGTGGGCATCATTGTGAAAAGGAAGAAATCAGGAAGCACTTTTCTGACTTGGCCTTTCAGCCAACTCAGTAAAAGTTTAAGGAAGGAAGGCAAGTGACCAAGAAAGTAGTGCTCACTTCAGTAATACCTCTGAGATCCTCTACAGATAGATAGATGCTGGACAGTTGCCTGTGCAGCATTACATCAATTAGGCTGTAGAAGTGTGGCTAAAAGAAAGTCATGCCAGTTGTCAGACAGCACTTACCTATGACATAGTACTCTATGTCATAGGTAATGTATATAATATCAAGATACGTCTGGTGAATTTCTTGGTACATCATCTTTCTTATCAAGCATGTTGTGCACAGTATGCAGTAGCCAAGGATTCTTATCAGGGACAGAGACAAATCCTTGAAAATAAATAGCTTATGCAAGACACACTTAACCAAAATATTTCAGATCACATCCTATCATGCACACCCAGAGGACGGTGCTGGGACCGTTTCTGAAAAATCGAACAGTCCAAGATTAGCTGAACACCTCTGATGTGCTCAGTGAAGTCCTCTGACTAACATAGGCAGCAGAATTTCTTAGGAATGATTTCCAATTAATATCAATTAATAAACCTTAATCAGTGCCATTGTAAGTTCTACTCCAAAGCAAATGAAAACTTACTATTTCAGTGATTCATCTTAACTCTGCAAAGACAAAAGTATGAAGAAGGTCGTAAATGTGACACGAAAAAACAGACTACAAGTTGTAAGGAGACTGAAAGAACGCAGACTGCGATAAAAGGCAGGGGAAGACTGAGAATACAGATGAGGAAATCAAACTGAAGGCCTGTCACTAACAACCATGAGACATTTCTAATAAAGAAGGGGGTCCCCATTCGCTTTTAACTTTGCCTCTGCTTTATCGTACGGTGTGTTTGCCCTGCCTTCTCCACTACTCGTCCCATATGTTTAAAATTTCCGGTTTTTAATGGCAGCGGCACTTCTGAGGCCGCAGAGAGTCAGAGCTGGACGGACCAGGACTACACGCCGCAGCTTCTCCGTCGGACTTTAACAGGGCTTGAATCCCCTGAGGGCTGGACCTGTGAGGATTCCACTGGTTAAATGTCAGCGGTCTCCTCTAGGAGTCCTTGAGGGAGCAGGCCCTACAACGAGATTAGACTCTGTCCAAGAGTACACTTAGTTAATTCATTAGTGTGTCACTCTCAGTATGGAGCCAAATTCATTCACACTGTTGTGTAAACGTAAATTATGCTCTTCAATTGGACGAGCTAAAAGCCCCAAATTACTCTATTATTTATTCAATTAATTTGGCAAATAATTAAACTCTTACGAAGCAGAAGAAAATACAGCGCTGGTTAAAGAGGAGAAAAACAAGTAAAATATATAAAGTTAAACATTTAAAGCTTTTGATATTACACTTCCTCAAAGACCGAGGATGTGATATTTAATACAGCTCATGCTGGTAGCACATCGCTGCTGCTCATTAAACAAAAGACTGCAAAAGCAGCACCAATACTTTGCACTTTGCTTCTCTCTGAGGAAATGCAGATTGGTCTCCATCAGCCCCTGAATTTATGCCATAATGCGTGTATTTTTTGAACAAGATAAACAATGTTTCATCACAGCTAGTTAGTATTCTTCTAGTATTCTTCCTAGCACATACTGGATATGTTTAATACATTTTCTGAAGAAGTCTAAGTTAATTCGTCTTGTAAAAATAACCTGAAGCCCTTGATGCTACTTTGGATTCACGCCACCATGCTTCTTCCTTCTTAAGTGCTTCATTTGCTCGGGATTTACTTATCTATGATATTTATAACAGCACAGAAACTGCATTGATTTCACTGCTCAGGAGAGACAGGTGTATTGAGTGTGAGCTTTTCTAGCCACATGGTCTAGAGATCAGTGGTGATAAGCAAAAGATGCGGCTCTTTTAAATACTTTTAAATGTTTTATTGATTGGGCCTGTGTCAGCTGGAGCTTATTTATCTACTTATTTAACATGTTTGGTGGCAGAAGCTTCGAAGTAAGTGAAAAATTTTTAATGATGGTATACAAGCTGAATAAACCACACTCTTGCCCAAAATGACAGTTTCTGCAATGTTTCTGAGTAGAGCACCTGAATGCAACTTAAACAAACCTAAAAAAAACCATCATATCTGAGAAAAGTGTAACCACCCATGATATTTTTTTTTGGATGAAAGGGATATTTTATAATAATTAGTATTTATAAATCAGGCTTAGCAAAAGAAATTCAACAGTTAATTGTAACATATAGTCACCTTAGATCCTAGCAGAGTAAAGCCAGAACAAATATGAAACTTTGGACATCATTTCAAACAGTATGATGATGTTATTCACTATATCTTAAAAAAAAAAACAACTTAATAAGACAAATGGATTGACAGAAAGCAACTAACTAAACGTCCAACTACTCAACCCAGCCACCAAATGTGTGGCCCTGCTGCTGTCGGTCAAAAATCCATCCGCGACCCGTCGATTAAGCGAGTAACATGTAAGTTAAAAGTGCTATCACTACGATAAAAGTCACGCTAACTTTTTTATCCAACCTAGTAAACCCGATGGCCAGCCTACAGACTTCTAAGTACAATGTTTTGTTCTTATTTTGTCAGAAATGTTAAAGACATGGTGATTTGAAGGGGCAGCGCCTGGGTTTCGGCTCCCTGCTGCTCGCAGCGCCAGAGGCCCAACTGTTCACTACAATAGAGCCATGATTACACCTACACTGCTCAGAAGGTTTTCAGTTCCTCCCCAGCTGTCTGCTCTCCGCTTGCAACCCAGCAGGCATGTGATTGTACCAGCTCAGCTCGCCCTTTCACTTTCTGCCTCGCACAACCTCTGTCCCTCCATCACTGCCTCCCACATGTGGCACCTTGTCACACTACCCCGACATTATTCCAACCTATGTGAGGGAATGTATTTCAAATGAAGAGAAAGTGCAGAACTGCAGAGCAGACAGATGTTCCCTTACAAAAAAGGGTAAATGATTTGACCAAGCGAACATGGCTTTGGTTTCTGATTAGCTGATTCCTGTTGGTGTGACAACTTAACAGTTTAAAACATATTTTTAAAAATGAATGGTCCGGTTCTCCAGGTAAGAAGAATAAAAAGCACTATTGCTATGTTACCAGGAAACTAAGAGCCAGCGCAAGATCTCGCCATGCTGAATACTAAAATTAACAGTCAGTGTTGTCGTACAACAAAGCAACATTTTTGCATTCAAACATAATATTTTTATTGAAACCTATGCTACAAAACAGTTGGCAATTCACACAAAGTGGGAAAAATGTGCAAAAAAATGTCCTCTCTAATGCAGGTGTCACAAAGTGCTTCACAGCTTAGTCACAGAATATGAGACAAATAAACAGGAGCCGTCCACACTGACGTTAGGCGAGCTGTTTAAAGTCATTTAGAGGGCAGTCTGAGAACAGTGGCTGTGCTGTGTGATGCTAACATTTCTCATTGCTTCCTTTGCTCCTTCCTTCTCAGCTAATCTCTACAAGGATGTGAGAGAAACATGTGAGGAAGAGATTCAAGGTGGAGAGATGTAAACTGTCATGGTTCCTGGGTCGTGGACTCAGTGCTTTGAGTTTTGTCTTTTCTTTATTGTAGTTGTGTTATTAGTTCCAAATTTTGCTTATAATTTGAGTTTCATTGTATATTAGTCGTTAGTTTCCTTATTCCATTAAGATTTAAGTGCCTTTGAGTCATTTGTCCTTGACATCTTTTTTGGTTCTCTGTTTTTAGTATTTATATTCTCAGACTTTTTTTTAGATTAGTTATCTGGGTTCTGCTCATAGTTATAGTTCATAATCAATTTCTTGTTTCTTGTTCTTCCTCCCCCTTTTCCTTCTCCATCTCTGTGTCAGGTGTTTAGTTACTTCCTGTTTTATTTTGTTTCTCTTGCTTTGTGTGCATTGTGTTCGTTTTTGCTTCCTCTTTGTCTCGTTAGCTAGATTCTGCTTGACTGTGTCTCGTTTTTCCACAGTCTTCTTTCGCTATTGCCTCCAGTTTGTATTTAAGCCCTCAGTTTTCCTCAGTTCCTTGTTGTGTTCTCCCACATGCTGTGTGCTCCTTTCTTCTGAGTTTTCCCTTTTTGTACTTCTGGCTCAGACCTGGCTTTATGTTTTTCCTTTTCCTCTTAGTTCCATTAAAACTATATATTTAAAAAAAACAAAACAAAACAATAAAACCTTAGCTTTTTGTCCTATGTTCATAAATAACTTGAATTTTAAGCAAGCACCATTTAAACAGCTGTTTTTTTTTGTTGTTTTTAAATCAGATCACTGTGTTTCATTTACTGTAGAAAGATATTTCTGTAATACAGGATTAGGCCACATTGATAAGTTAAAAATCATTTTCACTTTCACTTTCAGCAAATATTTCAAAATAGTATCCACAGTTGATGCAAGGCAGGATGTATCCATGCTTTCACGTTTCATTCATGGTTTATGCCAAATTCTGACCCTGCCATCCAAATGTCACAGCAAAAATCCAGACTCTTCAGGTCAGGCAACATTTTTAACATTTTTGGTGTTCTTAACTGTCACAAATGGCAGCCAATGCAATTTTTCACTGCTTCAAGGTTCAGTGTGTTGTGTTTGAAGATGCTCTACTGCATACCTTGGTTGTAACTCATTGTTATCTGAGTTACTGTTGCCTCCCTATCAGCTCAAAACAGTTTGGCTAGTTTTGCTCAGAGAAGCGCCACTTGCTGGATATTTTTTTTTCGACGATCCTAAAGATGGCTGTGTGGGAAATTCTCAGTGGATCATCAGTTTCTGACCTGCCTGTCTAACATGCCAGACACTTCCCCAAACCTTCCTCACTCTCATGCTCAGTTTGAATTTCAGCTCAACTTGACGATGCCTATATGCTGCTCCCATGTTACTGCCTGATTAGATATGGGCACTTACAAGAAGTGGTGTACTGAATAAAGTGGTCAGTGAGTAAAATAGATCCTGAAAAAATACAGGCACGAACAGTTATATGGTATATACAGTATGTAAGACTTTCTCATATAAATAGGTGAGGCCATGAGCTGGCAATAATTTCACAGTATGCAGTTTTGGCAGAGATGCTGAAGCAGGTGAATCACAAGAGTACTTAAATTAATCATAGAGGTGACACACAAAACCATATTTCACATTTGAAATTAGCTTATCAATAATTCACTGGTATTGAAACAAGATAAAGTGTCCTTCATCTGCGAGGTTTCGATAGCAAATGAGGAAAATTATACAAAAATGATTTATACCCTGCCAAAAAGAGTGCGGTTCATCTTACTTTAAAACTTTGGGGTTTTTAACCCTTATTTCTGTTTGTGTGACTAATACTTGTTCAACTATGACTTAAGTCCACATTACTTATCTCATGGCCGTGTTACGTGTTATATTTATAACGGTGTCCTGTAAGTTTCCAGAAACATGTCCAGGATCCCGAGTTTCGGGAAACCTAGCTTGTGGCTTAACATTCATTATTTATTGCAAAGAAACTCAGTGAATAAAGTCGGTGATGAAACCATGTAGCAAAACAAGCCCACGTCTCAAGGGAGGTAATAGCAAGTTTAAATACTATATGTCATGGCAGTAACATTTACAAACCAATGAAACAGCCCGTCTCATAAAAAAAATATGTCAGTAATTACAATTCCACTCATGGTAAATGTTGTGACAGGGCTTCCTTCATAGCCCGTGATTTCCCAGGGGCAGTGAGCAGTAGTATGTACCTGTGATAATGCGATGGAGACTGGACTTGGGGCTGAGGTGGAAATGGGAAACCCACCTCATAAAGCCCTCTAACCTTAGGAGACCCACTTGTAAAGCTTACGTGTCTGATACCATCATTTCAGCCTGAGTATTGAGTGTTATCTTGAGCCAGGTTTGAGCTAAGAGACTGAATGCGTGAGTGACAGCGTGGAGTCTACTGATAGGTGTAGCTGTCTGCAGTTTAACTCCAATTGCAGGTGTGATGCTTTCTTGCAGTATAATTACTGTTAGTGAGCTCAACTCTGAACATGAGGGATGGAAACTGTGCAAGCACCCAGTGTGCTTTGTTCATAATTCACTGAATTAGCAGTGATAAGCCAATTGCCTGTACTTGTCTAAGTGTGCTTTGTCGAGTAGAAGTAGAAAGTGAAATTTTCATTTTTCCCCAGTTGCTTTGGATCAATTCTCAAAGTGTTTTGAATGTTTAAATGTGGGATCCTTTAAGAGAACATCAGAAAGATGTGGGTATTTTCACTGTTAAGGATTTTAGTGCAACTACTTACATTGTGGACAACTATTGACTGTCTTTTAGAGCGAAATAGCTGAGATTAAATTTACCTAAATATGCTACCATTATTATTTCATGGTGTAACTCATCACCTGCAAACAGTCTCTATAATCTAATAATCAAGATTGACTTTGCTGTAATGCAGGTTGTCTTCATTCACACATGAGTAACTGTGATACTATTTGTATAGAAGAATAAAGACTCACAGAAAAACGTTTGCTATCTTTTATCGATTGATGTTTTTCTGTAGTTGCTTCCTTGTGGATAGACTTCCAGCTGGTACTGGTGAAAGTCTGCTCTAGGAACAGAGATATAGATTCGTTTTAAAGTTTTAAAGTTAAAATAGTTTTAAAGTTTTGAAAGATTTTAAATGCAAGACTGTTTTCTTTACCTGTGTGTTTGAGCCAAAAGAGTTCCCAGCCATCCTGAGTGTCATTCAAAGGTAACCTGATAGGCATATCTGCTCTCATTTAGATAAAAGCTTATAGGCCAAGTGGGGAAATGTGAATTTAATAGTTGCTGCCTTTTCTGTTGTATTGATTTAATGTTAATAAAGACTGTTAGTAGCAGTCAATAAAAGTCTGGAGTCTGCTGCTGGACCACAAGTCACTGGTGGGCAACATATTTTTATTTTGTTTTGTTAGATTTTCTGTGTCGTTGAGTGTTGCTGAATAAATCCCTGGTTGGTCGGCACCTTATCTCTGCCTCAAGGATCCCACTTCAACCCAGTCACCAATGGCCATCCTAACCAGGGGTGTAATTTTCAGGGGGGTTAGGGGGGTTATGACCCTCCCCCAATAATAAGACCCAACTAATATATAACCCCCACCCCCCAATAAAATTATGAATTATGTTGCAGAAATAGGCTGTTGATTTTCTTTACTCATTTCAGGTATTACCAGCAAAATAGTTGCATGTTGAATCATCTGGGAATTTACCCAGATTTATTTATTTACTTAGACAGAGATCTTGACCCCCCCCCCCCACCCCCACCCCCACCCCAATGTTCAGCACAAAGTTACGCTGATGATCCTAACACTAGCCCCAAAGACATACATGTATAAGACTTATGCAGGACTTGAGGGCAACAGAATTACCAGTCCTGTGTAAAGTTTCTTTTTCTGTTACTGCAGTTTATTGTACTGTGAGACCATAGGAGGGAAAATATTTCCCCTCACACACTATCTATCTATCTATCTATCTATCTATCTATCTCAAATTCATATCTTTATCCACTTTGACCTCCAGATCACAACCCAAAAAAACGTTTTCAAGCTGGAGACAAATTAAATGAAAGATCAATGGATTGGCTGGATTGGCATGAGCCACCAGACTCTCTGGATTAAACACATTCAAGGCTGACCTGAAGCCATCTAACCATGTATATACTGACAATATTTTATAGGCATGCCTCTCTAACAGTTATCAGTCATTTTCTAATGGCAGTTAGTCTTTCCTCTCCAAATCGTTTGACCCCCCCTCTGTTAAACTAGTCAGTAAGGCCTAATGTGCTGCAGTAATGTGGTGCAAGTCTTTGTGTACCATACAGGAACTGATGTCCAAAAAGTGTCTTACATTGTGACCTGCTTTTATTCCTTCTTGTTCTCTCTCGCTCCACTCTACGGCCCGTCTGCGATTTTCTGGAGAAGCACTCAGCCGAACAAAATGATTCCACACCAGCAGACAGGGAGAGGGGCCACTTTTGAAAGGCAAAGACAGCCTCCCAGTGTGTGTGGGAGAGCATGTGAGTGTCAAGGATTCATGATGTGTTCCTGTAATTTCCATTTAGATCTTTTTGAGGGGCTTTTTTCTGTTTGGCTGATATTTTTCAATTTTAGTGTTTACCATTTTCAATAATGGAGTATTAATTGAAAAGTCTTATGTTGCTTCAAATTTGGGTGACTATTTAAAATAATATATTTTAAAAGTAGGACTTTGTTTGGGGAAAGGTTTGAGGTAGCAGTAATGGTTAAAGTAAGAGGATTATGAGATAGGGAATCAATGCCTCCAGTGGATGGCCTGTGTTTGTATGTATGGGTTGGCTATTTTCTCTGTGGAGAAAAGACAACATATTTATCTCCTTATCAGTCTTCTCCCAAAACTGCCTAACCCCCTGTCAAAGCTCATGGCTGACTGCCTCCAAAGAGCTGGAGCTGTTTGTTTAAATGTAAAGGTAATCAGGCCCAGCATGCTGCAGGAATCCACAGAGCCAGAGAGAGACAGATGGGTAGATCCCAGAGGAAGGGTACAAGGACAGGCCACACACATCAGCCAGCTCTGCAACCTTCTTTTTTTCTTTTTTTTTAACCTGTTATGGAAAGTTATCCATATCGGTTTAGAGTACTAAAAGTACAACTCATTTTTCCTGCCTTATTTAAAGCAGTTACCTGTAGCTGTGGTTGAAACTATTGCTGCTTGGAGGTAGGGAAGCTTTTTCTGAAATTTCTCTCAAATTCAAATGCAAAAGTTTGTAGAGGGAATGCACATTTTAAAATTGACTTTTACAGTCTCGTGAGGACAGCTTAGTGTACATAACATTCAGGTAGCAGCAATTTTAGCTCACGCTCACTGAGGTTTTTGCCAGTTAAAATGTCATACAGCTGCTCGTATTAGCTGACACGAGCTATTATGTTCATGACTAACTTAACTTAGAGCTCTACAAAGGTTTGTGTGTGGACGGGTGAAACATTGCTTCAGTCCTCTGAGACTTGAGGCCATTCATTTATGCACAGCTCTCTTAAGGTAGAGATCAGACAAACTAGTTGAGCGAATTCTTAAATCCTGAAGTCTACATCAGAGCATAATGCATTTCTGGTATTTGTCAGGCTGCAAATAGATCTTATACTTCTAAATTCTTCTCTAATTGGTTCGTTTAGTAAATTCTGCTTTTTAGCATAGTGCATTTTTAATGATTTTAGGCAAATTAATTCATGTTATTATGAATAAGCCGAGCTCCCAACTAATGGCTTTCCATTTCAGGGCTGCTATTACAACATAAGAGGCATGCTGGAGGTGTTAGCATCCCAGTGTCCAGATAACATTATAATGCTGCTATCAAGAATAATAAAAACTATCAAGCAAGATAAATGAGCTTCATTTGCTTCATGCAAAAATGTAGTTGACATGAATCAGTGATTACCAGATTATCAGTGACTGCTTAATGGATAACAGTGAAAGATGATGAATCCTGTTTCCTTTTCCTACTGTTGAACATCTTGTTCTCATACACAATTTTCCTGTCCTCCTCAACTCCCTTTTTTAAGAAGTCATTTTTTTAAAATAGAATTAAATGCAAATTAGAGTAGAGCTGATTATCATATAAACGGCTGTTGCCTAGGGGGCAAGACACTCTGGCTTTATTTATTTATTTTTGTCATATTCTTCACAGTTCCCCATAAAACTCTGACTTTAATCAGTCTGCACTTTCTTTTAAAGACATAGGGGAATTTGGGACTGGTTGAAGGGAGGCGCGCATTTCTGTGTATGTGTGGGCAGCCTGTATTTGTGCTTCTGTGTGTGCATATGGGAGGTATGTGACCAAGAGCAGAGCGTACGCCTGTACAGCATCATTCTGCACACTGCTCAATTAGCTCTTGATGTTTTATTTTACAGGTGAGCGCGATCACCTGTAAAGGTACACAGCTGGAACAATAACGCAAAGCCCCATAATCCAGTAGTGAATGGCAATTTTACATAGTGGTCCAGAGGCTTTTTATGGCAGCTGGATTATGTTTGCAGTCACCCACCAGTGCAAGTGATCTGATTTGAATTCACTGGGAGTGAGGGAAACACTGTAAATGGGTAATTACCCAGAACTAACATAGAGGGGAGAGATGAAGTGAAGTAGTGGGAAGGGATTTAGGCAAAGACCTGCAGAGTAAAGATTCCTTGTAACTTAAAATTTGGGAACTGACCTGCGTGTGTTGGATGCCAAGACTTGGTATCTTTATGTAAACCTGTGAGGGCGGGGCTTCACTTGAAAAATTGTTAATTTGCTAATTTGTTGTTTTTTTTTTAAAAAAAACAGATGCTCAAAATTTTATTTGTGGTACTTATTTGGGTTTTTGGGGTACATTTCAAGGTTTTAAAATTTTGCATGCGTTTAATGAGATGTCTCAAAACCCCTACTGGGGGTCAGAGTAGTCTGCTCATTGCTGTAGTTTCTTTGTAGCGTGACGATAAGTCTGCTTTGCTCTTAAAAATCATCAATGATTGATATATTTATCTTGAACTATGAAACTCACTTAAAAAAGAAAACAAAAAACAGGAGTTTATTGAACCTTCTGACCCCCCCCCCCCCCCCCCCCCAAAGAAAAAGAAAGCATATCAACTTGCATATGGGTGTTTTAATTTTGTATCAGTTCTTTCTAAATCCAACGTTTTTGTGCCATTAATTGCTCACAGTTTGTTTATCTTAAACAAACGCAAAAGTAGTCCCCAACCCCCGGGGCCATGGACCGTTACCAGTCCGTGAGTTGTTTGGTACCGGGCTGTGAGATTTGAGGCTCGGGTGTGAAATTTATGGTTTTCAGCGCTTTTATCAGTTTTTATCATTATTTTTCATCGTTTTTATCGTTAACTCGGTTTCCCTGGGTCTTTTCCCGTGTGTTAGGAATAAATTGGTTTTATTTTTTTCTATTTATCCGCGACACCTTAAAGGCTGGTCTGTGAAAATATTGTCAGACATAAACAGGTCCTTGGCGGAAAAAAGTTTGGGGACCGCTGCTTCAAGTTACAAAAAAACAGCTGAAGATGTAGATATAGACGACTTAAAAAATATAATTAATAGGTTAATAGGTCTTATATATTTTTGGTCACCTAACAACAGTCTGTATAACTGTTCTGATCTCATCCACTTGTCACCATTTCTCTGCCTCTGGCACAAAAAGATGACATCCCCACAACATTAAAACATCTTGACAGAGTGCGCAGACATAGGTTGGACTAACTGGCAACAGGTAGCTCTGACTGAGGGTGCGCATGCTTGTCTAAAAGTGATGATGCTGAAAGACTGAAAACTTGTCTAATCTCACTAAGTTTGTTCTAGGATAGCCCGCAGCAACGATGATAAGCAGTTTAGAGAAAGGACGTAGTGATGGATAGGCGTTTCTATCCCTGCCCCTCACATACTCATGTCTGATCGAAGGAATCTTCTACAATTCTAAAACCTTCATTTTTTTACTATTTCTATTTCATGCTTTTACCCAGGATATTAGTGACCTCGCATCTCAATTTTCATGTTCTGAGTCATCTCCCTGCATGGCCTGTGTCCACCACTCTTTTACAGTGAAAACATTTTGGTTTTAAAGTAATATTTAAACAATCACAAGTGGAATTCACCGTGCATGTGCAACAGTGCAAGTGTTTAAGGCTGATGACCAAGGGAAGCTGCACTTTACACATGCCATTAGCAAACGAACTGCGATGCCAGGGTTGCTGTGGAGGCCATCTCATCTCAACAGCACACGGGATTTGATGCACTCTGTGCTATTCAAAAGATACCCTGCTCTCTCTCCCTCCCCCAGTGCCTTTCTTTACTCTCGCCTTGTTTCCCCAGTGTGCCCTTGATTTCAAGCTTTTTGTGTGTTTTCACTTCACTCTGAACTCTGTAGTCCTGAATCTCTTCATTCTGTAGTCTGGTCCTATAGGTACGCTGCACTCTATATCATCAACTCTCTCTATCTGTAGCCTCGGGCATGGGGTACCACGAGGGCATAAGGGGGCTCTACTTCCATGAGTCTTAATGTCTCAGGTGTCTCTTTGCACACACCCACTCACACAGACACCAGTAGAAATCTACATGCTTCTTTTCCCAATGCATAATTCACAGACTTCAAGCAACTGCAGACACATCTGACCATATATAAGCAGACTGTCCTTCTCCTGCACTATGAACCCCAGTACCCCTTTCATTTTCATGCATTATTCTAGGATTTTAAAAGGCCAGTGGTTACTCCCCAAAGGAAAGATTTGATTTTCAGCAGGGACCCAAACAAGCACAATATTTTTTTTAAAAAAAGTGTGTTCTTTGTATTGGATGGGTATTCTTATCAGCTGAGGGACTTTAAGAGATATGTAGTCAAGATTGTTTCATTTTAACAACTTCAAGGGACATTGCATTTATTGATGTGTTTGTAAACAGGAGGCAGCAAGGACGGCAAGCAGACGTATCTAGTAGAAATGATAAAGAATCATAAGTCTAAGAAAATAAACACAGATAGTTTGCCACCTCTGCCACTCAGGTGGTATACTATGATGGGTTCTCATAGACATTTGCTGTCATGTCAGTATAGAAAATGCATTGTTAGGCTAGTAGAAGCACATCTGCATATAACATAATCCTCTGTCCTGTAGTGAATTAGGCCACTCAGAATAAACAGATTTTTTTAATGTGAGAAAAAACATTTTTCTGTCCAGTAGACACATCCCCAAACTGGCAACAGATGCAGCTAACTTATCAGCATAATGGGCCTATTTTTAATTCACTCAGTTGTCCTACATAACTATCTATGGAGCTGCAGTATATTTCCCGACGTGTCAGTATGTAGGGCTCGTGACTAAGAAGAATAAGAGAGACGTATGACGATACATCAGCAGTGTGCTGCAAAGTAAACATAGCAGTGGACCCGCAATCGCACCTTCTGTTTATCTGCCTGAATAGAATAGAATGGAATAGATGCAAATAGATGAAACTAAATGTAAATGTCAGATACGGGAAGACAAACAGATCTGAACAGACTGACAGCCAGTACACAGAAACCACTGCGCTACCGGGGTCCGTTTGCAATCACTTCATGTAGCTCTGCAGTAGAGAAGAGTGGGACAGAGAGATAATCGAGCAAAGAAAAGTACTGCATGTAGGAAGAAGATGGACATAAATGAGACAAAAACACTTTCACAGCCTCTTTATTACAGCAAAACGTAGCTGAGAATTACTAGGTGGGCTTTGTGTATATTACATGATGATAGCTAATTAAAAAGCAAGGCAGAACTAATAACACCAGTACAGAATGGCAACACATATAATCATCTCCCTTTTCTTTTCCTTTCTTTTTTTAAGAGGATCATTAGATGAAAATTGGTACTTCCAAAGCAAATATCTCCACCATTTATTTCTATTGTCTCATTTTCCTCCTCGCTCTAGCTTAATCTCAATTATTACAGTGTGATATTGTCAAATTAAATTAACATCTTGTTGATGAGACGTGACACCAGTGATGGAGTGCTCAGCAAGTGGAGTGTCAAGGATTGTCTGTGTCTTTAACTGTCTCAGCCTCCTTTGCTCATTCAGCATTTCATAACAGCATTTTATTATTTCATTTGTAGGAAATCTTATATTAAACAGTCCAGTTACCTCATGGTAACTAGAGACTCAGTTTTCCTCTCCACATGTGCTTTATCTATAAGTTAAGTCCTGGCAGGGCACTGGGGGGAAAGGAGTGGGCGAATGCACTGTTCAGTTATACATCAAAGCTCTTATTTTGGGCACATCACACAATATGGAGACGAGAAGGGGGCCGTCGCCAATAGGGGTTTCACAAAAATGAAGAGGAATCTTGGTGACTGTTGCTATTATCAGTGTTCACTGGGGACGGGGCAAAACTTGCTTATAACACAAAATATCTAAATGCAATAAGCCAAAGATTTGTATCTGAAAGACTGTCTGAGCTGTCATTCAGCTCATTGACTTTAAACAAAGCAAACAAAAGCAAACTGTTACAGAATAACAAAATCCTCGTGACTGTACAGTACATTTTTACATTATCTTTTATTCATTGAAAGTGAGGAGTGGTCTGTTCTTTGGGTACCTAATTATACAATGTCAGTGTGCAGCATTCCTTTCCAACTTCCAGACCTCAGTAATGTGCAATCCTACATCCCGTTGTCCTTTCTTGCTCGTTTAGTTTGACAGAAAGGTTTTTTTTTTGCTGAGCTTTTAACTGTAATCACTGGAAGGAATTTAATTTTGAAATGTGCAAACACTAAATGATCACAGAAACAACACAGTGCCATACTGAGACAGTGAAGTCTGACAGAAAATAAGAAAACGTGTGAATGGTGTGTTTAAAGATTCAATTAAAAAAAAACCCAAAAAGGAAAAGCAACCTGCTAGAAACCACTAAGCACATGCTTATTTACAATATATAATTAATATCCCTTTTCACAGCTCTACTAGGAGCGGAAATGAAATATAACATTTGCTAGTGGTAAAATTAAAATAAAACCAGTTTATGCCCTCCAGGAACAAAGACACGCAGGGCAAATCTCTTGCAACGATATACAATCTAAAACCTCTGGGCCATACGATCAAGCAATGCTATGATTGGTGATTCAAAAGAATGAACATGACGAGTAACATTTAGTTACATTAGAAAAATACTATCACTTAATCCTTTCAGCTGCTGGTGGCGGGTTGCTCAATAAGAGGACGTGCCAGACAAGATGATGCTAGACATATCTGAGTGACTCGTATGACAACCTGAAAATGAAGCAGATATCTGACAATCATGGGCTGTAAGCTGGAGCTTAAACATCTGTTTGTCGCTTTAATTAGTTAATGAATTGTTTTTGTTACTGCAGTGCATGTCCGCTGCAACACAGCTCGCTTAAACCTGGAATCAAAACTTTAAATAAACAGAAGAAATGGCACCAAAAATAAAAAAATGGCAATCTTGCATGTGGTTAACGTAATGTGAATGATTATAAACACTTAACCCTGTCATAATGCTATGCCCATTTCACTGCAGGGCAACCTGCATGTGGCGAATAAAGCTTTGATTGATTGATTGATTGAAACCTAATATGCACATATTTGGACTGCGGGAGGAAGTTGGAGGACCTGGACAAAACCTATGAGGAGTGCACGTCACAAAAGTCCCCACCTGCCAGCTGGTTTAGACATCCCTTGTTATTCTAACAGTCGTGTGAGTCATACACACACGACTGTTAGAATAACGCCTGTCTCTAGGTAAATTTTATTCATTTGTTGGTTTTTTTTGTAAGGTAGAAAGTCTACAAAAAAAAAGCAGCATAAAGAGACTATAAACAACAAACAGGACAAAACACAAACTATGGGAGAGCGTAGTCAATAGTTTTACCGACATGCAGCGATACAGATAAACAGGGACTGAAAGTGACTGAAGGGGAAGGGTTGAGTGCATCATTGGAAGTTCCCCCAGCAGCCATACCCAATTACAGCATAACTGATGGAGGATTCGGGGTTAACTGATCCTGAAGCATTAACTATACGCTTCATCAAAAAGCAAAGTTTTAATCCTAATCTTAAAGGTAGAAAGAGTCTCCTGAACCCCAGCTGGGAGCTGGTTCCACAGGAGAGGGCCCCGATAGCTGAAGCCTCCCATTCTACTTTTAGAAACTCTAGAAACCTCAAGTAAACCTGTGGTCTGTGAGTGAACTGCTCTACTGAGAAATGATGGTACCGTTAGGTCTTTGATCCCTTTCTAGTCTAGTCTGTTAGTACTCTCACATTATTGTTATCGATCAACTGAAGACTTCTTCTTCTTTCTCCTTTCCTCTATAGTTTCACTATATGCATAACTTTTCTTTAGACCCTCTATCCTTACCATTTCAACAGTGAAAGTGACAACCAAAACAGTTTTGCAAAAATTGGAAAGGTTATAAAAGGGGGGGGGGGGGGGGGGAACAAATGTGTAGGCAGGGAGGGGGATTCTGAAACACAAAAGAAGACAGAGAGAAAGAGTCACTGAGGATTTTTCATAATGCTGAATGGAGCCATGGTGAGGATAAAGGCACTAATTGGAGCTAAACAAATATTTTTCAGACATTAATTTCGTCCCTCTTTTAGTAAAACTCTCTTTTTAATAACTATTCTATGATAAGCCCCATTCAGATATAGGATGCATAACATCAGGCTGTGACAGTTTTTTGTCATTCAGGCATACAGATGAGTGTCAAAAGACAAAAACATAGAAACTACTGTGGCTGTCATACGCTTTGGGGGAAATTTTGCTGTCAATGTTTTGGCCCCTTACAGTGAAGGTTCTTCTAGGGTGACAGTATTTTCAACGAAAATGATGTAAATCATATACTGTGGCACACTGCAGACCCCAGAACCCAAGCTAACTAACACTTGTGAAAGATTTTCTATATATATATATATATATATATTTACACACAGAGTTTCAGAGAGGTGTAATGACGTTGTCGTCGTGGCACATGGTGGCCAAACTCTGTAGGTGACTTTCAGGGCAATGTGTCTCACAGTTTCATTCAGCCGGTGATTTTGTCATACACCGTAGATTGGACGGTACAACAAATGATGTGGTTGAATTAAGTAAAAATTTTCTTACTACATGATGGACAAAAATCTATATTTTCCCATATTTCTGCGGCATATCCTATTCACCAAACTTTTAAATGAGCTGAACAACTCAAAAGTGACAACAAACATCAGTGCTCACTACACACAAACACGTCCCATTATAGATCAAACTGGTCTAATCTTTTGTGCCGATCCGTTAACTGTGCTGTGTTGAAAGAGATAAGTAAGTAGTTATGGAAAAGACACCGGGGTGCTCATTCGTACATGTAGCCAACACGTACAGATGCTGTCAGATTAAATCGTGTATTTGAAAGGTCTAAAAAACACAAAAGTGCCATGAGAGCTAGCACTCTATCTCACTCTGTCTCCTATACACACATAAACATTAACACAAGCAGCTACAAAATATGGAGGGACTGACAACATGCGTGGCTGTCTTTTATGTTGGCAAAACTCGTCAGAATTCACAATTCTGCCAACAGAGTGTTAGAGAGAAGGAGAGTGCCAAAGGCAGGGTGGGGGTGGGCACAGAGAGGTGGGAACCACAGACTTGAAAGAAAGGGAGAAAGGGAACGACAGGTTGATTTATTCAAAGAGTGAGGAGTGGGTGAATCAAACTTTAATGGCTTTTGGGAGTGCACACCGTTCTCCCTCTCCCTTCAATCTTGCCCCTTTCCAGGCTTTCCTTGTGCGCTCTCACCTTACTTCCTTTACTCTTCGCTTTTTCTCTCCCCTTGTCTCCCTCTCCCCGAAATACACTTTCCGATGGTCACTCGCAAACATGAGCCCTCCCTTTTTTTTGACAGACAAATTCTCCACCCATCTCTGCGTAGCACACAAATCAAGGTGCTCTTCATGCTCAGCGGGATAAAGTAAATGACAGAAAGATAAAGAGAGGAAGTGAAGGTGATTTACCTTCACGAATGGCAGAGTATGTGATGCTCCGGCAGTATGTGTTGTGTTAACCCTTGGACTGGAAAGGATGCGGGAAAAAAATTGGTGTACAGGCTAGACAATCTCTCTGACAACTCCCTTAAGTAGCTATTTGTCCAGAAAGGCTCACTGAAGTCTAAAAATTAATCAGTCAAAAAAGAAAAGAACCTATTCCATTCAGAATGAGCAATGCAGACATGAAGTTCAGCTTACCTATAGCAACCCTTCAGAAAAGTAGGCATCATGTAAACTGTTAGCTGACAACAGAGGACAAAACATAGATCTCAATTTTCCACTCCCCACACCCAGTCCTCAGTGTTGGGTGTAAGGCGTATTATAGTGTCACGTGCTAAATTTTGTCATTACATTACAGATACAATTATGTTGTTACTTGCAAAGTAACAAAGTAACAAAGATTCTGCCCCTATCTGCACATTGGGCAAATTAAAAAACACGTTTTTTTTCTTCTGCGCGCTTGTGCTACAGTCAACTGATGTCAGATGTGTGTGAGGGCAGGAAAATAAATGGTGGAGCAGTCTACTGCAGAGATATGGACTTACTTTTAAGGACAAGAGAGTGATGGTAAAGTGCAAACTGTGTTCAAGATGGAAACGACTGCATTACACCGCTGACAGAACTCAAGTCAGCTGAAAGCATTTGCACAGACAGCGAGCTAACGCAAAGCTAGCCAAGAACCCAGAGTGATAAAGATGAGTGCATTCCCACCCCGACCCAGCAGCCAGAGCCTGAACTTCAACAGGTAAAAAACAGCAGTGATGAGCAGTCCTGTTTATGTTTCTGAAATAGAACCACTGAGTCACCTGAAGTGTCTTTAGGCTGGTTTTGATCGTTGCGTTGCGATATTGTCGGTTTTGTGTTCATAGGTCATATGTGTGTCCTCATTACGATAGGGTCTGGGACAGTCTGTTTGTATAACATCATTATGAGCCAATGTGTTTCAGGTCATTTTATAGATTAACAAGAGAGTAACGTAATGAGTAGTGTAATGAATGACATTCTCTGGTGAGTAATTAGGTAACGTACTGCACTACTTTTAAGAAAAGTAACAATAAATTATACATTATTTTTGAGATATTACCCCAACACTGCCAGTCATATCATTCATTGCCTTTCTGCTTAATTAGTTATGAGATTTTCAAGCGGACTTTATACTATTTGCGCCAAAGGCTTTACGTGGTTAGAAATCCTTTTTGGTTTTTATCTATATTTCAAACAGCGTCCCATTTCTTCTCCAAAAATGGGGACGTACAACTTTTCCCTAGGATTAGATTCTGTGCACCAAAACTGTAGAAAGTGGAAAGTTATAAATGGTGCCTTAGGTGAGTAAAATATTGACTGCTTCCCATTTAACCTTCTCACTTTATCCATTTTTTTTTCTCTTTCTTCATAAATCCCTCCATCCCTCCCTATGGGGCTCAGGGTCTTAGTGTCAAGCAGAATTCTCTTCGAGGCCTGCGCCTGTCAACCAGCCACCACTCAGCTCTGTAACCACTAGATTCAATTTCACCATAGGAGAGACCAGGAGAGATGATACTAATATAATTATGGGCCAAATCCGACTTTTAGGAGGTAAAAAGAGAGAGAGGGGGAGAAAATGAAAGAGAAAGGGAGCGAGTTTGCGAGTTTCATATCGAAAGTAGGTGTGTGTTTCTGTGCAGTGTGTTTGTGTTTGCGTGCAGTGCATATGTGGGATATGTAAACACCCAGTAACACATATTTCATGAGGATAATTTCAAAAGAAATGTATTTCACAACAAGCAAGACTTTTGTTTTCAAGTTCTCAGACAACCTTGCAAATGTAAAGATATAAGGCATCTGTATTTGCTTTTTGGGCTAAGATTTTTTTTTCTTACCTGGTAAACAAATTACCTTCAGATGCTGCAACCCGCTAAGATACAGGGCAGAAGGTGATAAAATAGTAGAGATTGAATTTCAGCTTTCAGAAGTGAACAAAGGCAAAGAAGAAAGGAATATAACAGATTTGTCTATGTTCTACCTGACAGCGACAGAGGGCACATCAAATAGCAGGTGCCTCTGCTTTGCTGCCAAAGCCTACATCAAGCACTAAACAGCTCATTCGCAGGCATAATAGGAGCTCTCAAACACCCTCTGCCAATATTATCTAAAATATGAGTGCATTTGCCTCTGTGTTTGTGTGTTTAGCATGTGAAATGTCTTCATGCTATCCATCTCAAACCTGTGGGAGAAAGTAGTAGCCAACAACGGAAAGCTAAAACAATGAAGATTTGAATTCCACACGTTTATAAAACAAACGCATAAACAGGTAAAACCCTCTAATTAATCAAAAATATGAGAAAGCAGATAGATATTTGTCTAGCTAGAGTTTCTAAGAATGAGTCCTAATAGTATATTTCTATAGAAAAAAGAAAAGAAACAAAAACAGGCACAGCAACTCCACGCCAGAATGGAGGGCTTTTCTTTCTTTAGATGTCTGACTTTCACCTGAAGGGTTTCCACCTTGGGTTGTTCTGCTTTATATCATCAGCCATAGTTCATCAGAGATTACCGTAGGTTAGAGAGGGACACTGAGATATGGCTGATAGAAAATAGAGGCTGAGGAGGGATTTGCTCACCTGCCTGACATACCTGAGAGACAGTAAACAGATAAAGTTTGGGTATATATCACTAGGAGCCTCTTGCCTGTCTGCCTGTTTGCCAATACGTTTAATCCATCTATGCACCGCATTACAGCGCTGGTCAGAAGTCGGCTATACAATCTCGTGTGCATCATTACTGCGTTATCCAAGACAGGATTCCACTGCACTGCATGTCTACTGTAGGGAGGGGTGAATGAGAGTATTGACTAGAGGACGAAAAAGATATGCTATCTGAATTCTGCAATATTGTGAGTGGAGGGCTCAACCAAAATAAAAAAAAGCACATTTTACTATAGTGATGCTTTGCAGGGGTCACTGAAAACTGAGTAGAGATAATGGCTATAAACTCTGAATAAATGTATCTTTGTGAAGTGTATATATATATATATATATATATATATATGTAAGCGAGCATGACAAAAAGACGCTGGAGAGAACGAGGATTAGATGAGAATAAATGACTAAAAAAATAAAAAAGAAGGAAACTGTGTTCAAGAACAAGGATTGTCTGAACAGCAGGAGGTGGCACACACTGGGCGCACTTAACAGAAGCTGTTTCTGGTGGCGTTTGATATTATTACAGTGGCACTGACCGGCTCCCGGTGGGTGAGTGTAAGGGTCAGGCAGCTGGGCTGAGGAGTGTGTGAGGGTATTGGGAAGGTTGGTTTTTAAATAACGGATGGGCTCCCAATTGCTCAGATCTCGGTGCTGCACAGACGCACACTCAGCAAAAGCTTTTGAGCTTGTCAACAGAGGGCTCCCTTTATAGAGGACTATTTGTTGAGTTTAGGGAATGTGAAAAAATGCTTCTCAGTGTGCTGTACGTTCACTCTGCCTTCTCATCCAGTAATGGATTTGTGTTGTAGCCCATCTGCTGTTCCATCAAAACATTATTTTAGGTAATAGTTGTCGCTCTTTGTATCCGGTCTCTGCTGCTGGCTGCCTAACTGTGTGGATGCTGTAAATCTGGCGAGCTCATTAGCACTGACAGAGGGAATGCTAGCAGCCCACCTGCTCCCCTTCACCCTCTTTATGGCTCTACAAATTAAAATGACATTTACACACACTCTCTGCTACTCTGCCTCCTGCACTGCTCACCTTGCCACTCACATTGCTTCATCTGGACAGTGCCGTCGAGCCTCACTTCATAACACCTCCTCTCCTAGTTCTTCGAAAAACCCACGAGAATCTTTGTGTTGTTTCGGGTCTTTTCTTTCCGTCCTGCGTTCTCTGTCACTTGCGGTAAATCTCATCGTTTTGAATCCTTTGTTTGTCGCCTCTGCTTTGTTACTTCTGCCACTCTTTCATCCCCCACACTCATCGCCATTTCCCATCTTCTCCTTTGATGCGCTGATAGCACTTTAACCCGCAGTCATTGTGGCATGTCCAGTGAGTGACAGCATGATGAAGTGATGTTGCAGCATGTTTGCTTTGCCCGCTAAAGGTCGCTTAGGGTCACGGAAGTAATGAGGCCATAAAAATGCAGGTAACTAAAGTTGCTGAGAAATATGATAAGGTGGCGAAAAGGGTAGAGGAAGGAGAAACGGGGTAAAATGAGGAAGAGGCTGACTTGAAATGAAGGAAAACAGTTCCCAAAACTGGCAAAGGATTTAAGTGGAAAAGAGAGCGGCTTAATAAAGGGCTCTGTGCGTACGGATTGGACTGTGTGCTGCATTGTGATTGCAACGCAGTCGTGAAAATATGAATGAAATGGCAGTGTCTCATTTTGTCGAGCAAAGTACGCAGTTTAGTTCACTGAGATGTGTGATAAAACATATTTCACTTGCATTAGTCTAACATTGTGTTTACACACGCGCGCGCGCACACACACACACATGGTTTGCATGTTTTCAGCGATGGCTCACTTTACAGGCTTACACGATTTCCAATGTAAAGAAATGCTGGGGAAAACTCGGATGTATGTACTGCCTGGGAGTACACTGGAGTCTGATTTATTTCCACTCTCTATAGCCTCAAACAAATAAGCTTAAATTTTTTAATCAATAGGATGCCAGGATTGACAGCAGTAGTAATTCAGTAAGTGATGCAAGGGAACTAACGGTATGTGAGTGACTGAGGGTCAAACGCAGCCCTGTTTAATGGCTTTCTCAAGGCTAAACTGAATCCTGTTGTTTGCAGAGCTTGAAACGTCTGCATGTGGACTATAAGCGAGTCCCACACAACTTAGCGGCGGTTCAATGCAATGGCCTGAGAGAATCTTCCCTGGTGGGTGATCTAAACAGCCTCGTCTAAACAGTCCTTATTTCTCCCATTTATTTGCCTGACTTTATGGATTGGGAGAGAAAAAGCCAGTGGCTTTGAAGATTTGGTGAAGACTCACAAAGGGGTATGTGCTCAATATAAACACAACAAGACTTGTGGATGTGGATGTGTGTGTGTGTGTGTGGATTTCCGTCCCTGTTTGAAGTCCTCCACTCTGGCAATTACTTCATATCAAGGATTAGATGAGGGAGAGGGCATAGACGAGACACAAAGATGGAAAGAAGTGAGAGCTGAGAAGGAAGGTAGCCGATTCAGTGGGAGGACAGAGAAAGGAGAGAATAGAGATTGAGGTTTGCACTGGAGTTTTCTCTTGCCTGCAAGGGAGGCTGTACACATTCTCTAAACATTAGCTGGAAGACAACTCCTGAAATTGTGGGAAGATCACAGGTGCAGCAAAACACTGCTATTTCCAGCATGGCAAAGACCAAAATGCACTATGAATAGGAGATGATCACCATAAATCAGACGTAGCCACCGTGCAGATACAGCTGTTGCAATAGGCATGACGGTGAGGTGAATTTTATTTATGTTTTCTTAGTGTTTCTGAAAATTCATTGCAGCTCTTTGTTTTCCAAAGTTTTCATCAGTTTGAAGTACAGATTCCAGAGGAAAATGTTCTTCTACTGGAAATAAAAGTTTTTTGTTTACTTTGACATTGTTTTGATGTTCAAAAAACCAGCCAATTATATAGAAATTGTCATGCATATGATGACTTTTCTTTTACATGTATACCTGAGTAATGAATAAAATCACAGTCTCATTTCCACTCGAGTACAAACGGTAAATAACGTCCGGGCATCCTCACCTCTGGAATATTGACAGTGTATGGCTGCCCGTGGAAGTTTGGGGCGTTATCGTTCACATCTCCGATCTGGATGTTAACTGTGTCTTTGACCACCTGGGGAAAGAAACACCTTGGTTAAATAGTTCCAAAGCCACTGCCACACGTTTCCTGACAAAGAGCCAAAGTCAATGTAAATGTGACACAAAGCCACGATTCAGAATCAAAGAAAACAGGACAGGCGTGTGACAGATTTCTCGCTGGGGAGAGTAGGTGGAATGTCACTTGTTTCAGCAACTATACTGTGTTGAGTCGGACAGGTGTCATGTGGGGAAGAGAAATAAGGGTAAGTGTAAAAGTGGGAGACTGAAAAAGAGACAGATTGCAAGGCCTCTGTGTGATAAGAGGTCAGGCTATATGCAGGATGTCAGCGTGTGAAGAAATGTGTCACAACTATGAACGCAGTGCAAATCTGTCTCTTACCTCTTGATTGTCACTCACGTAGAATTCGACCTGCATCTCTGACTTGGTCTGGTGGAGACAGACATCCATATCAGCACAAAATTTGCATAGACATGTAATGCAAAGGAGCAGAGCAGAAAAGCAGAGACAGAAAACAAAAAGGAGCTACAGAAGCCACTCTGAGCTCGACGTCCTTTGTCTTTCCCTCACATTGTTTTGCACTTTTCGGGACTCTTTCATCATTTGATAATTTACGCCGCGTATCCTATTTTCAAAATTGTTCTGTGTGTCTTTTCTTGTACCCGGTGCATTTGCTTTGGTAATGTATGAGCGTGTGTGTAGCAGTTAGTATGTGTGTGCACGAGTTTGTTTGTTTGTACCTCACGGTCGAGTTGCTGTCGAAGCCAGACCACACCGGTTTCTTTGGTCACAGCGAAATACTTCATGGCCTCTTCTCCTGAAACCCCATAGATGAGGGGTTCACCTTCAGGATCATCTGCCTTCAGCTGGGCCACCGATGAACCTGTCAGCGAGAGAGTCAAAGGTCAGAAGTCCTGCAAAGTCAAAGTAGGCATCAACAAATTTTTAATGACTGAGCCAATTTAGAAACCGCTGATTTGTGAGAGCACACAATTCCTGAATATTCACACAAATGCAGTTGCCCTGTCAGAATTTCCAATTTGCATGCTACATGTAAAAGTTAGCCTTGGATTAAAAATTGATTTAAAAAAAAAGTATAAATAAATACATCAAAATAAAATGCAAAAGAGTTAACAAGGTACCATGATTGTGACAGAAACTCTGACTTCTCAACATTATATTCAAGGAAACCTACTAAAAAAGAGAGAACCACAACAACTATATGTTGTAAAACTCCAGATGTCCTGGTAGTGTAACGGTTGAAGACGACTTGAAAACACACAAAGGCTCAGCACAAAGAAATGCAGTAGCGTGCAGGAGCAAAGGATTTTTAATTGGAGCTGCAGCAGCTCATTCATCATAAACAGTAGAAGCTGGCTAATCAAAGCCAGAGGTGGTGTGCTATCATGCAGGTCAATCCGCCACGCTGGACAGATGTATCACGAGGCTGTGTTTAAGAGCGGCACAGAAGACGGTATCAAGACCTCCAAGCTGGTTGGCAAGGCTCATTACCCTCCAGGGTCAAACTGCCTGAGCGCAGCATTGTAAATAATATTATATATATTTAAAAAAATAAGAAATATATGAATCTGGGAAGGATTAGAAGCTTTTTCCCAAATATCAGAGGCAAGGTTTTCCTCACTAAAGTCCAAAACATACGGTACATAAAATACTTTAAGATATCAGTCACTGTCACTTCACAGATACCTAGTTTGAAATTCCTATTCATTTCTGCCCTGTGCCTCTGATCTGTCCGGTGACAGACTTTGCCCGTGTTTGTTTCCTGCCTCTCAACCTATCATAGCTGGGATGGGCTCCAGCACCCTCCTCACTAGCTGCATAAGTGCTTGGGAAAATGAATGGATGGACTATGGCAAGAACCCAGCCAAGCCAGTGTATTTCCCTGGTCCCAAGCCCAGATAAATGTGGGTTTTGTCAGGAGGGGCATCCGGCAAAAATCTTTGCCAAATCAAACACATGGCTCATCAATGATCGGTCGGGGTCCAGGTTAAGAATGACCGTCCTCAGTGTTGTTGGCCAACAGGGTGCCGGTGGAAACTGTGCTTGTGTTGGCCAAAGACAAAGGTGGAGGATTGTTGTCACGGGTTGGATGACATGGAGGCAGATTAAGGGACTGGCCGAAAGAAGAAGAAGAAGAAGAAGAAGAAGAAGAAGAGGACTGTACCAAAATACTGTGGGCTTATCTTTGCTGCGTAACTGCTATTTGTGCTCACACTGTTAATAGATTTGCAAAAAATGCTGTTTGTAAATTCAAAAATGTGAGAATTTATCCTAAATGTCAAGACAGGATAACCTCATGGAAACACGGCAACTTAATCTGGGGCGTAATTTTCTTTGACTGCCTCTTGACCTCAGGGTGATATATGCTGAGGTAAGCATTTGACTGTTAATGAGGACAGGTTTGTTTTTTTAAATGAGTGCATGGACAGAAGAGAAAATAAACAGATCATTCAATAATTGCACAGACACAAACACTTGTCCCCCCTCCCTGACCAGACAACAGAAGTGAAGCCAAACTAAATCAAATCTGTCACTTGTGCACCACACTGCTTAATACAGTGACCAATTAGGCTTCACAATCACACACCCCTCTCGTTTTATTAATACACCCCATTTTCTTATGAAAGGGTGGCAAAAATGACTAATTAATATCACGATTTATGAACCCCTCTCATTGCAGTCTAATGAGATTTATGCAAATTCAGCTGCTTTCAATATGAGTTATAATTTGGTTGAAGACGGTGCAAATTAAGCATTTTACCCCATAGTCATCAATAATAACTGTTTTTTTTCCTCCTCCTTTTGGCCCTCTCGACTGTGAACGAATTGTCTGCTCCACGTGGGTAGACATACACTTGAGTGAAGGATAACAAATGTTCATTTCAGACTATGTATGAGAGACAGTCTTGTGGAAGATTAACTCTTACTGCTGAGAAGAAAGATGAAACGAGACCAACTTACTGAGAATATGAGTTAGATTCTCTGCCCTGATTAGACAAACGAAGGGCTGCTCTTGATGCTAATATATTATATCTCCAAATATGTGTGCAGTTATATATTATTGCAATAAATACATTTTTTACATAGAGATTTAGGGCAGAGACCAATAACACTGCCTGAGAACTTCTTTTTTGGCTCCTGTGGGTCAGTTTTGTTTTATTAACAGATTTTTTTTAACCTTGCCTAAGGTTATAGACATTAACAGAGCAAAATGGGTGTACTTAGATAAAGACAATAGGATCTACATAATTGATTTTGTCCTCAAATATGGACATTTCTGAGGTATTAGGATATTATACTTTGGTGAAAGACATTCTTAGCATAAATTAAGGTAGAAAAAAGATTTAGACATTTCAATAAACGACGAATTGTAGAAAAGTGGTTAATTGTATCGTTTTTTTTGAAACACTGTGTTATTTCATTTCAAGTTAGATTTATGCTGTGTTAGTTTAACATTAGGATTCATTTTCAGGATTGTGGGTAAAGAAAAAAGGTGTCACATACTTTGGGTCATGATTTAGGTTGAAGTATTAAAATGTAAGGTGAAGACATAGTTAAATGTTATGTTTTGGTTAACGTAAGGCAACTAATGGTTATAGTTTAGGTTGGAGTAAAGAAAATGAATGTAAGTCAGTGCAATGTCCTCTAAAGTCACATATACACAGCTGTGTTTGGGTGTGTGTGTGTGTGTGTGTGTGTAGCGTAGGTATCCCTCTAATGCTTATCTGTAACACTGTGACACCAAGCCCTTTCCCCTGACAAATGATGCTATTTAGCAGCAAGTGATGCCAGTATTACTGTTATGAATGATACAGTGCACATTAATATTGCCCCCTCCCCATCCCTTCTAGTCTGCAACACTGCATTCATGACAAGAGCAATGGGCGAGAGGAACCATCTCTCTACTTCACCTTTCTCTCTACGATTGTCCTCGGAACCTCTTACTTCCTCACTTTTCTCTCCACTTTTTGGTTGTATTCACGTTTGTAAAGTGACACTAAAGTCACAAAGTCAGAGACATTGTCATTCCCAGGACAGCAAGAACTGCCATCATGAACTTGATCAAGATGCTTCGTGTGTAAATATAACTAACAATGAGAGAGAAAAAAGTTAAACAACATAAAACATAAAAAAAAAACAAAATCAAATCTAGCCTCTCATACAGCATCCTACACTGCTGCGACAAGTGAATCACAGCACAGATCCTGAGGGACACCTTGTGCATATCTCTGTGACATCCGCTGCTTCTGGCAGCATAGGAATGAGAATGAGTGGGTCAGAAACACAGCAAAGGAAGGTAAGCCCACAAAAACATCTAGGGACTGAACTGAAACAACTACCACATCTTGTTAGATTTGCACATCAAGTATCTGAGACTTTCTTCTTAAGACCCCACAAATTTCAGATTACTCACTCAAGCTGTGAAGGTTCCATAAAGATGTTGAATGAATGTTAAATAAAAACACTTTCCACATGCTTACAGAATCAACGAGGATGGATACCTAACTGAGAAGCTTAAAGAAAACAATGAGAGCATTTAGGTTTAAATGTCTGGGCTGGAGTGTGAGATGGCCACAATAAGGAAGCAGCGAAAAATGAGGGTGGATGTTAGTGGAAGGGAGGAGGAAGAACAATGATGTTTCTCAAAGGGAGTAACAAATACACCCCATTACTGTAAGCACTTTTCCAAAAGCATGAGTTCGTAAAGACAAACCATTTTTGCTTCACTATGTCAGGACTGAAATTCACACTACCACTATAGGCATAAGCCTGAAACTGAGGAAGAAGAGGAGGAGGAAAAAAGCAAGGAAGACTTGCTAACCTATAGAGAGCAACACCTGGATGTTTTACTGAGCCCAACCTTTTAGAAAAGGCACGGGGGCCCGTGGGGGGAGCTAAATCAGCCGCTGGAGGACATCAATCCCTGCTGGATCAATAAGAGTCGTGCGCGTTAGACGGGGACTAGCCTCGGCCCTGCCCTGGGGCCTCAGGCTTGGGAAAGAAAAGGGGCTGTAGGCCAAAGCCCTGTTTATTATGTTGGTGACATCTCTAGACCTCTCGTTCATCTGAGTTCTGATTCACTGGGACAGGCACTGTCAGCACTGCAATTTCAGGCATGCAGTGAATTATAGCTTTAAATTTTATGGAGCACAGAGGCTTAATGGATATATGGGCAATGTTCAGCTGTCTACCAGCAGGGGCAAACAAAAAAAAAGAAGAAAAAAAAGAAAGAATGGATGAAGCCACCTCGAACTATATGAGATTGACTGACTGTGCAGGATGGTGCTGGAGAGAATCTTGATCTTTACCTGCTCTGTATAAATACTTGATGGGTTGTCTTGAGGCAGGGCCAGTAAGACTGAAGTCATGCAATCAGTTGGCTGATGAGTCAGTATGATGCCACTCATGTTACTGCACTGTCTATCCGCTGACAAAGAGAGCCTTCAAACACATCAGCAATGCCAAGCTGAAGCCGCGCTGCCTCACATCAATCACTGCCATCAAAAATTCACACAGGCAAACACTGTCATAAGTTAACTGGCAGCATGAGCTAATTTCATACAGCGCACTTCTACTTTAAAGTGAAGCATTTGCCACTTTATAGATTACCACGTGAAGAAAATTTGAAAACAGATTGTGGTGAGAAGCAAAAATAAATTTCACATCTGTCAAACAGAACAGTTGTGATTATGAGAGTGTGACGCCAAGCTACAGTGCCGTACACTTTTCAGCATCACAGATAGCAAGCGCAGAGCTAAAGCACAAAAGCAAACAAGAGCATGTGCAAATTATATGCCATTGCAGCACAATGCAAGGACGCAAACACTCATATCATAAAAAGACAGAGCGAGAGAGTAACCTGAATGAAGCAACAGGGTAATATCCTATAATGTTGTTCCATAAAGCTGTGCTATAAACTTACACACATACAGAAGGAAATTCTACTGAATATACTCGGCTGCAATAGCTATCAGCAGTCTCTATTTGTGGTATATCTGACAGTGTGGTAACAGAGCATGCACACCCCAATGCACCAGTCCCTGTTCATGTACAGTGGGGCAAAAAAGTATTTAGTCAGCCACCGATTGTGCAAGTTCCCCCACTTAAAATGATGACAGAGGTCAGTAATTTGCACCAGAGGTACACTTCAACTGTGAGAGACAGAATGTGAAAAAAAAATCCATGAATTCACATGGTAGGATTTGTAAAGAATTTATTCGTAAATCAGGGTGGAAAATAAGTATTTGGTCACCTCAAACAAGGAAAATCCCTGGCTCTCACAGACCTGTAACGTCTTCTGTAAGAAGCTTTTCTGTCCCCCACTCGTTACCTGTATGAATGGCACCTGTTTGACCTCATCATCTGTATAAAATCAGCTGTCCACAGCCTCAACCAGTCAGACTCCAAACTCCGCCATGGCCAAGACCAAAGAGCTTTCGAAGGACACCAGGAAAAGAATTGTAGACCTGCACCAGACTGGGAAGAGTGAATCTACAATAGGCAAGCAGCTTGGTGTGAAAAAATCAACTGTGGGAGCAATCATCAGAAAATGGAAGACATACAAGACCACTGATAATCTCCCTCGATCTGGGGCTCCACGCAAGATCTCATCCCGTGGGGTCAAAATGATCATGAGAATGGTGAGCAAAGATCCCAGAACCACACGGGGGGACCTGGTGAATGACCTGCAGAGAGCTGGGACCAAAGTAACAAAGGTCACCATCAGTAACACACTACAACGGCAGGGAATCAAATCCCGCAGTGCCAGACGTGTTCCGCTGCTGAAGCCAGTGCATGTCCAGGCCCGTCTGAAGTTTGCCAGAGAGCACATGGATGATACAGCAGAGGATTGGGAGAATGTCATGTGGTCAGATGAAACCAAAGTAGAACTTTTTGGTATAAACTCAACTCGTCGTGTTTGGAGGAAGAAGAATACTGAGTTGCATCCCAAGAACACCATACCTACTGTGAAGCATGGGGGTGGAAACATCATGCTATGGGGCTGTTTTTCTGCCAAGGGGACAGGACGACTGATCCGTGTTAAGGACAGAATGAATGGGGCCAAGTATCGTGAGATTTTGAGCCAAAACCTCCTTCCATCAGTGAGAACTTTGAAGATGAAACGAGGCTGGGTCTTCCAACATGACAATGATCCAAAACACACCGCCCGGGCAACAAAGGAGTGGCTCCGTAAGAAGCATTTGAAAGTCCTGGAGTGGCCTAGCCAGTCTCCAGACCTCAACCCCATAGAAAATCTGTGGCGGGAGTTGAAAGTCCGTGTTGCTCGGCGACAGCCCAAAAACATCACTGCTCTTGAGAAGATCTGCATGGAGGAATGGGCCAAAATACCAGCTACTGTGTGTGCAAATCTGGTAAAGACCTATAGTAAACGTTTGACCTCTGTTATTGCCAACAAAGGTTATGTTACAAAGTATTGAGTTGTATTTTTGTTATTGACCAAATACTTATTTTCCACCCTGATTTACGAATAAATTCTTTACAAATCCTACCATGTGAAATCATGGATTTTTTTTTCACATTCTGTCTCTCACAGTTGAAGTGTACCTCTGGTGCAAATTACTGACCTCTGTCATCATTTTAAGTGGGGGAACTTGCACAATCGGTGGCTGACTAAATACTTTTTTGCCCCACTGTATATGGAATATGTGCTATGGTGAATCTTGTTAATCTGACCTATTACTGACTTTGTCTTAGCTGAGGTAAATACTGTGACGCTGAATTTTAGAAAAATCTCAGTCTGTCATGGACATGATACTGAAGAGGTAAGTGAGAGAGACAAAATCAAGATGAAAAGAGTTTGGATTTTAAAGAAATCAGGTATGCAAAACCTGACTTCTGCATACTCTGGTCATTTATATTTTATGTTTTATAGAAGATCCGTTTTGGTGCTGAGATGTGGACAAAGAATTTCTGGCAAGTGTCAGTATGTGAGCTGAAATCACAGAATACCTCACATGCTTGTGGAATATATTCACCATGTATAAAAATATATAAAAAATACTCTAAATTTACTGAAATAAAGACAATAAGGACAGAGTATGTCCCTAATCAGATATTGAGACTCAACAATAATAGTTTTATCAATTTTTTTAGACCACTTCTCAATGTAAGGTTCATGATACAGTCATGTTTTTAATGGTTAATCCACCTGTGTGTGCAATCTCTTGAATCAAAACGATAATTTTTGTTGGTATGCATACATTTTCACATTTACAGTTTTACAAAAACTAGTAGTTCATTAAATCAACAAATTACCTGCATTTCTGGACAGAAAAAAGTTTAAATAAACAACAATATATAAGTTTTAAACACATTTTGGAGTCATTTCTAAAATATTTGCATTTTCTAGTCTTGTTGTGCACTGTAGAGATGATATGTTTAATACTTTCATGTGTTTGTAGCTGTCTTTCTTATGAATTCATTATATATATTTGGAGCATCAGACAGCAGCAGGATCCATATGAGCATTTCTGAAACAAGGGAGGTATTAATTTGTTAGTTACAATAAATGATCAATGATATGGGGAAAGAATCGCTCTGGATGTAATAAAATAACTTTCTGCTCTTTTCCACACCTCACACAGGTGAGGTGCAATGTGAGATCCTCACAACACATCCTGACAGTTGAGTGAAGAGACAGAAATGGACTCTCAAGCATCAAGCACAATGCACTTCTCAGCTAAAACCCTCGGCAGTCATAGCAACGTACAAACTTAACTCCATCAGTCAATTTGGCTCATGTGAAACACTTTGAGACTAATTTATGAGTCAGATTCCATCAAGGGATTTAAGCAGTTTCAGACTCATGCTTTTAAGAGACCTCTTGGGGGCATATGCAATGAGTTACACCCTTGCCACCAGTCAAAAACACAGCAAATGAATCTTTCTTCTATTCCTTTAGAAATAAGATGGAAATGAGTTAAAATCAACTCATTGCTGCTTTCTATGCCCACGGTGTTGTGCGCTTTGTTAACGTCTACAGATACAGGTTGCCTCGGGGAAGCCAGTTGGACGTAGAAGTAAACTAAACAGATCTACCTGGAATGACAATAGTGTGGTGGCCAGAAAATAAGTGCTTGGACCTCCATTTCCATATAAAGAGAGAAGTACGTGTTTGGGAGGCATCTTTAATAGCTGAAAAAAGGATGCATGCTGTTAGTTTATATCCCCGTAGGATGAAAATAAATACGGAGACTGACAGTAAAACCTTTTCCCCCCACGGTGGTCAGTTAAATAGCTAACAATAAAAAGATGGGAAAAAAGAGAAAATGGCTCACCAATAATGTTTCCAAGTCTTTATGTCTCAAATAAACAAATGCAACCCATTTGTAAATTGAAAACTGCAGAGGACTACAATGTTCCTGCTGAGTAGTGGACACAAATCACAGCTAGAACCCTTTAAAGGACGTTATATCTGTCTGCTGCTGCAAAACAAAGTAGATTTACCACACAAAAATCTTCTCAAAAATTCCTCTGAAACAAAACATTTGCCGTATTCCATTTCCTCTTCCTCTCATTCACCTTTTCTTCAGCTTCCTTTCTCCTGTATGCACGTGTACTTATGTTTAAGTGTTCACACACATGTTGGTGACATCAATAACTGCGATGTGGAATCGAGCCAAAGACAAATTGTACCTTGAGTCTGGCTTTAAGTGACTCCTGTGTTTCAACAACATACACCATAAGAGTCCTTGAGAGGCTGTGTATTAATCCGACAGATTTATGACTAAATCTGTCACGGATGAGCGGACACCCTCTCCCTTTTCTTTAGCCACTCCTGAGAGAAATACACGCCTCCTAAAGCACACACTCAACATCTGTGCGTATAACTTTTGTGTGCAGCCTGAACATACTCAGTAACACAAGATAGACACATTTATAAGCTATGAAAATGTAGAAGTACTCATATCGATGAACATTTCCTGTGCAACCTCTGTTTAAGTGATTCATGAAATGTCTGAGAGAAGCACAAAGAAACACGCCGTTTGACTGTGAATGTAGCATATGTAGTGTACAGATTCATGGCTGTCTTCTATAGAAAGGAGGCAATCGCTATTAGAGAGCTTAAAAAGGAGGCGAAGTGTACTGGAAACAAATGGTTTGGGTACCTGTTCACAGCTTGAAATAAAAATTCTTCCTCACTACGCTGTAACCTTGCCAAAACAGAACAAAGTCAAAGTGATCTGTTTGTTTCGTGTTGAGATTCCAGAAGAAGAGGCATCAAGGTTTTTGTGTATTTTAAGGTGCACAATGATGAATGTCATAGGGAACTGCAACTCTGATTATTTTAAGTATATTTTAAAGACAAAAAGAAATAATTCACATAAAAGAATACCATTAGAAACTCTAGCAAATATTTTTTGAAGCTGACTTCCGTCCAGACACGAATCATTGGTTGCCTTGAGTATGATAAGAGCGATCGCACGGCGATCTGAGGAAGAGGCATTTGATTGGATGTCCGGCTCAGGATCGGCTTTCTAATACACCCAAATGTTGAAGTGATGAAAACACTGACTGACAAGGCTGTGACTAACCAATCACGCTGAGAAACTTGGAGGACAGTGAAGGACATTAGTGGACAGTCATCCCACGCATTGGTGAAGGGGGACAGACCTGTCACTGCAAATTCACACGCAGCTCCATTCGGTCTCCGATCACACAGTAAAGCTCTTTGCTCTTGCTATTTTCTGTTCCATCCCATCACAGTCTTGCTGTTCCCCCACTCTCTCTCTCTCGCTTTCGTTTTGTTGTCATCCTCTCGTCACGCTCCGTCCTGCTTGTGGAGGCCAGACAGAGGGACACAGGCAGCGCTGATAGGAGTGGACAGGTGGCTGTGTGCTGCTAAGGCTTCTGGAGTGACGGCTCAGCCAGCCTGGCCTGTCGTTGTCACAAAAGCAAATGCCTGCCCAAAACACACACATCCAACCCAAACCGCACCACTCCTGCCAATATGCCAAAATGTCCATCAACAACGGCACTTTGTGAAGAATGCCCAGTTTTTTTCATTTTCTTTCTTTCTTCATGTCTTGCTCTTTTCATCTGTTTTTTCTTGCTAAGCTCAATTTTCAAGCCAGTTCTTATTCTGTTGTTTACCTCTCGTTTCTCTCCCTACATGCCCTCCTTTCCCACACTGGCCCTCTGCTGACCCCACCAGGACTGACTATTACCTCAGAGTAAGCTAAATCATGGTCGGGTAATGGAACATGCCACTTTCACCGTGAAGCCACACACACATAAACACATTCACACTAAAACAAAAGCTTCTCCCTTTTGACCTTTTCTCTCCCGTTTACATGTTTATCATTTGTCCCGTGTATTGCTGAAATATAAGGTTGATGTTGTTTCTGTCAGCCATGCGAATGTGGATGGAGATGTTGGGGGTAAGGCAGGAGCTAGGGTCAAGAATGAGGCTCTGGCAAGTGAGAGGTGACCTAAAGTTCTTGTTGTCGCTAATATGGAACCCTTCTGAGCACTCAGAAATAAAAAAAAAAGTCCTTTTTATTCTTTAAAAAGAACGAAAGAAAAAAAAGAACAACAACAAAATCTGAGACAAAATGCAGAAGTGTGTGAAAAAACTGAGTGATGATCCAGTAGAAAGACGGCCTCATGTTTGACTTTAGAACACTGTGGTGTACAGAAGAGGATGCCCAGGTCCTTTTGGCTGTCAAACAATCCCAAATCATCGTCCCTCCACCACTATGCTTACTGTGACGTATTTGTCTTGATATGCTGTCTTTGGCCATGATGCACAGCACCACATTTGGAGAAAAACAAACATCTTATCTGTCCAAAGGACATTGTTCTAGAAGTTTTGTGGTTTGTTTAGATGCAAGCTTGAAACCCGTGCTGCAGTGCTCAGAGAGGATTTCTTTCTCCAGGCAACCCTTCCAAACAGGCCATACTTGTTCAGTCTTTTTCTCATTGTACTGTCAAGAGCTTTAGCATTTAACATGAGGCAACATTCAGCTGAGGCCTGTAGAGTCTGTAGCTCAAACTCTACAGGCGTTTTTGCAATTTCTATGTATATATTGCAAGGAACTGCATGGAGACATGTTGTAGACTAAGACGAGTTGCACTGAAGTGCATTCTAGTTCCTGGAAAGCTTACAAAATGCCCATGCTTTAAATATTTATTAAATAACTACCAAGCTACCTGAGCACCTCAGGTCAGTAAAGTAATTATTACTGGTAATACTAAAGCTGCCAATCAATAAATACTTGTCATCCTCTGTTATGTGGCATGATGTTCAAGAGAGGTTCCAAGTACAAGACACAGTCTGGAGAGGTAATGAGGAAATGTCTTTACTGGCAAAGCACAAAAATTAGAGAAACAGTCCAAAAGGTACGAGCAAAAAATACAGCACCTAAAGGAACAGGATTCACGAGGAGCACTGCATGTACAAAGACAAGACTATATACATTTACAAAAGAGTGATTACACAGTAAAACAGGGCTACATGTAAAGACAGTAAAACACACCTGTTGTTTTATAAAACTCTTCTCAAGTTTTATAAAAAGCAGCTTAATGGAGACTTGTCTGTGGAAATAAATGTTTTTTTTTTTTGTTAACACTGAAAATACCGAAAATGGTGTTGGAGTATCCACTTCTATCTAAGTGTCCCGCCTTGTCTAAGGAGCAGTTCCAGCTGAAATGCTTCAGACAGCAATGGTAACCTTTCTGTTTTTATCAGCAAGTTCTCAAGTCGCAGATATCTCTTAACAGCAAAGGAACAACACAACTTTCTCAAAGCAAAATTGGAAATCTTGGAAGTAGCATTGATGCTGACTGTCCATGCGGCTAACTGTCGAGTTCCCAAGTTGCCACCGACATGTATGGATTGGATGGGTTGTTACCGACACCTATATTTAGTTTGGAAAATGGTGATGTTTCCAATACTTATTTTACCCACTATATATTAAATATATTATATATTTTCAACAATGTGTCTCAATTTTCTATGTGACAAAGAAATGCTGAAAAATTGCATTTCTGTAGTAGATGGTGAAAAATCAAATTAACTTTAGTGCAGCAAGAATGGCCATGTTAGTAAAGAGAAAGCTGTAAAATTTATGAAAATACAGTTAAAAGTCCAAATTTTATGCATTTCTTCATGTTTTCCAAAGCTGTCCAGTAGGCCAGATTAAGTTATTGCCAAGCCAATTCGTGCCTTATGTTTGACACCCCTGGATCACATTACTCCTAATTTATTGTTGGAAACTTTAACATAACTTAGCGGCAGCAGCCAAGCTCGGGGATCTCTCTGGGACTTCGGCCTCACCAGACAGGTGTACCGTAACAGTTGCAAAACGACACTCTGGTCTGGATGCCACCCGAGCATGTCTGATCCCGGTCAGCTCCAGCTCAGTTAGGTTTAGCTGACTAACTGGCCAAGTCAACGCCAGCTGGACTTTGTCTGGCTGGGCAGAGGTACAACCACAGCTCTATCTTCAGCTTCTCTTTCTCTCTTGCTCTCTCTCCCTTTCCCACTGTCTCTCTCTCTCTCATGTCCATCTGCTGTGAAGCCCTCTTGCTCTCATTGCCTCCTCTGCCAGTATCTATTCCAATTTCTCCATGTGTGTATCACTTTCACATCCATGTTTTCCTTCACCCCCTTATTGCTTTAGCCTGCCTCTTCCCTTCCATTAATCCTTCATTCTCTCTTTTTCATTTTTTTCCTTCAATATTCCTCCAGCACTTTCCTCCCATGATATTTTTTCCCCCAATTTTTCTTTTCATTTCTTCTTCTTTTCCCTCCACATCACATTTCCTATCTGAACTCCCACTGTTTTCTGTGTGAGACAAGTAACAGCTGGAATTACAAAGGTAGAGAGAAGAGAGGAGATGCACATAGAAAGTAAAGGGGACACGATGGTCACTGTCTGAAAAGCTTGGCTGAAAATATATTAAGCTGACCAGTACAGGACTGCAATGCAGACATGCCAGAGCCTTAAGTGTGTGTGCGTGCATGTGAGTGTCTGTGTATTAGAAAGAAAAAGAAAGAGCATGAGTGTGTTGAAGAGGATGCCCTATGTGTGTGTGTGTGTGTGTAAACGCATATGTCCAGACTGTTTGTTACGCTGCAGCTGAATTTGCCACCATCACAGTTTTTTTCCCTCCATCCCATAACACGCTGCAGTTGTTTTATGGATTATAAATGAGCTCATTATCTGTAGTGCTCATTAGCTTTAGGTCCTAATTAGCCAAAATTAATATTGTTTCCTGACAAAGACATTGGCACTGGCAAATTGGCAATTGACCTCTTTGGTCAATCTGGGGAAAGGGACATAGTAATGAGGGGGGGGGGGGGGGGGGGGGGGGGGGGGCATAACCCCCCCCCCAAAAAAAATAGGACAGATCTGGACAATGACAGCTGCTCTGGTTTATCAGTTTGCGACGCCGCCCACCTCCGCCGTGTCGTCCTCAAACTCGCGAACAATAACAAACTCATGAACAAAACAGCGTCACCTTCAGCAAGACGCACCGTCATCACTATCACCCGAGAACTGTGACAGGTGTGGGTTAAAAGTGAGCGCAAACAACCTCGTATTTTGTATGGTAAGTGTGCGAGTTTGTGCAGGCGTGAATGCAGGTACCTTACAATACACAATGACTGACAGCGGAAAAGCTCAGAATCTGTAATGAAAATAAATAAATAACTGGAGACAAACCACCACACAGGGAGACAAACAGCAGAGAACAAAAAAAAAAAAACACCGACCAACCAAAAATGGGGGCTAAAAAGAAAGGCAGAGAAGACAAGCTTGCCTAATTCCTGAAAAAAGTGATCCGCACTTCTAAGTAGGCCTCGCGTCACACATCATCTCGGCCGTGAGATAAAAGGGACGAGTTCTATTATACGGCAGTCACTTCAGCTCACCACTGCACCAACGTGAAAACCCACATAAACATTACAGGATACAGATACAAACACACTCACCTGCCCTCTTGGCCTTTTACGGAGCTTACAGCAAACACGCACCTATTTAAAAGAGCTACCGCTAAAATCACAATGTATGAACGTGCTCTGAAAAGGCTGTAGTGGTTTTGCATGTGAATGTAAGTACACTGAGAACATAATCAGACCAAAATGATTAAAATAGAATAAATCAAAGGAAGCACATTTAAACCAGGGACTGGTCCACAAAATGAGGGACAGAGTGCAGGCACCCCACATGTCAGTTAATTCCATCTGGCACCAACACAATGGCCTTTATGAGAACAAATGTCAGCTTTCAAGACAAGGACGAGATAACCTTTCTTCATAGAATGCACACCAGCCTCTGACGACCCAACGGTGATATTACACACTGCAAGCCGCTGGATATAGGCTGATCTGGCATGTCATCCAAACAATAATTTGAAGGTTTAGCAAATATCTTGCTCCAGAAGCAATCGCATCTTTGTAATATGTAAAGCAAACAAAAACGTAGTATTGTTACTATCGCAACGTTGATGCTGCTGATGGCAAAAATGAGGTGTTGCAAAAAAAATGTGCACTAAACTCAAGTCCTTGCCTCAGCTGGAACTCACTTTCTTCTATCATGCTCGGGTAATTTTCAGAAAATTATCCCAACCTTGTTAAGTGATTTTTGAAAATCGTCTCTAGTGGTATTTGAGACCTTCTGAGTTTCAAAGACCATTAAGAGTTTTCCATGACATTTAATTTCTCTTTTTTTGAACTTACATCTTCTTTATAATTAAAAAGAAGGCCTTTTTCCGTATGCATAAAAAAACCCCGAGCCTATCTGTATCAGCATTTGAGTCACGACACTAACCGCCATATGCATGTCCATCTTCAAAGGAGCAAAGAGAGACAGCAACAGATACATTCGCACAAACACACACGTGGTAAGAAATGCGCACACGTATGCATTCCTCCTCCTCAGCTTTCCTGCACTGGAGCAGAGAGAGGTGGTCGCTGATGTGAAACATCAATTTCCAGGTTAGCTGCTCTGCGTGGCTCAGGCAGGTATCAGCCGTGACCCACCTGGGCCAGATAAGCAGCTGCGAGAAGCTGATCCGCCATCCAGCAATGCACCCCTCACTACAGGAGAATGGGGTAACATGTGCACACATACAACTAGCACATACACATGCTAAAATGCATAAGTAAACAAAACAGTAAAACCTGAACAAATAAGTACGTTTGAGGAGAAAAAATGAAAAAAAAAGAAGCTAAATATAAAACTACATAAATGCATAAGTACTGATCAGGTGGAAGGCAATTCCTCTGGATACCACTGAGATTAAACTGGGTTTAAATCCGAGGCATTTCATTTGCACACACACACACAAACGGATCAACAGACTGAACTTTTTACCAAAGCTGATATTTTCAGGTATTGATTGATGACTTTGATGTTCCCCCCATCTCACACTCTAAACTAAGTCACTCACAAGTAAGTGTCTTGTCCAGTGACACAGATTAGTTTGTCTAATTTGTATATTTGTATATTCTTCAAACTCTAGAGACCCGCATACAGATGAATTTCATTCAAACCTAAATTTCATTTGGGGTCTAAATATGATTATCACGGTGTGAGAGCCCAGCTTCGATTAGTCAGCTAATCTAACAACTGCCACCGTCGCGGTGAGGCCTGTCAGCTGGGCGCTGGGCGCACCGGCAGCGCTGCTCAACCTGGTGTCGCAGCACATTCCCACAGACAATTTCAATTAACTTTTACAACCCTGAGAAAGATCTCACAAACAGCCTACAGTTATTCACACTTCCGCCGCCTTTGCATTTTTCTCTTACACTGTCTGGTCATAAGACAAAAAAAACCCCGTATGGAGCGGGGCACACCACAGAAGCAGTATGTTTTTAAAGGAGATAGGGAGATAAAGAGAGATCACTACACTCTGAAATGTCTAAGAGTCCAACTCTGAGGAATTACAGCTAAACAAACCTTAAAAAGGTTGCTGACCTGTGAAGATGATTCAGAGCATGACAATAAACACTTTTATATCACCTCCACAAAGACCTGTTTCAAGGTTAGCCTCAAATGACCAGGAATACCTACAAAATCATAAACAGTCAACAGTAATCAGTGAAATTAAATGAAAAATTACAGTTGAGCTTGCCGAGTCGTACCCGTTATTCAAGTCAAAAGTGACATATCAGAGCCAATCAAACGTGCCCTTTCTTGATATGATGGTTTAGCATGTAGAACAGGTTGTTCGCCAATTAGGAGGTTGGTAGATTGATTCCCCAGCTATTGCAGGAACTTGGGTATATAAAATGTGCTGGTCTGATTGGGTGAATGAGGCGTGTGAGTTTGGGAGCTCACAGTAGAAAAGCCCTATATGAGAACCAGTCTATTTAACATTTACACTGCAGCATAGATTCAGTTTAATACCACCCATAGAAAAAGTCGACACTGTTGGAAATATAGTTTTAAAGGTATAACGTTTGCTTTAGAACTGCTGCTAAACAGCAGTATATACAGACAAGAAAAAGAAGTCACTGAAAAGAAAAAATGACAGATGTTTAAAAAATCTTAAAATAAAACTTGCAATGATTTTGTTAGGGTTTTTTTTTTTTAGGTTGATGTTGTTGTGACACTGTTTCACATTAGAACATGACAGATGTGCCCAGGATTAAGTTGGCTAACTAAGGCCAAAACTGCTATAGTTAGTTCATAATAATTTTGCTTCATGCAGCACTTTTCAGAAATAGATGTTGGAAATATTTGGGGGGAAATTTTTGGCTGAAGTAATAAACTGTTACCTTTAAGAATTACATGGTTTTTAAAAAACACAATCGTAACATGTTATTATGGATTAACAATTCCAAAATATATAGCTCTTATATTTACAGATAACGCTGAAAGCTATTGTCCCAAACCTGGTCTCGACTACAGTTTGACAATGAAATATATCAAATTACTGTACATCAACCGTTATTTGAGTGGTGAAAATTTTACTTTTCTCCTGGATAAAAATTAAATATTCAGTGGCTTGGAGGGCACATTCCTGGAAAACATGCCAAAAGGCTGCATTGGGAATACAAACTCCACCACACCACCAGTATCATTTATCATTCCAAACTGAGTAAGAGACAGCACACCGTGCGGGCAGGAAAGCAATGACGAAGTCAGATACTTAGAGAGAAAAAAGACGAGTGAAAATTAAACGTGTTCACGATGCTTAGCATTCGAGAAAATGCGGAAGCAATGTTGCAATGACGACCTGTGTGTTAAGCGTTTGCACGGGCCATAATAGCACTAACATATCACGTGCTAGGTAAGCGCAGACAATATAGCACAGCATAGCGTCATGATGGATGGTGTGTTTGCAGACACCGCTGAACTGTGGACCCCATTATTTCCTGGGGGAGGAAAGGGGGAGCAAAGCACCACCAGGGAGAGATAAGGGATGATTGACTAAACCAAAACAGAGGTCCCTCTTGGATGGCAGTCTGCTGGCATTATTGGTAAGCCATTGTGGGAGTCAATGCACCACCTCAATGACAGCAGCGAGCTGTCACAAGATGTAAAAAGATCAAGTGTATCCCCTTCCTAAACTGAGGTAGGCGAAGACTCTTCATGTGGAGAGGAAAAACTTCCAGTCATTAAGAATATCTCCCGGACATGTTAGGACTCGTCTCCTGCCGAGATCGGATGGTTCAAACCTCGGCAGGAAGGAATACTTCACATCTGCAGTTGGTAGATAGGATTTATAAAACCAAGACGCGCATGCACAGCCAGAGACACAGTCACTGTCGTGCACAAAGCACATCCACCAACTCAAACTCACAGTGACAGATGCAAAAGCAGTTGCCAGAGATTCAAAAAGAACACATACACAGCTTTCTGATTTGGCTAAATGAGGACTAAACGTGGGAGTAAAAACAGACCAATGGGCTGCCCCGCTAGGAGTAACAATAACAAACATCTAGAGCATGCATGCTGCCGAGAGACGGTCCCAGATACCAGCTAATATGCTAAAAACAGCTAAATAAACACTCGGAGGAACTTCTCCTGTCATTTTCTCCTGACAGTACCCTAATTACCCTTTCTGTTTTTTTTGGTTTTTTTTTTAATCACTACTCATATTTATTTACTTCTTCTTTTATGTCTTCTGTTCTGCTCCAACATACTTTGTCCACAGAAAACACAAAAGACAGGCAAAAGATTCCTGGGCATGTTCCAGTCCCGTTAAAGCCCTCCAGTGTGTTGAGGTATTTAATATGTCAAAAAAAATTAAGGGTTCACAATCGTTCTAAATGCTTTTGACTATGCTTCTTGATGAGCAAGTAAAAGATACAGGGAAAGATAGACCCTTTCAAGGCTAACACTAAATACTTGAAACCATAGCAACTTTCTTGAACTCAGTGTTTTGCTTTTTTTCCCTATATATTTAAATATATATTTATATCTTTAAATGTGACAAAAAATGTGACAATTGAGTTTTTGATTGAATGTTGGGCTGATTACTTTAGAGCACGTGTGAGCTCTTTGCACCATGTTGAAAACGTGTGTTAAAACTGTGAGATCTTAAGATTTTTTTCTGCAAGAATGGGACAAAACCTGAAGTTTAATATTATTCAGCAGGTTTAAAAAATCTCACACATAACTGTTAAAAACATTACATCTTTAAAATGTTACACATATTAGATTCCTGCTTGTTCAAAAATAGATGTTGCTGTCCACCAAAACAGAGCGGTTTGGTGGACAGCAACATAGGTAAAATCAAAGTAGTGCAAAGATCATTTTAAGTATATTTATAATATACAGTATATATACAGTATATTATATCATCTATGTGGTAGAAGGAGCAGGTGTTAGTGTTAGGAAATGCTACCACAGTGTAGTTGGAGCCTTAAAATGAGAGAAAATGTATTGCTGGATGATGCAGAAGCTCAGAGCCAAAGATGGGGGAGTCTGTACCTCAGTCAGTGGTTCACACCAGTAGTGTCAGCCAGGTATGAGGTTTTTCTCTCCAAGCAGGTAATAGTCTGGCCAATTATTTGATCAGCAGCAGAAAAGAAGCAGTCCTCATCTCCAGCCAGGTGCAACAAATGGGGAATTAGATATGATTTCCAAATGCCTCTCAAGGAAGAGAAAAGCCTCAAAGGAGCATTCATGTTTCTTTAGTCCTTTTCTGAACATTAAAATCAGTCATGTCTGCTTCCCGAGAGATTTTCATTGCTGCAGAAATATGGTTCAAAACACTATAGTGCTACACTGAAAATGTTATTTTCAAGGTAGCACAACTGACCTTGAAGTCTGTCTTATCTTTCCAACAAATCTTAACAAAAGAAAGTCATTTGCACACTTGACTAAACATCAATACAACTTAGCAAAATCTTTAAAAGGATAACATTAGAATTTGTACTGATGTAACATAAGTAAGACAACTGAAGTGTCAATAAAACATAGGCAAATTTACACCCTTTTTTAGGGCATTCATGCGTCCCTAAATCCTGTTTCAGTGAATCTAAAAATAATTGATGTTTTTGCATCTCTGTGTGTGGAGTGAAGCTGTGGAACAGACTGAGTAAAGATATGAAGCAATGTCCGAGCATGGTGCAGTTTAAACAGCAGTTTAAGGATATGGTTTTTGCAGGGTACAGGGAGGAGGTAGAGATTTGATGGGGTGTTCTTGTCCAATATTTTCATGTGTGTGCGGGTGCACGGGTATGTTGGTGTGGGTATATATCTGTAGGCTGTGTATCCTTTGAGGTGTTACTGGGGTTATTGAAAATGTGTATATGTGTATGTATGGGTAGATAGAAAGATATATAGATATATATAATTATATATATATAATTAATTAAAAAAATACACGTAACATATAATGTAATTGCAAGGAGGTATTTCTGCAGTCTACTGATTACTAGATAGTGGAAAGGAGGTGGGATTAAATAAGCTTATGCTTCTTCCTGCTCCTTTTTGAACATGAAAGTTATTTGTAGTTGTGGTTGCTCGTTTTCCTTTTGTTTTCCTTTGTTCGTTTGTCTCTTTTAATTCTATGTTGTTGTACTTTTTCAACATGTTCAAAATAAAGATTCAATCAATCAATCAAACTATATATAATATATAACAACAATAATAATAATTATTATTATTATTATAGGAATAACACATTTTAGTATTATTTTCTTACAATGTGCTCTAATCTTATATTTTGCTATCTTGTCTATGGAAGTGAACACAGAGTGAAAAAAGGTTTAAATGTCTGATGTTCCTGATGCTATGATGCCACAGTGCACACACACAGAGGCCTCGCATGCTTCGACAGCTAGGTTTGTCATGAATAAACGAGACTTACTTTGCGTCAGCAGAAAGAAAATGAAGATGTAATGTCACGACACAAATAAATGATGCATAATAATTCAAAATACATACTTGAAACATTAGTTCTGATAACACAGGGTTATTGCTGTGTCTGCTCATTTAACCTCTATATACTGTTGAAAAACGTTAGTGTTTAAGTAGGTTAGACTGCTAAGAGATTATTGGCTATTTTACCTTTCTGATCCAATTTATTTGCTAGCATATTGTTACATGCCAGAAAGGGAGGTGATGTACTTTTTTCATTGGTTGTTTGCAATAAATAAGGCGAAGGACAATGTATTAAAGGGAAGAAAGAAACTTTGAAGTTTCTGTTTCTTCCATTATTGTATATATTTGTTTTTCTTAAAGAAAAGGAAAATTGAAGCTAAATCCAGGTGAGACCAAGTCACAAGGCTACCTCATATGTTAATGGCCAACAGCAAATTCAATTAGAATATTATAATACGTTGATTTGAATCAAATTATGCCTTTACTGAGTTGGAATTTTTTTTCAGTGTTACATTTATTTTATTTATTCTTTTTATTGACAGCACAAGGGCACAGAGGAAGAGAACGAGAGCAGGATGGTGACAGCAAAAGAGAGAGAGAGCAAAAAGAAAGAAGTAAGAGTGGACATATAGTCAAAGTCAACCCCATAGTTAGAAATCCAAAGTATCTTCTGTTTTGACCACATTCACCATATTTATATCATTACACTGGGACTTTTTAGGACGACCTGACAATAATGATTTGCAAAATTGAACAAGTCCAGGTTTATGATAGATTGTTTTTTTTTTAAATGTTGCGTTGATGACTTGGTGGAATCATCAACTGTGTGTATGTGGTTAAGAAACTGGTATAATGTTGTGCATGTTTCTCCTCTGATATTGCATCTCCTACACTACAAATAGTTAACTGGCTGTAGAAAATTCTTGTCAACATGATATTTGTCTTAGGTTTGACAATAAGGCTGCACCCTAAAAGGGGTGTGTTATTGAAATCTGGGATTATTTTTCTGAATGATTCAGAGACACTACGATAGGTAATACAACTATTTAGGTTGGAGAAAGTTGACAACATGTGCAAACAGCATATTCCCTTTAACCCTTTATATTAACTTCAAGCACACTATGATTGGGGGCTGAGCTCCCCTAAATGCTCGATTCCACAATCGCCCCTGCCATGACCTGTTTAATACCAAATGTGTCTATGCCGGTTCAAACACTTGCTTTTAGATGTCAGATAAAGACAACTCTATCAAAAAGCATTGATCCAGTAAAAATAAAAACCATTCACATTAGGACACCATCAACCCACAACAACCCACGAAAATTATAAATACCGCTTTTTCAATGCAAGCTGACAGAGCTGATCGACCGAATTAGAAGGCAGAAAAAGAGACGGTGTCCAGAAAACAGAGAGTTGACAAGCCACAGTTAATGCAGAGCATGCTTGACAGTGGGGAATTGGCTGGGGAGAGTACACAGACGTTATCAACACATTTAGGGGAACACTTTAATAAGTTCTTCCTTGGGGCTACCTCTTGCTCTTTAATTATTATTGAATTGGGTACGCCACAGAGCTAATTAAAAGTGCAAGGTATTTACTGTGGCAGTCGAAGAATGTGAGGGCGCAGAGGAGAGCGAGAGAGAAACGGGAGAGGGAAGACGTTCTGACAGAAGGTTGTTATTTTAATTGTTTTAATAGTGTCCTGGTAATGGGAGATGCAGCTATGGCTCTACATCCTTCATGCAGACTAAAGGAGAGAGGGAGGGGGAAGAGTGACTCGAAGAGCCATGCTTCAGGTCTCGTTTAGCTTCTTCTAAAATCAGACAGAAAACATGTGAGAGAAGAAAATACACTGTAAGATAAGAAGATCTAGTTTGGCTAATAAAAAACCTGGCATATATATCATATATGCCAGTCATGTATGTCCATTATGTGATCTATAGGAAATAAAGACTTTTTTCTCTGTTCAGGTCGATGATGAATACGATCAACTTACAATAACTCAAAGGGTTGCTTCAGAAACACATCTCCTACATTCATGCAAACAGCACACGCAGAAGCTTATCTCCTGTTGTTTTCTTGGACCTCTGAGGTTTCTCACTTCCTTGGTAAAAAAAAAAGAAAAAAAGAAAAGATTTTGAATGAATATAAAAAAAACTTATCCCACATAAATGATCATGAGTTGGCATGAGGTTAAAGCACGAGCCAAATTGTTGAACAGAACGAGGCAGCAAAGCCTTTTGTTTAATTGGCATAAACTACAAGACATGCACCAACCTTCCCAGCAGAGTGTGGAAGTTTTTTCGACAAATGTTGTGTTTCCACAAGTTAATTACTTAGTAGAGAGCTTAATCTGCCGAATCAGGGCAAAGTGGATTAGGAGATGAGAGCATTTAATCAAAGTGTTCTCTCTGTCTAATTACACATCCCATTTCCTGACACAACACACACTGTTATCTGCCACTGCATTTAAACATCAGCTCTTCTGTTTAGCTGCCCTCCCCTCCAAGACTGAATGATCGCACTGCCTGGATGTGACAAAATAAATAAATGAATAAAAGTCACTAAATGTGAACACAACTAGACTCAAACTAAACAGAGATGTGCGCACAAACACACGGACATGCAGAGACTGAACATAAATGCGGTGAGGATTTGGTTCCAAACAAAACATTAAAATATATGTATAACATGTATCATTGTATAACTGCAGTGTACAGCAGACCACTAATGCAACATAATCACAAGCATCGTTCATGCCAGGGTGGGCAAAAGATTTCTCCTGGGTCCTCCTCACTCGTGTTTTAAACTGAAATTGTTCTTGTTTTGGGCATCAAAAACAATGGAACCTCTGTTGGACTCAAAATAATCAGTATAAGGAGAAATCTGAAGAAGAAAGTGTAGGAAAGAAACAAGCTTTCTGGTTTCTGTTTGCTTGCAGACTGATTTCTGCTGACCAGTCACGCTTTCGTGTTTGGTGCAAAAAGAACTGTAGTTGCTGAAATAATATAATCTCAAAACTACTGTCTTTTATCTGACCACAATTTTGCTTCCTAAGAGCAAATTTTTATTTATTCAAAATGGTCAGAGCACGTAGCAGGAAGATTTGGCTCACCGACTATATTGGAAGCGCCCACAAGTTAGCGCTTGTCCCCGGAGTCATTTGACTAGCCAGTATGTTGACAGTATACAGTATATGTCACTTGTGTGAGTTCACACCAAGTCACAGCCTAATCCCACTGTGTTACATATGCATCTTCAGCACACATCTGCGCAGCATCCTTTAAACAACTTGTGCCAGTTCCCAAATCAAATCCCTTGCTGCTGAGGGGAGGAGAGAAGTGAGTGAAATATCCATGTTTGGATGTGTTCCCTCATCTGCCTGATAAATATTGTATTGAATGTGTTTTTGCATGGTGTACGAAGGCATGAGGATACCGACTTAGAGGCCATGTGCTGAAGTTACTGATCTGCTGAAAAGACAAGGCCAAATAAAAGGTGTTTTAAGTGTCTCCACGGGCATCCATGTACAGCAATTTTCCCAGGCTGTTTTTCTTGTACCTGTTATACTAATTCTTGGTGTCATCTCAGACAGCCCGCTCACACGAACCACTGTTACACCACCACAATGACTTAATCCAGCAACCTCCATGGTAACCGAATGTAACCAATCACTGTGGCTGTGGAAACCTGATCATTGCGCTCAAGTTGAGCAGTTTGGCTTCCAGTCAGCCAGACAGGTGCTCATTTATGTTCATCAAATTTGTGTGAAAATAATGGTCTAATGAAGTACAGAGGAACATATTAAGCTTTGAATATGATTAAATCGCCTCCACTGTGCCCTGAAAGGCCAATTTAACACTTCTTTATTCTTTGCACAATCTTTGCACCGAACCTTGAGATGAGAAAATATGCGGGTTCTTTTTCATTATGGCCTTTTATTCAAATGAAAAGCAAGCGTAACGTCAATCCAGTGCAGCTGTAATTGCTGCTGTACACCTACACCTGTAGGTGTTTAGGTTGAAAAAGAATCTTAAGCTATTATTCACTAGGTCACATCCTTTCCTCACATAACACACCAACATTTGACTCATAGGCTCGTGTGGTTGTGTGAGCACATTTGTGTGTTTACGTGTTTATGAATTGGAAGGCCTCCTAGAGGAGGACATCTGCTGAGCTAATAAACGATAATCTTGACAAATTGTCACTGTCTGATCATTCAAGCCGGCCTCACAATCACATTACTGAGTAAGCCATTACAGACCGGGCCAAGGACATGACTGACAGCTCTCGAAACCAATGGAGGGCGTTGCTGTACCAACGTCCAGCTGCTTGAGAGGAGGACAATAATTCATGGCCTAAGAGCAATTGGAATGTGGAATGGAGTAGTTAGGGAAATTAGTAATGCCACCCACTAACATATCCATGCCCTTCACTGGTTAGAACAGCAGCTGAGTTTATGAAGAGATGGCCTTCCGCCAGAACCGACTTTGTCCTTTTGGATAAATATGGCAAACCAGGCGACTATTGAGGGCAACGGTGTTTGAGGTCATGATGATGCAGATTTACAGTAGGTCCTATTGCGGGATACAGTAGTCTGTCCTGGCTATAGTACAAAACATTTAACCGAGATGATGACACTGGAGATGACATTGACAGCTTGATGGTGCATTTTAAAAACGCAAGACAATGCCCGTGACATGCAACCACTCGCAGAAAACAGCTCTCAGGGTGTAGACATAAGTGAACAATTTAAGACTCAGACTAGGAGTGTTGACAGACTGGTAGAGTGTAAAGGTCATGTGATAAAAAACAAACTCCTAGAAAATCAATCCACTATAAAGGATTTTAATTCCAAGCCACTGACACCCTCAGAGATGATGAAAAGCCTGACATCTTCAAATTGCCCTGTCAATCACCACAACCAACAGAAATGACATGGAAAAAAAAAGAGAAAATAAATACAGGGTATAATAGAGCCAAAACTAGTGGGACATGTAATGAACAAGCTTATAATCACACAAAGGTACCCAATGTGGACAAGTTCTTTCAGACGTCAACATCAGGAGGAGCTGTTGTGCAAGCTAAATATTATTATATATTAAATATAATAATATTATAAATATTATTATAAAGAATCAGACAACCAGACTCATGCATATACACGCATCATGATAACGGACATCCATTTCCATCACTGTCAGCGTTTTTTATGACATTTTTCTTCTGCAATTTGCATTCAAGGAAGAGAGGATGGAACATATCTGTGCAGCGAGTACAGCGACGAAGCCAAAACAAAGACTAACTTACTTTAGACCTTGTAGACGCATCACACATAACAGTGTATCCCAGTCTTTTGGAGCCACAGCACATATTTTACATTTGAAAAATCACACTGCCAAACAATAATGTCACAAAAAGTATATATTCAAAATACGAAGTGTAAAAATGTACCGATGTGTGCTGAATCTACTCACCAATAGGTGTGTCTTCATAGATGAGAAGGTAGGTCGAGAAGAAGTAGTTCAGGAAACGTGGTGGCTGGTTGGAGCCTTTGGGGAGAACGGAACAATTCAAGATACATTTCACTTTTTTTTTTATTAGAAAACTTAAACAACAAAAATAATATTTGAGAAATCTATTAAAAACTTGAACTTTTAATCCCAGGTTAACTTCTTCTCTCAGAAGTCAGAAGTTTACCACTAAAAGCATTTTTAATGTTCACGAATTTAAGTAATAACTGCAATTTGGCATTTTTATCAAAAAATAATAATGTGCTTTGATGAATTTGAGAATTCATGAATAGCAAGTGTTGCTCATGGTCTCTGGTTGGTCTTCCTGTAATATTTTTGCACATAGCTGCTTTTGTTAAACCAAAAAATAAAAAAAGAGGCAACAGCATGTTTCGATTTCTCTCCCTCTCAAATATTTATACAGCAAACATCATAATATAAATGTCTATAAATCAAACTGCACTACAGCTGTGTGTTCAGTTCATGATGTTAGTCTTGCAGGCAGCATTAAACTTTGATTTGACTGCAAAATCAAACTTTGGACATTTTCTATTTTCCCACCATTTATCTTGGATTTCGTAATCAAAGCTTTCTTTAATAACCTCAAGGAAGCTTTTGTGCAAGTTGGGTGTTTGGGTTTTTCCTGCTGTTCTGTCCGTATTCGCTTCCCAAATCTCTCCCTCAATTTTCTCAACTGCTTATCCTTCTCAGTGCCACCGGGTACCTGGAGCCTATCCTAGCTGTTAATGGATGTGGGCCGGGATACATCCTGGAGAGATCGCCAGTCTATCACAGGGCTAGTCTTTCCTCATCCTTGATTTTGTTATCGTCACTCATCCAATTATCTTCTCGCCTGCCTTTTATGATCCAATCAGCTTCTCTTCCCTGGTCTTTGATGGTGAATCGTTCATATTGTGTCTCACATGTCTACCACCTGTCCCACAATCGCTACCAGAGTCTAGACTCCTGGTGTCCTATCCTAAATGCCAAAATAACAATTTTTTATTATTATTTTAATATTATAAAAACTTTACATGAATAATTTTGTAATTTTAATGGTGCACATCTAGTGCAACGTGTAGGTACTGTGGTATAAAATGCGTCAATAGCTGCACTTTTTAAAAATGAGCTACTTTTTAATCCCTTTAAAAAACCTCCACTGCAGCTTTATCTTTGATGTCTTCTCTTTGTATTAATTTTTAATGACACCTACTTAAATTTAACAAACAGAAAAACCATCTGCAAAGACAAAAGTAGGAAGATCTACGTATGGGAGGGATTGTCCATTACAACACAACAGGTTAAAAGGGCCTGTTAAAGGGTTAATAGCGTCCCGTGTTTGGCGAGTGTTCAGTAATGTCAAAAGGCAGAGCAATACAAGCTGTTTTTTAGGGGGAAAGATCAGCGAACAAAGCTGATGGTCTTTGATCAGCTGAACAAGCCGGCAGACCACAGAGACAGTGAAGCAAAAGAAAGGGGAGGCCAACTTGTTTGAAGTGAGAGTGCTTGATAGAGTGAATAGGTGCTTTGAAAGTACGAGCTTTTTGTTCAGTCGTGTGCCCGTCTGTGCAGAAGAAGATGCTCATCTCTGGCTTGCCTCTAGCTCTCAAGTGCCAAGAACATGGAGCGTGCTTGACAGGGTTTGAAGATAGTTAGGGTGAGGGTTAATAAGCTCCTGTCCGTACCTGTGGTTTACACCAGGCTTGGTTAAAGTAATGCGGATTGATTACAGCTACAAAATAATCACAATGATGATCATAAATCCAATTTGCTGAATCAGGGAGGTAATGCTCAAGAGGAGCACAAGGTCAGTGTGCTAATGGGGTAGTTAGAAGAGGCGAGAGAAAGAGAGGGATTTAAAAGGTGAGGAGAAGAAAGAGGGAGCAACACGGAAAGAAAAGGTGCGAGGTGATAGTGAGAGGTGAGAGACTGGAGGACTCCAGAGAAAGAAGGTCTTGATAAACTCATTGCGCTTGATGGAAAGAGGTTGTGACAATCGCTTAATAAGTTTCCATGCTGCTTCAGCGCTGCGTGTGATTGGAGGTGTCTCCTGCCTGTCACTGAGAGACAGTTACCATGACGTCCCACAACAGCTGAGCTCTCCCTTGCTATATCTGCGCCCCCCCCCGAAAAGCCTTCATACTCAGCAAGGAAGCAAACCAGACATTTTTTTCTCGGTGGTGCTTATGGCTTAACACTAATAATGTGAGACATTATGCAAGAGACAGTGGGGGAGAGTAGAGCAGGAAAGCGTGAGCGAAGGAATGATAATGAGAAAAAAATGGGATATAGGATTGAAAGGTGCACAGGCCGGAAAAAAAGTGTGGGAAAGCACTTAGCGCAGGAAACAGAGAAGGAAGCAAGACAACTACTCCTGCTATCAACCTAATTAACTTAATGTAAGACCCGAACTCTTCCACAGCATGCGCTTTTAATTTCTCTTTGATATTTGGGCTGATTGGGACCTGATGAATGTAAAAACAAAGAATAACCAGATTTTTTTTTTTTTTACCAGATTTTTGTTTTTAAGATAAATGAGAGCCACATATGAGGATATTCGTTTAAAATTTCAATGGAACAGTAGCAGTATAATGTCCTCGTAAGTGGATATCAGGCCCCTGTAGAGCAAAATGGAGTATTTTGGTCTAAATAACCCAAAATGTAATGTCCACATATGTGGACACCAGGTCCTAGGAGGATAAACTAGCATCTTCCTGTTTTGTCTAGTAACTGATAAAGATACTAGAAAACCCATAGTTATTCGTGATGCCTTATTTGACTAACAAAGGCAGATCTGCAGTTAAATGTTGACACCACATAAATTTTTTAAAGCCTTTTATTCTGGGAAGTTTGACTGATTTAACACCTTTTCAGTTATTCAGTTTCAAATTCACACTGTTCTACATATTCACAAAAATAGCTGCCAACTAAAGCCACAATTTGCTACTTTTTATCCACGGTCATAAATCAAACTGAAATGCATCCACTACTGCAGGGATTTATGGTAACTGTATAAAATATGCAGCATAAAGACCTTTCCCTAATAACCAAGACTCGACAAAATGAAAGTCTAGTCTGTGGATTTACCGATCCTTATTCTTCGCAGCCAGGACTTACCTTCACAGAAAGAGTGGAGAAAGAGGAAGGCAAGGAGGAGCTTGGCGACTGCCATCCTGCCACCTAAACCCACACTCCTCGACATCACCTGCACCTGATAAAAGACAAACACAGAATACAGACAGATCATTTTGTTTACCAAAACTAGGCGTGATCCTCAATATATCAATGAAAGACAACATTTCATCCTCAATTTTACAAGCATTTTCTTGGGTTAAGCCCAACAAAAAAATGTAATGTCAGTTCTCTAAAAAAAAAAAGAAGAAGAGAATTTTCTACTGTGGAATTGTTCTTATTTTCAGTGTTTATTTCCAGATGAATTGAGCCAGAAGTTCTTAATGGCTTTTAAATTTATATGTATATATAAATATATATATATATATATATATATATATATATATATATATATATATATATATATATATATATATATATATATATATATATATATATATATACTGCTCCAATGTAAGTTACCACTTACATGTTTATAATTATTATTATTGGACTGCTTCAGGACAATGAATAGCTTGAACCCTTATGGCTGTATGTAAATGGCATGTGGGTGTAATGTATTTGAATTATATGACTGGTGCTTTTTTTTCATTATACTTGTCCTATTTCAAATGGTGTCTGCAGTATGTTTTATGGTGAACCTGGTGAAGCTCACAAGCTGAAATGTGTGTGTCAAATAATACAGCTGTCCTGTACACTACAAGTATTGCTGGAGCTCTCTAGCCATATAATACCCCAACACAAGCACAGGGTATATCACAAACAATCAACTCATTTCAAAGTGCTTTAATTCACCAGTAACGATCACCACATGTACTGTTAGAAAGACAGTTTTCGTGAGTTTCATGTGGTTGCTAGTACAGTAGGTAGCATAACAACAGCAGCGGCTGCAGTGTCTCCAGACATGCTCGCAAAACTATGGGGCGACTTTGACTATCGTATGGACATATGCAGTGCAGGGGACACACTGAGCACTTCTGAACATTAGTTTTGTATGTTAAACTTTATGTTAAGCTGTGTATTTTGAAATGTACTTCTATGTCCATATCTCCATAATTCTTTCTACTGCCGTGCCTTGTTTCAGCAGGGCCTCACAGGTATGCAAACTCATTTGGTGATAACTTAATTTTTGAGTGTTATCTTTTCCAAATCCTCCTTCTCCCTGAAGCCCACTGTGGCATTGGTAAAAATGGTGCAAATATAGGGCTGCTTTTCCTTCACGTATCTAATAGCAAAGAATGGCAAATGACTAAAGAGACACCAGCGTAAGAAGCATGGATATACAATTCAAATACTGCTGTGGTGCCGTTAAAGGTGTTCTGTATGCAGTGGATTCAATTCCAGCGAGGCAGCTAAAATTTACAGGTGAGTGAGAAAGAAATTTCAAGTAAAGAATAGGCTGTCATTGCTTATTGTATAAATATGTGTGTGAGTGTATTTGTATGTGTATATGTCTTTATTTTAGCTATGCATGTGTGTCCCTTTCAATAGGCACATTTGTTTTCATTTGGATTCTAGTTTCCTCGGCATTATTTTATTTCAATTCCTGTAACAATGCAGTCTGTATGGCTGTCACTATTATTTGTTTTACCTCATCCCTTCATCCTTTCCTTCCCCCCTCTTTTATTCACATGAATTTATCTCTCTGGGACCCTGAACACCTGGCTTTCAGGGGAGTTTTGTTTTGAATCTGCCAAATACTGACATTTAGACAAGACCCCTTACTGCCACATCTGAACACACTGAGCAATCCTTCACTGCAACAAATTTCCCCATGTAGGACAGAAGTCCTTTAATGCTGTGAAAGGGGGTTTCCTATGACAACCGAACTAGATAAATGTAACCAAACAGTAACTGAATACAAAACACATCGGTATCATTATTTATAAAGGCTGATAAATTAAAATTTGATTGAGATGGAAGAAACACCCTTCAACCATCTTAATGTGGGATAATCGTCCACTAGAGGGCACTCTGCAACTTCCCTGTTGGTAACACAGGTGTAGAATAGCAGGAACACAACAACTAACTGATCCAAGCAGAGAGTGTGAACAAGAAACTCATGACCCCTCACAACAGTATTTATAAACTCTACAGTCAAGTAAATAACTACACATAAAAATTATTAGGGAAATCCGTTTATGTTTCATGTGTCTGATAGAAAAAATGGCGGTTAATAGTATATCAGAATATTTAAATCATCAAATATTGTTACTGGTCTTAATTGGTATTTGACACAATGTGTCAAACTTGTTAAATACAATACAGCTGGACCTAATGGTGAAATGTTTCTTATTGACGCTTGGGGCTGATCAATAAAGCCATTTCCCAGCTGTTACTCCAAAAAGATCTTAAGAAATTGTACGAAGAGAAGTGAGCAAAGGCATTCGGTGTATTTTAATTCTTTTTTTGTAATCCCATTAAAGCATTTCCTATATGTCTGCAGTTCTATATAGGATCAAGTCATATTCTATCGATTCTCTTCGAGGAAAGGCAAATGCCTGAAAACAAAAAAAGAGATCTTTGTAAAAAATTTGTTGTGAAAGATGAATTTTGTACTAAATATCTGTTGTGCAATATAAATCATTTTTATTCACCCTGTCCTATATATTAATGGTGGATATTTACTGAAACTGAAACAGATCCCTCAGTCCATTACCTGCACACACACAAACACACACACACACATATAATCCAGACCCTTCCTCAGCCTTCCTCCAAATGCTAACGGACATTTCTGAGATGACAAATGGGTGAATATGACTGACGGATACTGGTCGAGACTGACACATTAGATCTGAAAGCGTCGGGAGCAGCCATGGAAAATAAAAAAAAGTCTTACTGCATCAGCATCGCTGCTGTGACCTGGATGGATTCATTATTAAACATTCTCACAAACATGCATTCCCCCAAAAGTTGCAGATGGACAATACTGTAGCTGGAGAACGAGGGAATCTCACACATCGACCTGCCTCCTGTTTATCTATGTGTGTAACCTGGATTGTGCCTATCACTCCAGGCTCCTATCACAGCCTGCCTGAGGCATAAGCAAAGTAACCAGCTGCTAAGTACTGCTTTGAGCAAATGACAAACTTGAAAGTTATTCATAATAACTTAACTCTAAAAATTCAGTAAAATGTAAAAAACTGCATTAATTAAATTTTTTTGCAGTGATCTTCTGCAGGAGCACACTGTTTCTAGTTTTCCAGTCTATGCTAAGAATGCTTCCTGTCAAAGCTGTGACCCTTTTACTTAATTTTCATTTCTGTGAAGAGACAAAAGTTGCCGCGAGCCAAATCCGATGAGTAGGCTTGGTAATGAGCAACGACTGCGTTGGTCCAGCCAAAGAAATTTACACATAAACACACTGGAACAGTGTGATGCACCACAGCTCAGGTTGGTTCCAGAAAAAAATGTTTTACCTCAGACCCTTCAGGACATGCTACGACTCTATGATAACAGTCTGACCCTGAGGGACAAACTCGTGGCGCATAATCCTCAAAAACAACAAGCATACTCTTGGTTATGTTCCTGTTCCTGGAGCCTGCATGCTTTTTGCACTGTAAAGACTGTTGTTGAGTCCCCATGTCATAGCACGTAATGCCAATGATGAGCCTTGATATGCAAGTTGGAACTAATTATTAGAACCTTTTGTGTAGTGTGCTCCCCAGGGAGAGCAGATAACAGCTACGGGGCCCCAGAGTTCCTGTTCCACACACTGGTTTTGGTTTAGGAAGCGTGATAAAGTTTTTATGATTAGCTGCACTCACAACAGTGACAACATTTATAATAATTCAGTATTTTGAAACTTTTATCTATTTTTCAAAATTCCTGTCCAGAAATTAAGATGACGGTCTGCATCAGCCACTGATTACTCCTATTTTTCTACCAACATATGAGCCACAAGACAGTTAGTGAACCAACAAACGAATACACTGTAACTGACATACTGCTGTCAGCATGTGCTGAGGTACACTCAGCTGCTCCTGCACCTTGCGGCGCTCTCGTCATTCATCCAGCTGTGAGAGAATTTATGCAGCAGCAGATGCCAGAAGCCAGATCCGTTTTCACTTTCTCTTTCCATCGTGAATTATGGCCATTTATGATCTCACATAGTTATGACAGTATTGGCCTCATTGTTAGAAGAAGATTTGACTGTCTGATGTTCACGCCTCTGCCTGCCCCTCAGCGTCTACAGTATCTGCGGTGTGATTGTTTTAGATTAATGTGGTTTTGATAGATTTTGCCTTTTGGCTTCCAAACCTTGAAAATTTTATAGATTATTACAGACATATTACACATGTTTACATATGATGGACAACATGTCTGTGGTCAAAGCAATAAAGTTACTTTCGTATATACATCGACAATCTGTAAAAACTATAGACAGAAATAGGATGATTTTATATGTTTTGTTTTTATCTGACAACACACAGGGATGAGAAATGAATCAAAAATAATTCAAAACCAGCGTTTAGAAGTTCAGCCCCATGTTTGTTAATTCTGTGATTTTTTTCCCTTTAAAACACATTACTGTGTGTAGTCACACTATGTGTATTATGTGTGCTGTTGTAATACCATGTGTGTTGAGTCTAACCTGTCCAGTATGTAACATGGAAACATCATGAAGGAAAAGTCAAACACTAGCCGACTGCACAACTGAAGCATTGTGTTCCAACGAAAAATGCTGCATCCAAGCTTTGGACAAAAAGACAAAACAAAAAGAAGGAAAGCGAAAACTCAGTAAAAAATCATTTCAACAATGCTTGTGTAGGTTTGGTAGTTTGATTGACTGGTTTAATGCTTGTTTTGAAACACATTATATTATAAATTTAGCAAAAAGAAGCATAAATAAATGTATACTGTATTCAAGATGGCAGGGCAACATGGCCACTTCCACAAATCAACTGTGTTTTTTTTTAATGGATTAATTTTAAGTTTCTGAGAACGTATCAGTTTTTCGAAGATCTAATCACATAATGTGATCTTATCACACAAGCCAGTTTGTCTGAAATACAACATATTCCCAACCCCTCTTGTTATGTTGTAGTGCAGCTTGAAACATTAATGAAAATGAAATGGTAATTAGATTCGTTAAGTATTTAACTCAGCCTATTGTGTGAACATGTGCAGTTCAACATGCATACAGTATGTATCACTGCAATCACTTCACAGTAGGGGAGTGTGGGAAGGTGAAGGGTTGCAATCAAACTCTGCATAGCTCCACGGGAACACTAACCATGGCCGCGTGTCTTACACACTCCAAACTTAAAACCAATTCTTTGATAGCAGACTTTGTATAAACGATGTACGAAAGCGAAACTGGAGAATATTTCTAAGCATCTTCAAGTAATATGTGTCCACAAACAAAAAAAATCTTTGTATAATCAAAGACACAGATTTAAAGAATATATTTGTTTTTAATATTAACCAAGTTTTTAAAAAATGAACTCAAAATGTGCCAATTAAATTGCAGAGGACATGACTCAGCAGGAGGTGGTCCTCAAACCAACCTGGGTCCTTCTCCAGCACCATCCCACTCCACTGCTAATACTGTCACCATCTATCAATCCTTCACCACCAGCTCCCCAGTTTCTGTCAGAGCTACTGTTCATCTTCTTCTTTCTCCCATTTCTGGTTTTTTTACCTGTCTTTTCCATGTTTTTAACTTTTTAGTCATCACACTTTTCTGCTATTAGTGTTTTTCGATTTTTTCGATTTACCACGCAACTCGATTCTGAAGTGGGGTAGTCCAGAAAATGTTTGAGGGCCGCTGTGCTAAGCTTTGGAAGAAATCATATCTACTAAAATATAGATCAGCAACACAACAAATACATATTTTTAAGGGCCGTGCTCTTTTTATTTGTGGGTAAGTACATCTCATCGAAACTACACTTCAAAAGGAGAACCTTGGGCTGTTCTTGAGACTTGCTTGTTGTGGTTAGAGGAACTTATCTTTACCTGTAAATGTTGGATCACAAGTTTCTCACACTTACGCACACCACAATTTAAGTCCAATAGTCCACTGTTTAATATTTAGGGAAACATTTTTATACATGTCGTGGTGGTAAAGTTTAGGATAGCGGTGATCCATGTCTGTGTAATGATTTACAACCCCACAGTTTATCTGACAGTGATATACCTTTTAAGGCACCATAAAGTTAAGAGTAAAATCTGAACCCAGTGTGTTCTGTCCAAAGAGGCTTGCCTTCCCACATGGTATCTCCTGGCTTACACCACTCGATATTATTGATTACATGGCAATTGTGTCTGACTTGCTTTAATCTCAAAGGCACCATTTTCAGGGGAGAGTGTTGGACCTCAGCAGGCAGCCAAATCTGGGTTATTACAGCAAATCAATGAGTGATTTCGGCTTGCCCTTGGTGCTCATAAAAAAGCCATCACTCATTAGCACGGTGATCACAGACAGATTAGCAGACATTTGGCTTTGTCAGGGAGGAGGGAGGGGCAGCACCGCTCTGATGAGCTGAGTAATGTCTTCCTTCCCGCCCTCCTGATCTCTTCATCTCCAATATGACATGACTTTCTGAAACCCTTAGTCAGCAAACCTCACTTACATGACAAGAGTGCAGTGTAAACAGGATGCCATTTGGATTGCAGGGCATGCAGTGCTTTCTGAGTAGAAATTGTAATCAAACTGGCACAGATCCCTGATTATGAGTGAACTGATTTCATCAAAGTTTTGAGAAAATCAAGCCAATAGCCACTGAGATACCATATCCTGGAAAACAACACATGTCCAGCAAAGTACCTAACAGCATTGGTAATTATCAAAATCACTTTTTATGCTTCTGTAATGGTTAAATCCACCAGTGTGAGCAAGCATTTAAATAAAATTATATTTTTAATGCTCAGAATTTTCAAATTTACTGTTTTACAAAATAACATTTTAAAAATAAAAGGTGTTATTTTTTGATTAAGATGCTAAATTACAGTTGTGTACATTCAGTCCAGAACATAACAAACTAGCTTTAGTGGTTAAATGTTACGCTTGATTAATTTCAGAGTTCTAAGAGAAGTCCGGGTGTTCCGGCTCGAATTTGAGAATAAAAATGTGAATTCTGTTTATTATTTGCCTACTGAATAAAAATGTAATTTTTTTTACTTTTAATCAGGTTTTTGACTGATTTTTTAAATATTTCTGTTTTATTGTTTTTATGACAGTGACCTAAGCCCAGTCTTCTAATAACCATGTGAGTTGTCATTCATATGCACACCAACTCCAAATAACCACAAGCCTTAAGGAACTGGAGAAAACATAACATAAGCAGCTTCCAGTTCTCAGATGGTCCCTGCTGATTGGCTTGTTCAGAAAGCAGCTGGAGTGAAACCTCCCTTCAATAAAAGATCACTAACTCCCCACTAGAAGATACGGGGGACTGTAGATCACATGCCAAGACAACACTGTTCTTCCAATGGAGATGCCTGCATCGACTTTGATCCTCTATGGGCTGACAGTAGTGCCTTGCAAAACACGGTAGGGGAGAGGGAGCAGCTTACACAGAACCTGAGGAGATGGTAATTATCCAGAACAGCACGGGAGCACTGAATGGCGCATCATTACAGCAGCCTGTAACAAAACGCTTGAAAAGGTGCAATTGATACACCCTGTCCCGTGTTGACCAACACCACAACGTGTGAAAAGCAAATTACAATCAGCACTGGGTGCAACAACATTCAAATGTATAATAAGGTTTTGCTGTTCCTAAATTCAGTGATCACATTACAGTTACTAATAAAACAATTATGGTCTTGCTGGCGTGACCCAAGAGTCTGTCCTCAGCATGTTCAGTGTTACATGGGATAATAACAGTAACAACAGGGTTTCAAGGATGTTGGAGCAGGGGCAAGGAAAGAGTGCAAAAATAGTGTAGTGCTTAAAAGAGACATCTGGTGAAACATTTCACAACTCAGTTAATTAACAAGATGATTCAATATAAGAAAAAATTACCATCCCAGAGGGATTTTACATGGAAAAATCTAAAAAATGAAATGCCTAACCATGAAATGATTGCCAGAAATCCAAGTTTCTTACAAAATTGAGAGTTCATTGAACTATCTCACAAATCTGTAAATAAATAAAATGTTAATTACCATATTTAACAATTAATTTGCATCTTATTTGCTGGCATTTTTTTTTATTGTTCAAAAATGTATTGTTTTTCGGGGGGGGGGGGGGGGGGGGTGTCACACTGATGATGCAGAAGTCTCCAAAACTCGCAAAAAACTGCCTGCATCAAATATGATACTCAAAGAATTAAGGGGTTAACAAATATAAAATAACAGCATTACAGCCAAAAACCAATAAAAGCCCCTCAGAGGCAAAGTTCTGCAGTGAAAATCACTAAATGGGCTCAGGGATCATTTTTAAAAGTCTAGTGAACTGTTAGCAAAGACAGTGTATCACTCCAACTACAAATGCACTGAGAGTTAAAAATGGTAAATGGCCTGTATTTGTATAGCGCTTTTACTAGTCCCTAAGGACCCCAAAGCGCTTTACACGTTTAGTCATCCACCCATTCACACACACATTCACACACACTTAAAATTCTAATATGCAAAGAAGAGAAAAACATATAACATAGATCCACAAAAGCTGCTGCCTTCTGAGCTCATCTAAGATGGACTGGGATGAAGCTCTGGAAAATCCAGTGCTCTAACCAATCAAAATTCGAATACTTTGGGGAAATCACGGAGGCTATGGGCTAAAGAGCACAGGGACAAAAATCAACACCTGTGACAGAGTAGGCATGTGTTATTACAGTATGGTAAAGGAGCACATTTGTGGATATACAAGTCTTTTAAATGTTTAGGTGATTAAATGCTTAAGCGTGGATGATAAATGATGATGACATATGTACGCTATGAAAGCCAAGAATGGTTCTGAAGGAATGTCTTTAATATTAATTTCCCAGAAAAAGTGAGAACAGTTGACTAGATCCATATTCGACGCAATGAAAAACAAACACAAAATGATGCACAAAAAAAAAGTATCATAATGGGCTTTTGTGTGGGGGAAAAAGATAAACATTACAGCTCGTTGTCTCATAAGATTTTCATTTAAAACACCACGGCAGAGTCAGACAGCTGTATCTCCTCCTGTCATCTCCTTTTTCCTAAGTGCACAGTGACAACGCAATCTTAATGCTCTTATTTTAGGCTTTTATGTGGCATAAGTATGTGGTGTGAACATAATGATATACTAGGTGACTTTTTCCTCTCATCCATCTACTGCTAAAAAGCCAAGATCCATATACTGTCACGTCCTTGTTGTTCTCAACTCCACTTTCATTTTACCCGATCACAATGTTTTTTATCTCCACTCCAGTCAGCCATACAGTAGATACCCTAAAACAGCTCTTTTAAATTCTTTCCCTTCTTTTTACACCATAATCAGAGAAATAACGCACCATCTATTTCAATATACATTATATTTCCCTCAATTCAGGGCTAACCTGTGATTTTTCTTTCTTTCGCGCTCAGATTCTGTGACGCTAAACAAATTGAACTCCCCCATAATCTGAACTGATTGCTTCCTTCCCAAATTTTCATGTCAGTCATAAAACGCCTGTATCGTCGCCAGGCTCTTTCTCCACTTGGCCTTCATGCGCCGCGATGAGCTTGGTAACGCTGTCCCAGCAGAGGCCCGAGTGTATATCAGACAACATAAACACAGACAGCTGTGTCACAGGGCAGCCGATAGCCTGTAGAGACTCATTCATCTCCTTTTGTCTCTGTCTCTGTTAGGATACAGTCATGCTACTCTGCCTGCACTTGACTGTCTATTCTGTTTGAAAGATTAAAACACAACATTTAGCAGCTCTTCTCCGACACAGATGACCTTTGCATCCCAACCATTCACCTCAACCAGTCCTGCCTCCCATCTTTCCTCGCCCTCCCTGTCTCTCCTCCCCCTCCATCATCTTCCATTCTGTTCCACTCCCACTTCAGGGCAGTATTCCAGGCACAAATACCAACAACAAGGATTTGTCACAGAGCTGCCATTAAATTGCTGTTTTGTTTGTTTTACATGGCATGGTTTATTTCCAGGGGAGAACGCATTTCAATATGGTAAATGCTACTGGCTTAGATATGAATCCCCAGTGTTTTCACTACAATGAATAAAAAGCTTCAGTCTTCTCCGTAGGGAAATTTCAATTTCTAAATTCCTTCATAATGTTTTCACACTTACACAATAAAGAATCAATACAGGGATTAGTAGCAATAGACCAGAACAGGATTATTGTGGATTGTTGGGTTTACAACCAACTCTTTTAGCCATCTCCTTCACTAAGAGGACAATGTCACTGATCTGATCAAATATGTGCCTTTTGTACACCATTACAAAGAAAAGCCTGTGTTCACATCCCTAAGGATGGCAGCACCTGTAAAACAACTGGCTGAGCAAAATCGTCTCCTCTTCCCTCTCCTCTTCTCTAGCCTGTTTTCTTCAGTTCTGCCCGACTGCCTTGGCTGATTTAATGACCACACGTAGTTGGACCAGGAGAGAGGCTGGTGCAGAAATTGGAAAAGTGGGAAACATGCAATGGCTATAATCACAGGGAATGTGGTGTAGTTATTAAAACTGAAAGTCAAAAGGCCGGAAACCTTTCATCTGTGAGCTTTGTGCTGAAAGCTGTCATATGGAGAGTTAATATACATGTGCACTGTACATAGATGATAATTTAAAAAATCTGTTAAACTCAATTCTGACTTCTAGAAATCTATTAATTCAAAATAAACAAACATACCAATAACTAGTACCAACATTTCAGCCATCACTTCTTTGTCACTCAAGAGCAGGTACACAGCCTGTTCAGATGCTTTCACACCTGATAATTAACAGCAGCCCTTTCCCAGTGGTTCCACTCACAATTTCCACAGATTAGCTGAGCTGCAGCAATTATGCCAACACCACAGAACAAAATGACTTGCCTCATTTTAATATCTATCACTTTTCCACACTCTTCATTATCTTCCCACCTTTTCCTCTTACGCAAGTTTACCTTTCTTAAACTTTACAGTACTACAGCTTTTTCTTGTCTTTATCCTCTGCTCTGCTTCCTGCCTGAGACCTCATACAACAGCCCAGTACAGTCACCATATCTGCAATTCATTCCTCTATCCCTCATATTGGGTTTCATTTGAGGCTGTCAGTCAAGGCGTCTGTCAGATATGGACTCTCCGTTTCACTATTTTTCTCTCCTATTTTTGAACTTAAAGAATGACAGTGACTCAGAAAGGGCAACTGTCAGAGGCGTGCTTTCCCCACATAATGCATGAAACACTGAAATAGTTTCTCTTCAGTTTATCACGTGCAGAATATAAAACATGAGATTCTTTGAACAGAAGGTCACATTCTAACAATCGTTTTAAAGGCTTATGAAACAAGCAAATATAGTTTTTATGGTATATTTTAACATTATAACCAAAGTCACAATAGCAAAACAATTATATTTGCACTTACAGTATTAAGCCAGAATATGGGATTACCAAAGCCAAAATGATCTTGCAGTGGATTACAATAAAAGTAGTGACACTCTTTCAGTTCTCAGAGGCACAAAAATCTTGGTGACTGTTTAATTAAATAATCCCGATTAAAACTGCAGCTGCTGATTACAAAGTTTAATCTGAATTATACTGTTTAAGGCAAAAAGATATTACTATATTAGCCTTGATCGCAAGTGATTCGTTACTGCTATGGTAAGAAGCTTGCTCACATAGATAAATACATGAAAACACATATAAAGTGGATTTCTGTCCACTTTATCAGGTTTACAGTTTGAAAAGAACTTGATTGAACTACTCTTTCCTCATAGTCACATATTTCACTTTGCTAGAGGCAAGCATATAACGATGTCATTCAGCTTCATAACAACCACAAGTACACAGGCGCTACTATGCAAAGCTGCAGCATCACCTATTTATGAAGCAAATCCACACACACGCATTTATATATATATATATAAAAGTTCTAAGTAAGCGTTGCGTCGCAGCGGTGTTCAGGTGACACATGAATAAGTAAGTGGGCACCGGGGCGCTTCCCAGCAGGCACCTCTAGAGTCTCCAGGGCTACCTGAGATAACACCGTACACCTGACACCTCTGCGCAAGAATGCACCCTACCTCACATGTACGGACTCTTTAGTTACTCTGACATAATAACGTAACAAGAAGATACAGCAGCAACAGTTGGACGGAGGCATTACAGAAAACGACCAGACTTGAATGAAGTGCAGGTGCTGTTTAATGTCCAAAATTTCTGTAAAATTCGACCACATTAAAATATTAATTGCATCACCAGGCAACTAGTTCCAAAACTCTTCTTTGTGCGGAAATTGAAAACGCACTGCCGAAGTCAGAGACCTATATGTGAGCATAAAAAAGTCGCAAATTGCGGCACATGGTGATTTAAGTGCTAGAGCAGATCACGCAAAACATTATTAATTATGTGGAAACCTCTCTCCTGTTGCAGTCATCACTCCATTTCTGCTTTGTGTCCACAAACTCATAACTGTGTGATCATGTCATTATCATATTGTCCTACCTTCCTCGTCCGTGTCCGTCGCTGGCTGGGCGCCTTTAGACTCGATTGCCTGTCCTGCTGTGATGCGTTACCAAGTATCTGCTCCCCTCTCCCTTTCTCCTTTCTCCCCTCTCCCTCTCTCTCTCTCCGTGTCTCTCCCGTTAGCTTTACTCTATCACCACCAACGCCCCGGTGATTGCAAATTTCAAATCTCAGTGTTCAAAATTGCCACTGCAAACCCACCAAGCGCAGCATAAATCATCTCTTCTCCGAAGCTCCCATAATGTCCAGCGTTATACCCACTGCTCCATAGCCAGGGTAGCACTCCAACAGGCACCATAACTTTTAAATATTTTTTTCTTTCACATTTTTTTTACCTGTTTTTCGCACAAGCCCTCGAGCACAAATCCTTTCCCATTTGTCACCACATGATTTGCATATTATGCTTTTATTGGGGCATTAACTGACTGCAGCTTCTTTTGCAAAAGCAAGCATACAGGAATGGCCCGGCTGCTGCGTTTAGGTCAATGGAAAAATGAAAAACAGATATTTTGAAAATCATCTGCGCGCTTCACCAAAGCAGAATGAATTTGGTGCGATTACACAGATCTGTTTATGAGCTTCTACATAAGCTCATGAGCTGATATATCGCACAGATTAAATTTGATATCAGTTAATCACAGAGCTCATTGATAAGAGGCGAATAGTCAGTGCGATACCACCACCTAGTGTAAATTATAGGAATTACACGTATTACATATTCTAAGAATTGTCGAAATAAGGCAACCTGTGACACCTAGATGAGAAAATTATTGGGTTTCTCTCTTTAGTATTATAGAGGGTTTTTTTTTTTTACCCTAAAATTATAATTCCATGAATACGTTACAACTTCAAACTGTAATATTAAAGATTTGTTTTTTAAATGAAATTTTTTTAATGCAATCTCCTTCTCTCACAGTTTTATTACGTTATACTAACGTACTCTCACATTTGTATTAGTTTGTCTGTACAACACTTTGAATGGATTTTGCTATGTAACATAAATAGATGTCTTTGATCATTTTTTTTAACTTTCTTGTAAGATCTGCAACTGAAACTGTGAGAAATATGTGATTGTTTCAGCTTTTCTGAAATCAGTAACACTAGCAGGTGCCTGCCAAAAAGAAGCTGAAACTTGGTTCTGCTAATATATGCCATATGAATATGGCATATATTAGCATATATTAGCCAAGGGCAAGAATAACCCCTTTATTACCAGGCCGGTGATATATAGAACACTTGCCTCCATCAAGAGACTGCAAAATTCTCTGCAACATGTGACTGCACACGGGCTGTAGATCACACTGTACCTGTGCAAATATAGTACTGAATTAAACTTTTTAACTACCCCTCATTTTTTTTTATATTTTGCTTCCAAGGAGCCAGATTTTCTAATACATTTTTAAAGTGGTCTTCAGCAATAGTTCTCCAGGCTTTGTGAAGTTCTTTTTACCTCACCATTTTCAGGTCAAGTGCATTTATTAAGGCACTTAACACTGGCTGAGTCATTCAAGCACAGCAAAGAACCAATTTTAAATTGTATCTTTAGGCACTTTGTTGCTATCGGCCTCTCTGGAATTTCTGTTTTTATTTAAATTTTTTCCATTTCTTTAGCTGAATAGAAAATTCAACAGCCATAAAATTCCCAGATTCCCAGAGAACTATTAGCCAGAAAACTTGACATATTTTGACATGGATTGCAGTGTATGTTTAAGAAAAATCTGAGGAAACTTGATGGGTGGGAGACAACATAAGAAGTGGCAGGTGAAAGAAACTGTCTACATCAAAGACTTGTAATGTGACCTCAGATCAAATGAAATGTTGATTCCACTCTCAGTGGAAGAGTGACTGTCATAGCCATTCCTAGCAAATGGAAACAGAGACAAAAGGCTCAGGTATGCCAAAATACACAAAAACTGGACTGAAAATCAGTGGCATCACTCTGGATTGGAGTGGACTGGAGAAGTCAGGAGAGACACACGGCCAGTGCAGTGAAAGCCTGCCTGGACAGTAAACAAGCAATGGAACTCCATCAGTCATGAATTGGCCTCCTCAGTGCCGGGAATTGGCCTCCTCAACATTACTGAAGCAGTGTGGAATCATCTGGACAAAGAACAGAACAAAAGGCAGCCAACATCCAAAGAAGAGCTTTGTGCGTCCTTCAGGAAGCCTGGAGGACTATTCCTGAAGACTACTACAAATTACAAGAAAGTTGCCTGAGAGAGTTCAGGCTGTGTTTAAAAACAAAGGTGGTCCTACCAAATTTCACCTTTTAATCGCTTTAGAATTAAATATATATGCTTTATTTTCATTTATGTTTGCCTGTGTTTTATTACACCCTCTGTACCTATTTCTGAATTTCTATCAATAATATTTTTGCACAGTACTAGCATCTACAATACTGCACTGTGCCGACATGACAAGACTATCATGACAGTGCCTCCGGTTGTGTGTGCAGGTCTTTTATTTTGAACTTTAGATTATTGAGGATCAAATGCCTCAGGATAGATATCAAATAAATAAAGCTTTCTTATTTGTGTTCTACCAAAAGGAAACACACATGAAAACCAGTCTGGGAGTGATTTAGAGTTTGCTTGTTTGTGTTCAGGTAAGTATGCTGCTGTTCTGAGGATATTTGTTTTTCTTTTAAAATACAAGTGATACAGGTATGGAGCCTAAAAACAGAAACATACAGTTTCAGCTATTTTCTAACTAGGATTCAGTGATATTTTGCTGCTCTCTAGTGACCATTTTGCAAAACTACACTTAAAGTAAATGTTCTGCTGTTTCAATTTGACTGCCACAAAAATCTAAATTATTGTAGCCTAATAATAATATTTTCCATTTCAGTTAACCAAATATCCATTTAAGGTTCAAAAAGGGGTCTGTTTCTTTGTTTCCATGTATGTTAAGACAAGAATGTTATTGGGTAATTTAATGTTATTGCTTGTGCTATTTCTTTGGTTATCTGCATGTTGTGTGCACTTGAAGCTGTTAATTTTATAGGTTTGTGTAGTTGCATATTGTGGTCACTGGGTGGGGGGGTGGGGGACAGTGCTTAAGCGTTAACTGCAGTTTTCCAAAAAAAACTTAACAACAAATGCATCTTGGAACTTCCTGTTTACTTTTCTTTTTGTTGTGGATGTGGAACGGGAATGTTGTGAAGGAGTTAAATTGTTGGTAAGGAATTGTTAAATATGCACATAACTCATTGAAACATATTGGTATAATTGTAGTGCAGTGGCAAAACGTCAGTATTTTAACAAGATGATGTATTTCTTAAATGTATGATGCAAAGGACCTGTATGTGCAGCGTGGAGCGGCCATTTCCTCCATGCAAGGGATAAGTTGCGAGATCGTCTGTGTGCTCCAGTATTGCAAGTGAGCTGAGATTTCTGTGGAATGTAAGTGTTTATAAAAATGTATGTAACACTTCCACATTTTTTTAAAGGGGCCTTGTGTGATTTAGCTCTTTTTATTTTGTTCTGCACAGACAGAGGCCACTGCCGTATTTTTGTGTTTTGTATTTCATTTCATTTCTTTTATTCTCGTATTGTATTGGCGCATCTTTGTTTAATCGGTTATTCTGTTACTTTGCCACCTCTCGTGCTGTCGATGTTCAGTACAAGTCCATATGGCCGCTGTTTGACAAAAGTAAAGGTCAAAGGACATTTTTTTTGGTTTATTCAGTCGTCATTGACAATAAAACTGCACATTAAGAACCCCAGTAATTGTGTCCTGTGTGGCTAACCATTTCCCGGGCTACATTATTATTTTTATCATTATTATTATTATTATTATTATTATTGAACAGGCAGTCTCAACATTTGTAATAAGCCTTTTTAAGCTTTCCTATTACGTTCTTATCTAACAAATATCTGACCAAGATAACACTTATCAAGACACTGATGCTAATGAAAACACATGCTAATGCTTTCCCGTTAAACGTTTATTTTATGAACAATATTGCTAACGTGGTTAACAAAGGCCAAGAAAACCCGAGTCACTGCATGAGCCAAGGAAGAGATAAAAATCCAATATTCTTACAAAAACAAATCCTTGCCAGAATGATAACACACTTACCTTTAACACATTTTCAGAAACAGGAACTGTTGTAACCTGAAGGCATTTCATGTATTAGCAGCCTGTCCTTTCCATGGCAGCCATTTTTATTTGTCATACCAAGACTATCACAGTTGAACAAATAAAATTGATGATGGCTGTTAGTTTGTGTTACATTCCAAGTTAGCCATGTTAGTGGAAACGCACACTTCAGAGGTATAACCGGAATGACACCATTGTAAACAATAATTAGCTGCAGAGGCTTAGAGTGCAGTTTAAACTGTGTGTAGCATTCTCTGAATGAACAGGTTGTAGCATATACCTAGAGCAAGACAAGACATTGCAATCATAAACTATGAGCATGTCCAAAAAGTAAAAACATACAGCAAAAGAGTAGTTATAAACACAGGTGTTACTAATGACATTAACAGAGTTTAGCCACAAAGCTTTAATTAATGTGATTACAGTTTTTTCTGAATGCTTAAACCCTAACTGTGATTCTTATAGCACAATTTCTAAAACTATTAATACTTATAGCAAAACCACTCACTGAGTTTGCAAAACTAAAAGCACAAACACTGCTTTGCACTCAGTTTGCCATTTTGTAACACACACTTTGCAAACCTGTAGCTACAATCCACTGCACAGCACTCTTTTTGCAGAACTGTAAACACAACTCACTGCTTTACACTCAATTTCCAAATGATCAACGCACTCCTAGCAAAACTATACACATTTACGGCCATTATTTACACTGTTTTGCCAACTGTCTGGCACACTGCCACATGTGAAAACTTTTTTAGATAATTAGTTCACTTTGCAATCAGCCTAAGCACTATAATACAGGTACGCTCTGTGTGTGGAGTACAATGGTGGGAGCAGGAAGAGTGAGAAGTAGAGGAGGCCGAGGAAGAGGACGTGGAGGTGAAGAAGTAGGATGAAGAGGACGACAAGGACAAGGAGTAGCAAGAGGAGGACAAGGAGGGGGGAGGGGACGAGGAGGGGGGAGAGGAAGGGTAAGAAGAGTAAGACGTAGAATTGCTGATGACATCAGAGCTACAATAGTGGACCATGTAATCAACCGTGGAATGACCCTGAGGGAAGCTGGCCAACGGGTTCAGCCTAACTCGAGCCGCTACACTGTCGCAAACATCATAAGGACATTTTGAAATGAGAATCGGTTAGTACAGTCACTTTGCACTAAGATTTGTAGCACTGCCATATGCTAATGAGAAACACAATAATACCAAATTGTCACTTTGCAGAATTGCTAGACGACCAGATGATGGGGGCAGAGGAAGCATGTTCACTGCAGACCAAGAAACCCATATAGTCAATATGGTGATTGCAAATAATGCTATACTTGGAAATAAACACTTGTGTTCATTTTGATGTGTGTGAATAAACACCAGTACTTGAAGTTTGGATCCGTCTATGCTTACGGATCTATGACAAAAGTATGAGCTCAAACTGACATAGCCTACCTTGTGCACAGAGAAAGCAAAAGCCAGATGTGTTTTTTATTCGTACCATCAGTGTGTAGTTGATTCATTGTGTGCTTATTAATATGATGGCTTGTGTTAACTGTTGGATACAAAAATACAATTTTTACAAAGGTGTGGAGAGTTAAGCAAGGGTTATTCGCTTTTACAAGAAAACTACAATGTTTTGCTGATTGGGTGAAGAGTTTTCTTATTTGTGTGTAGAGTTCTGAAAAAATAGCCAATAGTTACAAAAAATGTGCTCAAGCCATCAGAAAAAACTGTAATAGCAACTGTGTTTCCATGCTATGCTAATATGCGCATTAGACAAAGGTGGGCGATCACTATTCTTGTAAAATTAAACAAATATGTTGCTTACTTTAATATGTATAATGCTTTATTGGGCCACACTTGCATTGTTCTTATTTGCTTTTAGAAGCTAGATCACACCTCGATTTCCACTTTATGAAACTCTATTACTTGCTGGTATTACTTGCTGGTTACCTAACACCTTTGGAAGGACTTACAGCGAGGCCATGCCAAGCAGCTCTGAGCTCTACTGAGCGCTACTGTCCCATCATTCTTCTTTGCCAAAGGTGTGTTTTGTGTCTACTCCACTGATGCACATTAGAGGCACAGCTGCTCTTGTCAGCTACATACAGGATGAAAGTTTACCTTAGGATGCCATTGCAGTATCTGTGATGGAAAGATATGATACAAAGGATCAACGACAAAGAATGGATGTCGCCTCTGTGAGTTATAACATGTTTGTAGAGAGAGACAAGGCTGAAGGGGGATTGCTCTGGGCTAGCCAGTCAGATAAAGATAAGAAAAAAAAATCTTGATGTTTCAAAGACACTTTCAGCAACTGAGAGCACAACAGAACCACATGCAGTGTAAACAGTAGAATCAAACAAGTAATAGTTAAACTTCATATAATTTCCCATCTGATTACTTTGCAATGTTTTGCTGTTAAACTTGGCATCACCTTTGACTCGTTCCCTCAGTCAGTGGTGAGTAACCAGTTTGCCTAAAAATAATTCACTCTTAAACAGAATGAATTATTTCCACAAAAAATTAATAAAATATCATTAACCTAAAACTTAGACCTCTAGCCATGCCAAAATATGCATTTACATATTGCACAGGGATTTAGCAAAAGGAAAGCCTGAGCACTCACTAAATGTTCATAATCTTAGGAGCCAGTCTATATTGGAGGGATGTAATTGCCAATGTACTTACCGCCTTTTACAGTTGATTGCACTTGTAATGTGATGCAGACTGTAAAGCAGTTCAGTTTTGGAAACATCTGTAACTGATGAGGTTTTAAAGTGCCTACAGGGGATGAATCACTTTTTAAAAAAAGCATAAAGGGCAGTAACATGATTCTACTTTTGTTGTGCATCCAAGAAACAGAAGCACCCGACATGTCGCAGCCGACAGTGTAATACATTTAGGTTGTTTTTTTTGACAGACTTAGTTGCGATAACAGATGGTAGGCTGAGTTCTCATGAATAACAAGGAGCATGGTAGACCTTGGCTTGTTTCTTAGAATCGTATTAAAATTAAATTTCAGAGAGCAGAATGGCATGAAAAGAGAGAGCATAATTTGCTCAGAAGACGCACACGCTGGATAGCTGTCTGTGTTTGATACTCAACCCACTTCTCCTTCTCCGTTACTTAATTACAGTTGCGCAGGGATCCCACACCTAATGGAGTTTCACTGTCATTGGCGAGTTTGAATTAGAAACGTTCTTTGGTAATAACTTTAATTGGACATTTTTCCAAACACAGTGCTGGTCATATTTTAATTTTGTTCTTTTATCTCTGTCAGCATGTATTCTTTTTTTTTCTTTTTTCTTTTACCATTGTAATAGGACTGTATAGGACTGGAGTGTGTGGCTTTGTTATGCAATCGAAACTACCATGTGTGAGGAAATCTGGGGAAACACAGACTGAAGGTGATAGTGCCAGTGCTGACCTTTACCAAAGATTTGCAATATGACAGAACAGACACGCGATTAAGATTCACGTTGTTCAGTTAACTGTTTAAATTCTCGATTAAACAGGAAAAAAAACTTTGAAAGCAAGACAGCTGATTTTGCCTAATTTGGGTGCGAGGCAATTTTGTATTGTGTGTCTCAGTGTCCTATGGGAGTATCTGTACTGATCCACCCTGAGTTGTTGCTTGTGAGTGTTTCATATTTTTAGAATTAAAAACTGGAAAAGCACTTTAATGTAACAATCTCATCTTTACTGGACCCAGTAAGCAGATTCAGACAGTAATGTTGGTGTTCAGGTGTTTTTATTTACAAGGTGCAAAAGTGAAGTGAGCGGGCAGAGGACCACGTTGGGGTTCAGGGAGGGTCTGTGGACAGGTAAAAACAATGTCACGCCTGGCAAACATAGAAATAAATGGGTATGGTGTCTGTAGTGACTGAATTAGAAATCCTTACTTGTTGTTGAAAGAGTAAAGGAAGTGAGGGACTAAGTATCCGGGCAGGCTGGGTTCTGGAGCTAGGATAACGAGTGCAGTGGAGAGTTTGTGGGCAGATGCCAGTCCAGGGGGTATTGAGAAAACAGGAGGGTTCTTGTAGTGGGTGAGCAGGTTGTGGGTCAGGGATTCTAAACAGGAGACGAGAAGCAGAAGGGAGTACAAAGGAGATGAAGAACAGAGCCACCATGGTAGATAGTACAGATCTCCTGAATAAATCTTGCAGGAGCAGAGAACAGGAAAGCCCCGAAGGTTACTTCATCCGAAAGAAAACCCTCCTGGAGACGAAATGGGAGGGGGGGGGGGAACCCATCCAGACTCCCCTGATCCTGACACTTGAGAATATATTTTAATAATCCTACACAAACTTTCTGACTGATTAGACCTTTTTAAGTCATTGTTTGCTTTTAAAAGCCTCCCTCTTTGGGATGTGACTCCCTTGAGTGACAGGTGTACCCATGTAAGCAGCTGCAGCAGACAGATTTCTGCTAAGCTTTAGCTCCGTGGGGTGTCCGAGTATCTTTAATAAAATTACCTGACTATTACTATGGCTTGCTGTGTGGTACACAACATCTGTTGAGTCTGCTCTTAGCTAATAACTTATTACATCCCCATTTTATCTAAATATGGATACTTCTGGCTTCTGAATATTAAAAAGATGAAAACCATAAAGCTAAAGAGGAGGCTATAAAATGTAACCAATACAACTAATGGAACTAATAGCTGATATCAGAATTGATACAGTTACAACTTACAACAGAGACTTTGAGGTTTGGCCCCAAATATAGCACTTTTTACAATAAGCCATATATTAAATGTCTTTTTACAACAGTGACACTTACACCCACACTTCAGTGTGAGCAAGGGAGCAAACCACTAACCCTTTAAATGGTAGGTGAATGACTCTGCCTCCACAGTACATACAGTGGGGCAAAAAAGTATTTAGTCAGCCACCGATTGTGCAAGTTCCCCCACTTAAAATGATGACAGAGGTCAGTAATTTGCACCAGAGGTACACTTCAACTGTGAGAGACAGAATGTGAAAAAAAAAATCCATGAATTCACATGGTAGGATTTGTAAAGAATTTATTCGTAAATCAGGGTGGAAAATAAGTATTTGGTCAATAACAAAAATACAACTCAATACTTTGTAACATAACCTTTGTTGGCAATAACAGAGGTCAAACGTTTACTATAGGTCTTTACCAGGTTTGCACACACAGTAGCTGGTATTTTGGCCCATTCCTCCATGCAGATCTTCTCAAGAGCAGTGATGTTTTGGGGCTGTCGCCGAGCAACATGGACTTTCAACTCCCGCCACAGATTTTCTATGGGGTTGAGGTCTGGAGACTGGCTAGGCCACTCCAGGACTTTCAAATGCTTCTTACGGAGCCACTCCTTTGTTGCCCGGGCGGTGTGTTTTGGATCATTGTCATGTTGGAAGACCCAGCCTCGTTTCATCTTCAAAGTTCTCACTGATGGAAGGAGGTTTTGGCTCAAAATCTCACGATACTTGGCCCCATTCATTCTGTCCTTAACACGGATCAGTCGTCCTGTCCCCTTGGCAGAAAAACAGCCCCATAGCATGATGTTTCCACCCCCATGCTTCACAGTAGGTATGGTGTTCTTGGGATGCAACTCAGTATTCTTCTTCCTCCAAACACGACGAGTTGAGTTTATACCAAAAAGTTCTACTTTGGTTTCATCTGACCACATGACATTCTCCCAATCCTCTGCTGTATCATCCATGTGCTCTCTGGCAAACTTCAGACGGGCCTGGACATGCACTGGCTTCAGCAGCGGAACACGTCTGGCACTGCGGGATTTGATTCCCTGCCGTTGTAGTGTGTTACTGATGGTGACCTTTGTTACTTTGGTCCCAGCTCTCTGCAGGTCATTCACCAGGTCCCCCCGTGTGGTTCTGGGATCTTTGCTCACCGTTCTCATGATCATTTTGACCCCACGGGATGAGATCTTGCGTGGAGCCCCAGATCGAGGGAGATTATCAGTGGTCTTGTATGTCTTCCATTTTCTGATGATTGCTCCCACAGTTGATTTTTTCACACCAAGCTGCTTGCCTATTGTAGATTCACTCTTCCCAGTCTGGTGCAGGTCTACAATTCTTTTCCTGGTGTCCTTCGAAAGCTCTTTGGTCTTGGCCATGGCGGAGTTTGGAGTCTGACTGGTTGAGGCTGTGGACAGGTGTCTTTTATACAGATGATGAGGTCAAACAGGTGCCATTCATACAGGTAACGAGTGGGGGACAGAAAAGCTTCTTACAGAAGACGTTACAGGTCTGTGAGAGCCAGGGATTTTCCTTGTTTGAGGTGACCAAATACTTATTTTCCACCCTGATTTACGAATAAATTCTTTACAAATCCTACCATGTGAATTCATGGATTTTTTTTTCACATTCTGTCTCTCACAGTTGAAGTGTACCTCTGGTGCAAATTACTGACCTCTGTCATCATTTTAAGTGGGGGAACTTGCACAATCGGTGGCTGACTAAATACTTTTTTGCCCCACTGTAGAGCGGCAGATGCAGACCTCCACGCCCTCGCGCTTTGGAACAGAAACGTTCTTAACAGTATGCAACATGGCATGCGTCACATGTATGGATGAGGTAACATTAAAAAAAAAACATCTAATACTGTTTATTTAAATTTAGAGTCTTAACTGTGTTTAGCATTTTGTAGAAGTCTTAGACATTCTAGGTCTAAACCTCAGCCCTCGACAGAAGTCCATGAGGGAGTCTAGTATCTACGTCTGTAACAGCAGGTGGAAGAGAGGAGATTACCTGACTAGTATCTAATTTAGTGAGATCTTTGTATCTTACAGCATCTTACAGCATACGCTTTGAATACTGATCATACTCAATAAAAGCTAATGCAACAGTGGCAGACACAGATCAGCCTTATTTATAAATTCAGTCTTCTGGCATAAACCAGTAATTATACATTACCGCCAATATTGTTGGATAAATCGACTGTTCCCCGAGGACAAATGCTGCCAGTGCGCCAGATCGTGGCTCAAGAGTTGGAAGTTCGCCTTGTAATCAGAAGGTTGCCGGTTCGAGCCCCGGCTTGGACAGTCTCTGTCGTTGTGTCCTTGGGCAAGACACTTCACCCGTTGCCTACTGGTGGTGGTCAGAGGGCCGGGTGGCGCCAGTGTCCGGCAGCCTCGCCTCTGTCAGTGCGCCCCAGGGTGGCTGTGGCTACAATGTAGCTGCCATCGCCAGTGTGTGAATGGGTGGATGACAGGATATGTAAAGCGCTTTGGGGTCCTTAGGGACTAGTAAAGCGCTATATAAATACAGGCCGTTTACCATTTACATGTCATTAGTGACCAAAATTGAATTGGAAACATTTTAGTAATGAAGTACATGTAACTTCTAGGAGACACAATCAAACCATTTCGTTCAAACACTCCTGAGAAGAGAGCTAATCAAGTGAATTAGGTGAAAACAACTGTGTGCATGGGGTCTGCTGTGTAGGGACTTCAAAGGGATAAGATAAAGAGGTGGCTATTTCAAAAGCTGTACTTATATAGCTTAGACAGAAAAGGATTAGACAGAAACGAATCTGCCCTTTGAGGGAGCTATAAAAGATCAAAGCAATCAAGATCCAGCTGTATAAGCCAATATCCCCTAATATATATACAAAGATCCGCTGTAAATAAAATAAAAATGAATTTTATCCATAAAACTATATAATGCTGATGCACAAGATTAAAAGTGTATGTAATTTGTATATATTCTAGTAGCCAAGTTAGTTGAAATAGCCAGTCAGAAGCATCCAGTAAATACCAAATAGCTAATGAACTATACATAAATAATTTCCAGTATTTTACATTCACTGTTTTTAAAAAGCAACATGTAAAACAGATTGTTTTCGCTGTTGTAAGTGGTATGTTTACAATAACAAACCCCTGATGAAATATACATTATATATGGGTATACGTTATACCCTGATTAGCTATTAAATTGTGACCACGTGCCTAAGCTTGTGTTGGTCCATCGTCTGCTGCCAGACTCATCAAGGCATGGACTTCATTAGACGGCTGAAACTGTGCTGTGATATCTGGCTCCAAGATGTTAGCAACAGATCCTTGAAGTCCTGTAAGTTGTGAGGTGGAGTGACCTATCAGACTTGTTTCCCCAGCACATTTGATTTGATTTGATTTGACTGATTAGCATTCAAATATCTCAGTGAAGACAGAATAAAGATTACCACAAAGCAAGAAAGCACGAGACAAGGCTAATCAAAAGGTATTGGCTGAAGTATTTGCTTATTACGCCAACCCTTTTAACAAAAGATCTTTTTGCATGCAGCTCCTGTACACAGGGCTCGAAGCAAAGACTAAAACAAAGCAAAAACAAAACAAAACAAACAAACAAACTTTCCACCTTAGATAAGTAACTACATCAAAGCAAAAGAATCAAGAGTTGTTGTTTTTTGGGGGGTTTTTTTTGCTCTTTTCATTCTTGATATATATATTTTTCTAATACTCTATTTTTTAAACATGTTTTTAAACAAGGAAAATGAACTACACCTTTTTAAATCACTGTTTAAATAACTATTCCACAGGTCCTTATCTTGTTTTTTTTTTAAAGAAATCTGTTCCCCTTAAGTCATATTGACTCTCTCTGACTTTGAACAGCTTTTGAGTACTGGGGCAAAGAAAGTTATTTTGTGCTTTATACATTATCTGTGCCATTTTATATTCAACTAAATCATAAAATTTCAGGGTATTCAGATTAATAAACAGAATGTTAGTTGGTTCTATATAGTTTGATTGATTTATAATTCTCATAGCTCTTTTTTGTAACTTGAAAATAGGAAGAGTATTTGTTTTATATGCATTACCCCATATCTCCAGACAATAAGTCATATATGGAAGCAACAGAGATCCCAGAGATGCTCGACTGAATTGAGATCTGGGAAATTTGGAAACCGAGTCAACACCTCAGACTCACTTATGTGCTCCTCAATCCATCCTGAACATTTTTATTTCATGGCAGTGCGCATTATCCTGCTGAAACATGCCACAGCCATCATGGATCAGAATTTCTGTGAAAGGGTGTACACGCTGCGCAACAATGGTTAGGTTGGTGGTACGTGTCACAGTAACAGTAACAGCCCAACACATGGATGGCAGGAGCCACGGTTTCATCAAACGTGGTTCATCAGACCAGGCCACCTTCTTCCACTGCTCAGTGGTCCAGTTCTGATGCTCACATGCCCATTGTTGACGCTGTTGGTGGTGTACAACTGGTCTGGTCTGTGGCTATGAAGCCCCATATGCAACAAACTATGACGGACTGTGTATTCTGACACCTTTCTATCAGAACCAGCACTAATGAGCAACAGTAGCTTGTCTGTTGTCTGTTGGCCACACGGGTCAGTCTACTGGGAACACCCCACAAGGACCTTAGTTTTGGAAATACTCAGACCCAGTTGTCTAGCCATCACAATTTGGCCCTTGTCAAAGTTGCTTAAATCCTCATGTTTGCCCATTTTCCTGCTTCTAACACATAAAATATCCTTAAACTATTCATCCAGCTTACCATAATTAGAAGATACTCACTCTTCGCTTCACCCCTCAGTTTTAGGCCTCTTCGGTGTCCCATACAATCCTCCTATTTGGGGGTCATTCTGTATCTCTACAGGTGGTTGAACTACAGAACCATCTCCAAATAGGAGGCTGTGTACTCGTACAAACCCAAGATAAATCAATAAACTTGCTTTACTCAAGAAGAAAGTACATCTCAGAGTTTAATCGAAGTATTTTATCTTGCACTCATTTTAAGAAAGAATTGAAAAGCCACTTTAAAATCCCACCAATTTTCTGCTTTCAGTGGTTGAGAGATTAATCACTGACAAGATTCTTATTCCAAGAAACTATTGGCTTATCTGTGGAGCTGAAGAATCTGATCCAATTATGAGAAGAGACAATAAAATACTTCACAGTCACGCTCTGTATGTCTGGATCCCAATATGCATGCTGCGTATAAATACTGCTTGTAAATACCATTGCAAAAAAAGATATATAGGCATTTTTTCATGCATGCTGCAAGAACATGCAGACAAATGAAACGGCAGTGTAAAAGTTTGGCATTTCAGCTCTCAATCACTTTTTCCTTTTCCCCTCATAAACCAACGATTTATCCACCCGAAAGTAAATCCCTCTCCGCTGTAGCTGTCTGAGAACTTGCATTACAATAAGACAAATGGATGACACTGTGACAGAGTTGCGAATCAAATAAAACCACTGTAGGCCTCGACCAGACAAAAAGAGCTCATTCCTATTCTTGTCGCAGTTTAATATTTCATCGCTGTGTGCCATTTTCAAAGGCAGAACTAATTTCTGACATTAATTACTAATTTCACTGATGGCATTAGCACTGAGAAGTGTGATGATGATCAGATTAGTCAAGCTGTATTATGCTCAAAGACACACAGCAACACTGTAAGAGTGCTAAAATAGAGGACAGTGACATGACAGGCATTTCACTAAATTCTCCTGTTTATGCATTATCACCAGACGAAACTCAGTAGACAGTAAAACCTTCAGCTAAAGATATTTTCGTATATTTAATTGCATTTGCTCTGAGCAATGAAGTCTCACTAAAGTAAGACAGCAGAAACAAATCAGCCCTGTTCCACTCATGAATTACCTTTAATCGTGTATATTAAGCTGGTTGGAAAATTTGGAATTAATGCAATGGGAAAAGCAGATTACTGGCAAAAGTGCTCATAAAACACCCGTGTTTCCAGACTTGCACATCACTGAAACTAATCTTCAGGAAACTTTGACCTAGAATCGATCACATGTCAAGCCCTTCTGTAGCTTTTCCTTGTTTTTGCTCCCGCTAATCAATAAACTTTGCTCATGAGCCCAGAGAGAAATCTAACCGTGACCTGCTGCATCGCAATTCATGAAAGTTTCATTTTAGTTTTGACAGCTGACATTTGAATCCCAGCACCGTCTCGCCGACTGAAGATGTTTGTCATCTTCAATTAAATCTCTTTCAACGTGCTGCCCAAGCTTCAGACGCAGTAGATGAAGGGTATATTTAATTTGAACAGGTCTTTGCTTTCATGCTCATTTACAACTGTCGCGTGGCCTCGAGTTCTCTCTTTTTTGTTAAAAATAAATTTGTCCTGGTATAGCGTGTGTTTGATCCGGTGTCTCTAAAAAGAACTGCACAGCACACTACCAGAAATACAGTCATGGCAAAAACAAAGTACTGATACTGTAGGATCTGGGGCAGGCCGGGGCTTCTTCCTCTAATTTCCTCCTTTCTCTCTCTCTCTGTCTCTGCCTTTCTCTCTTTTTCTGTTTTCTCTTAGGTGGGAAGGTGGGTGGATTATCAGTGCCTCTGCCTATGGGCGGTTGTCTTTTCCCGGGATTACTCTCACACATCGGCAACCCATCAGTGCTGTGTATTTAGGACTGTCTGTGGCAATGATTCCCTGCCAGATCATTGTCTTTATTATGATGGTAAATTGGTCAAGTCATTGGTCAACTTGTAAGACTCTGACTTTTGCAACTTCTGATCAGCAAGTCTCGTCTGCTTTCTTGTTATCTTCCTGGAGTTCCCTCCTCACTGTCTGAGAAACTTTCCTATCTGGAGTCCCTCCTGGAGTCTTAGGCCCACAGCAATACTTGTACAGCAACATCACTCGGGTTTTTGAATCTCTTCGGAAACAAGGACTTACCTCACATGCCTGCTCACCCTCTACTGACTTCCTCTCTTCATCTCCAAGCCTCAGCCTGCCCACCAGGTACCCCTCTCACAGCTCAGCATTCATCTTTGACAGGTAAGGACCCTAAGCTTAAATCCAGTGAGCTATTGCAGCCCTCCTCTCCCAACTGGCGTTTGTTAAACTTCACAGACCCTGCCTGAACACCACTATCAGCCATCGCCTGATAAACCACCGGTCCTCCTTTCACCTTGATAAACCTTTTAAACTGTACGTCAGTTGTCTGAGTCTGCTTATAGGGTCCATTCTTTGTAAAATTAGATGAACAACAACATACGACATACGACATACAACGCGGTGTCATTATTTATTTACCAAAAAATAAAATGCAGAAGCAGTGTATGACAAACTAAGGACTAAGGACCCTTACTGCTTCCATAGGAATGGAGACAGAAAATAGCAGCCAGGTACTGATAATCCAATCGACTTAATTAACCCTCATCCTCCCAAAATATTTGACATTCAGAAACCAAACTTGGTGCCTGGGAACCCCAAGAATAATTTACTTGTAATAATAACAATAATAAAAGCAAAATGTATTTTAATTAATGCCATGTAAAGAAAAAACAATACAGTTTTTTAAATTATCATTTTTGCAATGGTACAATTAGTTTGAATACTTTCTAAAACAAAAATCGATACTTTTCTTTAATAAAACATTCAGCTTTATCTCAAGTACATTATGCATTATTACTGAAAAGCCTTTTTTTTAAACAATCCTTTGAGTCTGGTATCACTTATAGTTTTCATCAGTTTCAAGTAAGCATTATTCGTGTTGTGTTTTTATGCTGAATTCAGTCATTTAGGTCATTTAGGTCTAATATCTTGGATCTGCTCTGGAGTCTCCTCCCAGAACATTCCCAGAACCGTTCACTTCACCCCCATCTCCAACTGTTTGTTGCTTAAATTTGATACCCATGGGAAACATGAAGTGAACAAACAGCTGAGTTCATTCAATTATAGGAGAAATCGAGTGCTTTTGACAGGGGTCCCCATGGACCACAAAACATTTGTATCTTTTAAAAGCACTAATAGCACTCAGAAAACAATTGGAATGAATGAATATGACAAAAAATATACCTCTGGCGTCAGCATGGGCTCAAGTCATGTCAGCAAATGTGGTCACCTCTAAAAAAAGTTTTGACAGTCTGCTAATTTGGAGCATTTAGGTGTGAGTTAACACCAACGAGAAAAGGAGCTGTCATCATTGTTATTTCCCACTGGTGTGGGAAAGATTGTCAAGCCATTTCCAAACAAGTTGAAGTCCATCATTCTACACTGAGAAATATTACTGACAAGACAGCTGCCAGTCTTCCTAGAGTAGACGTCTCAGATCAATGCTCACAGTAACTGTAAAAAAACCCCTCCAGATCTACATCTCAGACTGAAGTGGATGCTAAATATTAAAGTTCATTATAGTACAATGACATGAAGACTGAATAAGTATATCTTATTTGAAAGAGCTGTCAGGAGAAAGTCTCTCTTCTCTAAAAAGAACATGGCAGCACAGCTCAGGCTTGCAAACTTGAACAAACCACAAGGCTTCTGGAACAATGTTCTTTTGAAAGACCAAAGTATGTTATGTTTGGCAAAAGTGCACAGCAAATGAAAACCAAACATAGCAAGTCAACACAAACACCTCATAACAAGACCTGTTAAGGACTCGTTTTTTACCCTGATATGCAAAACCTTAGAGCCTGCAGAGGCTGCACTTTCTTTTTACCGTGACCGTATAAAGCAATAGTCAGAAACTGTGCTTTTGGCCTAAATAAGCTGTTAATGTCTTCACGTGATGTAAAGTTGGACTTAACCTTTACAAATATTTTTATTTGTAGTATTTTATTTTATTCTTCTGCTTTTTTGTCTTTTCAAAAGTTCAGTTTTAGCTTAATTTTGATTGGTGAAATTATTATTATTGTTATTATTATTACTGGTCATGAAGAAATGCAGTTCCACTGGATAGTCTTTTGAATCCTGTGTAATATTTACCTAAGGTATTCCACTTACGGTAAGTAATTAAAATGGAGCCTAGTATGAAAACAATAATAACATTTCCTCTCCTTGGTGTAGTTTTCTGTCGTCTTTATTCAGACAAGTTCAGTGGTTAAGTTTGATTAATTTAATGGAGGGATTCACATCCTTTCAGTTACTGTGATCCCCTAATACTGTAAAAACAAGTGTCTACGATTAAGTCTATGTTGCAGAGAAGTTCGTCTCAGAAGAAATTTGGCGTCACTGAATGTTTTCGTCCTCAGTAATTGTTGGAACCTGGTGAGGTAAACAGGATTGCATTTAACATGCAACAACAAAGATATTCTTTCTCCCTGTAAATTGTACTTTAGTGATCATTTCAGGACCAGTTTGAGTTGTGAAGCAAAACAAAAAGGGCAAAGTGGGACATCCCTTGTGTTCAGTTCAATCCACTGCAAAAAAGAGTTATATTAACAGATATACTGTACGTACAAATCTATAAGTTCAATAAATAAAGATAGAAGGTAGGTAGAATTTAACATGATTTACTGAGATAGAGAAATTATTGATTTGTTGATGAGTTTCTAATGACCCATCACGGCAGAACAGAATCCCAGTGGTGAAAGGATTTAGGACAGGACAGCCTGGAATCCAGCCACTGTTGGTGGTGAAGATGAAGCTTGTGACTATGGTGAGGTGGAGATGGGGAGAGGTGGGTTGCATGAAGGACAGTCTGAAAGTGAGAATGACAGAGGGCACAGATTTAAACCACACAGAGTGGAGTCTGACTGGCTCAAAGAATCCATGGCAAGAAGATGATTGGACTAGAGTAATGATGTCAGTAATGAGACTGACAGCGTGGGAAAGTGGTAGTGATGTAATGAACAAACTAGTGGCGGAACAAAGAGGAAAGCAGGCAGATGAGTGATTATAGATCTTCCTCCTTGAACTTACACATAAGCTCCATTTGCTGAAATTCATAGCTGTTATAAGCAGAGAATGAACATGTATGGAAGTCCATCCATCCATCCATTCGCTTCCGCTTATCCTTTTCAGGGTCGCGGGGGGCGCTGGAGCCTATCCCAGACAGCACGGTGGCACGGTGGTTAGCACTGTTGCCGCACAGCAAGAAGGTCCTGAGTTCAATTCCACCATCAGGCCGGGGTCTTTCTGTGTGGAGTTTGCATGTTCTCCCTGTATTTGCGTGGGTTCCCTCCGGGTACTCCGGCTTCCTCCCACCATGCAGCTTGTGGGGATAGGTTAATTGGATAATCCAAATTGCCACTAGGTGTGAATGTGCGTGTGAATGTGAGTGCGAATGGTTGTCTGTCCCTGTGTGTTGGCCCTGCGACAGACTGGCGACCTGTCCAGGGTGTACCCCGCCTCTCGCCCTATGACAGCCCCATGATGTATGGAAGTCTTGAACTTGAAAACCTTTGCTTCTCTTGCTCAGAGTATTCCATTTTCTAGTTTTCATTATCTGAAACAATCATTCTTATATTGTGGAATGCTACTTTGTAATTGATAGAGGATGCTAACCAAGCCGTGAAATATGCATCTTCACTATGGGGAGTAGCTGAATTGTCTTTCACAGTTGGCTGTTCTGCTCAACAACTCATTCAGATTTCGGGGAACTAATAATAGAACTCCAAGAATAAAACATAAAACTGGATGTTTTTCCTCACAGAGTCTTCAGCTTTACTTTCCTTGAAAAGACATGCTTTCAAATGCACATCTTATTTAGCCCTGTAGTACACAATGCTGGAAAAACAGCATCAGACTTCAGACGTCCATATGTAGATCAGAATGTGTAAATGCTGCCCACGTAATAAAATGACTCTGTGTGCAAATGAACTAGACTTTTTTTTTTAAACAATAAAAGTGTAATGAGAAGTGAGGTTCAATAAAGTGAAGAACTCGGGGAATTGATTCAACCAATCTCTGTGTGGCGTGATGAGTCACTCTGTCTCAGAGAATATGCACCCATACCGATGGAAGCGATTAAGAGCACTTTGTAATGATGCCTTCAACTTTGATTTATTGAAGTACAACCTGTTTTGGAGTGCGCTATATGTCTAACCTTGAAGGGTAACCAGAACCTCAGGGAATGTGACTCACAGTCTACATTCCAGAAAAGTGGAAGGGGGAAAACTTGGAGATGGGTCACAGAAACACATAAATGAAAGTGGGAATTGTGTTTAAAGATAAATGAAAAAGCAAAGTTGAAACAAAAAGGAAAGCGGTGTATTTTTACACAACTCGAATGTTTGCTTTTTGGCAACAAAAGACCACCACGGCATCAACCAGACGGAACAAACTTCTTTTTTTCTCTATCCAATAATTACGTTTTTATGTCACCCTGTGTTGATGCTTGGAAAGTCTGTAAAGCCCGTCTGGCCCGAGTGAATCAGCTAAATCACAAGTCCTGTGATGCTGCGAGATAAAAACAATGTTGATAGCTTGTAATAAACATGCCAGGTTCTCTAAAAGCTGAAAACTCTGATGGCTGGCAGAAAGCTTTGAAGTTGGAGCTCACCTACCAACCTACCACCATCTCGCTTCTCCTCTTGTTTTGTTCTTATTAGGGAACTGGCAAAGACTCCAGGCACATCACCTAGAATTCAAATGTATGAAAAAAAGGGAATACATCAAAACCTCTGCTGTGCGTCTGCGGGTATAAGAGCGTACACCCATAGCCTACATTTATTTATCTTAGCTACACATAGCTAAAGGGATGCCTTGTTAACCAAGCAAGATGCAGACTTTCTATTTTGTCCCAGGTTGCAGCGCTTGTGACCCAGAAAGAAATCTGTGGTCTGGGGCTTTCTCTTCAGTGGTCTCTCCCTCACGGCCTAACACGCATTCAAATGCACACAGCGGCACGTTTCAGACTGGCAGGTAATGCAGGAAGGCCAGCTTTAGAGGGCATAAAATATTCATGTGTGTCTATAAAGTGCTGGCAAGGTTTCCTGGCTCACAGGTATTGCTGCTGTCTGTACTCCTTCGTCACTGCCTGACTGCTTAGACCCTGAGGTGCTAGATTTGTCATAGGGTATGATTGGACAGTATGTGGAAGGCCCAACAGAGAGAAAGTCCCTCCGCCCCTCCCAAAGTGGTATTCTTTTGTTCCAGGATTGCAATATCATGTGTCAGTAATATCACGTAAGCCTGATGTTGATGGATTAGTTCTACTAGAGTTGTAAAGGGTCTGGTCATGAACACCTGCCCAGACTGTGCCAGCGGAGAGCCGCCCTGCTTTGTGTCGCATTTACAGCCAGTGGGTCATTGTAGTCTGTGAAGAGATGTTGGTTCAAGGTCTCTTTAGTGCAGAGCAGACAAGAAGAAACATGGAGGAGTGTTGGACATGAGCGCTGGAGCCTTTCTTTTCCTCCCATGAGTGTCTGGGTGGTGTTCCAGAAACTTCTAGTAATCTGAATCTCCAAAGTCAAACACAGAGGATGAGAGAGAGGGAGAGGAAGAGAGAGAGAGAGAGAAGAGAGAGCGAGACCCACACCACACAAGCTCGCTGACGCTCTGAGTATCTCCCTTTTACTTTGCAGCCTCCCATCACTTCCCTCTCTGTGCTGACCCACACCTGTACCTTCTCCCAAATCGGCTGATATCTTCTGGCCCCGAACTCCAATCTTAAATTAAGAAACTGATGGAGTGGAAGAAGGAGAGTTTCACTCGATAGAAGAGCAGCTGTCAGCAACAGAGTTGCTATAAAGAAAATCGCCCGAGGGGGACAGAAACAGACGGGGACGAGCGGAGACAGGCGAAGGAGAGAAAACGAGAGGAAGACTGCTTCAGGTGACCGAGTTGCAATGGAGGCGCACGGCATGCGCGATTAGGGAGCGCTGGGCTTTTGTTAAGGTGGATTACAAAAGTGAAAAAGCCTCCAGAACTGACCGGGACCGCCTTTTTTCTGCTTGAGTTGACGGATTGTCTCCGAATCATGAACGTGTCGCCTCCAGACCGCAGGAAAAACATGCGAGAATTGGCTCTGGAGATTGGCATCAGAGTTCTGCTTTTCGGAGTTTTCGTGTAAGTAAAGGCTCCAGCAGCTGAGTTATCTGAGAAACACTGAAAACATTCAAATGAATAATAAAAATAATAACGATGAAAAACTGCCTGGCGACTACGCGCGTCTTGGCGATGACATTCATTTTCGTCACTGATGTTATACATATGCCTTTCCATTATTTCGACACAGAAGTGTTGTGTTCAGGTTTGTGTGCCGCGGTGTGGTGCTGAACGAACAGGTCCCCGTGCTTGTGTGTGTGTGTGGCGGGAGCTGCAGTTCAGCAGCGTGGACTGACCGCTGTCAAACCAGCAGCAGACCGACGCTGTGGTTAACAGGTTGCAAAAAACAAAACAAAAAAAAACAACTTAAATCTCCACCAGAATAGACTTTCTGTTATGAGCGCGCTCTGTACTGACTCTTATGAAAGAACTAGTATTTAGTTTCTTTTGATCACAGCCGGTTAGAGAGCTGCAGCGACAGCTCATCTGACCGTTTCACTAGACACGACACAGTAATCTAACTAAGCACACAATGATGAAATGATACTTTGCCCCCCTTTTTTCTGTGAAGCGTCTTCCTCGCAAGCAAAAACTAACATAAATAGATTATAATTGTTTGTCTATCTTGGAGCTATTAAGCCCCAGGTGCATCATGATTTTATCATTTACCATTTTGCTTATTTTTATGCTCGATATCATCCCAGTTGAGCTACAAGTCCCGATATCTACAATGCATCCCCTTGCTGCATCTTTTCCATTTATGGGAAAATAAAAGAAGAAGGAAAAAAAAGAAGAATAAGACGCTCCTCTGATTTTGGAGTGTGTAGACACAGTGCGTGCATTCCGTGTGTGTCATTAATATCTATCTCTTGGCTAAGTGGTCCAACTCTGTGTGTGCTCTCACAGCAGACGGATTATCCGGCCAACAAGAGCCTGATGGTGTGCCCTGATTGTTTTTGACATGGATAAACTCAGATAGAGAGATGAAAAAATGCATAAAGTATCTTGGATATGCCCTTTGCATATTTGAATGTGATACTAGGCTCTATAATTTGCTTCTGTGAATCTGTGCCACATTGAAAGAAAAATGTAGTTTTACACAATATAATCTTCATCATCATGGTTTACCATCATCATCATCATCATCATCACGAGGCAAGTGTTGTATTGTAGCACAGAAGCCCCAGCCACAAAGCACTTGATCACCTTAATGAAGTGAGATTTACTCCTCATATTCCCTCTACACTGCACAGAGCTTTAATCTGCTTCTGATAACACTCAGTCTCCCCCATCAGTACACTTGATCTACCCCTAATAGGATATTAAGAGCAGGATGGTTACCAAGCATCACGTTCTTCTATGAGACAGTGCACACACACAGACATGCACTACATGTTGTTCAGCTTTGGGAAGGTTGTTACTTTCCTGCTGGGCTACATCTGATACCGATACCTTGGATTAAATAGGATTAACTAGTGACAAAGCTGGTGAACCAAGACGCCATAGAAGCCAGATTCCTTTGTTTATTGTTCATTTTGATTTGATGGATACAGAGTGCCAAATTTTAAGAGCAAGTTTCAATCGTGTATTCAGAGTAGGGAGAATTTGATCTTCTGCGTTTCTTTGGGGCTCGAAGTTATTGTTGTATCGAACAAGTTTTATTTCAGCAGACCGGATAGAGTCGCCCTCTGGCCTCGAAGGGCAGCGGATCCTGTTCGTACCTCACCTCGAAGACTGTGGTGAAAGCAGGATAATTGGGGTCAACTAGTTTCTGTTGTTTTCTCCGCTGAAGGTGTAGAGGACAGGTTTTGGCTGTCGCTATCCGTGCCTGCTGTGCGGTGTAGGCTTGGTGTAGGTGTAATGCACTGTATTTTTATCTCGGGAAGAAAACGACAGTCTCATCTGTGCATGTTTGCCAGGGAGATTTACCAGTCGTCTTAAATTTAGTTTCACAACTTGGTGTTTTCTTCCTCTGCAGCTCACTCTTGAATTTGACAAACTGGAAGGAAAAAGAAGAAATGATTTTTGCTCATTTTGCTGTTCATATTCGTTCATAATTGTGAACATGTACCGAGGGGAAATGAATGAATTCATCCTGAAGCAGGTCTAACGAGCAGATATGAATGCATCAGAGGTGTCTTTCCCATATGCAAGTTTGGTAATTCGGTTTGTCTTTGATTCTGATGAAATAATGCTGACTGTGGCAAGGAAGTTATTCTCTCTGCTTGACTGCCCACCCACACAAACAGTGGACTTTAATCCTAAGAGGCTTGAAATCTCTGCATTATTCACATCCAAATTTTTCCAAAGACAGCCTGCCTTTAAGGGAACGTTGCTTTCTATTTGCCCTTGCTTGCCAAGCTGCTGTCTGTTCCAAGCCTCGGGAGATGCAGTGACCTTAGTGAGAGGCTGAAAGTGTGACTTTGAGTTGGCCCTGTGCTATGAAACCACTAATGCCATGCAGTCATCATAGGTTAGCACCCCAGGAGTCACGCATGTCTTATTCTAAAGGGATATGATCTCTGACATTAGGCAAAGTATAAAAAAAGAGAAACACAAATAAACACAAAGATAAAGTCCTTTTTAAAAAAAAACTCTCTAGTTAAATGCTCAGCAAAGAAGGAGAGGATAATGAGATTGGTCTTATTTCACTTTCCTTGTAATCCAGAGCGCAACAAGCAAGAGCTTAGACAAATACCAAGGACTCATTTCTTCCTTGAGTGGTTGTGTGACAGAGCTCGTGTCCTCAATCAAGCAATACAAGCTTGAATTTTGTCAGTGTGTTTGTCCCGAAGCTCATAGTCGGACAATTGAATAAGCACGTCCCATAAATACCCGAACACTGCTTGCAAGCAGAACAGGCGACAAAAGCAAGAAAGACAGAGACAGAAGAGAAAGAGACAGAAGAGGAAGATAAGACGGAGGACACACGGTTAGGGAGATCTAGATTGTTGAGAGATTTTCAAGATTAAGACCTGAGGCTCAGAAAATAGATAGGCACCATAACAACCGTGAGAACCCGTATCAAAGCAATCTAAAAGGCTCTTGATTGCCCAGAGAAGATGGCTCCTATTTTACAGGCTGTCATACACAGCAAAACAGAGTAGATCTGTTTGTGCCAGAAGCAACAATTTGGAACCAAGCTGAAATTACTTATTTATTGAAGAAAATTATGGTGATAAAAAAAGGATTATTCTTAATTGCATGCATTGGTAATGAGGCACACTAATGTGTGATCTGAAGCTGGCATCAGCCATTAGATCATTTTTTTGATATGCAGTGTCATGAAAAACTATTTGCCCCCTTCCTGATTTTTTTTTTTAGTATTTTTCATTTGTATTTTTTGCATATCTGTCACACGTACATGTTTGAGAGCAAAAGGTTTTTAATATTCGACAAAGATAATCCGGGGAAATACAAAATGCACTTTTTAAATATGGTTTCTTAAATGAAAGAAACTGTCTACACCCCCCTGGTCATATGTGGAAAAAGTAACCGCCACCCCGTGTTAAATCATGAAATAACTGTGTAACCACAATTTCTGGAAAGCTGAGTCACTCACAGGCCTGATTACTGCCAGACTCCTTAAACAGAATCTGTCTGATGTAGGCTAAAAGATACCAAAATGCAACCATGATCTAAGAAACTATAGAGGAGATGAGAAACAAAAACTTTGACAACAGTCACCCTGGAAAGGGTCACAAAGCCAGTATTTAAGGCTCTGGGACTCTAACCATGGTGTGAGCCATTATCCACACATGCAGAAAACTTGGAGCAGCAGTGAATCTTCCTAGGAGTGAAAAAGCCTACCAAAATTACTCAACAACTCATCCAGGAGGTCACAAAAGAACCCAGGACAGCATTTAAAGAACTGCAGGCCTAACTTGCCTCAGTTAAGGTTAGAGGTCTTTGTTTTACATTTGCCAAAAAAAACTCCAAGACCAAGACTTTTGGGAAAATGCTCTCTGTACTGACGAGACAAAAGTTGAACTTTCTGGAAGGTTTTTGTAACATAGCATTTGATGGTCTGATGATCTGGGACATTTTGCTGCTTCAGGACCTGGATGACTTACCATAATTCTAAAAATTTAATCTCTATCAGAAAATCCTGAAGAAGAATATCTGACCATCCATTCATCCCCTGAAGCTCAAGCACACTTGGTTTATGAAACAGATTTAAATCTGAGATGCTTTAGAATGACCTTAAACAGGCCTCTCGTGTTCAAAAAACCTCCAATATAACAGAACTAAAACACCTCTGCAAAGACAGTGGGCCAAAGTGACGTGAAAATTAGTCATAGCCTGTTATCACAAACGGTTGATTTCAGTTCAGCCAAGGGTGGCACAACCGGCTGATAGATTTAGGAGGCAGTTTCTTTTTCACACAGGGCCAGATAGGTTTGGATTACTTGTTTCCCTTAATAAATAAAATCATAATTTAAAAACTGCATTTTGTATTTATCTTTGTGGTTATCTTTGTCTAATATTAACATGAGTTTGATGCTCTGAAACATGAAAGTGTGACAAATATGCATAAAACGAAGAACTCAGGAAGGGGGTAAAATGCATTTTCACAGCACCGTAGTTGCTGTCAAATGAGGTTAGATGCAAGTGTATTGAAATAACACAATTCATCCCTCAAAACAGTGACTGCACATCATTCCCCATCTCAGAGGAAAGTTTAGGCAGTAGCGAGATACCGCCCAGAGCGTTAGCCAGTCTCAGAGATGATGGGGAGGAGCAGAGTCTTGAAAGAAACTTGGACTTTTTGAGAATAAACAGATTGTTTAGTCAACACGTCTGTTGGATTAAAGGTGCTTTCAGCTGCTCAATATTTTCCCGAGGGTGGATCTGCATGTTTGATTTGGCAGAGATTTTTCACCATTTTACACCAGATGCCCTTCCTGACGCAATCCTCCCGTTTATCTGGGCCTGTGATCCCCTGAGGCTGGGTTTATTTCTCCTGCCGGTTATAAACTAGGGATCTTTCAGTGAACGTGTTATCGGATTAATGGTTAAAAAGATAGACAGAAAAAAAAGAGCGATGCAGAATTTAAACTAAGCTGTAATCCTGATATAATTAGTCCTGGTTGATTACCATGACTGCAGTTTTATGATACAACAATAATTCCTTAAACATCAAACACAAGTGGAAATACAGGTGACTCTGTTTTTAGTGCAATTAGCTCACTTTGGTTTCATAAAGATGTCTGATCTGATCTGGATCTGATCTCACGCAGCACACAGTACAAAGAGCCGTTGTGCACAGCGAATCACAGCGGCGATGGTGACCCTGTAGAGGAGGATTCAGCCAGTCACCTACAGCTCTTCATCTGACCACTCCTCTAACTGTGCCTGCGCCGTCTCGTTCCATTAAAAATTTAATGGACCGCTAAAAAAAAAAGAAAAAAAAATTGTTGATAAGCAGTCATAGTCAGCACACATTGCAGTTTTTAAATCTTTCATAATTAATCCCTCATGTTTTGCCAGTCCAACGCGTTTAATGTGAGGCAGCATATTCTCTTTACATTAGCAGTAGCTTAATACTCTTACTTGGCAGTCTCCTGGTCCTCGTTTGAAGAGAAATAACAATAGACGGCGAGGCTGTTATCAGTGGTGTGGAGAATTTTTCTTTGTTTTTAATTACATGCATGCATAGTTTTTTTGTGCAAGAATACCCTCTGTGCTTGGAAAATCTAAATTCTGCACGGGTCTTTTCGTTGCATCCAACAAACATTACATTACATCAAAAGTGATTATAGAATGTAAATGAAAAGGAGCTATGATCAAAATGGGGGTCTGAGATCATGAAAGCATTAATGTAATAAAAGATTATAACTAATATGTGGTGTGGACACTAAAATATTCTTGGCCTTTCTCCCAAACTCCACTCACAGAAACGGTAGAAATAGTGTAATTATTTTAATATAAGATGTCAGTAAAGAGATTTTTTTTACCCAGAGGGCCACAGGTGTAAGTGCCAAAGCCATAATATAAAGTGCTGAATTTTAATCCTTGTAATCAGAGGGAGCCGACCCCCAAAATAGACACAGTAAGTCTGCAGCTTTGCAGCCTTCAGCTCTTCGTTTTATTCATCTGTCTATATGGTTTAGTCCAAATGCTTTTTCCCCACGGGCAAAATTTCTAAGTAAACAAGATCACTCCTGCACAATACACAGTGGGTAATGGCAAAGAGAGGGAGTAAATTCTGCAGTCCATTAAGTCCAATGTGGAGCATTTAGACTCAGATACAGTGTTCAGAATTTGGATGACTGAACTAGAAATACAGACAAGCAAGAATTGGGATAGCAAACGTTGACTGGTGAGAAAGAGGACTCCAGAGGGATGCTGCTGTTGTACTATTTGCCTGTATACATATTTATTATGTTCGGCTGTGGACAAACATGACTTCTCAACACTGACACATCGCCGTCTTCAGTCATCTGCCATTTGTGTAAATGTCATAATACCCGTCTTCATAATTATAATATATTCTCCTCGCTTTAATTTTTGCTGCTACCACATCTGAAGCACTGAGTCAAAGGTCATCCAATCTGTGACCCTCATTATCTTTGAGATGAAGAAAGAATTGAGATTGCATGTTTGACTACTGACTGTAGCAAGGCACTGAAATACTTCCTGACTCGATAACACAAACAGACCGAGTCAACAAGCGGTGACTGAAAAAGTGTGACCTCAGTGGTGTTCCCTTTGTATATCTTTGTCTGAAGAGCCCAGGGAGAGCACCCAATGTTGTGCTTGATTATAAGCTATATTCGACACAGCAACTTAATCCCTAAATGTGTAGGTTTAATAAAGTGGCAGTTTATTCAACAGTTTCTAATTAAACCAAAAAACTATATGAGTGAAAATACAAAAGAGACAACGTCAGACTATGTGAGGTAATTTTAAAAAGAAATCGCGTTTTGGATGCGATTGTGATTAGTGACCATGGTGAATTGGGAATCTGAGTGGTGTGAGAAGATTTGAGAAGAGATTAGCAGAAGGAAAGCTCTATTAGCAAACGAGGCAGATGCTGCAGCAAAAATATCCATGAATCCAGCGAGAGCAGAGTCAGCTGACTGTCACACCGAGACCAGGGAATCCCTGACAGCTCAGTCTGTCACCGCTCTAAGCTACTCTGGCATTTCATTCTCCACAATCGTTTGATCAGCTCATTATGTCTCGCTGTCCCTGCTGTCATTTTTCCAAACCCATATCTTTATCCCTCCATGGGCAGCAGATTGCTCAGTTACTCTCTGTGTGTCCTTTACACCAGTCTGTCTTAAAGGGGTACTGCAAGTCGCTTTGTAAAGATTGCCTTGTGGGTCAACTTATCTGTTAGATGAAATTTACTGTAAGAAAAAAAAAGTCAAACAGTACTATGCAACAGTCATGAGCTGCCCTTCATTTCTTTATTTTGGTAGGAAAATTAATCAAAACACATGCAAACATACACAGAGATACAGTATAAAAGGAAAAAACTGGGTTTGTACAGTTCTTATGAGCTTGAAGATGAATATTTAGTTTGACCACATATGAACTCTCTGAGGCAGCCTTGTTTCTCTGTCAGGCTGATTCAACACTACTTCAGTAATGTTGAGGTCCAGGCTCTGGGGAGACCAAATCCATGACTGATAGTGTTCATGATGGTTTTTCAATTCAGTTCAATTCAATTTTATTTATAAAGCGCCAAATCACAACAACAGTCGCCTCAGCTTGCTTTATATTGTAAGGTAGACCCTACAATAATACATACAAATAAAAACCCAACAATCATATGACCCCCTATGAGCAAACACTTTGGTGACAGTGGGAAGGAAAACCTGCCTTTTAACAGGAAGAAACCTGAACCAGGCTCAGGGAGGGGCGGCCATCTGTGGCAACCGGTTGGGGAGAGAGAAGGAAGACAAGATAAAAGTCATGCTGCGGAAGAGAGCCAGAGATTAATAACAAGTATTTTTCAGGTGTTTTTCTGTCCAGGTGTGCATTTACTGCATTGGCAGTGTGTTTGGAATCACTGTAGTGCTTCAAAATGAAGATGTTCTGAATCTGATGCTTTTCAGATGGTATTGCACGGTGGATCAAAATCTGATGCTACTTCTTGAGTTCATAATTCCATCAAGATCCACACCATGACCATGACACAGCCTCCAGTGTTTTACTGGATTCAACACTTCATAAGACCTGTTGTCACTGATTTTCATTCCAGTTCTTCTGTAATTAGAAATACTTTAGCGTTTTCTCCCTATAGCCTAAAAAAAATGGCTAAAATTCGTTCTTTGCTAAGTTGTCTGTTTTGTGCTTCATCCCTTGAGTTAGGTGCCTTTTTTATGCTCGTAACAGTGATTCATAGGTCAGTGTTAAAAGAGGATTAACAAACAAAAAAATATTGCCTGGACTTCAGGTACAAGGACTGAAAATGAATAAAAAATAATAATATTTTATGAATGTCAAACTCTCATCTTTCACACGTTTCATGGAAAAAACCCCATCAAAACAAAACAAAGAAAGAGAAAAAAACTATTGCCTGAAAATAGTCAGGTACACGGAATTAAAATGAGCAAAATTCCCGCCAAAGTCCAAAGAAAACCTTTGAAAGACCTTCAGAAAGCCTGGAGAACTATTGCTCTTTCAGTGCACTTTAAAGAATTACAAACAAATATGGCTTCTTGGAAAGAAAACATTAAAAAATGAGGGGTGGCTCAAGACTTTTGCACATTACTGTAGGAGAAGCAGAAAAACCCTTATTCACGTTAACAATAAATCAGATTACAGATTTTTGAGTTATTTTTTGTCGTGAATTTACGACATCTGAAAACAACTTTTACATCCACTCTGAGTTATACGTTGTTGTCATGCGCCTTAATAATTTGTCATATAGCACAGAGTTGCACTTTTCCTCCCAAATCTAATTCCCAGCCTTCCCACTGCTCGTATTACAAAGTGAAAATAATAAACTTAACCAGTTTCCACCATTGTACTGGGGGGGTCTTAAAAGTCAAAGAAGAATCTCGTAAAAACTACAGTAACAGCAGGGATTGTGCTTTACATGTGGAGTTTTCAGCTGGAAAAACAAAACAAATACTGGAATGTAACCTCTGTTCAGAATTATGAGCTTTTATATTTTCTTATTCTTAGGGAAAAGCTCTTATTGCAACATGGTATTGTGTTCTGGTATTGCAATTTCACCATTGTAAAATATGATTGTCAATCTCAGTTCAAGCCGTAAACAAATCTTAATGTTAAAACTGTTCCTTTTGTAAAATAAAGCGGCTCAGCAATCAGGTTGAAGCTCAGAGGATGCAAATGATGGCGCTGTAATGATGTTATGAAGATAAACTGCATCACATTATTTGTTCATTTTGTGCTTCCATTCTGTTCATCTGAACATGTTCTCTAAAACTTTAAAGTTTCCCCATTATTTTAGAAGTATTTGAACCATGACTGGTGCTCGGTAGACGTAGGCTGTGATGAGGGGCAGTGCTGTGGCGCTCTGAGGTGTGGAAGTGCGGAAGTGACAGCTTCTGTCAGAGTGGAGAGGAAGGTCCCCTGCACTGAGTTACACTTCCTCCCATCACGACGTTTCTATTCTTATACCTCCCCCTGTCACTTCATCGTTTTATTGCCCCTTTCTTAGGTGATTTTTTTTTTCAGCCTCCACTGTATTACTGTCATTTTCAGCATCATACTCTTATCTATATACAAAGACAGATGAGGGGCTGAGAAGATGAAAGAGCCTCCCGCCAACACACACACTAGCACATTTGGCAGTCTCCTGGCCCAAATCTTAAAATATATAACAAGCATGCTCCTCTCCTTCTGGAGAAGCCTTCATCACGTCTGTGTGTGTGTGTGTGTCCCTCAAGCCCCAAGCTTTTGCTGTCAGACCACTTTTTCCTTGATGAGTATTCTGTGATTTCCTTTAGCGAATACTGCAGAGTAACTGCTCACTTTTTGCCACAGTAAGGTAAATGTGTGGACAGTGTGCGTGTCATAGTTGAAGGGAAGAAACTTACATGTATATTTTGAAATCTGTCATAACTTTAAAGTAGAATCCCAGCTACCGTAGCACAGGAGGTGGCGTACACCCTGGACAGGTCAGCAATCTGTCACAGTGCTAACACAGAGAGATTACATAACCATTTCCATGACATTCACACCTATTTTTTAGGATTTAGAATCACTAGTTAACCCAGTCCCACTAATTTAGGTTCTTTTGACTGTGGTAAGTACCTGGAGGGATCCCACGCAGACATGGGGAGAACATGCAAACTCCACATAGAAAGGCCAGATCATGGATTTGAACCGAGAACCTTTTTGCTAAGTGTTAAAGAAAAAGAAAGCCAAGTAATAATGAATGAATAAGTAACGAATAGCACTGCGTTCCAGCTCACTAGATCAGAAATACAAATAAACAAAGTCTTTTCTTTTAATCTTTTCATTCTTTTTTTATTCTTCAATACTGTGGTGAACACAAAAGAAAAACCAATATTTGTATAATAAGGTTTAATGGCGGCACAAACTGTAGCATTACAATCTAATGAACTGGATTATGCAATAATATTCTGCACCCTTGAGATACATAAAACTACTTTTCCAGTTGAATTTCTGTTTTCAGACAGTCCCTCTTATTATTATATCGCAGAATTACAGGATACCCACAGATACTGGTTCATAATTCTGTTGTAAAGGTGATAGGACTAATCGATAATGACTGGATCGAGACAGCTACACTAAAAATCACATGCAATTTATCGTCCAGCTGTCAACAGACTCAAGCTCAGTCTAACTTAACCTTTTAATGTGTAAATGCTGCACACCAAGATGCTCCAGTTCAATTAATTATGCTGATTAGACCTTGTCACAAGACTTTGAGGTTAAAGACAGCTTGACTGAATTGTCCTTGACTCTAATTAGTGAGACTGAATGTGTATGAAGTTCTGACCTCTGTGTTTCCAGTATATTCAGTAGCTAAATTAAGGTGACCTTTTCTTCTACATACAGTAGTTCAACCATCATGAAGTGTAGGAACTGACAGTGTTGGGAAGGTTACTTTTAAAATGTATTCCATTACAGATTACAAAATACATGTCCCAAAATGTATTCTGTAACGTATTTCGTTACGTTACTCAATGAGAGTAACGTATTCTGAATACTTTGGATTACTTAATATATTATCATGCTGTTTACAACTACATGAATGTACTATTGCTGTGATTTATTACTGTTACTGAAGGTCCGCGGCTCTGAACCGTAGTAAAGAACCTCTGTCTAATACGTTGGGTTCTGTGTCGGGCTCGTAGCCGAAAACTAGCTTTACTTTGTTGTCTGGGTCAACTTTGCTTGCGAGAGACAGAGAGAGGCGTTGAAAGGCTGCTCCAACAGAACTTATTGTTTTTGGAGGAAAACACGAAGGTGTACAGTCGAGTCTTAATAGCTTACTTACAACTGGGCTCGTCAGGCACTCTTCTTGGCTGCAGTGGTTATTATTATATTTGCATGCTTCCAGCTCCCGTTTTAGCTCGATGACAGCTCGTACTTTTTCTTTTTCTCCCTCCCTCGCTCACAGACACATAAGGGGTGTGGCAGTCCATTCTCCCTGCAGCACGGACTACACTGCCTATGATGCTACATTCTTTAGAGCTATACCGGTAGCATTCTGCCTATTAGCTTAGCACAACAACAACAAAAAGGCCTCTCTCACCCAGGAAACACGCAGAGAGAGAGCGTCACCCTGTAACCATGGCAACCGCAACGCTGCCGCCTGGAACAACAGAACGTAGCTGTCAAACAAAACCCAAACAGTCCTGACCCGCCACAATATGAAACAGGGAAGTACCGCCGTGTAATCCATTTATTTCAACAAAGTAACTGTATTCTAAATACCACCTTTTTAAACGGTAACTGTAACGGAATACAGTTACTCATATTTTGTATTTTAAATACGTAACGGCGGTACATGTATTCCGTTACTCCCCAACACTGGGAACTGAATATTGTTGCCAAACTTAAGAACTTAGTCTTTTTAACTCTTCTGATAGTCTGTTTGTCAAAACAGGACCTACAATTACAGGTACTAGTAATCAAAGACTAAGTTTTAATGATTAATGCCAGTGAACCAGGATGCAGAAAGCCAGGGTTCTTTAACCCTAATACACCTACATGTATCTGTAATACACATCAATGCAACCTAAGATCAAAATAATTTAATATAATTATTTAGAATGAAAGTACATCTGAAATGACATCCAAACAAAAGACAGCAGTTAAAGACCAGAGTAAGCCCACCAGTGGCTCCAATTATTTTGGCTGATTAGAGTGTAGAGTGCTTCTCCAGACTTGGTGTGTGTGTGTGTGTGTGTGTGCAGTCACGCTTGATCAGCATCTCTCTCACTCCCTGTTTGCTTCGCTGTCTTTAATATCCTTATTAATGCCCGATATGTAATGTCCTGTGGGTTTGTTTTTTTTGCCATTTGAAGTGTTTATATTTTTGGGTTTAGCTTCCTTTTGTTTAGTATTTATGGTAATTCTGGTAAGTAATTTACTAATTTTATTTAGAATTTATTAGTGTTGTCAGAGTTAATGCATTAACGTGTTAAAATGTGCTAATCCGCATTAGCGAGTTAACGCAGATCAATCCGTGTAAAGGGTTAGTCGGTGTTAACGCATCATCACGACTGATGTGATGAACATTTAACCCGTCTGGAGCGCAGACTGACTCAAAATGCCTGAAATGTCTCTGTCAACGCATTTCGGGCAGTTTGTCCAAAGTCTGTCCATTCTGTGCTCCAGATGGGTTGAGTGTGTTAAAATATTTAATCGTGTTAAACATTATGACAGCGTTAACGTGTGTAACCCCTTACCCTTACACAGATTGATCTGGGTTAACTCGTTAATGCTGACAGCACTAGAATGTATGTTTTTAGGTTTTTGTGTTCTTGTGGTTTATTAATATTTGATTCCTTGTGTTTACTTTTTTCTTGCCTCCTCTTTGTAATGTGATTCTCCATTCAGTTACAGTTTCAGCTGTGTCTTGTTGCCCCGGTGTTTCCACATCTCTTGATTATATTGCTCAAGGTGTGTCATCGGCTTTACAATTAAAAGTGTGCTTTGTTTCAATCCTGGATGGTTGGATAGGATTCATATTGATTTCTACTCAATTGTTGTAAGCAAGGAAAATCCAACCCTCACTTTCTCATGTTTGTTTAAAAATAGCCAGTATAAAAGGCATTTCGGTCGATAACACTGTGTTCGCCCTAGCTTCTCCTGATCAGAGTTTCATTGACTAGAGGAAAGAAAACCTTTCACTAGGATTAATGATTAACTCCTGAATGCGAGTAGGAACCCACAGCTATTGTTTGGAAATTTTAAAAAAATGAAGTGATTCCATTTTCTTGTACGTGGCCATTGATTCTAAATAAAAGATGGATGGAGCTATTTCAACAGCTCCTGATTTGAAGCCTCAAGCTTAGCATCTCGTTGTTTTGAAAGTGGACATGATGACAGATGAACGGTCTGACTTAAAAACCTACAGCTGGGCTCCTCAAGCTCATACAACAGGAACTTGAATTTGCCCCTCCCAAGCATACTCTTTTTTTTATCATCCTTCTTGACACCATAATTACAAAATCATGTTGTTTTCACTCCTGAAACTAATAATCAAGGCCATAAACTCATTGGGACAAATGTTTATTAAATTAACAAATAAATAATCCATAGATTTTTATATTGTCAGACTTCTTTTTGCAACAAGTGGAGTCACAATCCCACTCGCCACTAGAACGAAAGCATTTTTTTTCATTGGTTTCACTTTTCAGATGTGCACATAATATATTATTCAGGGTCTCCACAATAACAATCTTCAAGAAAATGAAAAAACAAAGTCATTTTTCTGAAGTGGAAAGAAAATCACATTGAAGATAAGATTCACAACAGAAAACAACAACAAAAATACCCATGAAATACTATTAAAAAAAAAAAAGTATTACAGTGTCATAACACTGAATATATAGACTTCACAGATAGGAGATGTATCATTATTATACTTCAGATCCATAAAAATGCGGCATCCCTCTGTGTGTGTGTATCCATGTTTGTACAAGCAGTGGACCTCATCTCCCGATGCTTTCACACTGAGTGGTATTTGCAAGGGTTTTGTACACTCACTCTTCCTTTGAATGAGCAAAAAAGCTGCACTCTCCTTCATGTTGCTGTCAACTGTAACATTTACTACAATGAGCAATAAGCATGACAACAGGGATAAATGTCAGCTGTGTGTTCCAATCCCACATCTGTGTCCAATCTGTGTGAGCGATTTCTGTCGAATTCTTTCCACCTCCCTCCCTTTTGCCTTTTTCTCTAATGCTCCAAGCATGGTTACCTTTATGCTTAACTTAATAAGCTCTGCACACACACACACACACACACACACACACACACACACACACACACACAAAATTTAAATATCTTTAACTTATTAACTTCTGAGGCGATTGCCAATGGCAGCTATTCAGCCTGCTAAATTCATGATGTGTCTGTATAGGTTTTTTTCTCATACATATAATCATCAGATTCAAAGAAGAATGCAGTGAAACCTTTTAGATTAAAACATTTCAAGGTTGGCTGATAAATAAACACACAATTCCTATGTGCATTCACCCGTCAGTGGCTGTGGTTTAACCAAAGGTCACAGGATAATTATATAGAACTGTAGTGAGAGTTGCTTGAATAAAAATGCATTAGATGTACATTAGATATGAATTTTATTAGATTAGATTCTTTTTCTTTAGGGCTAGGGTTTTTTTCATTAATGTAACATGGTATATGCTGCTTTAAACTAGGTTTAATCCAAGGAACCCAGCAAGTACTTTACTTTATTTTGGAACAGAGAGTTCAAAATTTGCTTGGATAAGGCCTTAGTTACAAAGACTCCCTGGCAACCATCGGTCTTTTTCTTCTTCTTTGGGTTGTCTCCTTTAGTGGTTGCCACAGTGGATCATCTGCTTCCATCTAACCCCGTCCTCTTTTGTCACACCAACCCTTTACAGGTCCTTCTTCACTACATCCACGAATCTCCTCTGTGCTCTTCCTCTTTTTCTCCACAGTTGCAGCTTCATATCATTTTTTTCCACAATATTCCCACTATCCCTCCTCTCCACATGTCCAAACCATCTCAGCTTTTCCACCCTATCTTTATCTCAAAAACGCTCGACCTGAGCTGTCCCTCTCATGTACTCATTTTTCACTCTTCCTGCTGTCCTTCTGTCCCACATTAAGTTTAAAAGGTTATTTTCATGTCAGCTACTTAAGTCTTTCTGAAACATCAAAGATAAGCATTAAGTAATGTTGGCTAGAATTACACTTCTTTCTAGAGCAACGATTTTGAAGTTACTTAAAGAGAAAAGAACCACCAGTAGCAAGTGGCTTAAAAAGAAGAACATTTTGTCAACATGGTGGAAATATGTTATTTCTAAACATATTCTTTGAAGTTTAAAGAATAAAACTTATGGTTACTACGTTATTTGAGCAAAGGCCAGCAGTACCCCACTGTTTATTGAAAAATACTTACTCAGCCACATATAGTTACACTTTACATGTAAAACTTAAAGGAGCTTCTCAGCCGTTTTTGTGCAGATGTCGATGCCAGAGGATGTTTTGAGTGCTGCACTTTGCACTCTATAATTTTATGTGGTCTGCCAATTTTTTGACTGAGTTGCTGTCGCTCCTAAACTCTTAATCTTTGCAATAATACCACACTAATAATAATGTAGAATATCTTGGAAGGAATCACAGCACCCCAATCAAATTCAGTGAGCTCTTTAGGACGACCCATTTTTTGACACACGTCTGTAAAGGCAGTTTGATTCTGCCTGTGACAGTGGAAGTGAAAACACCTGAACTCAAAGGTTAAGAGGTGTGGCCGACGTTTTTATTCATAGTAGTGCATGTTAATCATTATGCACTGCTGTGTATACCACCCCCATTTCCACAAATCAAATCTTTTGTATTTAACAGAGCCTGGAAACAGAGTCCGTTTAAAGGGAGAATATCTTTAACTCATCATTAAAGATAATGGTATGAACAAAAAGACTGTATAACATTGATGGTCACACACCTTTTTGCGCCATCTGGTGGCCGCTGGATGCATAGCATTAAGAACACAACAATTTAACTGCACTGGGCATCAATTAAAAAGTAAAATGGTTAGTTTAAACTACTAGTGTGTTTGGTACCGACTAGTGACAATAGCAAAGATTGGTCAACTAGTCCACTAGTGTTCTTTGTTAAATAATTGCTTTCAAAAAGCTTGGAGAGTTCCCCTTTAAATGACTTGAATGATCTGAGATGATGAGCAAACAGCTGGTAGCTTCAATGTTGACGCAGGACAAGGTCACCCAGTCTTGTCTCCTTGATCTTTCAAATATTGCGAAAATCAAACCTTTACTGTCACTCAACCATCTTTTAGTGCACACTTTGATTTTCTCCCACTTTGATCATTAAAATTCACTCTTCCCGTGCATCTCTCAGTCCTCCAAAGCTTGTCTCCAATTGGTGCATAGCACAGTAGCAAGGCTGCTAACAAAATCTAGCTGGCGGTCACATATTATATCTATCCTTGCATCCTTTCACTGACTTCCGCTGAAATTTAGAATCCAATTTTAAAAATATGTTGGACAGGCCCTTGCTTACATAGCAGAGCTTTTGGGAATTTTATCATTTCCTTGAAGAACAATAGCCTGTTACATACCGTAGTAGTAGTACATGGATATTTCTGTTGTTTGTCTAACAGTCGTAGTAGTTACACCTGCATTACGTATTGTATGGATTAAATCAATTGGATTACAGATGTGTAGTTAGGTTTAAAGGAGTTATTATTATTATTATTATTATTATTATTATTATTATTATTATTATTATATATCCCAATGTGTTAAACATTTTTTTGAAATGTTATAGCCTTTTGCTTCATTCCTGTGTTATATTGAAGCCATCATTGAAAAGTGTGGAATTAAAAGCCGTTGATAAGCTGCGTGCGTCAGAAATTCAGGCGACAGCATTTTATTGCAGAACAGCTCCTTGTTGCTACTGTTTTATGTGGGGGTACTGAGTGTGGCAATTTTCTCTGCACAATGGAGAGAGAGAGAGCTCAACTAATATGATGAGTTAACACCAGTGGGGTGTTAAAGTTGATGCATTTACTCAGCATGCTCAGTGAATATAAGCTTTGGACCTGTTGAGCTTGTGCAAAGCTGGCAAATCTTCAGTATATGGCAGGCTCGCCATGTACTGCCTCCTTACAGCCTCCTTCCTATTGTGGGTTGGTACACTTATCTCACCATGTGCCCCCACCCGACCATGCTTCCTTCGTGTCCCTTTGGTGATGTCCTGCCAGCTTCATATGGCTGCATTTTCTAATACCTGCCTTAGATGTGAGGCTCTGACCTTTCCAAAAGTGTCTGTGGGGCTTTTATCGTGAACAGACACCTTCAGTGTTACTAAGCCAGCCCTCAGCTTTTCAATGCACCCTCTTGATTTAGCCAGCTTCAATGGGTAATTAAAATAAAAAAGGACCTAGTTTTCCACTGTATCCCCCACCAGGGTTTTGTGTGACAAGTGAAGGATTTTCTGTTTCTTTAGCCAACTTCAGACGGGATTCCTCCAGGGAAGGCAGCGCTAGCTCAGTGTCACTCAGCATCTATTTTGCTCCCCTCCTCTCTTCCCTGCCTGTGACAGGACTGATGCTATGCATTCCCGACACGTCTGGCCAAAGCCCTGACTGTAACCAGTAGCACAGACACAGAAAGAGAGGGCATGTGACACTTATTACCCACACCAAATTCAGACTTGCAAAATAAAGAAGCCACTTGGAATTTTTTAGTATGTCTTGGAAATTCAGGTGACAGTGTTAATGCTAGTCATGGAGTTGGCTCTATAGGAACTTCTGATGGCTATATTAATATTATTAAGGGTGATTTTCCCCATAGCACGTGTACGACCTTTGTGGTATGATTTAGTCATGTGTATCCAATCCAAACTCAAGCTGCGACTGTTTTTCTGGAAAAGGTTAAAGAACTTTTTCGCTCAGAGGCACAACGTTGCCTCAACTCAAGACTCGATTTCCCAAGCCTCAATTCTGTCTCCAAACTCCAGCCTTTAAACCCCCTGCCATAGCCGGTCACACAGCCTCGCCTCCAAGCTTAATGCCTTCTGTTTCCACTTGTTTCCCTGCTGTCTGGTCTCTTTGCAGCCTGAAAAAAATAAACATGCAGCCTCAAATGTCATTATATCCAACAGAATTTTGCCAGGTAGATCGCTGCTAGCCTGATTTAAACTTCTCTTTTGAAAGAGTGCAATTATCTTCCAGCCTTCGGACACTGAGCAACGGTCACACACACACACACACACACACACACACACACACACACGTACACATACAAGCATGTGTTAAGTATCAAGACAGGATTGTCGTGCTGTGGTCTGCAGGCCCCGGTAATAAATGAAATAAAATTTGCATAATTAAATCAAGAATGTATCCTCAGTTTGTCGTTCAGCTTCGCTCTTTCTCCACTGTGAACCAGCGCTAATCCAATCCCATCATCAGCAGCGCTATATTAAATTACAGATACCCGGTTGTCTTATTTTAATCCAGCTGTGCCAGAGGAGTTAGATTTGATTTTGCTGGAATAGCAGAGACAGGATTTTTTTCCTCTCCTATGTGGAATAAAAATTTGTAACTTAAGCAAAAACCCGTACTCGTCTTTTCCCTTTCAGCGGTGTTGAGTGTGTGTAAGTTGTGGATTTGTGATAAATCCAGGCTCACCCACTGTGACTCTCAGCCATCAATCATTACAAATTCTACTTTTGTAGGTTAAAACATCGCCACAGCACATTTCACAGATCTGCATACCATTCATCTCATTCAGCTCTCAGCTTACTCATTCACTCTATTTCTAACAGGGGGGGAGTGTTTTTGACCCACTTTAAGAAGTCATTAGATACACTTCTATGCCTGAGTTGAACCGAACCAAAGAATTTAATAACGTCTTCCAATGACCAAAAAGCTGTAAGCAAAAAGTTGATTTTTTTGCAACCATATTCTTAACATTTCTAAATCTAGTCTGTGCATTATTGCTCAGTTATTCCTTTTAAACTGTGCTGTAGTCACCTCAGACAATATAGAGATCTATCCGAGCAGCATGCTTGAAGGAAGTCATTCCAAAACAGCCCACGTGTGTGCCAGCAAACCACTGGGACATAACTCAGCCAGAGATCAGAAAGCCAGCAGACTCTGCTCTTCTATTCACTCCCATCATAGCACTTATTATTTCTCCCTTGCATAGCCCTTTCTCTCTTCTATCAGTACACATTTTTATTGATAAAACACAATGAAGCCCCCGCTCTTCACGTTCACTGCTGACCATCGAGATTCATTGAACTGCCCTGATTCTCAATTTGCATTTGATATTGTGCAGCGAAAATGAATAGGAGTTTACCAGAAGTCAATCAGATTCACTAAATAGTGAAGGGTGGGGTCTGACATAACCTCTGATCCTAATAGCTTGTAAATCTCAGAAGTTCATTTTTGAATAGCTGCCTCCTCTATGATTAAATGACTGGAGTAATAGGTTCTGCATGTGGTGGCATCAGACCGAGAAGAAGGGCAGTAATGATTGCCTACCTCTGGTGGGAAAAGTCATTTCGAATTCTGTCCCAAATGTGGCAGATGGTCAGTCCCGCACTCCCCTACCTCAGTCCTTCACTACACACACAACTAGCTCTTAGTTGCTTAGCTGATTGCCAAATGTGCACCTCCTGAGAGTGCAAATGCAATCAAATGTGAATGACCTGACAAAATGCCTGCATCTTTATGAATGTGTCCCTGGATTGCATCACATATTGCATTGTAGCTGAGAACAACTTCAGCGCAAAGCACAGCAAAATGAGGACAGCAGCTTAACCCCACTTAGGAAGGATGCGACTTGCTTGAGAGTTAACTCTAAAACACCAGACGAGACACTTGTACTGTGCTTTGAGCTCTGTGTCATGGAGATTGTAAGGCTCCCTGATATTTTCCTTTCCCCTTGAGAGATGAAGGTCACACACTCTGTCAGCCACAGAAAGTGAGCTGTGTAGTGTAAGTGTTGCTCTGCTGCCTCCAGCACCTGTAGACGGTCACCTGTGTGACTGTAGTCTAATAAGGGCTCTGGGCAGTTTAGTCAAGCTACAGTAAGCAAACCCCTGCTTGCAAATATAATGAAATCAGGACTGATGAAAATTCTCAGCTTCTGTTGGATGTATCTGTGATAAGTTAGTATACAAACACAGTCTCTCTCTCTCACACACACATACAAACACAAACTCACACATAGACGTTTAGCTGGAAGACTACTTTCAAACTTGCAACTCAAATTCCAGAAAAGCTGGAGCTTTGTATAAAATGAATTCGAAAAATGTAATAACTTACAGATTATTTAAACCCTGTGTTACATTAAAGGATCCAAGGACACATATCGAATGTTGAAACAGACGTTTTTGTTATTTTTTTATCCGATGCCAGCAATCTCTGACAACCAAGGAGACCAAACGCTGTAGTTGAGAAAAGGTTTCTTTTCATGAGCTCTAGATTGCAGTCAGACCTGTTGAGTAAGATTTTGCTTTCATAATTCTTAAGCACAGACTTTCAGATACTATTTATCTGCTGGAGATAGTGTTTTAGGCCTGCCACGTCTTCTTTTGTCTTTCACTCGTCCAGTTTCCTCAAATTCCTCAAATTTTTATGGAGACACTGCACACCATGCAGAGATATGCCAAAGTTTCCACTCATAGCTCTTTGGGAATTAACTTGGTGCAAAAATGCAATGTTATACCTGTCAGAATGGGTTGTCTTTGGCATTTTTCATACATTCAACTAAGTTAAAAGTTAAAAATTTCGAAATTTGTTTTGCTGTCTTTATATTATTCTTAATTAAATGTTGGGTTAAATTCACTGTGATTTTATTTACATTTCACACTGTGTCTCAATTCTTTTAGAAATGGGGCTGTGGTTTTTTGACAATGGAAACTTGCCTGAAGTTTATCCAACTAAGCCGTTTGGCTCTTCTGTGTGCCTTATTGCTTCACTGCATAACTAATTAAGGAACAATTCCATTACCTTTTTTTTTCTCTAAATCACTTTCTGTCACAGTGGCGCAGCAGAAGAATGTCTTCCCGAGGCCACGATTCTGCCCACAGTGCATTGTAAATCAAGCGCTCTCGAATAAGAAGCTCATATTGTTCTTTCTGCTGTTGTATGCTAAATCTCCCAATTGTTTCAGCACGATAGAGGAAGAGCAGATGTTGGGAAATAATTTTGCTTCATTTCTTTAGCTGTGGCTGCGCTCATCAGATTTGGGATATGCATCAAGGAGAGATGGATAGGAGCCGGTGGTGATAAATTGGCCCAAATGCCGAGTTTTAACGATGAAGAATGGGGACGAGGCAAATTTCATCGCAAATGGGCATGTTTTGCTGTCCTCAACGTAGACATTAGTAGCATACCTTGTCTCCAGTCAGCCTAAATAGCCCTATACAATTACACAATTTGCAGAAAAATCAGACTAACCGCCTCCGTTAAATCCTTCTTAAAGGTTCTTTGCCAACAATAGTTACCTTTACATATTCACCTCGAGGTCTGTTGTTGGCTTAATCTATTATGCTTTGGCCCCTGCAGAGACGTTTATCACTTTGCTCAATACTGCTCCTACAGAGGGTAAACAGACGCTGATAAAACAAAATGAAGTACTCCCCAGGCAGCCAGCAGGCGGTGCTGAGTTCAGGGCATTTGCTGTGCCTCCTCTTTATGGGCACTTAGCTGTCTATTCTTGCCAGAGATTATGTCGGTGGGCTCAGCGGAGCCTTGATGAGTCTGCTTTTATAGAAAACTTTTTGTGGTGCATGTCCTGATGTGGTGGCCTTTTTTGTCACTGCTCCTCTGCTGCTTTCTTCTCTGTGTCTCCTCCTATAGCTTCGGTCCTGTGGTCATTTGCAGTGCCTGTTTGATCTTCTTGCAGTGAGCAGAATAAAGATGAGCATTTATAAATAAATAATAAATAAATAAAAAGGCCATAATTCAAACCTTTTAGACATTTTGACCATCTGAATGTGCCCACCCCTCTCCACAGTTCTTTCACAACTTTATGAATCAGTTTGCCTGCAGATATTTTCCTGGAGGACATACTGAGGACTTTTTTTTTCCTCCGCATTGTCTCTTGATGCGATCAGCATGGCCCTTCCTTTATCAAACACAGAAAAGATCTTCCATCACCATCTTGTAAATGTGTTCGCTGCAGTCTGTAAATTACAATAAAGGTGAAATTAATTTCCAGGTACTTCTATCCACAGAAAGAAGAATGAATTCTGTGTTTGACTTTTGGAGCCTAGAGCCTGAAAGTGCACATAAACTACATTGGAATTTCACATTTTAATAAATTTTATCACTTGGGGAAAAAAAAGCAAAAGATGAGGCAAAAAATTCAATCTGAATTTCAAGCCAAAGGATATCCCGTGTGGGCAGCATTGATTTGTTAGAAGAGATTTGATACAAATTCTCCAAAAGAAAGAGGAATATTACATGTCCAAAAGGCATTTGATTTTGAGCTTATGAAAGCAATCATTTCCACTGAAGAGAGAGAAGAAGAAATGCAATGAAAATACAATGCCATAATAAAACTGAGTCGGCCATTGTCCGTTGTTTCAGAATACGGCTGCAACTCAGTCAAGTTATTACTGGGGACCGAGTGGCAAAACTTCACAAGCACCCATATTGTTTTTATTCTTCATCATCTGTCTTCTGTCTATGATAGTCCTAAAGCATATGGTTAAAAGTTCTGCAATTTGGCACACTGATTAGCGATAGTGGAAAACATCAAAATGGAAATCAGACCAAGTTTCATGTCTGAGCACTCTAGCACCATCAACAGGTTCAATATTGAGATTCCTTTAGGCCTCAGTCCTCGGCCACCTCTGGTTGCAAGGAACATATTTTTTATTCCCCAGCTGGTTGGCGAGTGGTATGGAACCAAAATCAGGTGAAGTTGGTTGCAAAGTGGGTGGAGCACCAAAAAGCTCCTTGTCATTGATTTGGTCACTAGCAGAGTGCTGGAGTCACGTGTAGTTTGCATGGAAGACAACAGCTTCTCTGCAAAGTGTATCATAAACTGGAACTGGAGATTGCTCACCTTCAAAGTAAAATATGTGTCTTAGTGTTGCAACCAACATGTTTCAAAAGGTTTTACTTTGAAGGTAAACAATTTTTGTTTCCAGTTTGCATTTTATGTGTTCATGGGTTAGCACAGTAAGCAGTTAGCCAGTGTTTGCAGACAGAGTGTACACCAATGTCTGTTACCTGTTACAGCAAACCAAAGCAGCTAAACAGAAAGCAAGTATTCTAGGCCTCTTCCTGAGATCTTCCCCAAAAAGTGTGTCATGTGACTAGCAGGGTTGGAGCAATAATAACAAAAACTAACTGAAACAAAAGAAGATTTATTTATGAGCCTTAATGCATTAACCATTTTTTGTCCTGATTTAAAATGCCCTGTTTCTCTTTGCATTAACTAAAAACAATCTTTAGGCTGTTTCATTGCCCATCCAAGACAGGTAGTATTAAGCAGTCCAGCTAAAAGTTGATGCCTACGTTTTGCCTAAGTTCTATCTGCCTGTCTGTGACTAATTCAAAGAAGGAGACTCGCACACATTTATGTGCAAGAGTAACTGGACTGGCTAACAAAACACTGGAAAGAGAAGCTTGCACTATCTCACACAGAGGAAATGTGACTTTATTCTCTGCTAAGAACACCATTACTCCAGTACATTACGTCATATAACAAATTATTACTTGCTGGTATAATAATGCTTAAAATCTCATTATGGGATCTTTGAAGTTACACAATGAAAGTGAGAGTTACAAAACCTGCAGAGAGAGAGAGATGCAACTACAGTACTGAGCTTGTTCCAGCTTATTTTCATCCCTTAAAAACATACATACATATGCGTCTGCTTTCTTTAAATTCATAACACATATGTAATTTAAAATCATAAAATAAAACATGACTCTAAATTGTCCATATTAAGATATGTTACAAATCTCAAACCACTCTTAGTCTTCACATCCATACAAACCTAATGTGTGCATTTGGCAAGAGCATGCAAAGTTAGTATAAGGTTAATATTATTATTATTATATGTGGAACAGCAAACTTTAATGGACCCATATAAAGAAGTGATTACACACCAGAGCAAGTCTGTGCATGCTGTGCATTCTAACATGACCCATGAAAGAAAATATGTGTCGCTATCTTCAGGGAGCGTGTGCCTAAAACTCATTAAGAATGTAATGACTGGATGCAAGATAAGCCTTACAGAGCGACAGGTAGATCATTGCAGTATTTAATGATCCAAGAGCTGAACCTCCTAATGGAGGTTCAGTTCGTCCATTTGTGTCTGTGGGGGGGGGGGGGGGTTTCTTCACTTGACTGTGTGTCTGTACTGCTATGTTTTTAATCCCCGGGGAGTAAAATAATATTTCCAGTCACCGATACCTGAACAACAGAGTTAAAGAGAATACAAACTGGGAAAATTGAGTAATTTATGAAGCATATTGCGTGTCATTAGCACAGCACAATATATTGTGAACCACATACCGTGAATGTAATACCGCTGAAGTGAATCATGCGCACGGGCCCAGCAAGGTGTAAAACGAGCAAGTGCTGATTAGGCTGCTCCTTTGCAAAAACATCAGGAGACATTATTATGAGCCGACCAGCAAATAGACTTGGCCCAGTGTGTAACGTGCTGCATGTGTCCTTGAGAGATTAAAATTCTGTAATTGTTTTCCCTGTGAAAATAAGAAAATTTGTTGTTTATCCTCCTTATCTAGCCAATGTTTACAGAAGACACATGAGCCCAATGGCCTTTTTAACTTTCCACAGTCAAATTCACGCCGGAGAGCCGAACGAGATCCACAATATTCCCCAATTTCTGCCACTGGACAATGAGCATGTCTATTGGAGTAGATAAATGCTTTGCTGAAGGGCCCACATTGTGGAGGAGAACATTATTCACTTGGTATTTCATCCTATGCTGCATCAGTTCATCTGGAGGTTGGCCTGTTAAATCCAAGAACTGCTACAAGTTTAATCATATTAAGCTTTTTGTTGAGGGGGTGGAGGGTTAAAAATCTATTCAGCTTAATTAAAACATCTGCTGCTTTTGCCGATTTAAAGTCATTAATTGAATGAATGGATTTATTGAAGTCCTTGTTTAAAAAACACTTTTAATTGACGTCTCTTGGAGCTCACTTGCAGAACCGAGGAGCTTGAAGCGTGTTACAGTGCATTGACAAAAAGACCTTGTTGAAATGACAGAGAACAAGGTCGCGCCTGACAAATCACTGGGTGGCCCAAGAAGACTGGAGGAAGTAGGGGCATGCTAATTTGCTCCCACTCAATAAGTGTGTGTTGGAGAGGCAAAGCATGAAATGGACACGGTGGACCAGCGTGCCTGTTACACGCTTTGCCGTGAGACCACAAAGTAGTTGATCTTGGGTAAAGACGTCCTGTTCACATGGACTCAGTTGTGGTTACTTTTGCAGAAGAACGAGGGTCTTCTTTTTCTGGAAGTACTTTGCACATATTAAAAAGTCATGCAATCTCTTAAATTGTACTTTTTTTATTACTTGTGCATAAAGTGTTAGTTACTGATCAATGTGCATTTATTCTCTGCCACAGATTTACAGAGTTTCTGGAGCCCTTTGAGAGAGTGATTCAACCAGAGGAGCTTTGGCTCTACAAGAATCCTCTAGTTGAGTCAGATCACATTCCCAAGAGGGTCATGTTCGTAAGTACTGCCTGTTTAACTATGCATTCCTCTTATGTCAGACTTGGCACTAAGCACTTGGTAATTTTTGCGTTGTTTCCATGTTTAACAATTTCTGCATCATTTCTGCACATGGTTGTATTTCTACTGACGAGCTGAGGCCTGAATCCTGGTAACAAATACGAAAACAGCTTTAAAGAACTGTGGTGCTTAGCGCAGCAATGTAAATATCTGTTTTGGACAGCTGTAGGTGGTCCTCTGTTAAGATGAATTTCTAGCCGATGCAGCGTGGATGGAAAGTAATTTTTCTCTGCCTCTTGCTGAAAGCACCGAACAGATAACCTGACGTTTTTATCCAGCATCGATTGGAGGGTCTGCCAATTTTGACCTCAGTTAACAGCAACAATCACTGGCTTCAGTACACTTAACCAACAATGCTCAAATCCCTGAGTAAGTCATTGTTTTCTACCTCTAATGATACCACTTGAAAGAGTGATTATAGTAAAATAGGACAACACAAAAACAGCTTTAAGCCCTTTAGATAAAATAAATAAATGCATACATTTATGTATGAGTGTATAAATGTGAATTATGTGTCCCTCAAAGTGTTCAAAGTTGAAGTTGCAGTGAAATGAAATATAAAACAAGATCTGTTGAACCTTCAAACCTGAACAATCTGCACTCTCAGGAAATGAGATGTCTTTTTAAAGGTGATATTTCATTCACAGGTGGTATTTCATGACTCAGTCCTCAAAACTGAGTTTTAACAGTGATTGCATTCTACCATGCAACATCATACAGTAAATGGTTTCCAAAAATCGATCAAACTATCTTTTAGAGCTTTAACAGTCAGATATCTCGTGGCAAGAGAGCAGGGCCACTACTATGTTATAACAGGCTTTGCATGTTGTTACACTGTCCTGTGGCAGAAATGGTTTTAAGCTACAGATATTTACAATTATCTCTTTGATATTTCTTAATATTGCAATCAAGAAATTACTTATTTTAGCATAGCATTCTCAGATCGGTTACATGTGTATGTAATCGTTCACAGCAGGACAGGCTTACCTACATTATTCCTTGTTAGAAGACTTTCTAGAAGGTTCTGACTGTTTAATCAAACCATCTCAGCAGGCAAACCTTTGGATGCCTATTGCTCATGTAGCGTACCTGTTGAAATGTCAGCGTTTGAGTGACTGGTGCTCCACTCCATCCTGTGCTGCTTGACACACATCAGTCAACAATCAAATTATTATGTGCAGAAACAGCTGCATAGTAGGTGGTAAGTTCTAACTGTCTGTCAATTCGAGACAACTGTCAGCTTACGCAATGCAAAACCCAGCACCTTTACCCCAAGTGCCTGAATACAGTCCATTAAACATCAACAACTGATCCACTTGGGCTTATCTTGGCAGCTCTTCATGATGTTTAGAAGCTTTTGTGACAGAAAAGTTAGTGCTTAACATAAAATGGCTAAAGCAGAAGCAGATTTTCTCAAATGGAAAATAAATAAAAGCCGAGCTTTAAATTGCTCATCAGTGAAACATTTGATGGGTAATTTGTGATAAGCACTTGAAAACGCATTAGTCATAGAACGCGCCAGTCGAGCAGGAAAAACACTCACATTCACATAAGCAAGGGCTTACAGTTCAACAGCTGAGCTGAATGTCCAGCCAAACACCATTCACCAACAAGATTATTTAAAGCTCATCATCACTCTTTTGGTTTGTGTTTAATTTATAGATTATCACAACTTCAGTGTGCAAAGATCTTCACTCATGACATGACTGTAAATTACCCCACACTCCCATCACCCTACAGTCGTCTAGGAAACTATGCACAACTCAAGTTATTCAGTGTCACTGTTCTAACAACAGCTCTGAAGGTGTGGAGAATTTATCTAATAATTAAAAGCTGCCCATGAAGTGGAAAAAAAGCTCTACAAATCAGTAAAATACAAAAATTGCAGCTGTTCCCATTTTTCCACCGTTTATGCAAATACCGGTAGTTGATTATGCATGATTTCCAGATGAAGCCTTGAAGAAGTTAATATGAGTATAAAGTATTCTAAAACATTATCTACAGTAATAATCTCTCTATGAAATGAAATGAAATTTGCTCCAAATACCAGGCAGTGATATTAATTGTTTTATGAATTAGTTGCTATCCTGCATAAGCCCTAAGGAGATGGGCAAATCTCAAAAGTACATGTAAATGTAAAGAAATATAAACATTGCAGATTACAAATGTATTACAAATATGATAAAATGCTGTTATATAAGGAGTTAAAGAACAAGATATGTGTCTGTTAAGTATTAAATAGGCTTACTGTTAATTTATTAAAAGGTTTGCTTAGTAAATGTAAAAGAAACAGTTAACAAAATCTTTATATTCTAAAATGACGTATGGAAAAGCCTCCAGCTGAGCCCTTTGGACATTTCAGTCTTGATCTTTTTGAATGTCATGCGTGAGAGGTGGATCTGGCTGGGAACCCAAAAACATTGCATGCCCATGATGTACTATACTGCCAAAATTATTTGCTTGTTTGCCTTGAGTGACATCCAATTCTTAATCCATAGGGTTTAATACAGGTTTTAGAGATCACCCTGGGTCAACATACCTGAATCAAATCATTAGTTCATTACCAGGCATCTGGAGAACTTCAAGACATGTTGAGGAGGTAATTTAGCCATTTAGATCTGCAGTGTTGGATTAAGGATGCATCTAAAACCTGCAGAACACCTGACCTTGGGGCCTGGAGTTCCCCCACCCCTGGTTTAATACGATGTTAGCCCATCCTTTGCAGCTATAACAGCTTAAGCTCTTCTGGGTAGGCTTTCAACGAGGTTTAGGAGTGTGTTTATGGGAACTTCCAGAAGCCCATGTTGGACAACAAGGCCTGGCTCACAGGCACCTCAGAAGTATTCTGAGGTCTGGACTGTGTGCAGGCCTGTCAAGTTCTTCCACACCAGCTCAGCCATGTCTTTTTAGACTTTGTCTTTATGTCTTTTCAGGCTATGTCTTTATAGGCTTTGTTTTTGTAGGAACATTATAGTGCCAAAAGCATTCATGGCCCATGAATGCTTTTGGCACTATAATGTAGCAACTTTTCAATCACAAGGTTTCCGCGCTTTGCCTGATTTATTGTGTGTTTCACTCTAAATATGCCAAAATGTACAAAATAAAGATGCTGCAAGAAAATTTTATATGTCTCCATTTGCATTTGCAACGATAATATATTCCATGTATGTTAAAGTTATAAGTTACAGTACACTTTGTCTTTTATTGTACATTAAGTTTTGCATAATGTTGTTCAGCTTTAGTAGGACGTGTGCACTTTGCACCAAACCGACTGCCGTGTTACAAGGTTAAAAAAAACACAGTGACTTGTTTAAATTGAAATTCAGAGAGCAACTCTCGCTTCACTGAGTGTGAATGAAAGTGTGATTACAAGTTTGAGCTATTTCGAGGGGATAGTGAGGTGCAAAATGAGATCATAATTGGCGGCGATACACAGACATACTCAGAATGTACACAGCTGAACTAATGAACAGGACTCACAGGGAAAGGAATATATGTGCGTTATAATAATGGGACTAAAACACTACCTTTGTTTTTTGCTACCTCTGTAGCTTAAGGAAAAGAAAATATGCAGAATTTGTCCAGAGAGTAATTAATAGATTCTCGGGCATGAATAATTACCTAGGTGCTGAGAGGGCCCCAATCTCATATCAAACTAAGGGCATAATTCTCTCAGCTCAGGCACGAAGAACCACTGAACAATAAAGAAGCTTGTTTTGCCCCTCAGTTTGCCTTGTTAAAATTAACTCTGAATAATAGATGGGCTCGGGTCATTCCCAGAGGCACAAATCATTTCACAATTAACCTGCAAAAAAAAGACTTAATAGAGTGCTGTAGTACATCTCTAATGTCACAATAATAACCATATATTTGTCACTGTCTTTATTTCCTTACAGGCAATTTCATTCCTTACTCCACTGGCAGTGATATTTGTGGTGAAGATAATTCAGAGGACGGACAAGACAGAGATAAAAGAGGCTTGTTTAGGTTCGTGGAGTTATTTGTTTGAAATGTCACAAATTTGTTGCTGATTACTGTCAGTGTAATCTAGCCCATTAGAAGTCTTCAGCTGACATTTATATTGCATGTAGTGTAATGCTGTGTGGTTTGGATTTCTTGTAAAATAACTATTAAAAAATGTCTGTTTCTTTAATCCGTTTGATCTTTCCACAGTTCGACCTGCTTTTACTTAACGGTGCAGATCTTTCAGCTTTGTGTTTGCCCGGTACTGCACAAATTGATCTTAATCACAGCAACCACGAGTATTTACCAATTGAAATTTTATGCTGTTTGTTCTATCAGACAACATCTGAGCGTTTCCTCCGCACTGATATGCCATTTTCCACTGGGTCCAGAGGCCTGCAGAGGCTTTGGCACATCAGACAGCATTAAGAAAGTTTAACACAAATCCAATTAAAGATTCTCCCAAAGATGAATGGGGAAGGGGGGGGGGAGCGTAGCTCAGTGCATCGGTCCCGAGATTGCAGAGTTGTGTAGAACTAAACAGGCACATTACTGCCTGCAGAGAGGCACTCCTAGAAGCTGAACGAGAAAGCAGCATCACGCCGAAGAACAAAGACTAAAAGGAAGCCCATTATTTTGACAAGTTTCTACATGATCACATTACTGAAAGTAGCTTTGAACCAATTCTTCCACAAGACTTAATGAGAAAGAAAAGGAAAGCAGCTGTTCAACTGTGGTCTGTGGTTAAAAAGTAGCTTTACCTACAGACCAATTTATTTTTCATGCCAAACTAAAATCACCGAAAAGTAGCTGTCCTCATATTCTTGCTATTTTATGGGGTTTCAAGCAGTCCCCGAGGGTCCTCTAACTCTGAATCTATAAATCAAATTTTCAGACAGATTTAATTGAACTTTCATAATTTGTGGGTTTCGAGTTAGATTTCCCGAGTACCAATGGGAATTCGTTTTTCTAATGTACTGGATTTTAATGTTTTATACAGTGCAATCTGCTAACACACTGCCTCTTTACCTCATTTTCTTTGGAGTGAAAAGGATTGTTTTTCTTTTTAGAGTTCTCTAATAATCCTTTATCATTCCCAAAGTCATGCCGCTTAATTACGTGATTATCTCAGTGAGGATACAACGATGCCATCTTGGAAGTTTGATTATATTTTCCAGAAGACGACTCTCGGAGAACGGCAGATGATCCTGTAATGATTTTTTTATGTGTGTTTTTGGTGACAAAGAATGAATAATATTGCTCAGCATCTGAATGTGAGATCCCATACCACACATATAGTGACGTTCTTATTTACTTATGTTTTTTTACTGTGTGTATGGGGATCAATATTCCATCAAAGCACAAGAATGCATTTGTGTTTATGCTCATGTGTCAAAGCATCAGCATCTAGTTATGAAAGTACTATATAAAAAACGAGGCTCTATGTTTGAACACCTGTGCTGTTAAAAAGAGAGAAGATTTAGAGGGTAGCAATATATTAAGGATATGACAATCGATTTAAACAATCGGTGATTTCGTCAAATCCCACAAATCACCTTGTTTTTCTGTAAGAGCTGAAAGAGAGGGTCTTTGCTAATGTAATGGCCGCGGTCCTATCTTTATTCATGAGGCTACTAATTTCCTGAAACTGTGCCCTAGAGTAATCATCGGGGCAAACTCTAGGGTATATGCATATGAATGCGACCAGATTTGGTTTGCAGAGGCATAGCCCCAATCCAAATGTAAGTAGACCTATTTGGCATAGCGACTGGTGCCGGATGAATACTATATTAGGGGGATGAATATATTAGGATCCCTCATGGTGGGCTAAAAAATGGCTAATCATGCAAGCTCCTCTCGGACCCTTCAGGATTAATTAGTGGATGTGAGGTGAATTTTGGCCGAACTGGAAGCACAGAGTTGCAGGGTGGGAATATACATGCGTGCCATATGGCAGTCCACCGCACTAGATGCACATTATATTTATAGCAACCACTTTCATCAGCAGAAATCTGCTTATTGTGTGGCAGGAGTTAAACGGACATTAAGCGCAAAACACAAACTGTCAAACTGTGTCAGCGTTACGTTTGGCTTTAGGTCAGCAAAAAAACCATTAGTGCATTAATGACCGTCAGCAAGCACCACAAAGGATTTGCTAACATGTTAGGGAGTTGGAGTGGAGCAATAGTTTTATCCTGACAGAGATCTGACAAAGGATGAGGGAAACACGCCGCAATTTAACGTCCCTGCCGAGACGGTATGTGCCTTATTCTGGGATTTTATTTGATCTGCACTGGTTTGCCCAAATTATCCAGCTGTTAAATAACACTGAATATGTGCTCCTGTCAGCCACTCAGGAAGATAATTCATGTGTGTTTTGGCGGTAGGGTGAGTAGATTCATTTCCACTGCGGACTACTGGGATGAACCTATGAGGTCAGGGTACTAATGATGAGTCCCGGTGGTTTTCTTTACAGCTAATTAAATGAACATACATTTGCAGTATAACACCTACCTGTCAACCTATTGTAGTTTTCCTGTTCCCCATCACGGATGTTATGAATAAAACAGGAATCGCTTCACAGTCAGACTAGGCTCTAAAAGGATGCGCTTACGTCAGTTTTTCTGTGAGGATTCTTTCTTCACTTTTATCACATTTTCAAATCTAACAAGTAACACATCAATCTCACCCTTTGTATTTAGTACTAATACTGTTACTAAGGTTAGACATTATATTCAAATGATCCATCTATTTTTTACTGCTTACCTACGTTTTGTTGGTGTGCAGTAGGGCTTACCCCTGCTCATCTTTTCCAGCTATTCTAAGTCTTTTTCAAAGCTTTTCTCAGCCAACCTCTCACCTGCTAGATGTCCATCTATAGAATAGACATACTCAAAAGCAAGGCACGTGTCTCATTGTATTGGTGGAAGAGCAGTGGCTCTATTTGAAGCTCCTTACCCTATCTCGCAAACTCATTGCCGACCCAGTTGATAGCCACGGCTTCAGTTTGAGGTCCTCATTCTTATTCTAACACCCGGCTGCATAAATCTGAATGTTGCTGCTTCATGAAGCTGTCATGACCACTTCATCTGCAAAAGAGACAAAGATGTAATCCTGAGATAATCGAACAAGACACCCTATGCCCCAAGCCTCGACTGAACCTAAAATTTTATCACTACTGTGAGATGAGAAAGCTTATTGCTGGATTTGATCTGACAGACATCTGTTATATTTGGTCCACGGCAATTTACCCACACTCCTAAAACAAAAGCTAGATGGGGCATTTATAGTAGCTCAAAGCACCACGAGTCTCACAGGGTAGCTAAGCGTACAATTTTGTCAGTCCAACTCGCTACTGTTGCTGCTCACACGTGACCCTAACAACCATGTATCCACCTGCAAGGGAAATTCCCATCGATGTTTTATTGCTATATTATATCAGAAGAGAAGTAAACCTGCCAGAATCTTTGTCACACTGACAGAATGAATGATTTACTGCAGCGTGATGGTTTCAATTAGTCCTACAGATGCTAAAAAATGTCAGTCTTTGTACCCCAACACTGTAAAATGTTCATTTCTATGTGTCTCTCTTCCTCCAGCTGTATCCCTGGCTCTTGCTCTAAACGGAGTCTTCACAAATACTATCAAGTTGATTGTTGGCAGGTACGTTAAAGAAGCCCATGTTTTTTTAAAGGCAGTGTCAGTAATGCTAAATGTTAGGCTCTTGGCCCTTGCCACATGAGATCCCTTTTTCACTCTTGACAAGTAAAATGAAATTCTTCCCGTCGATGGTATTGAAACCGCCCTTCGGTTGTTTGATTTTCAGACCGAGGCCAGACTACTTACAGCGTTGTTTCCCAGATGGGCAAATGAATGCAAAGATGCTTTGCACTGGGGAGCCGGCGGTAGTCTCCGAGGGGCGCAAGAGCTTCCCCAGCAGCCATTCCTCCTGTGAGTATCACAAGGCGGTTGACATAAATCACCACCAGAAGTTGCAACACAATACCAGAAGATATCAGACACTCATTAAAACGGCATGGTGCTCTGAGCAACATTTCACCAAGTAGAAACAAAATCTATGACTGACTGGCTGCTGTATGGATGAGGTGTTTCTTGTTGCTCTCTCTCTTTCATGGTAATTACAACATGCAGCAATCAGTTTCATTCAATTTGCGCACCCTAAGTAAGAGTTGAATGCACACCCACCGTTTGATCTGATATCCTGCTGTGCTCAGCTGTGCATTCCGGCTTAGGACACACAAAATCTTATCCTCCAAGCTGTTTTCACTTCAGCAGCATGTTAAATAATTCAAATGTTTTCCTGTTGTCCAGCAGACGAATGTTAAGCGGTATCCATGGAACATTTGCTGGAGGCCACACAGATGCTGAATAAACTCTTGGCATAGCGTGGTGCATCTGGGATGTAAAGGCTTTAATCAAGAAGATACATCTTTGCAAAGATCTATTAATGGTCTTGCCAGCACTGAACAAAAATGTGACGGCGTGGCTTTGGTGTTTTGGGTTTTTATTTTTTTACGGTGTTTTGTTCTGGTGTTTTGCTCATATAAAAGTGCCTAAAGATGGAATTTAAAACAGGTTCTTTGCTAAGTTGTCTGTTATGTGACACAGCACTGGTTCCTACCTTGAGTTAGGTGCCTTTTTCATGTTTGAATGAGTCATAAGCAGAGATAATCTGATTACTTTTCAAGTAACGAGTAAAGTAAGGGATTACTATTGCAAAAATGGTAATTAGATTACCGTTACTTTCCCGTAGGAACGCTGCGTTACTGCGTTACTAAAACCGTGATTTTTTTTTTTGCGAGAATGTCTCATGACAGTGACGTAAGCAAGTGCGACGTTCGTGGCAACAGCTGTGTGCAGATCAACAATGGATAATATATCGAGTGCGGGAGAGAGTATGACCGTGCAGCGTTTAAAGCATGGAAGTACTGACCTTACTTTAAGTTTGATTCCATAAAAAGTGCCAAAAACATTAGTGTCCGTTGTGCGTGGGAAGAAAACTTCTTTTTACAGCAAAAAAAACTCCTAAACTTCCGAGCAAGCACCGAGTAGCTGCCACGGAATGGGAAATTCACAGAGAAACTCGCGGATTCTTCCACTGACCGCTGCGGCACACCTGCACCAGGGTAAACCTCCGCTTACCCTACTCCTGCTTTACAGGTGAAAATAGAGCAACAGGACCGCTGAGTCTTTGACTTTATTTATTTTCTGCTGTGTTTTACTTGCATCTATTTGAAAGAGTGAGTGTAAACACACACAAAAAAATAATATTTTATATGCTGGAATATGCAGAAAATAGGTTTAAATATTAAACAAATTTCTTCCAGTCAGAGAATGTTGCATATAATTAAATTTTTGCTTGATGCATAAAGTTAAAAGATTAAAACTAATAAAACAAGTTTTAAAAAGAGACTTTTCCATTTGGTTACATTTTGTATGATGGATTATGCAGAAAAAGTAGAATTGGGCTGAAAGATCTATCGCTTTATCACCTATTCAGGTTGTAAATCGTGTTTTTAAAAAGTAACTAAGTAACTAAGTAATTAATTACTTTTGAAAATAAGTAATCAGTAAAGTAACGGGATTATTTTGGGGGGGAAGTAATCAGTAATTAGTTACTGATTACTTTTTTCAAGTAACTTGACCAACACTGGTGTTAAGTGACAGGAGCCTGGAGAACTATTACTCAAGTTATGAAAAATTGCAAGAAAGTCTGGCTGCTTGGAAGAAACAAGGGGTGGCTCAAGACTTTTGCACACCACAGTATCTGTTTTTTAAAGAAAGCATCTTTGTGTGCTTTGCTACCGCTTTGACATGCATGGAATGTATTTTGTTTTGCTTGCTTCTGCATTTTCATTACATTTCTACTCTACATCCTCATTCAGAGTTGACAAGGTAATTACGCAGTAATCATTTGTACTGCAGGAATGTGCAAATAAGCAAATTGTTGCATCCTACCAAAACAGTTATTTGTCACAGTAGTGAAAAGAGCTGAAAATGCATTATGAATCTTAAACACCTCTTCTTCTTTTTTTTAAAGATTCTAATGAAACCAAATGAGAATTATTCGAATTATTATTGAGGGATATTGGGCATATGTACAAGAAACGCTCTGCTTCTGAAACGGTTGGGAAATTAGTTTAATTGTCATCCTGCTATGAGTGTGAATGTTTACAGCAGGCTCCTAATCAAACATGAGATCACTGGGCTTTTGTGTGTTACATGCCAAGACCATGTGAATTCAATGATGTAATTTCACAGCTCAGATTTATTTGAAATACATATTTATAGTAATAATGCTAAAGTCTAATGTTTACAGCCTCTCAAACACCTGCTTTAAAGAAAGGCTTTGAAGTGCTGGCTTTGTCCCATTAGACATGGCAAAGAGGGACGATGCTCTGTAATTCACCGCAGCACTGAGCATGGATTACATTCATCTATGCGACAGCTCTAATAGCCTTATGTTGTTGCACAGTGAGTAAGAAAGTGATTGAGAGAACAGTGCGACTGGGGACATAGGGAGCGCCCATACACTAGCACATCTAGAGAGTAGAAGAAATCCAATTTCCCGTCTCTGTCCCTTTTCACCAGACATTGCTTGTTGGACCACGAATAAGTTACAAAGCTTTTACTCAGACAAATGTGGCGTGGGACAGAAGAATAGGGCCAAAGAGAAGACGAGAGTGAATGGAGCCTTGTTTAAAATGGCATCTGGATGTCTCACAAAATCAGTTCTGGCTTGTGTGAAGACATACACTCAGACTATAGGGGAAAAATAAACAGTTTTGCACTCACAGACTCAGAAATGAGGTCACAGATATGCAGTTTGTGTCATTAAAGGATGCACGGTAAAATGCAAACGAAATTCATCAAGAATAGCCAGAACAAAGATATACATATCTATCAGATTCCACTGTTTGTCGACAGCTATTTTTTATACACTCAGACTATTATTATTGCATTTGAAAGTTGTTAAAGCTTCTCACGTTGCCCCCAGATTAGATTTCTTTTTCTTTGCCACATAGCAAAGTAAAAGAATAACATAAATTGGAGGAGACAGGTTCCAGAAAAAAGAAAAACAAACAGATAAATAGCAACTCCCCTGAGTCCGCTGCACCAATATCCACAGCGATAAAGCAACCGGGCCCTAAAGCATTAGCTCTAATTGTCTACTTCATATTCATATTCATCTCACCACTCTCCCCTTGTGAATATTAAGCCATTAGATATGATCAATTAATAAACACTTTTGAAACCCATCTGCCATCTTACCGTCTACAGTCTCTCCGATTCCTAAATGAATCCTGAGAGATGGAGCTAATCACATCTCCAGCTCCTGCTTCTTTCACTTATGCACAACTATCTATATTAAATTACCCTTAGCTTGCCATGTCCATCATATTAGTTGAATGTCTAGGGAGAATTAGGCTGCTGCAGCAGCGTGTCCTCTTATTTCTGCTATAACACAGTCAGACACAGTTCAGTGCAGAGTGAAGGAGCAATTATACAGCGCTAATAAGGAGGTTCTGTTGAGCTTTTGTATGTTAATGGATGAAACAGTCTCCATGCTCAAGTGGTTAATTAATATGCATTACTTCTGTGAGAGTCAGGGTTGTGTCCCACTTGTTCCTGCTGGGGTCAAAAGTCAAAACAGCAAGGAGAGTGTGAGGAAGGCTGGGAGATTGGAAGCATAATAATATGAGTTTGGAGTGGGGTGTTGATGGAAATTCATATTATAAAGTAACACATAAATAAGTAATGAGTTAAGTGTTTAAAGCTAGAATGTAGATAAGTTTGGTGTAATGGCTCAGCCGCAGCCACTGAGATCTTTGAGACTGAACTTCAGCATTGCTCGGAGCTAATGCTAATATTAGCTCATTTGCTGTGTTAATTCTAACATGCCGGTGTCAAAGATAACAATCTTTGTGAAAGTTAGACTTGCAGATTGGCAGTGATCTTGGTTACATCCCAGGGCAGTTACTTTTACCTAATAATAATCAACAGGGAGAATGCCATACGTTCAGTGTCAGGAGTCACAGGGATGTAAAAATTGACATAAATCTGTTTTAAAAAAAAAAGCAACTGCCAGAAAATACGGTTTAAAATGATCTCCTCCCTCAGGTTATACATATAAATGCATGTGGAAAGTCAAGATAATACTAAGTCTTACTCCCAAGTGCAAACATACTGTAATCAATGTCTCTGGCTCATCCTACCAAATACATTGAAGAAATGGCAAGCTAATAGATACAGAGTGCCAAGAAGCCGAGTTTGCAGGCTGAGCTTGACTCCGTGTCCTGCCAGAACTACAACTGAGTTTAATGTCAGCTTTTTTTATACGGACCAAAGTCCTGAACATTTTAACTTAATAGGTAGATAGACTTGAATAAAAACGTAAAGTAATTACCTGTGGGAAAAATGTCTATCAAATCACATGGCAACCTGTCCCGCTGTTGAAATGCTCCAGTCAAAATCCAAAGTAGGTACAGGAGCGTTTCTTGTATAAGAAATAATTGTGCAAATCTTTTGAGAGCCTAAAGAAAAACTTCTAGTTAGCAAATTCTATCTCATTATTTCAATTTATCATGCAGCTCTGCTATTGCCTTTTCTGCTGCACCACATCTCTAAAAAGATGCAGCTACAATTAAAAATCAAAAAGCAAATTAAAAAAAAAAAATGCCTGTAGGCTCAAACCTATAGGTGGTTGCTGGGGCGACGGAGGGGGTGAACAGCAGGCAGCGATGCAGAGCAGCACATGTTAGTGAAAGAAATGGGAAATGTTGGTGTCTAAACAAATTCGGGGTCTTAGTTTGGTGTATGAGGCGAGGAGAGTAAGGCATGTAAGTGTGTATGACGCAGTCCAGCTTGAGCAGTCTGCCTGAACTAGCTTGCAGACTGTGCTCCATTTATGTGGCTGAGCGTTTCCTTTGGATGCACCAGTGGATGCACCAGTGGATGCACCAGTGGATGCACCAGTGGATGCACCAGTGGATGCACCAGTGGATGCACCAGTGGATGCACCAGTGGATGCACCAGTGGATGCACCAGTGGATGCACCAGTGGATGCACCAGTGGATGCACCAGTGGATGCAGTTTCTAACACGTTTACCAAAAAGAAAAACCTTCTTGCATCATTTCCATCTTTTAAAAAAGTGCAAAGTTGGTCCTTCTTCACTTGAAACTTCTGCGCAAACCTTGTGTTTGTTTGAAGATGAAAAAAGGCAATCACACTGTACTCATTACTCTCATTAGGCATCTCTGTTTAGTCTCAGGGGAATAACTTTTTCAAAGCTTTTGAAATGAATGAGACAGATTCATTAACATGATGTTTCCCCCCCATCCTTGGCCTCTTCCCTCTGTCCTCTGTCCTCTTAGGAACTCCTGCCGCTTCTGAAGAAGACAATAACATCCCAGTGGTTATTAAATCAGTGTATAGAGCACATACTTATTGTATTATTCATGCCGAAAAAGCATTTCTATTAGAGCAATCCTCAAGATGTTGACTCACTGTGTCTACAAACATAAACTTTGTGTGTACTATGGCAATAAAAAAGACGATTTTGGCTCAGCTTTGCAGCAGGTTAGATTTAATTTATTCACATTTGTTGTTTCTGTCACTAAATTCTAAAAATAAAGGTTAGACAATATTGTTTCTATCTACAGTTCCCCTATTTTCTGTCTGGAGTATTTCAACATTGTCTTCAGTTGCTCAGATTTATAGACTGCACGTCAGTTAAAATGGGCCATTTGCAGAGTTTTATGTATGAAATCCACATATTACAAAAAAGCTCTGGTATTTAACTATAGCAGCAAATTGCTACAAATCAGGGAGAGTTGTTGTGTGAGTTTGGTGACCTGTGCAGCCTCCTTCTCATAAATGGATATGTGCCTGTCACTCTGAATGAATGATTATAGCGGGAAAGAGCAGTTTATTAGATGGCTGCTCCAGCTGGGTCATGATTTTAGAAGAGAAGAATCAAAGCATGTACAACGCACAGAGTAATGTATACGTTTATCATGTTCAAACAGTGAAGATGACTCTGTGTAATATGATACCCTTTTTGAAGTGTTACATTACTGCTGTTACTAATACAAAAATGATGTGTGGTCTGCTGTCCAGAAATTGAAAAGATAATATTGAAAGTCTTGTTGAACTAATATGAGTTAGACCATGCTGACTGAACATTTCAATGTCCGACTCTATGGTTTATTGATAATTTGGTCCTGTCTTTCACAGTGAGTAATGTAATTGTCTTAGGTATAGTAAGAGCTATTAAAATAAATGGTGTGAGCTGTGATGGGAAATGTGGTGAGGTTGCCCAGAAGTGAGATTGATGGGCAGTGAGGAACGCTTAGGCTGGGGATGGCTTGTTCATAACCTCTGAACAGAGGGACTCAAGTGAGCTAGAAAGCTCAAAAGTAATGCATTATTGGTAATGCTGACAATGTGCAGTGTGTTATTGCATACAGGACAAGGTATAGCAGATACTGGCGCAATTTAAAGCTTGGGGTCCACTAAGCCTCTCTGTGCAATGCGTTGTTAATATTGGGCAGGTGTGAATTTCCTCTGGGAGCCTCTTAAATCTGCTGTATATCACCCAAAGCTTCATTATCTTTGTAGTGTTTGCATCTTTCCTCGCATTAATTGGGCTCCCCAGTTTACCCCAGTCTACTTTTCAAGCAGGATCCAACTTTTGCTCACATCTGATGGGTAAATTGGCTGGCTAGCAAGAAGAAGATACATTGTGAGCAATCCAGCAAAAACAAAAAAAGCAAAGAAAACAAAGATAACAAAAAAACGTAGAAAAATGTAATATGGGAAAGTATTCTGAATAAGGACGCAATGCAGGAAACTACAATATCTCCATAACGTCCCAATGCGAGTAACAGTGAATAACATAGCAGTCTTTAAATAAACCTTATATTAGCCTAAACCAACTGTCCACTATGCTGCTGTAAACTGTCCAGTGTAAAATTCAGAATTGTTAATGGATCCAAGTCATCACCTGAAAGCAAGACAGGCAGCTGTTGGGACGGCTGAACTTTCTGCCTCTTCCTTCTACCCCCATTGGATTTCCTCTGTTTCTCCTGGCTGCACATGTGTCCTGCTGGCCTTAGTATTCTGGGCCAGATTGTGGGGTGAGTGACAAATGGGCATCTGATGGGTGAGGCTGGGTGCTGTTCGGCCTGCTGTAGCAGTTAACTAATGACCCTGTGCCAGGGCAAAGATTAATGGCTCCATCACAAAACCTTTAATTCTGATAATTAGACTGCTGCTTTTTCTACAACATCAGTTAAAACAAGGGGTGGTCTCTTCAGCATTGCATGTCGAGTAGCTCAGTCACGATGTTTTCTTACTCGGGGCTTTATTTTTCACTGTAACGTATGTTTCTGTGTGTATGTGTGTAATTTATAAACTCTAACCCACTCTTGAGACGTATGATTTGGGACATGTGTGTTCTCTTCTTTTTGTGAGTGAGTGCTTCCATAGGATCACTAATCCAATGATTTTCTTATGTACGGCAAATTTAGACCATTACCAGTGCATGTGTTTGGACTGTGGGAGGAAAACCGTGCACCCAGAGAGAACTCCCACAGAACTCAAACATAGTCCTTATATAGAAAAGCCCCAGCTGACTCATGGATTCAAACCCAGGACTTTCTTTGTTTGTTGTTGAGGCGAGAGCTGTTCAGTGTTCGGTCATTAGGAAGCTAATTTTTTCACGTGGGATGCACACATTGATGCCGCAAACAGACCTCATTTTGCAAGAGTATGCAAATTGCTAAATGAGTCTCCTTGAGAGTGTGGGCTCTGCTTAGCTCTGTAAGTGGAGTTTTCTGCTTGCTCCCGTCTGCTCCTAGGCACCTGCAGAGTGTTTCAGCACAGCGTTTAGAGACTGCCGTCTCAGTGAAATTACCTGTGAGTGGGTGGCTGTGGGAAGAGGTCAAAAACTCCAACAACATCTCATCATAACGACTTCATTGTGATGATCCCTTGAAAGCCACAAGCCAAAACACCTTGGTCAATTAAAACATGTTTATCTGTACATTGCAAGTTTTGCTGGAGGTTTGACCTCTTTCCATTTTCTTTATCATTCAATTCATGCACATTGAAAGCAGGTAAAAGTGCAGTGGAAACAGATACTCAACTTCTGAAAAACTGCTGCAAAACTCCTATCAGTTTCCATTACATTTTTCCAAAATGCTCAACAGTTACACAGATGGATCAGCTGGTCAGTGAATCGATCTCTAACTCCTCCACAGGTTGAAGTATCCTTGGGCAAGGTACTGAAGTCCAAGCTCAACCTGATGCTTAAGCATGTGTGTGTTTGTGTGTATGAATGTTAGTGTTGTGTGTCATAGGGTAAAAATGAGACTTATAGTAATAAGTTGCTTTGACTGCTCAGCTGAATAGAAAGGTGACTTATAAGTAAAATTTTATTTACCTTTTAAACTACATAAATATATGGGTAGTATGATTTTTCCACAGCTTGTGTTTTGTCCTTTCTCCCTCACCTCATCCTCAATCCATCACGGCAGATGGCTGCCCCTGCCTGAGCCTGGTTCTGTTGGAGGTTCCTTCCTGTTAAAAGGAAGTTTTTCCTTCCCACTCTTGCCAAGTGCTCATACAATAGGGCAGGGGTATTTAACTAAAATTTAAAGAGGTCCACTTAGAAGAAAGTTACTGAAGCAAAGGTCTGGATGATCATAATGTTTAATTATATACATATATGTATGATTTTTCAAAATTCTCTCCATTAAAGGTTAAAGTGTTTAACTTCAGAAAAATCTAATAAAGGGAGGAAAATCTCGAATTGCCTCTTTTCTGTTTCCTATCCGGACTGAAAAGTCTCAACCATTATAAATCTCAACACAGCTGAACAGTTGTGAGCAGTTTTAGAGGCTCCCTTTATTCCCCTCTTTTAATTATGGAGAGAAATGTGCCGCAAAAAGGATTGCAAATGTGTAGAATGTGTTCCACAAGTGTAAATTTAGACTTACAAATATGGACACCGATTTTATGTGTAACTTTCTAGGACTCTCAAGCGCGTGCTTTAATCCACACACAAGTAAGAAGCAATCTGACCACACGTAAAACTATTTTACAAACGTGTGCGTCAAAACCTGAAGAAATACTGATCATTTACACACAAATTTATTGTGAGTGAATTGAGCTCTAGCTTGTCCTGCAAGGATTTTAAAGCTCATAAACATGTGGAGGTGCTCACTGATGAGCTGGGAATGATATTTAGTTTTGATTATAATAACTGTGGAGAAAACTGCCTCGGTTAAGTGCGTAGACCGAAACATGGTCAAGATGCACAGGGCTACTTTCCTCATACCTGAGAAACCTAACTCAGTTGAAAAGTGCAAGGATCAGCACATACAAGCTGCTCTTTCAGGTCCTCATCATCTTAGAGATCAACAAATTGTATCTGGCGAAGCCCAGCGTTCACCCATTGCTCTATTTTCACTGTCCACTTTTCATTTTTGCACAGCACCGTTCGTTCCTAATTTTTTCCTTCCTTCCTCCTTGTCAATTTTTTAAGCTTTTCACACAATCGTCTGTATTTCTCCCTTTCTTTCTTTTCATGTGTAACTTGTGTAACTCTCAGCTATTGACACTGTAGAGTCAGTGTTTACCACCTGGAATGCACAGAGCTAATTGGCTGAGTGGTATCACATCACTCTATTATTTATATTTTAGGGTCATTACATTATAATATAAAACCCCTTGAGGCAACTGTTGTGATTTGTGTGTGATTTGGTGCTATGTAAAAAAAAACTGAATTAAAAGTAACTGAACTAGCCTTGTGTGACTGGCTCACTGACTGTATTTATATCAAGAGCCTAGATCAAGACAACAACTGATACGAATGTTGTAACATAACATTCAATATTGATTTGTCTCTCTTTCTTTCTCTTTGTCTTCCCTCTAGTTGCATTCTCAGGTCTTGGTTTCACCTCCTTCTATCTGGCAGGAAAGTTGCAGTGTTTTACGGATCAGGGTCGCGGGCGTAGCTGGCGTCTCTGTGCTATGGTGCTGCCTCTTTACAGCGCCATGATGATCGCACTGTCCCGAACCTGTGACTACAAACATCACTGGCAAGGTCTGCCTTAAAGCTTAGACACGAGATTTTCCTCCATTTATTTGAATTATTGCCACAAAAAGTCTTGTGCCCGTGTCAGCCAGAAATTATTGATGTTCAGTCCAACCTTGCTCAAGGCACATTTGTAATTGTAGATGCAGATGAGTAATGAGGCCTATGCTTGTAACAGCTGTATTCCTATAATCACAACAAGCTTTAACTTCATCATCACACCTGACAAATTGAGAGGAAGCTAAAAAGTGCAGCCGGTACGATAAATCCAACTAAGAAGTTTGCTTGTTTGTCCAACAGGCGTAAAATTGTGTCTTAAAGAGCTGTCTTTAAGATATTGCATAATGATTAATTCCTGAAAACTCCATCAGATGCATCATATCATTCACCAGCTTTGGGAGGAGATTATGATTATAAGGTTAAGGTTTCATGTTTCTCCACATCATTATTCTTTCTCTGTTTTAACTTCATATATTTACTAAAAGACTTGGAGAAAAACCTGGGATGGAGGGGTGAGGCGAGAGGAAGCGAATGAATATGTGGGTGAGGTGTGTAAAAGCGTATGTGCAAATATGATGACAGTTCTGTCATGGGGTGTTAATTAGCTTTAGAGAGCCATATGTTCCACTTTTTTTAGGAACTAAAATATATTTACAAATATATATATTAGCAAAGCACCTACAGCAGTTCAAGACAAACCAATCATTGCATGGGTCCTCATTGTGTTTCTTAGCTCGACTTTTTCTCGTGAATCTCCTCAGCAAACTGTAAGTACGCAGAGGACTATTAAACTTGAGGGGGCTCAATCTGCTCCCACTGTAAACACAGGCTGGGAGCTGCCATTAGCCAGGCTGTGGCACCATTCTCGATAGATACTAATTTTCCTCACCATTCCTTTTCACTTTGGATGTGCCCTCTGTTCTCTGAGGGGAAAAGGCTGGCCTTCCACACGCCGTCTCAACGAGGCCGCCCAGCTAATATATCGCATCAAGTCACAGTCTATTAAATTCGGTTGACAGCAGTCGATGAAACATTCAGTGAGCAAACTCGTGCACTGTACAGCTGTTGAATGGCGGGAATTGATGTTGCAATATTTTTTTCATTTCACCCAGAAGGACGAAATAAAGGGAGACCTGTGGAAAAAACATCATTTTGATATGGCAGAAGCCTCTACTTGAGCTGTTTCAGCCACCAGCTGGCTGTGTCATTTTGATCTATAAGGAGCAATATAGACTTAATACTCACCATGGCAGTGTGATATTATATGATATATTATAGCTTAAAGGTGGCTAGGTATAATACAAGCCTGTTCAGCATATGACAAAGTGACACAGACAGCCTCCTGTCCTGAGGCAAGTGAAGCCACCGCTCAGCAGAGCAGATTCATTACTCTCCCTTTCAAGTTTCTTTCATCGAACTCCAAACTACAGTATAAGCACTGCAACACATACATCACTGGCTTATTAATTGTGCTAATTCTATTTGCAGGTGTTATTTTACTTCCTTCACGCAGACTAAACTTAGCTATCCATGCATTCCTTTAAATATATCTGTTTTTGTGCCTCGCAGACGCTTTTGTAGGAGGAGTGATCGGGTTGCTGTTTGCATACATTTGCTACCGCCAGCACTACCCCCCCTTCCTGCACATGGACTGCCACCTGCCTTATGCCAGCCTGGCTGTCGCCACGCACACGCCCATGCATCCTCAGGACGACCCGCAGCCCACTGACAACGCCACCACCCTTCCCCTGGAAGGCTTGACTGAAGGGCCAGTATGACTAGTGGCCACCACTGAGACTACCCCCAACGCCCTCACCAAGCCGCCAAGCCCACCCCCCATTCCCAGTGACTGACTGACTCTTGTATACATTCCAGTGGACAGTGAAACGCCTCATGCATTTCTATTCTCTTAAACCCCACACTGCGGGTTGCACCTACATTATTCCTGTTTTGTTTTTTTTCTCTTTGATTTTGCTCAGCAGCCATTAAAGTCTATATTTAGATGTGTTGTATGCGAGGAACCTACGAATATGGGACATTGCCACAGAGAGGGACGAGAAAAAAAAATGTTGAAAACCTGAGGAGATGTCTTACTAATGGCTGTGAAAGAAGATGAAAATATTGCCAGTTTTCGCTGGAATCTTTCTGCATAATGAGAGACACGGTTGGCAGGTTGCTATATGCTAGAGTATATTTATTGTTTGGTTGTAAAGGAATGGGACAGATGGTTGAGGAGATCCCATGAAATGTCACAGCAATCAAACCATGAAATTAAACTAGTGTTATTGTATATGTCACACTTTAAAACAAAATGTGGAATCTGATAGCACCTCATGCCAGAAACGAAACAACATCCTGTGTTTCATTTAAATCTACAGATGTCTTCTGCATTTTGTAGGGCACCAGGCCTAAAACTTTAAGGCATGCAGGAGCAGTCTATATTCATACCTCTACTATTTCCAGCAGTTTTATTTTATTGTCTGGCAGCATAACGATAAATAAAGAACCAATACTCACTTAGGGAAGCACAGCTCCATGTCAAAAGCAATGTGGTTTTTTTTCATTATTCAAATTCTCACCATTCTCTTGGGCTTTAAACCCTGCATATCACCACTTCCTCATTTCTCTTCCTCCTCCTCTCCCTGTCACCATCAAACTCTATTTTTCACTTGCTTTGCATTTAACACTTGTTCCCCGAGGTTGCACAGGGACACGGACCCTCAGTGGGGGCAATCAATAACAGCCAAGCGGGAATGCTGTGGCAGAAGCGTGTCTGGGAAGGCGCAAACTCCAATCTGCTTCTGCATTAATCCTCATTAAGCACGGTCAGCCAATGCTCCTTATGAGGGCATTAGAACTATATGAGGTGCCCCGTGAACTGCCCATGCATCGCAAATGGCTTTCAGTCTAATGTAGCCCCACAAATAGACAATCTAGTATTCAGCAGACTACAGATCTGAACCCAGGGCTGTGATTATGATGTATTTATCATCCATTAAAGTTCGATTTTTTCTTAATATAGGGACAGCATGTTGAAACAAGCAAACACCAAAGACCTGTAGGGTTATTTTTATGCCTAGGTAGTATGCACCAAGTTTTTCATTATGAACAGAAATCCCAGATAGCTAGATGACTGGTTTCCTATCATCAACAAAGCAATTTGTAGCCTTTTGCAGTTAGAAATGATGTTTTTTTTCATTGCCTTGGTTACTATGCGCTTTTTTGCCATTGCTGTGACATTAATGGGAAAATTCGATATTAGGACGGCTCTAACCCAAACGAGCACTAAAAAGCAATGTGTTGGGCGATGCAGGAGAACTGCACAGCATAACAGAATGAATGAGCAGCAAGCCAAATGTAGAAAGCTTTTTTTTTTTTCAAATCCTGTCAAGAAGCTCGTGAGCAGTGTTTTTACATTCTCTACAGTCTGTCGCCACATATGTTTTAGTGGAAAACATCAGCTGTACCTTCGGCTGTTGTTTCACTTTATCCTGGGCACAGTTTGGCTCGTGGCACAAAGGTAGAGAAGGAACAATCTCTCTGATCAAAATGGCTTTATACATGATTTATTTAAACGTGTCACAATTAAGCCTGAATCACAAATGCAACCCATTGGCAGCTGTTGAAAAGCATTCGTGTGTGTGCGCGCGCGCGAGCGTGTGAATGTTTTTGTGTACAGCGTTTGACAAGGCCGATCTCACAATGATGCAATACAACGTGAAACTTTACAAAGAACGAACGTTTCACCAGAGGGAAAAAGGTGCTCGACGCTGCGCATCAGACTCTGTGATGGGACTTGAGACTCTGAGAGCTGACTGTAAGAAAGGAGAGTGACTCCATGGAGTCTTTCAGCACATGACTGCAAATGTGTCACTGTGAGATACTGGCTTTGTAAGGCAGATTTTCAGAGATAAAATGGATTGTGACACAAATACACAATGTTCTATACCTGCATTTGCCTGACTGATGGCGGTCTGATGTTTGTACTCTGTCATTTAGTTTTCTCCTATTATGTGGTACTGTATATTGCAGGAAAAGCATTGTTCAGAAGTCTGTATTTTCACCTTTTTTCAACAGGGGGTTTGAGTTCCCCGCTCTCTTAGAAATAATCTAAGATCACGGCTTGTTTTCATTTGGTGCTATAGATGCTGTTGTAGCAGTTGGTGTCCTGTTATTTCAAATGGTTGATGTGTCACTAAGAAATGAAATTCAATCTTTTTTTAGAGAGAGAAAGAAGAGTTATTAAAATAAATATTTAATTATTTTAAATTAGATAAGCAGCCAGTGTGTACTCCTCAGATATTTTTTCCAGATGTTTCACCTTCACGAGGACTGAAGGCATAAATAAACTTAAGAAAATAAAAATGCTGAAGAATATTGAGATGATTGTCAGCTATCATGAATAGATGTCTGAAGAAAAAAAAAAGAATCTTTGTTCATGGCATGCCAGTTCCATTTGTGAGAAGATTGTTTTCTATCAATAAGCATGTCAGGCCTTGAGAAGTCTTTGAGCTGTGTTTTGCTATTTGTATACTTTATGTACAATAAAGGACTGCAGCTGTGTGAACCTTGTCCATGAAGAATAAAAGGATCCTAAGGTATCTTGTGCGATCGTGGGGGTCTATACTAACTCTGATGAAAGAAACTGAAACTCACAAATCAAGGTTTGGGGTATTAGAATTAAAAAAAATTGTATTTAGCAGCTACTACACTGTTCCTTATATTATGCAAATGAACAATCTTAGATTGTGCAGTAGCAAACATCTGAATGAGCTCAGTTAGTTCAGTTACTTTACGCTTCAGCGGAGCTGCCATCGGTTAGCACAGCGCAAGCAGAACTTTGGTTTAAGTGTGTGTTGTGCTTTACTGCACCAGCTGTGTTGCACTCTTGCTTAGGGAGTTTCCAATAAACATATTTGTGCCTAAGACTGCCTGTTGATTTTCATAACCTGATTGGGTTGCTGTCAGTGACAGCTCTAGCTTTTCTTTTCTTTTTTTGGCCATGCTAATGACAGCAGTGCTAATACGTTGGTCGGTCAGTTCGCCACTCTGGAATAACTGCAGCTCTTGGATGAGTTGGCATAACGTATCTTACACACATTCTTCTTAGTGACTTTGGTGATTACTTGACTTTTGAGTTTGGCCTCAAATGGGTGGCCTGTGGTAATTATAAACCGCACTCCACATTTTAATCTTTCTTTTTTTAATATAAATTACAAGAAGTATATATTTGGATCTTTTAAAAGATAGGACCCAATTACTGTGAGTTAGTTTCATGGGAAGGAGCCAATGCCAATACTAACACTACAGAGGTGTAATTGATTCACCTGGTGGCGACTAAAGAGGTAAAGATGCCTTTTATTAAGCTTTCAAGTCAACTGAAACTCTTTTAAGATTTTAAGATAGCTTGTTAATGAAAAAAAAATATGAGCAGGATTTTTATTTATGGAAAGTTTCCTTAGAAAACACTTTTACAGAACTCTGTGCAGTCTTAGGTATGGCTTCTATAGGCATTAAGAGGGTTATTTGGTTAACCGCCAATATGACCACCCCTCTAAATTCAAAAGTTTGTCAGTTTGTTGATCTGCACCTCTTAACACCTTTATTTTACAACTTTTACATCTGTAATAACACAGGTGTGTGTCATAACTGTAGTGTGATAACTGAATTTATTACAGTAATGCATTACTGTGTAACCCTTTACCCTAACACTGCTCCTCTTTATATGAGAGCATTCTTGAGTTAAATGTAAGGCCATCTGACAGCTAAAACGTGGCTGAAATCTGAAAACAAAATGACTGAACAAGAAAAGAACCAAAGAGCTGATATGGCCTAGTCAAAGTCCAGACCTCAATGCTGAGACAAGACCTTCTGAGACCCACAAACATCAATGAACTAAAGCAATCTAAGGAGCTTAGAAAGAAAGCGACCGGACTTCTTTAAGTCTCTTTAGAAGTCCAGTCGCTTTCAAACCTGCAAATAATAGAGCGTGAAAATACATTCAGTAAATTGAATGGCTAAAATTTCAAACCCTTTTCATGAAGGCCTTTAACCCTTGTGGCGGTGTTACTCATGGAAGTAATTCCTCCTGAGTAATAAGATAAAGACATCACGGATCAATGAGGTTGTTGCTCCCAGACATCTCCCCTCATTGCACTGACGAGTTGCTGTGATGTGTCTTTTTTCCACAGCATATTAAAGTGTGATGACAATTGTGAAAGCAAACGGCCTCAAGGTTGGCGAGGGTAATTGAAAGAAAAAACAGAAACTCAGCTGAAACATTTAAGTGCTGTGTGATGTCTAAACCCCCCCACCCCCCCCCACCACCCCCCAATCCAATCAGACCCAGCAGAGCTGCAGCACCTACTTCAACAGTAAGTGGAGAAAATCTCCCTGCTGAGAGTGAATCTTTGACAACCTGAAAACTCCAGGCTTCACCTAACACCTCAGACAGGTGTGAGGGTGTGAAATATGATCCATTCTGCAATAAAAATTTATAAAGTGAACGTAATCTGACGTTCACAGTTGTTTGTTTGAATTTGACAGTGAGCTGGTAAATAAGCACAATATTTCCTAGGAGCTGGCGCTTCTGCTAGGTACAGCAGATAGTGTCGTTTCAAGGCACATTGAGCACAGGCGAAACTGAAACCCCCCCCCCCCACACACACACACACACACACACACAATCACTATTACACAGAAAGCCACAGTTGAAAATGTCTTATGGAAAATTTGGGAGAAGCCTCTTGCTGTGAACTAATAGAGATATTGTTCTGAATCGCAGAAAATTAAAATTTCATACAGCAGTAAAAAGTAACACGTTTGTTTGCCTCAAAAATAGGCAAGATGATTTCCATTCAGTATGTGATTGATTAGAGTGCTCAATCACAAGCAAATGTCATCCCTCAAAACACCCAGTATTGTTTTCCTGTCAAGGGCAGCTCCCCACTTCTGGATGAGCAGTGCCATTATGGGAGTCAGATCAACCTAGATCTAATGCATCAACAGTCAGCTGGCATCTAATATCACTTAACATTGCAATACCCTTCAGGAGGCTGCACACATAAACATAGTGTTTTCAAAGGGGGTTTCAAACAGAATGTGCTTAGACTATAAGGAAAGAGGGGTCGTTAATATGGTAATTAGTTATTGTAGATGCTGATAGGATATCTAACAGTGAACACACACACACTATCTACCCTATATACATTTTTCAGCAGTGTAAACAAAAAACAGCTCGATTAAAAACGCTGTTAATCAATATACATGGCATTATCTTTGCAATACCCAAATAACAGAATTCCACCAACACTAATAGTGACACTTATCAGACATGTGCTTCAGGTCAGATCTCTGATATTAAAGCAACAAATCAGTTGCAGAGTTGGGAAATTAAAATTATTAGAGTCACACAAAAGTAGCAGTTTTATGCATAACAAGAAAAATTGGGGTAGATGTGCTTTGCCAACTTAATGCAGAACATGAGAATGTTTTTGCCAAATATATCTGAAGTATTGCCGTTTTTAATTGGTTTCAGTCATTCTTCTGTGCTGCAGCAATTAGGGGATCGTCCAGCGTTTTAGTATTTTATGTTCATAGTCACAGGACTCAAAACTAATTATCTTGCAAACGATTACTTTACAGTAAGTTTAGGTATAGCGGTTCAAAGGATTGTTAATGCAAATATCTATAGCAATTGACTGCGTTTAGGGATTTAAGAATGGTCAGGAAGAACTGCTGAAGTTTAAACTGAGCACCACATAGAACAGAAAATTGACTTTAAACAAGTCGTGGCTGCTGGTCAGACGGACTAAGCTGAGTATTTAGTAGAAACTGCTAGTAGGATTTTCCCATACAACCATCACTGAAAGGTTAACAAGAATTCTCACAAAAAACAGGGAAAAAGAAGAAAAAAATATCCAGTGAGCAGCAGTTCTCTAAATGAAAATTCCACGTTGACACCAGAGGTCAGAGAATGGCCAAACTGCTTCGAGCTGATGTCAGCAGTAACTTGTTACAGTCAAGTCATACAGAAGATCATTTCTGAATGCACAACACATCAAACACTGAAGCCGATGGGCCACAGCAGCAGAAGACCACACCAGGTGCTACACCTATCAGCAGTGACTTGGCAACCGAGCCCTTTCTTTAGCATAGTTCTGCTGGAGGTTTCTTCATATTAAAGGGGAGTTTTTTCTCCTTCCCACTGTGCTTGGCATTTGTTTCTTTAATATTGTAGAGTCTCTTTAGTGCCTTGAGAACACTGTTCTCGGGATTTGGTGCTATGTAAATAAAATTAGAATACAAATAATAAATTGATTGAACTCACATTGACTGAATTGTGCAACAGAGGGAAAAGACTTACCTGATCTGAAGTCTCAATTTCTCCTGTGACATCCAGCGTGTAGGCTCAGGCATAAACAACATGAAGCCATGGATCAAACCTATCTTGCATGAACATTTCAGGCTGCTGGTGTTGTTGAAATCTTGTAGAAAGTATTTCCCCAGCACACTTTTGAGCCCCTTAGTACCAGCTGAGTATTGCTCCCTCTCTTTCCCATCTCCTGATGGTTGCTTCCAGCAAACTCAAATCAAACTTGAACATGACACTGAGTTCACTGTACTCAGTGGCCTCCAAAGTCACCAGAGCTCAATCTCTAATAGAGCACCTTTGGGATGAGGCGGAACCAGAGATTCATACCACAGATGTGCAGCTGATAGGTCTGCAGCAGTTGTGTGATGCTGTCATGCAAATGTGGACCAAAATCTGAGGAATGTTTCCAGCACATTCTTAAATCAATGCAGTAGTAGTGTCTAATTAGAGCAAGACTGATGAAAACAGGGGAAACCTAGTTCACCTTTTCACTCCTGTGTGGCTTTATTTCTGTAAAGGATGAAAATATTGAAGGGTTTTTTGTTTTTTTCTGGACAGGGCTTTAACCCAGGTAGACTGGGTTAAATAAAAAAGAAAAGTAAGGCGTCATGTTTCAAAATTGGGATTAATTAAGTTTGTCAACTTCAGACGCCCGCCCCAAAAGTTCTGCAGCAGGAAATAATCTAACAACTAAATCATTTCATTATTTTATTATAACAAATGCATAAATAATAAATCCACGTTCCTTCTGTCTTTTAACTTCATATAGTGTGTTTTTTTACACCACATGTGAATTATTAATGGATGCAGATTCTAGTGCCACATAAAGGAGTCATCGGATTTGCTCATATTTAATGGATCAACCAGGAAATATAGTTCTCATACTTGTTGTTCTAAATGACTTTGGAAAAGAAAAGTAGCAGAGATATGCTGCCAAGCTTCTTAAAGCCAGCCTTAATTAAAGCCAAAACTTACAGAGAGATCGATATGTTATGTGTATGTTTAAATTACTCCAAGCACAGCAAAGCCTCTGTGGCTTTTGGCAGAAGGAGTATTTTTGTGTGGGTCTACACCTTTGTCTGAGTTCATTACAGGGTTTATTCAGCCATATAAAACAATATTCTAAAAAAAAAAGAACGAAAGAAGAAGGGGAAAAAGCTGTACGTGTGGAAGGTAGCATACACAATAATTCTCCAACTCTGCATGAATCACAACTAAAATGGAAACTGACATTCATAATAGATCAATAGCAATGAGCAGACAGCTGTGGATGTACTTTTCATGCTCCTGTAAATTCCTCAGGGCGCTGTGCTATATTGCAATGTGTCATGTCTGCCTCATTAATACACAAGCCACAATTCTGTCAAAGTGCAACATTCAATATAAACCTGAAAGAAGGGTTGGGGGAATTGTTGGCAAAGCGGGTAGCAAGCTCACGCTCTCCTTTCTTAAATGTTAAGTACCAATTCCACTCTTGTTTGACTCAGAGGGACAAATTGATCCATATCATTTAGAAATATGATGCAGACAAGTGTTCGAGTATAAACATACTAAACATACGTGGGAGAATGAGCGCTCTCTATTTTTATTTTGTCAGTTAGTTATGAGATAGAGTTTTGAGAAGCCATCAGTAAAAAGAGACAGCCTCACAGCTGTTGCTCTTTTATATGGCTGGTCAGTGAAGTGGGTGAAAAGCACAGTAAGATATTATTAGGTGAAATGCTTTAGTGCGGTATTAAACAGGTTTAAGCTACAAAATCAGCAAAACCAAAGTGAAATTTGAGGACAGCTCCATCCATCTCTGCTCACACCGTTATTTAGTTGTATTACATTCACATTGTCTCCTTACACTTTTTTCACTCCCACAGTCCACAGTATTCTCGTTACTTCCTACTCTTCCTTCAGAGGGAACACAGACCTGTGCTCTGTGCCAATAATATTAGTTACATCTGTCCAACTCCTCAATATGGCACACATATATCTAATCAGCCAGTCGCCAAACCACTCACATGCATTTGGGCATGTGGATATTGTGCCTTTGAATCTGGTATGGTTGTTTGTGCCAGACAGGCTTGAAAACAAAAGCCAGTCTTGAGATAAACAACATGAAAGCATCCATCCAGTATGAAAGATTCAGAGTGCTGATCGTGGCGTAGCCTGTTGATGTAGGAGGCATTTTCTGGAACACTTTGAGCTCCTAATTGAGCATGATTAAAACAAAAAACAAAAAACAAAGCCTATGTGAGTGTTTCTGGTCATGATCATGCTTTAACCTTCCAGAGTATTAGGTATTAGAATTTGGATAAACACGAAGCAATTGTAACCTGTTCCAGAACTTTTTTTTTTTTTTTAATTAGTACAAAACAATTTTTTTTCCTTGCCCCTTTTACCCAACCACAGAAGCAAAGATTCTGGATTTGTTTAATAGATTTTACACCAATATAGGTTTGCTTCAAGAAAAATACAAAATGTATCACAATCTCTTTATTACTGTGTATAGATGAAGGAAGATGGTGCAGATGTGGTCTAGACAGCATGAATAAAGTGATGAAATCTTATCAAATCTTATTCAACTAAGAGCAACCGTTTTTAAAGGGAAAATTCAACTTGGAACTTTTTTAAAATCATTGATAAAAACTTCAGAACATAGGGATGTGCTCGGAGCAAAACAAAACAGGAGCACTAGAAGGTCATAAAACAAAACACGCGTCCAAAACCAAAAGAAGACAAAAAAGAAACACACCGGAGCCCAAGAAAACCAAGTCCAAAAACAGAACAGTTCAGGCCGACAGCACAGGAGTCCGAACAGTTCAGGGGGCCGACCGTGCGGACGGCCACGGCGGCGATGGCCAGACAGTTCAGGGGGCCGACCGTGCGGGAGGCAGCGGCGGCGTCGCAGGCGAAGGAGACAACAGGACTGGTCCGTAGCCCTACCGTGCGGAAGGCAACGGCAGCGACTCAGGCGAAGGGGGTCTGGAGGCCGTCCACGATGGCGATGACGCCCAACCAGTGGCTGGAGGTGTGGAGGTTAAGGCCGGTCGTGCTAGGTGTAGACGAGGAAGTGGCAAGCCAAGCGCAGAAGGGGACGCTGAAGGCGAAGACACGGAGGCAGGACCAGGCGACGCTGAAGGCGACGACACGGAGGCTGGACCAGACGAGGATGAAGGCACTGAGGCTGGACTTGCATGGTTCTAGAGAAATCTATGCAGCAGTTCCCAGTGGTTTCCTTTAAATGGATTTGTCTGACAAAATAGGACCAAATATATGCTCTTGAAGAAACTGATGTAAACATAAAAAATACTACCAAAGCAGAGATTACGTTTTCACACCCTGCACTTGCTATAAGAACTTATATCATTTTGTAACACATCTGACAAGCTTGTAACCTTGTCAAATCAGCCTCTGTGATCTAATATGTACTGTATGATGCACTGTTTGAATGTGCTAATACTCCTGGTACATGGCCCCAGTTGTCATTAGTGTTTGATAATATTTAAAACAAAAACCCTCTTCAAATAGTACATAGATTACTGTTATTTTCTCATAAGAACACTGCGTTACTGTGTTACTACACCGCTGTGATCTTGTTTGCGAGAGTGTCTCATTACAATGACGTAAGCGTGTGCGACATCCGTGGCAGCAAGAGACGTGTGTAGATCAACAATGGATTATATGGAGTGTGGTAGAGAGTACAATCATGCATCGTTTAAAGCGTGGGCGTACTTACATTACTTTGAGTTTGATTCAAACATTAGCATGCTCTGTGCACTCTGCATGGGGAGAAAACTTCTTTCTGCAGCAAAAAAACAACCTTTAAACCTGACCAAGCACCTAGCACACTGCCACGGGAATGTGAAGTTCACAGAGAAACCCCCGGATCCCCCCAATGATATGACCGCTGCGGCACCGGGCGAACCTCCACCCGCCCCACTCCTGCTAAACAGGTGAAAATAGATTATTATTGTGTTATTACATATTCAGGTTGTGTATCAGGTTTTTTAAAATTAACTAAGTAACTAAGGATCTAATTACTTTTGAAAATAAGTAACGGGATTACTTTTTTGGAGAAGTATTAAGTAATTAGTAACTAATTACTTTTTTCAAGTAACTTGAACAACACAACTCATGGCCCTGTTAATCTCTGCGGGATTCTTGATTCATACCATCTTTAAATCAGGAACATAAACAAGGCAATAAGCCAGAGAAATGCTGTGGAAAGGCGGCAGCTTATCCTATCAAAGTACTGTACAAGATTAGAGAAGTTGATATCATTAAAAAAGACAAAAGAAAAAAAATGGACAAAAGTTTCTTGTGTGTTTCAAAATTGTCCTCTCAGTTCCTGCTGTAGAGGTAAAGTGTTCAAAAAGGCATTTGGGGTCTTTAAAAAGTCTCCCTCTTTATCAAGCTATTGCCTTCACCTCAGGCAGGAATGTCTCCCAAAACTTTATGAGCTGGAATACAATCAGAGTGAGAAGAATGGTAAATGGTAAATGGACTGGTTCTTATATAGCGCTTTTCTACTCTTTCTGAGCACTCAAAGCGCTGTATACAACTTGTACATTCACCCATTCACACAAGCACATTTTTCTAAGTGCTTTCTAAGTAACATTCACACACATTCATACTCCGATGGATGCATCGGAGAGCAATTTGGGGTTAGTATCTTGCCCAAGGATATTTGGCATGCAGGCTGGGGAAGCCAGGGATCGAACCACCAACCTTCCGATCAGTAGGTGACCTGCTCTACCACCTGAGCTACAGCCACCCCAATAAGACAAAAGACTATTAAAACTTTTTTTTACAGTAAGATGTTAATCGTTACCGATGTTTAATAGCCATCTTTGTTATCCTCACTCATGTGGATTTGATCCTTGATCGCAGAAATTACCCGCTGTTGAGACTGCAGCATCGCTTCCAGGTATTTAATTATCTGGCACTTGAGGTCCTTGGCTTTCTCTTTCTGAAAAGACAAGAGTTGTCACATTTAAGGCTCAAGCCAGCTGTAGGAATTTCTGGCAGAAGTTCTGAGGTCAGAACTTTAATATTCACAAGAGCTGAAAACCAGCAACTTTATTGTGAAGAAGAACCCACTGTAGCTTTTGGCTTTCATCAGGGGAACAGTGCCCCAACGTTATTTATTATTACCTGCTCTGTTCTCACATTGATGTGAATCCAAGCAAAGGAATGAAGTGCATGTTTGAAACCAACCATCCTGAGCTCACAATGAAGCTGCATATGCTACTGGAAAAACCACAAGTGTTCACGTCAAATATATATTCGAACATTGACAAAAAGAGCAACATTAATTCTACTTTGATGCAAACTTGTAGTGAGACATTAAAAGAAACATTTCCCAACATACCTCAAACCTGAGAACCTCCTTGTGTACAGTCATGCCAATTCTGTCAAAATCTCTCTCGTACTGAGTAACCCTCGCCTCCAACTGACGACACACAAAGGGAGAAAAAGAACCTACTTTTTTTTAAGCATGGATTGAAATGCGGTGGCCTTGTTGAACACTCCACACTCCACATTAAAAAATGGCCATACGCAAGATTTTTTTTCTTCTTTTTATTAAAATAATTAAATTGTTGTCTGAAGCTGATAGAGAGCTTTTCTTTGCCAGGGTCGTTGACACACTGGCAGACAGAGACCAGTGAATGTATAAACCAGTGAACCTGGAACAGTGGCACTGGGCATCAATTAAAATTTGAACAGTTAGATTAAACTAGACTAGTAAATCTGAGTAGTGACAATGGCGATATTAGTCACCTAGTTGCCTGCATTTCTAGTGCACACACACACACACACAACAAAAAAACAGATTTATAAAATACACGGTTTAAATTACAATTAGTAAATGTCATCTTAGCTATCGGTAGCTTCAACGGCACATTAGCATGCTAGCGGGAAGGAAAGAAAAATAACTTTGACTCACCAGATCCTCATTCAACTTGATCAAATTGATCCACAAGGGTTGATAGTTGGACAAGATCACCCTCAAAGATTTAGCATGAAAATGCTTCTGTTCCCAACTTGCTCTGGTTTAATCTCTTCTCCCTACTCAGGTTTGTTTGTTTGTTTTTTTGGATTTGGATCTTCTACACTAACTGTATCAAGATTCCAACACATCTCAGAGAAAACACCTGAAAACTCCTCTCTTTGGTGAACAGCTAAATTCCCCACACGGCGTTTTATCCATCCGAAGGGCATTAGCTGAAAGTAGGCAGGAAAATCACAATCTAGAGAACAAAATTAAACAAATTCAAGAAGAAAACATTTAACTTGAGGAGAAGTGCAGACAAATGGAGGCCCAAAATAAGCACATGGGAGAAATGCACAATGAACTACTCATGAGCCGACGGGTTAAAAACACACAATACCAGCCAGACAGTGCTTTTACCCAGAAGCACTGGGAAAAAAATAAATGCTTCAAGAGAAAGCGCAACAGCAAGAAATACAGAAAGACATGCAACTTGTTCTTCAAGACATAGAGAGGAAAAATCTAGAACTGCAAGTATGTTATAACAAAATGAAGGACAAAACCATTGAACTAGAAGAAGAAAACGAAAAACTGCAAAAACAACGCTCAGAGATGCAGCATAGGTTCAATGAAAGGCTGAGACAAAATACAGAGCTTGAGGAACTTAATGACAACTTGATGTGCAAGAACACTGAAATGCAGGTACAAAAGCGAGAACAAAAGAAAACACACAAGGACCTGCAGTGTACGCTTCAAGAAATGCAGAAGAAATATCAGGAGTTAGAAGACATGTACAGCCAAGTAAAACAGAGCAATACAGACACGAATACAAGCACGAGGCAAAGCTAGAACGGGAGGCAAAATCTAAAGATCTGAAGACCTTTATATTGCTCTCCCCTTCCTCTTCATCCTTTTTCATTTTTCACCCTCAACCCCCAACCAGCCCCAACAGTTGACTGTCCCTTCCTGAGCCTGGTTCTGTCTGAGGTTTCTTCCTATTTAAAGGGAGTTTCACACCATATTAAACTCTACAGCTTCACATCATATCAGACTGTTTAAATCTGCCAATACCTGCAATAAATATTCTGACCTTTCTGTGTTCTGCGCTGTGTCCAGGTTCAGCCCTCTTGCATGACAGATTCTTTAGTGCTTTTGCAAGTATCAGGTTAGATACAAATGTGTGGTGTGATAGAGAAACGGCGGGTCCAGAGGGTGTTGTTCAAAGCCATCTTTATTGCACACACGGCTGCAGCTCTCACATTCATCACACCACAACTCTTCTCAACCCCTGCTTCCCTGTGTTTTTAAACACAGCAGACATGATTGCGGATGTCGTGCACCGCCCACCATGCTCACCACAAAATGGAATTTTTAGAACGTAAGACATCAGTAAATCTCAATTTCCAAGACCTAGAAATTTGAGGTCACTATTCAAGCAACCAAATTTCCAAACATTTGCTTGAGAAGGGATATTTGGATTGTATTGGGGTTTTTTTTCTCAAAAAACCCCCAGGAGCTATTTTATAATCTTCCAATGCATGACCTGAGTATAAATTACAATAAGTAATGATGTGATACACCACCCTGAACACGCCCGGCTCTTCTGATCTCGGAAGCTAAGCAGGATTGCACCTGGTTAGTTTTTCAATGGGAAACAGCTTGGAAATACCAGGTGCTGTAAGCTTGGAGTGGCTGTAGCTCAGAAAGTAGAGCAGATCAGCTACTAATCAGAAAGTTAGCAATGTATCCTGGATACACTCACTGAGGAGTCTTATTTTTTTTTTTTTAATCGATTGTTGTTTTACAGTTGTGGAAGTTTTAGTAAAGGTTAGAAGGGCTCCTCCAATGTGAGTTATATCCTGTGCACTTTAGGAAAACAGTCAATAATTTTGGAGTGCTCACACATCTCCGGTTGACTGGTTTCTTAAACATGACAATGAATTGACTTTACTCAAATACCCTGTAGTGTCACTTACACTATGAGACAAGATAGATTATATAACTTTTTTTTTCTCATTTCTGAGATGAAAAGTTTTAAAATCAAATTGTAAACAATGCAATAAAATCTCGGCATCAGCAGTTTGCTACAAAGTCGATATTCCCTGCTGTTTAGGCTCACTCTCAGGGAATTGTTATATTCTTTTCTGTTTTATGGTCTCTCTTGATGACAGAATTGCAAGTAGAGCTAGAGCTGTGTGACACCAAGAGAGAACAAATCCTGCAATGTCAGCACAACTGAACTTTAATGTCTCGCCCCTCTAACCTTTACTAAAACTTCCACAACTGCAAAACAACAGTCAATTAAAAAAAAAAATAAGACTCCTCAGTGGCAACTGATGCTCTGCTGTATTGAACTAGCACCATCAGCACCACTGACAGTGTTCTCCCCTGTACCTCAGGCCACTGGGAAATGTCCTGGAAGAGAGCTAAAGGATTACCCAAATTATCAGCTCTCACCAGGTACAGCAGCCACAGGTGAGCTGCATTATGCTAACAGCTACTGACCTAGTTGTGAGCATTTTCAATGACGAGGAAGACCAGAAGAGTGGCTGTGCCTGCAGAGACTCTTAACAGAAAGCTTGGCTCAGTTGCTGCTACAGCTGGCTGCTCACATATAGTCTGCCACAAGCTCTGTTTAATTATTATAACCTCAAACAAGCTTTCTTTACATCCACACTTCATTCAATGTGATTTTAATACAGTGTTGTGTTTACAGGCACTGAAGCATTTAATCAGAACAATACGACACGAAGTGATGAACAGATCATGGATTTGTCTTCCTCTGTAACGACCACCTCGTCCGCATTCGTTCGATCAGTTCTCTGAAGATTATCTGCTAAGCACACTTGTTGTGTTGCACTTCATTCTGTAACATTTTATAAAGTTTGAATGTTTGCATTAATTAAAAAAACAAACTCATTGCAGAGAACTCTGTTCCACTCTGAAACAATGATTTTTGGGCACATGAAGAAACTTAAGCTTTTATTTTAAAGAAGGCATGCGTGAAGAGGTTCAGCGAGTTGCTTGTTATAATTTTTCTGCTCGTTAGCTTTTAAAAAGTTTGAAACGACCAAGTTTATTCTGAATGTTCTGTTAAAATAAAGATTTTGCTCCTTAAACCTTTAAACTGATTATTGTTGGAATGCTAGGATCCATGAAAAAGTAGTCTTTGATCTGCATCTATTTGAGTACTAATGCACAAATTAAGAAACTTTTTTTGTTATTAAAAAACTCGCTATCTTTAGATCTCATAGATTCGCCTACATGCAGCAAGGTCCACTAAAGCCATATTACAGTTTTTTCTGATTGCTTACAGTTTTTTCTGATTGCTTAAGCACATTTTTTGTAACTATTGGCTATTTTTGCAAAACTCTACACACAAATAAGAAAACCTGTCACCCAATTTCCAAAACATTGTAGTTCTCTTGCAAAAGCGAACACAGCTAGATTAACTCTCCACACCTTCGTAAAAATGGTGTTTTCGTATCAAACAGTACACACAAGCCATCATCTACTAAGCACACAATGCACCAACTACACACTGATGGTATGAATACAAAACACATCTGGCTTTTGCTTTCTCTGTGCACAAGGTAGACTATGTCAGTTTGAGCTCATACTTTTGTCATAGATCCGTAAGCATAGACGGATCCAAACTTCAAGTACTGGTGTTTATTCACACACATCAAAACGAACACAAGTGTTTATTTCCAAGTATAGCATTATTTGCAATCACCATATTGACTATATGGGTTTCTTGGTCTGCAGTGAACATGCTTCCTCTGCCCCAGCATCTGGTCATCTAGCAATTCTGTAAAGTAACAATTTCAGTATTTTTACATCTATGGTATTGTTGTGTTTCTCATCAGCATACGGCAGTGCTACAAATCTTAGTGCAAAGTGACTGTGCTAACGATTCTCATTTCAAAATGTCCTTATGATGTTTGCGACAGTGTAGCGGCTCGAGTTAGGCTGAACCCGTCGGCCAGCATCCCTCAGGGTCATTCCATGGTTGATTACATGGTCCACTATTGTAGCTCTGATGTCATCAGCAATTCTATGTCTTACTCTTCTTACCCTTCCTCTCCCCCCTCCTCGTCCTCTCCCCCCTCCTCGTCCTCCTCTTGCTCCTCCTTGTCGTCCTCTTCATCCTACTACTTCACCTCCACGTCCTCTTGCTCCTCCTCTACTTCTCACTCTTCCTGCTCCCTCCATTGTACTCCACACACAGAGCTTACCTGTATTATAGTGCTTGGGCTGATTGCAAAGTGAACTAATTATCTAAAACAGTTTTCACATGTGACAGTGTGCCAGATAGTTAGCAAAATAGTGTAAATAATGGCCGTAAACGTGTATAGTTTTGCTAGGAGTGTGTTGATGATTTGGGAATTGAGTGTAAAGCAGTGAGTTGTGTTTACAGTTCTGCAAAAAGAGTGCTGTGCAGTGGATTGTAGCTACAGGTTTGCAAAGTGTGTGTTACAAAATGGCAAACTGAGTGCAAAGCAGTGTTTGTGCTTTTAGTTTTGCAAACTCAGTGAGTGGTTTTGCTATAAGTATTAATAGTTTTAGAAATTGTGCTATAAGAATCACAGTTAGGGTTTAAGCCATCAGAAAAAACTGTAAATACCCACGGGATGTGGTTCTTTGAAGAAAGGAGCTGACTGACTATTTGCCAGTCATATTGTTTTCCCTTCTTTTGCAAATTTTATGAAAAGAATTACATATGCCCGAGATTTTTTTTAAACTGACATTTTTTTCCAAACTCTACTGATTTATTTTAGGAGCTATATTTCAAAAATGACACATCTGCCACATGTGATGCCAGCTCAGCTGACAGCACAAAATTATAAATCTAGGGGAAGAAAATGATAGCAGGTAATTTCTGCAGTTGACACAAGGATGTCCCTTTTACACGTTGTTGACACAGTGGTGTGTATTTTTGACAGACATGAGGTAAGTTGTTTTTTTTTGTTGTTGTTGTTTTTTTCAGAACAGAAGTAGGGTGAACTTAATCAGCATCACTGCTCTAATGTCTTATCTGGCATTTGCTGACCCGTAGGATGGAGAAGACGGATGTCTCCTCTTCTCCATCTTTCTTCATGTTTCTCCCAAAACACACACGCAAATGCTCACACATGTAAACACTATGACTGAAGACAGATTATTTTTTTCCTTTTTCTGAACAACCTTTGGGGTGTGTTAGTGCCTTTTGCTGAGAGAGAGGAAAGCTCGGTGTGGAATACATAAATATTTAATGATCAACAACATGAAGCGACATGTAACGTATAGGTGGACCTGACTGCAAATGCTGAAGTGAAATCCACGAGTTCAAAGAAACTTGTACAAGCAATCCGATATAGAAATTATAGACCTCCACAGATATTTAAATTCCAATCATTGTACAAGTAACCGATATCAGCATTGCTTGCTAGATCTCTTTAATATTCAGTACACCAGCTGGAAACACATCTGCAGTCATCTATATGTGCTACATGCTCTGCGGGGGGAAATTGGAGCAAAAATCACCTCTCACATATTGGATTTTTCTTTCAGCCAAAATTCAATGGGCTTGTTTTGGTTCATATCAAAAGGCAAACTCACCAAAGACAAGATGGAAAGATGTATCTTATTTAATGTATTCCAGTGTATTTGGGCATCTATGTTTTGGTCTGAAATCTCAAGCAAATAAAATATTTCAGAAGTTAATATTAGGCATCGGCTGTATGAGATTTTCAGATCAAGTGCTTACTTTCCAACATCTTTTTAACACAAGATTTCAAATTCTATTGCCATATTATCAAGTACACTGTCTGTGCCTCAGCAAGGAAACAAAATAAAGTGGAATTTGTGCATTAAAAAGAAAATATCCACAGCAACTCTTACACTGACTTACACAAAATAAATGTGTAAAACAAAGACAGGCTATCGCTTAAAAATGGAACCAGTTAGCTCTGGTTTTTCAACAACTTGCCTGGTGTACACATTAAAGTTACAATGTGTAAAATACAGTAAACTCAGTTCCATCTTCTTACACCTCAGAATTCAGCCAAGAGATCAAAACTGTCTCTCACCTCAAAACCTCTGGCCACTGTTCATCTGAGGTGAGTGTACCTGATTAGCAGTGGCTCTGGACTGAATCTGGCCTAGAGTTTTTTGCTATCTGGGTAGACTGTCCCTCTCCTTTTTACCTCAGCTGTCAATCAATAATTACTATTGAGGAGGCTGTAGAACTTTATAAAAGGAGTCCAATATGAGTCGAGGAGTTAGTGATGTTCACTTCAGTTTGATGACAGCGATACAGAGGCGAGTTGTTGACCTGAACTTTTGCTGCTGTTAGCATCTGTTCACTGTTGCTAGCTCTCGTTAGTGACACTTGCTTTGAAGGGAACATATTTGAACATATTTGAAGTTGGACATTTTCAAATTAACATTTAAATGATGTGAGAAGGTAACCAAACTGTTTATCAGAGGAAAATTGTGATTTTTAGGACACTTAAACCTAACAGTAGCTAACTGGCATAATGTTAGCTTGCAGCCAGTTGCTGTTGTTGTTTAGCCAGCTCATTATCAGCTGTCCCAAGTGGAGGGTTGCATGTCTAATCTAATAATAACTGCAACAATATTGGGAGTAAATAAGTGTGTTTATGTTTGTTTATTTGTGACTTCAGTTCAAGAGATGAGGCTTGAGGTAAAAAGGGAGGGGAACTATTATGATGATAAAACAAACATATGATCCTTCATATCTTGATTCTGAAGATGCAGACATGAATTAAAATTTGCCTCCAAGGCACCACAAACACCTAGGAGTTCTCTTCTCCTCAGCCTTTGGCATATTTCGTATGTGGCCGATGTCTAGCCAGATACATAAAACACAACCAGGTGGAATGATGATGTCCATCTCAGCCACTGTATTCAAAATGGCCGGGAACATGGTGGCTTCCACCCTGAAAACCTACCATACTGTGAAACCTTCAAATATTGTTTACAATGCATCTCACAATTAAATAAATGAAATTAAATACCCACATAGCTGCATACAGGTGACACTGACAAAAAAGAAATGTGTGGCTAAAGGCCTGAAATTCAATCTTCCATCTGAATGACTTGAAGAACATTACAAACCGTGGGATTACCTGTCACTGTGTTTACACAGCCTTGAGGTACATGCAGAGTTTGCATACAGAGTCTGGGATCATGCCCACTCTGTGCATTTATGCTGTTAAGTGAGCACTCATGCATGTCTGTATATCTTTCTGTCCACCTGCCTGACTACAGGTGAGGGCACCTAGAAAAAGTGAGAAAATTAAGTCAGCAAGAAAAGCTTGACACAAGAAGTGCCATTCGCCTCTTAAAAGCAGAGAAACATCAATAATTCAGCAGTTACAATAGCTCATCCCAAGTTACAAACTTGTGCGTCGGGTTATATCTGTGCTTTAGAACAGCCTGCCTCTGTAGCTTTCCCCGACACTTTCGGCTTGCCGTCACAACATCCAGCACTGAGATCTAACGAACAAGTTATTTGTTCTGATTAACTGTGCAGATCTTTTCCTGCATCATAACCATATTTGTACCTTATTTCTTGAAAAATACTCCTACCTTCCATTGTTAGTAACTGATGACGGTTAGTGGGAGCTGATGGCAGCATAGTACAATTCATAAAGTAGTTACTTTATGAATAGAGATTAAAGTCAGAATTCTGACTTTAATCTCATAATTTTGACTTTTTTGTCAAAAGCCTGGAAAAGAAGATAAAAAAATACGTGCCCACTTTTTTTTTCCAGTGGCTCTAATCCTCTTCCGTAGCTATCAGTTTGCAAATGAATGGAGTCAAGTTGACAATTACATGGAGCCTGTTTGTGATAATACAGCAATGACACTTTGCAAAATATGCCAGAAAACTGTAACAACAAATGTGTTTCACCACTTGAGACATAAACACAGCATCAGATACAACCAGAATATGAAGGAGGAGATACTGGCACTCTGACGTGTGACCCAAATATAGAAAAAATTACTCAAACAAGCAAGTTTAACTTCTTTCTTCTAACTTTTTATTAAGTGGCAATAGTGTGGAACAACCTGAAGATTCGTTAGGTTAATTGACTCTAGTTGTATTTAAACTGAAGTGTTGAGCTGTTTTTATTTTACACTTACTTAAAATTTCCAGAGAACCTAGGTTACTTTTGTAGTTTCATTTGACTTATGCTGTGTCACTGGATACAATGATGTGTCACTACTATTACACTATAGTAATGCTGCTGTTGGCACCTTATTTCAATAGATTAGCACTTGAAATTAGGTAGTGTGTCATCGGTGACAGTAGCTCATTAGAAAATAAGGATAGAAAATGCTCTTTATTTACTTGCATTTATAAATGTTGCTGCCTGCAAGCATCAATAAAATGTTGTTCATATTGTTTTTCTATATTATTATAAATATAATTATACAAAATGTTTCTTACAGTATTTTGTTTTCAGGCTATATGTTGCTCATCCCTAGTTGCCAAACATTAAAAAACAACAACAACAAAAAAAACTTTCTCAATCACAGGTTACAATGCTATTTACTTTATTGTCCACCAGCACATTTTCACTTGCACAATCTTCTCTTAAATCATTTGCTGTGAAGTGCCAGCTGTGCGACATACTAAACTGGTATAAAAATTACACATTATTAGTTGTTGTTTTTTTAACAAATGTGATATTTTTAAGCCTTAAATGTTCAAAGTTGCATAAAATCATCCAGTGTGTAACATAATTAATCTTTATTTAACTTTTATAGCAATAATAAAGGCTTTTACCTTACCTTACTAGGTAGTATATCATTAACTGGAAAATGTACCATCTTTGTCTAAAGCATAAGCCCAAGGAGACTGATGACTGCCATACCTCCTAATATTACGATAACATCCACATGAAAAGAAAGTGTCATTTATTTGCATTGGATAGGTGGCAGTTAACTTAACTTAGAAACACTGTGAGGAGGGGAAAAACAATCTACTATCATAATAATAATGATAAATATTATAAATGATAATTTTGGTTGGTAAGATAAGATAGCTGTTGCCTAACTGTAGACCTGAGAATAGTAATAGTCTTTTTTATTAGGCTCTTGACCCGAATGAAAATGGCTATCGCAAAATGTCCATCACATATTTCTTTATAAAAATTCTTAATGCTCTTGAATATTTCCAGTGAAATGCATGGTGGCATAGTCTCAAAAGCCTACTTTTACATTTGTGGGTGGAATAAATAGATGTAACTCTAGTATAACAGGCAAATAAAGCCTGTGCCAGATTTCATTGGTAAGCTGATGATAACCTTGAGATGACACACAATTTTCTCAAAGACTCTGAGTCCATGAAAAAGGTTTATCACAATAACTCATATGATTTCTCTTTGATACGTAAAAATGTTTTTGTCTAAAATTTCTAAGCTCACAGGCAGTGAGACACTAAATGTTAATACATATTTCCTCTGTAGCCTTGAAGCTACAAGAAATCACATCTCATTCTTTCAGTTATGGTGATTGGTACAGCGTCTTACACCTAAGTCAGTTGGATTTGCCTATAATATCAGTAAATAAAGCTTCTATTATTAAGGAACTGTCACTATTTTTTCCTCAAGGATTTTTTCAATAATAAGAAGCTGATGGAGAATGAAGTCAAAAAGCCAGTTCATCTCGAATATATTAAGCTGTGAACACCACTGAGAATATGTTGTGTATGTAATCATCTTCACTCACACAGCATGACTAGAGCCAGCCTAAGAAAACAATACTTTTGATTTATGTGTGTTTTTCTAAATAAACTTGTTACAAAGCATTATCTTGCCTGAGGCCAAAAAGAAAAAGTCTAAAAAAATATCTGCCCCTGAAAGACGAGCACCTTGCCTGGCAGCTCAACTGCCCCAAGGCTACCCAAAGCTGTCTGTCTCCCAGGAATCATATATCAGACTTCACAAGTTAAGGTAAATACAGCGAGAAACACACCTATACAGTTCACAAAGGATTTTAATAATACATTATAGATAAATGGTGTTTGTTTTCTACCTACTCTTACTAGAGTTGTTCTAAAAAAAAAAAAAGCAGCAACAGAGAAAAGCAAGTGTTTAAGAAACGTGTTTAAGAAGCTAGGCAAGAGTTCGAAAGAGATTTGCTGAGTGACTGAGACAGGATACATAGAAAAACTGTCTCATCTTTTCCTTACTTGCATGTTTTATTCATTGACTTGCCTTTCAGTCCGTTTGCTTGGTTCCAAGTGATGAATCCCAAACAAATTCCAATTTTCACGTTTTATTTTTAGCTTTTCAAGATGTTTTTGTTGAAGAGTTTCCCGCTTTTTTGCCACAAACTTCGTCGAATATGTTTGAAAACTTGAGAAGAGATTTTTAACAATATGTGAAAAACTATGTAAACCAGCAATAGTTTTCTGTGTGACTTCATCAGTCTATCACATCGTTGTGGAGGACGTTTGACCCTCTCTTCTTTACAACGTTGCTTCAGTTCATTGAAACCTTTGAAACTCTTTTCTTTTTGAACCATTCGGTTGTAGATTTGCTGTCAGACAGATGGCCTCACCTTTGACTCTAGAATACTTTGGCACACAGAGGAGTTGATGGTCGACTCAGTGAGACTCGGGTTTTGTGGGAGAAAAACAAGCCCAAATCATCACTCCTCCACCGCCATGCTGGTTTTAAGTATTTGTGCTGATGTGCTTGCTGTGTTTGGTTTTCTTCAGATGTAGTGCTGTGTATTATGGCAGAACATCTGCACTACTACACGAATACTCCTGGGAAGTATGTGCTATTGTTTTAAAACACACCTGTATACTCCAGACCAGCAAACTACCACAAGTTCTGTTTTTATAGAGCTTCACCCTTGCTGGTCATCAGTTAATACAGTGTGTTTGATTAGCAGCACCTGGCTGTTACTTCCCCTCTTATCATTGTGTTTTTAGAAATGACTGAAAATGCACAAGACAAGAGTTTTAAGAACTCGTAAGCTGTTTTGTAAGTCTGTGTTTTTAATCTATATGATTTGTTGGTCAACTCAATTAATCAGGAAATAGATATTCATGAACCAGCAGCAAATGTAATGCCCCTTTCACGGCAAACAAGGTAACTACATCTCCTCCATATTATTCATGCAGAGGAATTTTATCAGATCAGTTTCTGTCAGGCCCTTTTCTTATAAAAATTATATTCATGAAATCTGTAATTGCTTCAGTTAGTTAATTTTATTCGCATAGATGTACAAACAGTTGGCTGGCTCTCTGAAGTGGGGTTGATGTGTGAATCTGGGGCATGCAGTGACTGATGTTCAGTGCTGACGGGCATTGGCACTGCCACTGTGCCAAACCCATGAGGTGCCCAGCAGAGAAGAGGAGCTGCAGCTGGCCTGGATAAGATTTGCCATCAAGTACGACGGCAACCTGGAATCCGTTGTACCTGAAGCACATGCGGCATCTGGGGACACCTGAAGGATGCTAAGGCGGCAGTTTTCTTCTCTGCTGTGACGTATTTCGAGAAAAATGATGTTGGTACTACTAACAGGGGTCTGGGTTGGGATGTGATAAAGATAGACTAACTACAAGTTAAGTAAAAACAAATTCTCTGAAAGACTGTAAATAATGTTTTAAGGTGTAACTGTCGTATTGTATATCCATCTTAACAGGCCAGTGAGAAATCCAAATGAAAGATTTGTTTTACACCAGGGATCTCAAACTCAGTTTACATTGTGGGCCACATACAGCCGACATTAATCACAATTGGGCCCCGACCAGTGAAACTTCCCACACGTTTAACACATTTAAACCTGAGATATCTTAATAAAATAAAAAGACACGCAGTTTTGAACATGATAAATAAATGCTGCTGCAGTAAATGAAAGAAAACTGTCAGGATGTCTTTTTGGGCCTAAAATTGTAAGAAATAAATGTGTAAAATTAAAGAAATTTATTGCCCAGACTGTGATCTAATTATACAAAGAAAGTTTTTATTTCACAGAAAATGTTCTATTTTTGTTTTTAATTTATTTATCTTTACTGTGAACCCAATGTATTCAATAGCAGAGATTGAAAAACAGAAACTTTTCTACCATTTAACTGTTTAACTGTTACTTAATTACTTTGGTTTAGTGTGAATGTCCATGGTGGAAGTCTTTATCAGCAGGAAAATGCAGTTAAATAAAAAAAAAATCTGGTTGTATCTGATGCTGTGTTTATGTCTCAATAAAAAAAAAATCTTTTTCACATTTTCCAAAGCCAAATCCAGTGGGCTGGATTGGACGCTTTGCTAGATCAATTTTGGCCCCTGAGCCTCATGTTTGACACCCCTGCTTTAGAGTAATTGTCAAGTTACAATTATCTGGTTTATTGCATGGTAGTTTTCTCTTTTAAAATTAACCTGCTTGGTAGATTTGCATCTTGATCTGAGCCAAATTGATTCAGCATCTGACAACAGCTCTCGTGGTGTGTGGGGATCACAGCTTTATGCCAAGAATGGAAAAAAGCCAATGAGAGATGAGTTCATGTTGAGGTGACTTGGGCTTTTTTCCACAGTTCTTGGTTGGATTTCAGTCAAGTTGTACTGTGCAGAGGATTAGAGCATGCGACTGTATTAAAGCCCAGCAGGGCTTTCTTAGTTATGTCATAAAAATGTATTTCGTGTCGCCTATTCATTTAGTTGGAACAGATGTAAGTCTGAAAGACAATTTTGCAAGTATTAGTTGTGAGTGAGTAATTTCCTTTTTTAATACCAGCTGGAATTTTTAATGTCCTGTCATCTTCTTCTACATTCAGGCTTGTGTGCCACCTTCAGGATGGATACTCTTGCCCTACTTCCACAGTTCTATTGTACTGCCCACATCCTCTGTGTTAAGGCAATATGTTGCCCAACGGGATTAATCTGTTGCAAGTGTCTTCATTTCTCTCCAGTTCATTTCTGTCACGCATAACTCGTTACACACCAATACAAACACGCCATATTTAGACAGCTTCACATGCCTGGCTGCTTAAAAGTGCATACGAAATGACAAACTCTATCCCCGGGCAACTATGTCACAATTGCACAGTTTTTACTGCAACTACACACCAACCAAATCCTTTAGACTGTTCTGTATGTCAAAAATGTCAGCTTCATTCATCAATCCAGCCAGCAGTGATGTTGCTCACCACAGTATAATTGGACAACTACAGGCCTGACCTTAAATCCCCAGCCTGGACCACTGCACATTCGGGAGGTGGAAACTTGTAGGTGTCAAAGTGTTTTACTGTATTGCTTGTTGATTTAGAAAGGCATTGACAAAGTCACAGTAGGTCTGCTGTACGGTGAGTTTACCTGAAATCTTATTGCTCATATAAAGTCAATTGGTTAGTATTGTCACGATCCTGGGTCTTATGACCCAGTGTTTTGAGTTTTAGTTCTTTTGATGTTTATAGTGTATGTTTAAGCTTATTAGGTTTCCTATGTTCATTTGCTTATTAGTTCCCCCTTGTGTTTTCAACCCCTGTGAAGTCTCCCTTGCCCTTCGTGTATTTCATGTCTGTGTGTCTTATGTTGTCATGTCTGCGTCTCATTATATTTCCTGTTTTATTTTGAAGGGGTCCTGTGTTCCTATGTTCAATGTTTTTAGTGTTACTCTCTCCTTGTGACGTCGTTATGTTCATGTGTGTCAGCTGTTTCTCCATGTGTTCCCACTTCCGTCATTATCCTCCTGTGTGTATTTAGTCCGTGTGCTTTCAGTCATTCTTTGTCAGGTCATCTGCTCATCCATGTCACAACTTCAGGTATCTATGTCAGTTCACCCAGTTTAGGTTATTGTTTAGTTTCACCAATGCCCTTTTGTTTGTACCCTTTTTGCTAGCCTCAATAAACGGCTTGTTTTTTGTTAAATCCACGCCACGTTCAGTTTTTGGTCTGCGTTTGAGTCCTCTTTTGCAAACACATACAGTCTGCCCCAGCCAGACTGTGACAAGTATTTTGACTTGATTGAATTACTTTTTAAAATGTAAATTCTGTTCTTCATCATCATCATCATATTATTATTATGCTGTTATTCATACTGGTGCTGACGCACAGTGTGTGTTATTGTTACTGATTAATTGTGTTGTAATTGTGAGGGACAGCCTGTCAAACTGTTGCCTTAGTTACTACTATGAATGGATTTCCACTCTATCAACTTCCATGTTCTTCCTCAGTTTTAATCTTATATTATTCATTAGTGTTAAAAGAAATTACTATTGTGTTTTGTGAAATCCATTCCTATCAAAATTGAAAGGAATGGATTTCTCTTCATTTGCTCGCCTGGGTCCATTTTCTAACGGAGAGAGCTTTTTTAGATGTTTGCTTAGCAAAGGGATGGACGCTCACAGGAAAAGATAGCTTTGTTTATCCCGTCATTTCCATTTAGGCATGCATGCCTCTCATCCATCTGAGAGGCTTTGTGAAAAACGAGCAAAAGATGATGCCTGCAGGCTGGTCGATGGGGTTCTGGCTGCTGAGAGCACCTATATATTCATTATCATATAAAGCAGAAGAAGCACTGGATCTACACCCAGACTCTAGGTTTTTATTGCTTATGAGGCTTCATTAAATATGCATGAATCATAACAGTGATTTACACATCATTTCCTGTCCATGAATCTTTAATGCCTCTTACTATGTCATCTGGCAAGTGATACACCTCCTCTGCTAATCAGTATGAAAAACCTGTTACTTTTTTCAGCACCCTGTAGTCTCGCTCTCTTCCTCGTAACGTCTCGCTCAAAGACGTATCCTCAAAGATGCCATTTTGAGAAGGTGCGAGATATTTTTTCGCAAATGTCAAATTAAGGTAACCTCAAATAATGAATAGAAGCTACCCAGTAAAAGCACTCTGGGGTAGGAGGAACAACAAAACGCGAGTATTTTACACATGCATCTTCCTAAAAAGCTAAAACATGTTAAGGGTAGTCGAGATGAGTTCAGAATTTTTGAATTTTAACTCTCCCTGAACTTGTCCTGGTTTGCAGCTTAACTCAGCAGACTCCTGAGCAATATTTCCTCTGAATTCATACTCATCAGTGAGTATTGCTAATCTTCTTATTCCACTGCCAGTCGGATTACCTGCCTGCTGATATGTTGAATAAACCCCTGTCTTTTTTCTCCCTCCTTCCTCCCCTGAGCTCTCTCATCTTATGTGTGTGTGCGTGTGTGGCTGGGGACAAGAAGCAGTCAGTAATCATTTAGTTGCAGCTGGTACCACTGCAAAATTGCACCATATCCAGGGATTCCATCTTAGACCAGCCAATGAATACTATCTAAAGACATCCACAGACATGTTTTACTCTTTCTCGTGTCTGCTGAAGAAGCTTTTGTTTGATTAACTGTTGAGGGGAACTGATAACGCATAACAATTATGCACATTTAGTGCACCACTGCGGGATAATCTTCCGCATCTTTCAGTTTTTGTTTGTTCTTTAAATTGGGCTTGCGTGCATAATGTTAGGGTAATTCTTGTGGCTCTAACCTTGTAGTGTTAATTATAAAATGCTTTCTTGTGTACTATAAATTGCTTCTCGCAGCTGCTCTGTCTTTGTGTCTGCTTAGTGGGGAGTAGTTGCCAGTAGCTGATTAGAGGACGGCAGTCTTGGACAGCGCTGTATACTAGGATACATTCTTACAAGGACAGCCCTTCAGCAGTAGTCTCAGTCAACGGCTAATGTATGTCTTTCTCACTGCCCTTCTCTTGTTTTTAGGCTGGTCTCCCACATACTCACAAAAAGCCTTTACTGCACCCACAAAAAAATGCTGGCCTTGCTCTTTCATCTCACTCTGCATCCACTGGCAGCCCTTAAAAACACAGGAATTTGGCATTCAACCCAGTGACTGCAAAGCGAAATGGTTTTTTGTTTTGTTTTTTTGTTCATTTACCCTGTTCTGCTCTAGTTGATGCAGTGGCTAAATTGCTGCTCATTAGAAGAGACGTGTCCCAGGTCCATCCTGTTCCCCCTATGGAAAACAACTCCACTATTAAGAGGAAAAGCATTAGGAGTGGCCATTAGCGAGTGCACAGAGGAGAGACATAAAAAGCAAAACAGCAGCGCACACTCTGGCAGAAAGACAGAGTTTTAGTGTTACATTATTCTCTCTAGCGTCTGGATAATGAAATTTACATTTGTTTTCCACTGAGAGTCTCCAGCTGTGTCACAAAAAAGTTCTGGCACTGGTACTCAAAAACAAGGACTTTACCATATGCACGGGAGATAACGCCGAAAAGGGAAAAAAAGTTTTGACATTGCTTTTTTGAAGCAATTAGAGCAACACTTGAAAAGGAAAAAAAAGTTCATTAAATTTGAGATGCTTTGCACAGTGGTTGAGCTGAGTGCTTTTTAATTAGTATAAACTGACATATTGAACCTTTGTTACTGTTTGTCAAGGTGTCGATCTTTAATCAGCCGTTGCCTAATAAAAAAAACAAAACAAAGGGTCTCGTTAGACATTAACATCAATCCATTTTCTTTTTGTGCTGGAGCCTATCCCAACTATCATAGGGCAGGGTACACCAATCTGTTGCAGGGCTAATACACACAGACAGACAATCCTTCACACTTACAGCCAATTTCGAATAACCACTTACCTAACTTGCATGTCTTTAGTGTGCAGAAGGGAGACCGAGTATATGGGGAGATCCCACATGGACACGGAAAACATGAATTCCACACAGAATCAAATCAAATCAAAATCAAATCAAAATTTATTTCTATAGGTATAGTAATATAGTAATAGTAATAATACAACAAAGTTGACCAAAGTGCTTCACAGTTGGTCAGAGCCGTAGCATAAGACAGAATAAAAAAGAAATAGATAAAGGAGGGCAGGAAACAATATGACAATTGTTTGAAACAAAAAAAAAACTAGCCACAAAATAACACACTAGTTTGAATCAAAAGCCAGACTAAAATAATACGTTTTAAGACGCAATTTAAAAGACTGGATGGACTCGGAGGAACGAATATAAGGAGGGAGGTTATTCCAGAGTCTGGGAGCTACGACAGCAAAGGCCCGATCACCTCTGGACTTCAGACGAGGCCTCGGTTGCGTCAGGAGCATTTGATTGGAAGATCTAAGTGCCTTATTAGGGATATACAAATGAAGGAGTTCGCATAGATAGCTGGGAGCCAAATTGTTTAAAATTTTAAAGGTAAGCAAGAGAATATTGAAATTGATACGATATTCAACAGGGAGCCAATGCAGGTTGGCTAGAACTGGTGTGATGTGGGCATAATTTCTAGTACCAGTTAAGAGACGCGCAGCTGCGTTTTGAACTAACTGGAGCCGGTAAATGGAGGAAGATGGGAGGCCGAGTAGAGGGGATTACATCAGTCTAATTTGGAAGTGATAAGAGCGTAAATGAGCTTTTCAAGGTCCTTCAAAAGGAGGTATGTCTTTAGATATCTGACGCAGCTGGTAGAAACAGTTTTTTACCACAGAGGAGATCTGTTTCTCAAGTTTAAAAGAGCTGTCCAGGAAAACACCAAGGTTTCTAACGGTGAGCGAGAGATGGCTATCAGTTAGTTGTTCCAGCAGGGTGTGACTATCAAAAACTATAACTTCTGTCTTATCCTCGTTCAGCATGAGAGAGTTACACAGAAGGGCTGCTGGATTTGAACGCTCGACCTTTATGCTGTGAGGTGATAACGCTAACCACCATACTGCCCCCTAACATCTGCATCATAAGAAATGATTGCAACATGATGCTAATATTAGGGATAAAATGGGTGTTTTTATATCATTTTCACATCACTATGTTAGTTCAGGGTGTTATTGTTCTGAAATGTATTGATTAACACTGAACACAGTGTGCAGTTGTTCATAAATCTAAGTTCTGGCCAACTTTACAGTTTGATCAGAAGATAGCAAAAGGTGAAATGTCAGTGAATCAATAAAGCGATACAATCGGCCGACATTCATGGTTTTCAGAGGTTTTCCCGAGGGAGTCGTGAATGTGTGCACCAATCCATCCTAAGATATTTCACAGAACTGATAAAAATGTGAGCATCACTGGGGTCAAGCGATTTTGAAGTCTTCTGGATACAATGTGGGCAGACCACAAATATCTAGATTTTCTCAGGGCTGTTAAACTGGACTGGCTGAAAACATCAGTGCTTATTTTTCCTGTTTTGTTTTTTGTCAGCAGTAGTGAGGGGAAATCCATGTGCTTCTTGTTTCATGTGAACTTTAACAACTCCTTCCTCGCCCACTGAGCAGCGAAAAGGTCACTGCTGCTTCTCCCATCGACACCAGTTAAACATCCGACTCAGTCTGGGTCACCGCGGAACATCGCTGCTGTGAAATGTTTTCCAGTGGCTGCCTCGTTCTTAATAAGTTCCCAAGTTTGCCTTAATAAGAACCGTGTTGAGATGAAGGATAGACTTGTATCTGATGACGTACACAGTGCAAGAACACTGGGGGAAAATGTTTTCTTTTGTTCAGCTTTAAAGGTTATCATCAGTCTAGGTCGGCGTCTGCGTACTGAAAAGAACCCCACTCCCTCACATTTGTCCATCTTAATGTTCGTCTGCTCATAGTGACAGCGTTTGAAAATTGCAAACATTCTTTACAGACAGTTACAAATGTATTAAATTATTCATCTGAAAGAGACAGCCTGAGCTCACAGCCTACGTTAATGCGTTTTTCCACTGAATTGCCTTTTTATATATTTAAATATATAAAAAAGTTAAGCACAGTTAATTTTTATCATACCATTCACACAAACAGCCTAAAAAATTGTGTTGACAGACTTGCTATTTATTCATGTTTCTGACAGGCCAGATGGTGGTGACCTCTTGAGGTGCACACAACACCACATTTAAATGTGTTTCAGCACTAATATGCAGCAAACTGTATAGAAAGTGGATTAGCGTCGACACAGCTGAGTTTGACGTCATGTTTTATTCAACGCTCTTGAAAAGAGAAGACCTTGGAATAAAAACATTTTGGCTGGAGAGACAGGGAAGGGAGGGGAGGAATCAACAGAAATGTTTCTCTTTTAAGGATTCAGCAGAAAATACTCAAGTTTCTCTCTTGATGTCCAATATCACCCTCTTAGCACAAACAGTGTAGGTTAAATTCAAAAATGTATTCCTTTTGTGTACAAAAGTTCACTGCTTCGGCAGCTTTCAGCAGAGATATTATAAATCTAAGACCACTGAGCTGCGTTCACACAAGTGAAGGTGGGCAGCTCCCACGTAAACTACACAATTAAAAACCTCCCATCTAATCACAAAGTCGTTGGCCACAAAGTCTGGCAGGTGATGAAAAGCTCTGGGGTACAATTTGCTTTCTGAATGGCAGTAAATGTCAAAAGCTGTAATCAGATTGTTTGATTTCACAGTTTTGATAAACAAATGATGAAATTCAGTCTTTCAGAAGGGTATGTGGTTTCGTTACCTATTTTGAGTCAGCCGCTATTTCTTTTTCTGCTTTACATTGTCGTTCGAGACAGCGCTGAGGTTTAAAGTCTGTTTAAAGTTGAAGTTGAAACCACTACTTTCTACACTACTAAGCTCCTAGCTCACTCGGTGTTCCTTGTCTGTGTGGGTCAGGCCTGGGTGGGGATGTGATTAAACTTTTTCTTTGTCTTTTCCACTCTGTTGCACTTTATCTTACTAACCTTCTCCCTACTGCCACCCTCGTGTCTCTTCCCCTCTCCTCCCTTCCCATCACCACCTCAGGATCACTGCAGTGGAACCTGCTCTCATCTCAGCAGTAAGGATGATTGATTAGCCATCAGCAACCAGGCTCATCTACTCTTACCATTACTGCATTGCTGCACTCTTGCTGCTCATTTTTAGGGGCTAGCATTGGGGAGAGCAGGTCGCTAGAGCCCAAAACACGGGTGTGACAGACTCACATTTGATCCCAATGATATACAAATCCTCTAATTTTGGTGGTTAATCCACCCAAGTGTTGAAAGGTCTCCCTGCCCCAGTCACGTCTCATCTACTGTGACAGAGTTCAGTCATCTTGAGCATCCAGACGATTCCTGTTATGTTTGATAAAATGACACATTCTTTAAGATTGTACTGGAGTTAAAAGGACAGAGCCAGGGCCTAGCTTAAGAGCCTTTTAGAAATGCACTCCTTTCCATTAAGCTGACAGCATCTGAAAGGGTCAGGTTTGTGTCTCTATGCACACCCTCTTTACTTTACCATAAAAGCTGTGATGAAAAGCAGTTGCATATTACATGTAATGTAAAGTCTGAATGCATGCACTCTGAATGCAATGCACACTAAGAGATTGCCTTTGGTGCATCTTTGTTAGTTGCTCGTTTAATATTATTAAAAGGCATGAATGTTTTCGTGGAATCCCCTTCAGCCATATGAGTAGTGACCGGCTCTCAATCTCACTCCAACCAAACTGCTGTCACAGCAAATAACAGCTGCAAGTTAAACAGACTTTTCATTTTAAAAGCTTTTCGGTGCAAACACTGCAAAGATTCTTCTGAACACTTCTGCAAAGAAAACAGAAGAAACGCAGATTCTGGAGGCACATGTAGACTTCTCCAGTATAACCAAAGATTGAGGACCAGCTGAAATCTGGGTTGTGAGAAAACATAACCTGGAACTCACGTTTGGTTTGCTGCTTTCAGCTTTCTGTAGAGCATGTGACATAACAGTGTGATTAACCACTTATTATAAATTATCCCTAACAACGAAACAGGATTGATCAGTGTGTAAGAGCAGAAGGATTTTTGTGCGTTCAGTTTAGAGCAGGTAGACCATTGCACAGATTAACAGATTGTAAGCATCAATTTAATGTTTCTTCTTCCTGCTCCTTTTCACACATGGTTGCAGTGCTATACCGAGAGAAAGTGTGGTTGGTTTGTCTGAAAGAACTAAGTGTGGAAACTGTTGAACCAAGTGTGAAATAATGAAATGAAATGAAATGTGTTTTTAGTCCTTCAGTAGGTAGTCCAGAAAGAAAAATACATCCACATGGTTCTGGATTGAGCCCCCGTAGCTATTTAGAGAATGTGGTATTTGTAATTATTTAAAGTATGAATAAAAACTAAAATAATAATAATAAAAATCCATCCATCTATCCACCCCAGGGTCATGGAAGGATGTATTATATGTCAATTCACTTAACATCACACACACATATACATAACCAGTGACTAATAATAATAATAACTAATAATTTGTGTGCAGTAGATTTGGGGATCTGGGAGCCCTGTCCAGTTTTACCGACTATCTTTGACTACAACATATTGTCTTATGTTAGATCATTTTAATTTTTTCATCTTGAAAATCACTCTTACATTTAATGCAATCATTTCTCTCTTCTATCACAATAGTTTGTAAAAAAAAAATTACAAAAAGCACTTTTCTCTATTGATATTGTAAATTCATTTTTCAGCAGACATTTCACTTCTCATCTGAGAAGCTTCTACAGTTCTAAGAGTAATTGGTGGACAGTTCCAGATTTTAAGCCGTATGGGAGTGTCCCCAAGAGGGTCATGGACCCCCTATTGGTCCTCTACCTAATCACATGAGCCAAGGTCTCTACATTAAGTACTCCCACTTCATAAACGCATGGCACAACATAGAAGAGCCACCTCGATAGGACAAGACTTAGTGGTTCATCTGCATCTAAAGGACAAAGGTCACTCTTCCGAGGATGCCAATTTTCACATTTTGGACAGAGAAGACAGATGGTTTTAAAGAGGAGTGAAAGAAGCCATCTATGTTCACTGTGAACGACCATCTTTGAACAGAGGCGGTGGCTTACGACACCAACTGTCTGCCACCTACAATCCAGTTTTGAGATCCATTTTCAGACGCCTTAACGCCCTCTCACATCCTGGGCCATTTGACCACAGTAAATCACATGATGGGGTGGGGTTCACCCAAAACGATGGCTGATTGTGACCAACACCTGTTTTCACATGTTGGCTCGTGTGATTAGGTAGAGAATCAATAGGGCGTCCATGACCCTCTTGGGGACACTCCCATTGGGCTTAAATCTGGGACTCTCCACCAATTACTTTTAGAACTGAAGAAGCTTCTCAGATGAGAGGTGAAATGTATTCAAGACACATCAAGAACTCCAGGCGCTTTTCTTTCCAAGCTCCTTAGACTGTGCGCTACAATGCTCAACATTTAAGGAAGAATATAATGCTGGTATGGTACACAACTCGTTAAAAAAGGCTATTTTCTAGCTGGCTGTAGTTGATGACTGAATTACTGGCGTGCCTGTGGAGGATCAAGGCATTATGCTGTGACAGTGTAACATAATAGCAGATAGTAGGAGGAAGCCTGACATTAATCTTGGAGGCTCCATTCTAAAGCTTTGCTGTTGGTTCACCGATTAAAGTAAATTATTATAATAGAAGAGGCAAAGAAAGATGGTACAGAATGACACTGTCAACGTTCTAAATCCCAGGATGATGTTTAGAAAAACAATGTTTTACTTTATGTTCACTGCCAATTTTGCAAATGCCAATTTTTAAAATGAATGTTTTCACCAACATAGGAACATGACCATCTATGTGGTAAATAAATGTATACACTGTGAAAAATAAACTATTCTGGTGTTCTCTGGTAAATGCTAATCAATCAGTATAGTCCTGGGCTGTGAGCACAGGTCTCGGTGAAGCGCACAGGGCCCTGATGCAACCCTTTTTCTTTTCTGACGTTTTTTGTTAGAAACATACACAACTAGCCAAACTGGAGGTCACTTTTGGTTACCGTGGCACCGTACGTTGTATTCCTCCTTGCACAAAGAAGCAAGTTCTGGTTCTATTGTTGGATTTATATCTTTTTGCGGCCCTGTTCACCTTTCCTCATGTAACAATCTGTCTTCTGGTACCTCTACCGCACTGTGACTGTGCTGGTAGATACAGCAAACATTCTTTGCAATGTCATGTATGACTGTGCTGTCCTGGAAAAGCTGGACAACCTGTAAAACCTGAATGTGTTGCAGGTAAGATCTCATGCCATCATTTGTAACAAGGACACCAACAAGGCGAAAATTCAGTCAAGCAAAGGTTATAGGGTGATCTTTTGTTGAGGATGGGTAACACTGTAAACATGAGGTATATCTGTTACCAGCTATAACTGAATTGAAACAATTTTTCTGTGTGCAACAGGCCGAACGTCTTGTTATATCTCGAGCACCAGGGGACACTTATTATGTTCTTTAGTTTAGGGTGCCCTTGGTTTAGTTGACAAATGTTTCTTTCATTTCTGTTCTTTCTGCTTTTCATAGCTCCTGAGAGCACTTTAATTTGTAAATTTAAAGTGCCAAATTTTGAAATTGCACATTGTTTTCATTTAATTTGGATTCAAGTGTTGTCATTAAGAATGCTGAAAGAAGGGCAGCTGTGTTATGTTGTGGTTTATTTGTTAATAGAATTAAATGATGGAGATGAGAAGCTAAATGCCTCTTTGTAGTTTTAAAATGTGAAAATGCACATGAAGTGATAAAGTGGTCGTACAGTAGCAGTAGATGTTTTAAAATTTAAATAAGATAAATATTGTGTGACTCAAAATGTAGTAATTTGTGTTATAGTAATATTATGATATTATTTTTAAAAGTTAAAGCCAATATTTTAATAATTGTAACTTTTCCAAGGTTTGCATCCAATAAATACACATGACCTGATGAAAAATCATATCTTAGTAATTAATTTGTATGTGATATGATCTATAATTAACAGTATATTGCTAAAATAATTTCTGGACATTTGTGAAAATGACTTATATGTGGGAATACCTTTTTAACAGTAAAGATCTATCAAATATACAAACTTTTCATAACTTTTCAAAAATCCTGTATTACAGTTCATATAATTAAAAATTAAGATAGATTTACTCGTTTTACAATGGTACTTTTTTATTGATAACATCATGTTATTATATTAAATGTGAGCTAAATGTTCAAAATATTTAACATAATATTACCTAATAAAATTCAAATAATAACAGCACTTTTCTGTAATTTTAAGCCTGATTATTTGTATTACAGGTGTGCTTGACTATACTATTAGGGAAATTTTGAGTTTAATTATTTTTACACATGTAAATGCTTGTCATTTAACCTAAAATATCCACAGAAATACCAGCTATCTCAGGTAAATTAAAGATACAAAACTATTTCAATTACAGAAAATTCCTGTATCCTTACACACTGGTAAGTTTGTATTATTTTACAATATTTTTCTGCTTCTCCAGCTGCAGGAATATTTTATATTTTTTATGATTTTCTCATGCACTCCCAATTAATGTGATGGGGGTTTTTTTTATAAGCATGTAAGAGAAAGTAACTGTGGTGTGATACATTTTATTCTTCTCTGAAAAAGTCAAAGGCCACGAGCTGCCTCTAAAAAGGCTTCCAGGCTGCTTATTCCTCTCCTGCTCCATGCAGGCAAGTTGTTGATTTTTTTGCTGTTTTGATTTTCAGCACATTGGTTAAACCAGACAGGGGTGAAAAGTAGAAAGAGAAAGTTTCAAGTTCACTTTCCACCAGGCAGTGAAATTTCCAATTATAGTATTTAATTTGTAATCTATGAAATATTCTTTATGTACTAAATTACACCCAAGTCATCTTAGAGTAATTTACATTCTCGACACCGTAATATAGGAAGAAGCCAAACACATCTCTTTGAGCAAGCACTTGACAATAGTTGTGACCATATAGACATTTGATTTGATTGGTTGTGTTACAAATCATGCAGAATATTGAGGCCAAACAGTAATTTAAAACGTGTGTCACGTAAGAAAACTACAGTGTCATCAACATCTAGAAATGTACCTGCATATGCTGGAGTATTAAAATATCATTAACTGGTACAGGAGCTTATATACGCAGTCCAGAACATCTTCCACTTTCTAACTGTCCACACTGTGATTCATGCAGTTAGCCTTAAGGTCTTTTCATCTGCATTTGGCCTGGCAAAGACTACTGTGCACAAGAGAGCACAGAACACAGAAGTTACACGAACAGCCTGAGGTGAAATGAAGAATTACTTTTACTGTTACTACACTGAGCAAACAGACTTACTTAGTGTTCTTTCACCTTCTTTCGCCTTTTTGTTTATTTCACATTGTTCTGTTTTCTTACTCCCTCAATCTTGGAGTGAAACACACAGGCTAGAACACCACATTTGTGCCAAAGAAGTGGTCAGTTGATATCGAGCTGCCATGCATTCCTGCTTTTAGAAACTAATCAGGCTAAATTAAAATTGGGATAATTAGTACATAATTCTTCCCTCATCTTATATGGAGTGCTTCTAATTTGAGTCCATATATGCACCACTGAATATTTGGTTTGCTATATTTTATGTTGGAGGAGGCTTCAAGTAAAGAAAGTCCAACAGTATATTACTGTGTAGCTAAGATCCAATAATGAGTGTCTGGCTGTATTTTTGGCATCACCCCCTCATCCTTTTAAGTAGTCAGCCCTCATCTTCCATGATTCTCTGCCTGCTTTTCTTTTACTGTCTCCCCTCAATCTGACTTTCACTTTCTATTATGTTCAGTCTCATTCCAATTCTACTTTAAATCAATATTCTTTATTATTATGAAGCCTGCATGATCAGCACTGGAATGCAAAACATGTTATTGAGATAAAGAACATTATTTCTCTCTTTTTCTTTAGGCATCACTCTTTATCATCATTATATCTTTCAGGGAAACGATATGTGCCCGTTATTCAGCTGCACCCTTGGTAATAGGATCTTTATTATAGTCATTACCAACAACTATAGGGATGGAGTTATTCTTTTGTCTTAGGTGTATGCAGCAAGATGACCGAACACGATAAAATCAGTTCAGACCATCCAGCTGAATCACCTCATTAGGAGGACAGATAAACTCAAATGAGTGAAACTGCATAAATTTAAAACATGTTCTCAAGGTTCTAAAAGAGTTTATCACAGCTGTATAATTTGCCTCCAAAAGCAATCAAGTATGCACTGATGCAAGAATGTATCCCCCCCCCCCCCCCCCCCCAAAAAAAAAAATACTTGTTATAGTGGTGATTAGAGAATAATTTGCATGACTTCAAGACATCTAAAAGCTTATCATGTTATTAGTGATTTGTAGGTTTCAAGTTAAGCTACTGAAATATTTGGCTTTAATGCCCTTTATCATCCTCACACTTCTCCTCCTTGCTGTAACTAATAATCTAATCTGCCCCGAGTCTCGAATATCGTCTTACTGTTTCACTGAAACACTGCACAAGGTTTCCTTCTTTTTGTTTGCACATCTCTCGGTAGAGAGCGGTTTTCTTTAACAGCGTTTCGTGTCCAACCGTGCATCACCTTGTCATTTATTAGACATTAATAAAACATCAAGATGGAGACCGCAGCCAGAATGGTAATGGGTTATCTTGACAGCAATATTCAGCATATGTGGTTTGTGTTGATGAGGCATCAAGTGTGGCCAGGGGAGCGAAAGAACCACTTAACGTTTCTCTCGGGGTCAGGATTATGTGACACTGAGCTACCACTACATTAAGCATTCTTTTCACAGTCTCCGAGATATGACACAGACAAATATGGGCTTTAGGTCAGGGTGCGGTACATCATTATCGTCATTGTTTGGGGGGGAGGAGGAGGGGGAAGGGGTCTTTTGTTTCTTTTGGCCTTGGTCATTGTGTGAATTCAGTTTCATCATTCACTTTCTGATTGCTCAGTAATGACTGACTTATTCCCTCTAATATTGAATGGCTTGAGTCTGTAAATGATGATTGTGATGGCTGCAGTTACAGCCACATGTATTGGGTAATATCTATCAAACATCAGTGCTACAATAGACTTGCACATAACAACATTTATATTTTTCTTTCTTTAAGTATATGATTTAATTTACAGGGTAATAAAGAATTGGCTTTAGTTTAGAATTAATTTGCTTATACAATCACATGATACTGTATTCCTAAATAAGTGTGCACATTTTAGAGCAGCTTCTCCCAGTCCCTCAGTTGATGAGCTAACAGGTGGAAAAGGGGAGCAAGCCTATATGGTGCCCTGTGGGTCATACCACAACTCTGGATCATGGGGGGGAAATGGAATTTGTTATGTTGGTTTCGGTTAGGTTTGCGTGTGTTCTACCCCTTTTTGTGTCTTTGCGAGCTGATCACCCACTATTTAAGTTTTCCCTTTGTCTCATTTAAGTAGGTCAGTTTGTTTGAGTTAGTAGTATTGTTTGTTACCAGCTTTTGAGTAGAGTTCTGTTACTTTGACCTCTTTCATGGGTACAAGATTTAGATTCTTTTGTGTAATTAAACCAATTTTATTGTGGGAGGTTACATTTTATTGGACTTAACCTGTGCCTTCTTACTTACTTACCCCACGGTCCATCAGAGTGATTCAAATGTTTTAATGGCAAGGGTCATGCTTTGGTTAATTCAGCACCATTCCACTCATAACTCCAAATAGGAAAGAGAATGATCATACTCCTCTCAAATCTATAACATGGACCCATTTTTTAAAAAAAATATTATTATTATTAGTAGTAGTAGTAGTAGTATTAGTATTATTAGTATTAGTATTATTAGTCCACCACTAACCATGAGAACAATGTTGGGCTGTTGTAAATCCAGCACTTTTATCTGGAGTCTCTCACGTGGGTTCATGTATTTTCATATAGCTGATTCAGGTTTACTTAAAGCCTCTCTGTAAAGTGTACTGCACACTTAAGCAAGTCTAAAAAAAATCATCTTAGCCTATTTAATATTTGAGCTTTTGATCATATCCGTTGACCTTCAAGAATGGCTACAGCAGTCTGCAGAGGTATCATGGGAATTCAGATTCTGCTGGCTTTAAAAGTCTGGAAATTGCTTTGACAAAATGAAACACCATGCAATAGGAAAGTACTTACTGTAGGCCTAATAATCCTATGAGGTGAAGAATGAAGATTTGGAGTTCAACATGTAAATGACTTTTGCAAATGTATTTTTTTTTCTTTTCAGACCACGGAACACACGCATACAGCAACGATGTAAAGCCATTGGTAATATCCTGGAAAAGCACCATCACCTCCTAATTTGCAGTCAGATGTAGTTCAGACACTTTTAACACTCTACAGAGATGTTGCACAAATACATAGGCTTCATTTGCATTCATCTGATGGAAATTACCTTGGTGTATGGGTCATTTTGGACAATTCTGAGGTTGTAAAACATCTATGCACGCACTCTCTCTGTGGGCTTTCATGAAATAACGATGCTCAACGCTGAAGCTCATTATACAAATATATTGTCAGCCAAAAGCTATTTTCATGCCCGTTTCACTCTAGAAAGGGTGAAACTGATTCATATGCAGTCATATAGCAATTCCCTGAGGTTGTTAGCACCCTCGCTTTCCACAGGTCTAGGAGGTCAAATTATGTTTTATGACCTTTTTGGTTTATGTCATTATTCACTTTATACCCCTTCAGTCATTTTTTTTTTATTCTGCTCTATTTATGATAAATAAAACATGTCCATCATGTATCATTTGCTCTATGTGAAGAAATTATGCAGTCAGATCATAAAAGGATGACTCATTTTGCTGTTACAAGGCAGTAATTTAGAATCAATTTCATGCAAGGAGAGGTAATAGAAACAGGGCTGCAAATTACACCAACGACAATGCTATTACTATACAACTCATTCAGTCTTTCATTAATATTCATATGGCAGATGTTCAATTGCCTGGATGACAGAAGTAAATCAGGGATATCTTGTGGGGATCTCTCTTCCTAAAGTATGACATCGTAACTCATCCTGACACCCAGCACTGAAAGCATCAGATGAGACAATTTAAAATATGGGAAAAGAGTTGTGAACGCACTCACAGGAGGTACGAGTCAAAGGCTTTGTCTGTTCATGTGAATCAAAAATGCTCCGTGAGCAACGACAACGAAGTGTGCTAAGACGTGACGTAGTAAAACGTTAACTTGAGCACACCATATGGACTGCTGTGGTTTAAGAGAAATCAATGACAATTTTATGGCCCTGTTGCCTCCGCTCGATTGTTCTCATTCCCCGTGCTCCATGTGGTTGCAGAGGGAATTGTGCTGACGGTAAGTCAAAAAGGATGGCAGAGCATATGGGCACTAGAGGAGAAGCTTCACCTTGTGATTGATTCTGTGATTTTGTTGTGTGCCATTTATAAATTAGGAAGGATAAAGTGGAGAAGAGTCACATCATAAGCGTTTTGGTTTTGTGGCTCAAACATTACCCCTGTTATTACTTTTTTAGTTTTACCATATTTTTCTATACAGTATTTTACTGCACATTAAACACGGTTAAATGTTTCAAAAGCAAACATTGCTGTAAATAAATCATATTACGGTGCAATATTACATTGTGTGTATCCTTGACACTTCCAATTCACAATGATATTTTGGTGGAGGTGAGTAATATTACGTAGGCTGTTTTTTTTCCCTTTGTAGTGGAAAAAATGTCACAGTGATAAGAAGGTCACAGCCTTGTTTGTAAGGTTAAGAGTTTTTCTGTGAATTTTGAAACGATCACTACAAAAGATGACTGAAATTCCTGAAATATGTCTACACTTGAACCTGTGTTGAACATTAAAAACTGATTATAATGTACTGGAGCTGGACCGAAGCATAAACATTTCAGAATTATGTAGAAAAAATGGGTGTATGTGTGATGTACTATTCAGTATGCATAACATTATGACCACCTGGCTAATACTGTGTCGGGCCCTGTAATGAAGGTCATCTTCATTACTCGACCGGATTAACATACATGCGAGTAATTTTAACATTTGTGTAAAAGAAGACACTTAAACAAAAACATTGTACTTGTTTTGTCGTTAAGTGATGACGTGACGAATCCTACTTCCGGGCCTAAAGTAGTCTGCGTTTAATGTTTAATGTTTTGTATTTTCTTCTATTTAATCTCAAAAAGCTCCTAAAACAGTCAGTGATTACTATTGACCTCCCTCGGCTTTTATTACCGAGGGAGGTAATAAAATTACCTCCCTCGGTAATCGGTAAAATTTATTATAAATTTTATTTATTTAAGCTCAGTTTTTAAAACCTTAGGATGTAACTACAGCCCAGCCCATGCAGCAGTATATGAATGACTAACCTCGTATTGTGGATGGATTATCTCAGTTGTTCTCCTGGCTGAAGTTTGGTCCTTTTACAGCATCCTGCCATGCGATTACATTTGTTCCTGACCACCGAGAACACTCACGTTAACTTTTATCGAGTGGAAAACCAGTTAGCTTGCTTATATTATGCTAACATAGCTGTGTCGCTAGCGGTCACGTAGCACATCATTATATACCAGCTAGCCAAACTTCAGTAACCCTACAAACGTCACTGCTGTTTAGTTTTCTGTCTTCATTTATGTTGGAAGTGATAACAGAGCTGTACATTTTAATTTGTTTCCAAAACCCCGCAGTCAAGACATGCTATATTGTATTTAGATAGAAGCTAGCAAGCTAACTTCCTGCTAACTTCTAACTCCATTAAATGTCATAAATTTCATTTTCATGGATGCCTGGATGTTAAACTCAATTGTTACACCTGGTAGAGCAGAACGCTGATCATGTTTATTAAAGATGAAAGACTTTAGACAGTTTTTCAACTCTCAGTAATGCCAGAGTGATCGTTTGATATATGGACCTGCAGCGGAGTTTAGGCCCAGACACGGCTAGTGACGTCAGACTTAACGACTGGATAGGTTTTTCCTGTTGGCAGTCTTCCAGCTGCTACTGGTTAATGTCAACCTAGGAACAGAGATTTGGCAAGTTCGGTTAAGCTGATGGACAGTATTACTTTAACATTTACCTGATGTGTATTTTAATAGGTAGGAGATCTAGTCATCAAAATATCCTAAGTGAATATTTTGATGACAAGATTGTGTCTTACCTGTGTTTTCACCCAATGGTGTGCCCCAGCCTTGCTGAATGCCTTTTAACGTTTCCAGACACCACAACATGATTGAAGTTTTATTATAGATTATAGGTGGCAGAAAAAGTGGGAAAATATTTGATTTAATAATTGTCATTATTTCTACATATTTGATTTGATGTTAATAAAGGCTAGTAAATGTGATGTGTGTGTAGTTTGCCATCTTAGTTTAGCATGCAACCCCAGAAAAACGACATGGCTTGAGGGTCAAATTAGCAGCTGTCTATAAAAGGCTCCCAGTTGACAACAGAGGTGGTTGGAATTATGTCTCAACACTGGGCTGTAAGTTTGTGTTATGTTTTGGAATTTGTTAATGTAGGTGAATAAACACATGGTTGATCTGCAACTCCACTAGACCCCTTAAGGTGTGCTGTGGTATCTGGAAACAAGACGTTAGTGACAGATTCTTTAAGTCATGCTGTAAGCAAATACTTAGTTACTTGTCAGGATGGAAGGCATCACCTTGCCTTGGCTGGGGTGTCTTCTTCCCATAGTGTATCCTAGTGTAAGGAGTTACCCAGGTAAGTGATGCACACACACCAGGCCATCCGTGTGATGTACAAGTAAACATGATTTATCAGACCAGGCCACCTTCTGTCATTGCTCTGTGGTCCAGTTCTGATGCGCTTGCCCATTGTTGGTGGTCGACGATGTACAGGGGTCAGCATGGGCATCTTAACTGCTCTGCAGCTATGCATCCCCACGCAGTTGGGTATATTCTGACACCTTTCTGTCAGAACCAGCATTAACTTTATTTGAAATTTGAGCGATAGTAGCTCATCTGTTGGATCGGACCACATGGGCTAGCCTTCACACATGCATCACTGAGCCTTAGCTGTTCATGACCCCATTGCTGGTTCCCCGCTGTTCCTTCCTTGGACCACTTTTGATGGATACTTACGTATGCAGACTGGAAAACCCTCACAAGAGCTGCAGTTTTGGAGATTTTCTAACCCGGTCACCTAGCCGTCACAGTTTGGCTCTTGTCAGGGTCACTCAAACCCTTACGCTTGCCCATTGGCTTTGAATGCATCAACTCTGAGGAAAAAAATGTTCACTTGCTCCCTAATATATCCCACCCACTAACAGATGCCGTGATGAAGAGATAATCAGCGCTATTCAGTTCGACTCTCAGTGGTCATAACATTATGCCTGATCGGTGGATGTCTTGTTTGTTTAGTCTCCATAGTGCTTTTTTCCCAGATTGTGTGTGCTCTTTAACTGCAGTAGATCAGATGTTAACAACCATTAACATCAATCACAAAAAAAAATAAATAAATAGAATGGAAAGCCATCTTCTCAGCAATTTGAAAGTGTAATGTCCATTAAGCTGCAGAGAACATTTGGTCTCTATGACGAACATTAAGTTACGTCAAGCTGGTGGTCATTCCAAGTCACGATAAACGTGTTCTCCAACTTTTTACCTCATACAAATCATTGTATTCTGCAGTAATGAGATGGGAGTCACTGAGTTTGTGTGGAATAAATGTAAAGTGCTTACTATGCATCAATAAGAGAAAAAAAACTTCTCAGAACGCTTTGAACACTTTCCATTGGCCGAAAATTAGAAGGCTAGATGGGCAGCAGAAATAATGGAGATATTTCACAAGGCTTATGATCAGCACTCAAGCACACTCAGAGCACTCAGGCTCTAATTGAGTTTTTACATGACCCGAAGTGTGATTATCCCTGCTCTCCATTTTCGTTTAAGGATCTTCATTACATACCACTGCCCCAGCAGACCCTTTGCCTTAACAAAGAAATGTAAAGGTTGCAAGAAGAAAAATAAGTGAAAGAAATAAACAGCTGATTTATGACCTTTCAAATTCTCAAATTATTCCTGTCCTGTTAGAAATGCCTGATCAAACAGTGCCTTTACAGTTTGACCAGGATAGACCTGAAGTGAACAAGTAGGTTTTATTCTAGCAGAATAAAAAAACATCAACAATGTTTTAACTATAAAAGGAGGAGTGAAATAAAAAAGACTTGTGGTGAAAAGAACTCTTCTCAACAAAAACAACAGCATCCGTCATTTCAGAAAAAGCTCAAAAATTATTTGTCACTGTTAGAGTTACACGCTTGTACAGATTAAACAAAGCACACACATTGACTACAAGCTTTAGATGTTCTGGCAGGTAGATTTGTTACTTTTTTATTTTAGATAGAGTCAGACTAGTACTCTGTATGGCTTCTAGGCTTCATGCTAAGCAGTTAACAGCGCTCTTGTAGCTGTCATGACAGATTTTTCTCCCCAAAAAACTCATTGTTTAATGGCATATTTTTGGATATAACATTTGGATTGTTGTCTTTTTATTTATGTAATGAAAATATCTGAATACATGGCAATTTTAAATAAACCTAAAATGTGCCTGCAAAATCATCCATTTAATACTACACAGTAAAAAACCTGAAGAAATTGTTTGACTACTACAACATATGGTGAAACGCAGCACAAATAAGGATGCACATGTTTCCCTGAAAAGGAATGTGCCAATGACGTCTTAGCTGTCCTGTACATGTTTTCAGACCATAAGCTGAACAGGATAACCATGAGCCAGCATTGGTTAAAAAAAATAAAGACATTCTGCCTGGTTTGGGAAAGAGAATGAGGAATAACAATGGAATGAAGCCATATTGCAGAATATATTAGATAAGAAGTCCAGAAGCAATTCATTAACTGTAAGATGCTTAATTAATCAATGCCAAGCAGCAGCATGAATTATTTTAAATTAGGATTCATGCTGCTGCTGTCCTTTAAAAAAAATATCCAGAATGATGGTATGTGACTTTGCATCTGATATGAATTAAATAAATATGATAGAAAGTAATACATTTAAGCTTCTTAGTAACTTCCAGGTTAAGCCTCACTATGGATGCAAATACTGGTCAAACTTTATTCAGATGAATTTAACTTTAATCTAAGTGTACTTACTTAGGTTGAGCTATATGCACTGTGTGTCTGCATATTAAGGAGTGTTTTGCACGCATTTTTTTCATTTGATCATTTGGAGTTGATTTTTCTGAGTGTGGTACACTACTCTATGACAGGCGCAAAGACTCATGGGAGTTTTAATGTTTAACAGTGCTGTGATCATTATTTCAGTAATGCTGGGCTTAGACTTTGATTCTCATTAACATGTGATGTGTTTAGCTATTAATAAGCCACCGTGACTGAGACTCCTTGATCAACGTTCTTGTTTTGAGCTTGTTGTTCAAATGTTGACAAAACCAGCATTGCTATACTGTAATTTTGTAGTGCATAAGGTACATTCATTTTGCAAACTTTTGCAGATTTTGATCCTTTACCACATTCAATGCGAAAATGTAAATAATGTATCACTAAATGATTATACATTGCATTTAATTTATAATTAAATTGTTCTCTTTTGCAATCATGTCAAAAGGCAAGTTTTCACTACAGTAAGTACGCCCTAGGTAGTTTAGTAGCACCCAGGTGCTGCTGATCAAATAAACTTTATTAAATATGAGAAGAAAAATATGTACAAGTTCTGTCAGTTTGCTGTTCTGGAGCTTTCATGTGTGTTAATACAATGTCCCAAAAACCCAAGGAGTGATCATCCTAGCAAATTCACCCATTCAGTGCACTTGGAGAAAGATTGAAACACGATGGTGTTTGTGTTAAATAAACATTCAAGATATGATTTAAGTACCAGAAACACAGCTTTATATAAAAATGTTGTAATAACTTTATTAATTTATGAATGACAGACAGTTTTATACATAGTTCCCCATTTTTAGAGCTCCAGAAGTCGTTGGACAGCTGACCGGCAATCAGTTTTATGATCAGATGAGGCCTATTCCCTTGTTGTCCCCTCTGATTATCTAATTATGGAGATAGTATGGTATGGTGGTTTGAGCAGGTTGTTGGAGGGAGAGGTTTAAAACGCTCCTCTATTAGACAGCGTTCCCCTAGTTTTGCAAATGACCAGAAAATTTTCATATACTTCAAAAACTATTTTCATAAAAATCTCAACAATCTGTTAAGTCGATTTTGGGTATAATACAGCAAAAAGGCATCAATTTTGACAGGCAGTCTCTCAAAATAAATGCCTTAGCTTCCCGTATGAAAAGGTTAACTGCTTCTCCGAGCCGCAACAGAAAATGACTTTACAATGAAATACTGTCATAGCCCGTCAAAATTATATTCACAGTTTCTGTAATTTTAATATGGAAGCTCGGTTAATGTTGGACTGAAATCCAAAGTTGTGTGCCTCCAGCAGGAATAGAAAATATATGATAACTGCATTCCAGCTCAGCAGTGTGGCAGACCTGGCATAATTACTATTAAAAAGACAGATTTGTGGTGTGTACACTGAATGTGCAGACAGCCGTAACAGCATCCTGATGGACAGTCAAACATTTATAGGATGTAAGGTGAGATGCAATCTCGAGTAAACCTTCTCACAATTAACATGCAAGTCGGAAAAAGATCTGGAGGGGGTTGTTAGCAAAATCCAATAACAGAAAGACAAAGAACAATATCGTATATGTTCATTTAGTCTGTCTGCCGCAAAAAATAATTAATAAATACAAATATTTCCCGTGTTCCTGGATCTGCATCACAATATGAAAAAGCTTGAAAATCTCATTGGGGTGCTGAAAATGTCAGAATTATGTTGTTATATTGAATAATTTCAATCAATTGTTGTAACAGTGTGACAACTCCCTGAGGAATATTTAGCCAAAAAAAATAACAATTAGTTCTCTGGTAAAAACACCATTAACAGTACTGCATTTGTAGCCAATGAGCCATAAATGAATTAACAGTTACCCTGAACATTTAGTGCTTTTAAAAGTGCCTGACTATTAAACATGTCTTTTTTTTTCTCCCCCACATCCAATGTTAGTGTCTCTACAGACGAAAGAAAAATGGGCTTCATTGTGTTGTTGGAACCTGTGTTTTTCAATATGTCATAATAGGCAAGTTGGAAAAACACCTTTCTTAAAGAAAATCTCTACTTCATGAGAATAAATCAAATGCTACTAAAAAAAACCTTCAAGCCAATAAACTTAAAGTTCCATTGTATGTATTTATTTTTTATTTCAGTTCACTTGGACTCAGTATATGTTCTTTGTGTTGCACTGCAGGCTTTTTCTTTCTTCATCCTTCACTGAAGGCCAACGTCTCAGAGGCTGGAACAAAACCCTCCAACTGAGAGAAGTTTGTTTTGTTTTTTTGCAGTAAATAAAGCGAATTAAGCCTCTTATCACAGAGCTTAAGGAGCTTACATTAAATAAGAATTAACCCGTGTAACTCTGTTTAGCCACATAAAGTGTAATTAAATCTGGCATATTGTATATTTCTGTGGCAGTTTTATGTACAAAGCTGAAAACAAATTCTTCTGATTATCAGTCAAACCCATAAGTTTAAGGTCTTTCCCTAATATAAGAATCTGCCAGGATGCACTTTATTCCCAGGAGGATGATATAGGCAGATTTATCCAAATATCAACAGTACAGATACCAATGCTGGTACTGGTATTGAATCGATGCTAGCACAATAGGCTCAATACTTAATCAAAGGTCAGTATGTAGCCCACTGAATTGTATTAAATACAAACATTTTTTGGAAATGGAAAAAAATATACCTCAAAACCTACACTATGAAAAATTACTGTTGCATCAAATGTATTTATATAAATATACATTTATTGTATTGCCACAAACTGCTTTAGAGACAAGCAGATTTGCATTCCAGGTCTCCAACACACCCAGTGTCAAAATACATGAAAAGCTGAATGGTGTGTTTTGTTGTATTAGCTTATTATTGTGGAAGGTAAAATTCTCAGTGATTTCCTATTAAAATGTGAACAGCATTTTCAAATTAATGATCTCTGATCTCCTCTATAAGCTGCCTTTGTAGCTTAAACGTATTCATATCTGGTATTGGGGTCAGTATTGGTAGCGGCAGTTCTGGCTCTGTGTTTACATGGACTTGGATCACCACCAAAGTTTGCTGTATCACACAGCACTACCAGGAGGCACCACTGGTGTGTTCAGCACCAGTGGTACCAGTGTGCCAGCTGCTGTTAGAGGGAGTACTGGCAAATAAAAGTCACAAAGATTTTACTCTCGAACTGCAGACACTTAAATGAGGTCATTTATATTTCAGTTTCACAGCTTTGTTGGCCAGAAACCATTCACTGCACTCCCCTGTGTGCTGCCTCCAAGCCCATCAGACTAAAATATGATGTCACCATCTTCTTGCAGGATACTCTTCACACAGTGAGAAATGTGGGGTCTCTACTGAACATGCATCCCGAGGGGAAATTATATGAAGTTGCTGAGTTGCTGCAGTTATGACACTGGTTGTTGTTAAATATTAAATAAGCCACTAAACTTAAGCACTTTATTGGAATACATAAGTCATTTTTGAAAACACAAAACATTTGAGGCATTTCATCATTCATTTAACTCATATGACATTAAAAAGAAAACAAACGAGATGAGTATTTGGGATAGTTTATGTATTTAATCTTTTCAAGTGCTGGATGCTAAATTGTGAATAAATTGCAATTGAAAACAGGATAAAAATGTTTTCAGTGACATTTTATAATCGAACACCAATTAAAGCAGAACAATAATAATTCCCTAGTTACTGGGTACTGGGTACTGGATGCTTCCACTTCAGGTTAATTTCACTTCATTTCTACTGGGGGATTGATCATTTCAGTTAAATTTTTATTTACACAAGAAGTCAGTTGGCAGCCAGCCTTTAACGCTGTGTGCCACAGTCTAAATCAGGGCCCGGGGGCCACTTGAGGGCCACGTCACCCTTACTTGCAGTACGTATATTGGGCCAAATTGTATCATAAAATATATAATACAATTTGGCCTTTGAAGTTACTTTTGTTCTTAGGGAGGATTTGTTTTTTGTTGAGTGCAGTGTTAAAATAAGTTATTTTAAAAAACAAAAATTTGTCTGCATATTTATTTTGTTAAATATGAACAAAATTATAGCAGAAGTGCTGCCACGCGTCTGGCCAGACACAGAGTACCAATGTGAAAGGATTAAGTTTGTTTCTTTGTTTCTTTGTTTTTTCGTACTACTTGAACACTAAAGTGGTCATCCAATCAGATGACAGTGCCAGCAGTGGTCCACAGCTCATTTAAGTTTGAGACCCCTGGTCTAAATAAACTGAGCCTGAAAAAGTCACCGGTATGTGTTCACTGGTCAAATCTGAAAAAACAAACCCCCCAAAAAAACAAAGAATAAAAATTGTATGTCTGTCAACTTTGACCCAAAACAAGACTTTACCATTGGAAGTTACACATTAAAGTTATGCATTACATCTACCACCATCTTTGCTGTTACCAAAGTCTACCTCAGATTTCAGTTCTTTTATTGTCATGCCTCTCCATAAATATTATACTGATTTTTATTTTTTGTGAAAAACTGTGAAAACAATGCATAGTTTCCATCAACTGTTTCTTCTTCTTTAGTTTTGGATATCTCTCCCCCACATTGCAAAGGGACTCCATAGTGTAGTGGTTTGTACACTCACCTTACATGTGAAACACCCTTTGAGGTTGTATCAGAAATGGCAGCTCGCATAAAAATATGCCCAAGCAACCAAGCAACCCTCTGTCAATAAGCAGCTGAGAACAGCTTCCTGGTATAATCTGTCTGTCTGTCTCAGCTGTGAAACTGGTATATCTTCTGTGTTATAAATGCAGCACTTGGTGAAGAAAAATGAAAGCAGCTGTTTGTGTGTCTGTTTGTTTTGAGGCTTATTCACTTTTGTATTTTAGGCAACTTTTGATTTCATTTAATTTAATGTATTTTATTGACTTATTTTTATTATTATAATCTTGGGAGGATTAAAACAATAAATGTAGCCAGTATGTTTTTCAGTTACAGTATTTACTGTAACTATTATTTACATATATTACAACTTTATTTGCTTTTTGTTTTTTGTTTTGTTTTTTGTTTTGTTTGTTTGTTTTTTTTTGGGGGGGGGGGGGGGGGTTGCTTCTTTTTCTTTTTTCTCTCTTTTTTTTGGCGGTGGTGGGGTGGGGGATAGTACTGTTGTATTCATTGCGGAACTTTGTTGCTGGAATTTGTTCCTACACGGCATCCTATTTAGAAACACCATTTCACTTCCTGTTAATATTCACAACAGAGCCGATACAAATAAGCTAATTAATTTTAGCAGTGTTTACTCGTTAAATGTTAACGTAGCAGAAATCCTTAGGAAGAGCAATGATTCCTTACACCGTCAACATTAAACTCGCGGCTCGGACGTTAACTGGCACTCTCAATTTGCAGAATAAAACCGCCGTAGATTGGTGAGTACCGCTTCTCTGCTGCTAGCATAATTTGGTTAATTCAATACGCGACTGACAGATGACGTTAAGGAACTGATGTTTGCGTTGTGTCAGTTTCGTGGCTTGTCTTTATTGCTGCATGTAAAGTTGTCAGCGTGAACGGCCACTGATAATTTGTCATTGAGCCCACAAACATGCGGGGTATATTTCTTGTACAATGTCATGTGACATTTTGTCGGGCCTGATGAATTTCTAATGGCTCATCCTCCACAGCAATCCAGCAGAGACTGTCAACGCAGTCGGACTCGCGTGATCAAACTTTAGATTAGTGCAGCATAGTGCCAAAGTTTCATTTCGCATACATGAACCTAAATATTATACATTTGCTTCTAATGTTATTTTTGCTTTTCACCAGACATATTTAAAAAGAGAACTGTCCTTGTGAATATTTAACTTTATGTACGCATCATATGAGATAAATTACCTTGTGTAGTTGTAGCATATAGTACAGTCTCTGCACTGGCAGCTTTTGTCATTGGAACTGAAAGTTTAGCTTCAAGTTATGTTTGAATTTTGAAATTTGTTGTGTCATTGAGCTTTGATTTTTTTGCAGTCTGGATGCACTCCAGGCAAATATGCATGCAGGTCTTGTACGCACACAGAAAGAAGATGAATTTAGACATGGAGTGGAAAGCACAGAAATCAGAATGCAAACACAGTTGTTGAATAATGCTGTGTTTACTGGAGAGGGTGCACTTAAGCGTCAGGCTGACTGGAAACATACGTTTAAATTCATAATGTCCAGAGTTCACAGTCTGAATCATATGTTATCTTTTGTACATCAGTGTCTCACATCCCAAACCATTTCATGTATCTTTCATCTGTTTCTTTCCTCTTCCTCCTATTCTGCCTTGCTAACGTGGTCTGTAGGGGCTGGCAGGGGCTCATAGCTCAGGGATGTCACTCCAGTATTCTCATAATTGATCCTAAGACCGCCCAGACCATCCAGGTGCTGGAGAGACACAAGGCAAATGTGGTCAAGGTGAGTTTGAGAAGTAAATTGGCTTAATTGTTTCGCTCCATAACATAATTGCTGTTTAATTACACGAATTAATTGACTCACTGTTGCGCCTCTGCTCCGTAGACTTCAAAATATGATTTAATATATACCACTAAGTTAAGCCGTTGGAGAATAGGCACACTAATGAGGCTACAAAGTGAACACACCTTGTGAGGTTGTATTATTTATGTCTCACAGTATAAATGTTAGCATTGTGTGACCTTGAGTGAAGTACTGTAGGCTCTCTCTACTTCTTGTAAACCAACACCTGAAACGCAGATAGAGCATTGACAGAGAGTCATTTTGTTTGGGTCTGTGTGCGCGTGCATGTGTGTTGTAGAAGAGAAGAGTAAATAATGGGCAATAAATTCTACAGTGATTATCAGTGTCTAGGCTCAATCCGGGCCTTTCATTCTTCACTATAAAGAACACTTTAATCTTGTGAAGCACCGCTGCCACAGCAACAAGCTATTCCTCACCACCCAGCCTGACATAAGAGAACTTGCTGAATGAAAGAAAAAAGGAAATAGAAAAAGAAGTACCTACAGTAAAGGGCATGCCTACCTAGGAGCAAATAGACAGACATAATCAATTATTTAAACACCAGCTTGTATGTGCAGTAATTTGTTATTTCACATATAAAATGTTCATTTCAGTGTTATGCATTTTCTATAATGTCCTTTACTCTCTCTTTTCTCCCCAATGTTTCATTTAGTGAAATTCATCATACATCTTCAGACCTTGCTGTTATTGTTTTTTTTTCTTTTCTGTTGTTGACTTTCTGAGCATTCTGTCGACAAATGTAGAAGGCTTACAGCTTTACCTGATATTCCTCCGAGAGACTCAATTAGTGTTTTATGTTGGAAGGTAAAATGGTCCAGGGAAAATTACTACCACAACTTGAGCTCACCCTACTGTCTGCGGTTGGCCTCCGGAGATGCCTCGGGGAAGATTATAGTGTGGGATGTGGTCAGCGGCACAGCACACTGTGAGATACAGGAGCACTCCAAACCTATCGGGGGTAAGACAGCTTCAAGACACCAAACATGTTTGTCAGCTCAGTGGCAGTCCTGCCAAGAAGAGACACTGAGCCGATGGTTTGCTGTTGACTATTTGTTTTCATTAGGACGCTGTTACTGCCACTCCTGCTGGTGCGCACTACGCTTCCATTCTCACCTCCTCTTCTCTGTTTTGCTCGCTCCCTCTGTCAGACTTGGAGTGGCTGTGGAATCAGGATGCATCTCGTGATCTCTTGTTAGCTGTCCATCCTCCCAACTACATTGTTCTGTGGAATGGAGACACAGGCACCAAACTGTGGAAAAAAAGCTACGCTGAGAATATCCTCTCCTTTTCTTTTGACCCTTTTGACCCTTCCAACATGGCATGTAGGTGAACAAAATACTTACCAAAAAGCCTTCGAATTCTTCACTTTGCCACCCACATACACAGGGCATGCTTGATCTCTTAAATTTACTGTTTATTGCAGTATGGTTGAACATATCTTATATCTGAAAGCATGTGACTGGTATTCTGTGATGCCAACAATTTAACCAGTGGTATTTATTTATTTATTTATTTGTGGAAAAAGATAAGTCAAAGCAGAGACTTTCACAAATAACAGATGGCAAATTGAAAACAGAATATTGACATCTGACAATCTCTTATAAGCAAATGAATCTTTATAATATTCTTCTGTCCTTTTTCTCCTATCCAGTGCTGACCAGTGAAGGGATCGTCTTCATCACAGACTTTTCTTACTCCAAACCCCCAGGCAGCGCTGGCAAAAAGGTCTACATTGCCAGTCCTCATGCGAGCCCAGCGCATACCAAACCTGCACCTGCAACAGCTCCGGCCCCTACTGGTGCCAAGAAGGCCCTTAATAAGGTCAAAGTGCTGATTACCAATGAAAAGCCCACGTGAGTGAAATTAAATTAATTTTCCTTCCCTGACTTCCCTGACTTTCCCTACCCACACTTAAAATATTTTGGATCCTTTTTTTGAGACACATAGACTGTTGTTTCAAGTTTAACAAGTCTAATGAAGCTCTTATGTTAGGAGTATTGTATGGTTTTTAAGACGTTACTTCCTGAAAAGCCAAGATCTTCATACAGTACAGCATGTTAATATTTTATTAAATGTCTGAATTTCATCTCAACACTTATGTAGGGGCTAAAGGATAATCTGTGGAATAAATTTGTTACAATAGTTAGGTCAGTTTTTAAATCAAACTTCCTGTAGGTTATGTCACCCTATCGGTGTCATGTTTTATTGAAATGCTATGGCTCAATGTTGTTCAGTTCCCTTTTTTGTCTCTTTGTAAGTTGTTCAAAGTAAACTACAAAGTCTTATCGGTTTAAGACAGCGGTCTCCAACCCCGGGCCACGTTGTTTGGTACCGGGCCCGCTAGAGATGAGGCTCGGGTGTGAAATTTATGGTTTTCGGGATTTTTTATCGTTAACTCGGTTTCTCTGGGTCTTTTTCTGTGTTGTAGTTGTGTCTTATTTTGAAAGAAATATTTACACGTTACCATAGTGACCAAAGAGCATTAGGGGCAAGGAGAAGGATGTTACTCTCAATGTTGTTGACGCATTTCAGGAGGATGCTGCTAATAAAGTTACACAATTCCACAGTGAATTTGCGTTTATTATTATATTTACAAAAATACCACAGGTTTTGTCTTGGTCGTATCATTTTATTTTGTTGTATTTATCCGTGACATCTTAAAGGCTGGTCCGTGGAAATATTGTCTGACATTTAACCGGCCCATGGCGCAAAAAAGAGGACTGACATAAGGCAGTCATAGTTATCACTGTTACATGATAGAGGTGATGTTTCTCTGATTGTAACGTATGATATGATTTCTAAGTAAACACCAAGGTTTATTTACTGTCATATGAACTAAATCTCAGTTACTAACCAAGCTTTGTAATGTACAGGGCTGGAAGCATACACTGTTTGGCCACAACATTAAAAGCAGCTGCCTAATATCAAGTCAGTGCCTGTCGTGCCTGCAAAACACTCTGAATGATCAAACTGACTGTAAAGTTAGGGGCGATCGTGGCTCAAGAGTTGGGAGTTCGCCTTGTAATCGGAAGGTTGCTGGTTCGAGCCCCGGCTTGGACAGTCTCGGTCGTTGTGTCCTTGGGCAAGATGCTTCACCCGTTGCCTACTGGTGGTGGTCAGAGAGCCCGGTGGCGCCAGTGTCCGGCAGCCTCACCTCTGTCAGTGCGCCCAGGGTGGCTGTGGCTACAATGTAGCTTGCCATCACCAGTGTGTGAATGTGTGTGTGAATGGGTGGATGACTGGATGTGTAAAGCGCTTTGGGGTCCTTAGGGACTAGTAAAGCGCTATATAAATACAGGCCATTTACCATCCATTTATTTTACATTTTCAAAAGTTTATTTTGAGTTTTTATATTTTAATCAGTGAAGAGGTTTACAACCAAAGCTATCAAAAGAATGTGAAATTCAATTAAGTTTTATTTATATATTTATTATTTGATCAAAACCACTATTGACCTGCTCAATCTGACTCATTGCTGGGAGAGCACTTTAAACCAGTATCACTGCTGGATTTGTTTGTATTTTCTCAAGGAGGAAAAAGAGCCATTGTCAGAGAAGATGTTGATTCTCTTTGGATCTTCCCTCACATGTGAACAGATTTATACAAATTTAAACAACATTAGCCAAAAAATGCGCATTTTTGTTCACACTTAGTTTTGGAAATGTTGATTAAATGGTGATAAAGTCTTTTCTCTTCTTATGCCTATTTCACATTTTTATTGTCTGATATTATTGATGTAGTTTCTCACATGACAGCTTGAGGAATATTAATAGCTCCTGATCTAAAATAAATTTTGACGTGTGAGTCCAGAACCACTTCTCCTCGGTCCAGTTCTCACATTCATTCTTCTGTGAAGAGGGGTCAGCATGAGCGGTCAGACCAGGCTGTTGTTATGCATGCCTATATACAGTGAGCTCTGTATTTTGCCTCCTTTCTGTCATAGCCAGCATTATTATTTTCATCACACTCTTGCCCTCATCAAGGTCACTAAGATCACACTTGCCTGTGTTCTGCTTTCAGGACATCATATTCAAGAACTGGCAGTTCACATGCTGTTTCATTTCTCACACCCTTACTCAGTGTAACAAGATAATCAATGTTATTGACTTCACCTGCCAGTGGTTTTAATGTTGTGGCCGATTGGTCTTTCTGTAGAGTATATTTTACTCCCCACTGTGTTACCTGAGACCTCCCTGTTCATTCGACAGCAAAGCTCCTCCAAATTATGTGAACAGGAGAAGTATTCCAGACACTTTTTCAAGCCTAACCGATAAAAATGGCCCGACAAGCAACACTGTAAGAAGCAGGTCACGGAGCATTTTTGTTGACAGCAGTATGGACTAACACGGTCTATTTTTATGTTTGGTTTGTTTTGTTTTTTCTGTTTTCTTTGGTCATTGCAGAAAAAAAATCAAAACGGGAACAGCACCTTCACTACATAGATGACCTAGTTTTGATGTAACTGTCTCTCCAGCACAGCAGTGAGATTCCTCTTTAAACTTAGATCAGATGCTAAATCAAGTCAAGGGTCCGGGAGAAGCATTTCTCAAGGGAATAAGGAAGGATTTGATCACTTGGCATATTTGCTACATTGATTTTTAATTCTGAAACGCAGTAGAAGTAGTGATGCACTTCTTCTGGCTTCTTATTCCATTAGTTGACAAACTTGATAAATTGTGTAAGCGCTAATTTAGAAAAAGTTGCATGAGCTGTAGACGTGTTTGATGTGCTGGCAGCTTCCTGCTAGAGTGGTTGTGACTGTCAGGTTATTTATAGCAGCATGCCCCAGTCTCTCTGTCCACCCATCAAGCCAGTTCTGATAACAAACACTCCATTAATCTTACTTGTCTTTATTCTCTCGTGCCTTTCTCATTTTGTCTGTTTTAGTCTTCTATCCATGTGTGACAACTTCCTTCCTCACCTTTAACTGTGTGTAATTGCTATCCAGGATCCTTCAGTTCGCCTTTGTCTACAGTCTCTACTCTCGCCGGTTCTGTCTGCTTGTGGTTGATAAATGGAGGATTTAAACAAGACTCTGTTCTCCCATAGCGTTATCAGAAACTTACTGAATACAGTATGGCATTGTGTGCATTAGTGTCCCATCAGGGAGCCATTAATCTGGGTGTTAGCCACTAGAGATTTGGTTCATTTATCAAAATGAAGTCAGCTATACTATTACATATACAGAGCAACGTCGACTAATGTATGTTTTCTTTTAAACTGACAGAAATATTTATAAGTTAGATTTTTAAAAAAAAATCTAAATAATTCACTAAGACGCTTGAAGTTGTAGTTCTTATGATTATGAAAAAATCTGAATGTTTTTGATAAAAGCAGTAAGTCTGAATAATCAGGCCTTTTTTAAATTCATGGCTTCATCTGAAATCATGTTGTGTGCAGAGCGAGTAGTTTTCCACACAACAGGGAATAGCAAAGTTAATTATCTTAGTGATGAGTTGGGGGTTCTGTCTGACTGTAGCTGCTCTTCACATTGCTGATCAGAAATTGATGAAACTGAATCTCTTGATTTGGACACATTCGATGAACAGTCGCTAACCACACCGACAAATGCACAGTTAATGTCGGCTCGCTGGTTTCAGGGCAGTACGATGCTGCCCTGCTGCTGCACACTGGACTTATTTCAAAATCAGAGGTTAATCAAGCAAACATTCAACCACTTGTTCCCAACACTGTTTCTTTAGGGCAGCTGTGGCTGGATAATAAATGGATAATTGAGGACTTTTGTTCAAGCTCAGTCTTCACTTCAGTCTTAGAGGTGTGATTTATGGCTTTGTACTGTGGTGATGTACACATGCAACACCTGCTTCCAAACGCTACAAACTCTCGAGTTTTATTTGAAGCTCGGCTGCAGGTAGTGCGAGAGCAATCGAAAAAGAAACAACGTAACATGAAAGAGAACCCGATCATTCACAGACATGTACAAATGTAATCACGAGTGATCAGTAATGGAGTGACGTGACCGACTGAAATGGACACGTTTTGTTAGAAGTATTTTAGGTTGTGGTTTGTTTGGGTTTTTTTGTCCCACAGTGTGAGCATCAGTTCAGTTTTCTGCTGTATCATCTCCAGCAGCTGCCAGTGTGTGTAAACTGAATTTGTATTGTGTAGATAACAAGCTCAAGGAGCTGTGACTGCTGTATAAAGACAGTATTTGACTTTAATGTCCTTTTGGGTGAGTTAAATAATAGAACCCCGAGAGTGCTTTAAAACTTTAATAAAGGCATCCACCTTTGCTATCAAATATCCTGCGTCTTTGATAGCAAACTCATTGCGTGAGCACACATATGTGTATGTACTTAGCAATATGTAACTGTGTGTGATCCTCTGACCGCTGTAGCCTTCATGTCTTATTCATAACAACGACTGAGAGAGCGAGAAGGACGTGTGATGTTTTGGTAATTGGAGAGCTGAATATTTGAGGGCTGCAGGTCTTTTTATTTCCCTTTTCTCCCTTTTTTCTTTTTTTATTTCTCTCTGAAGATCTGTTGCTTGCAATCTAAGTTCTGCTCCTTTCTGATGTTCTGCCTTTGATGACTCAGATATTTTAGCCTCTATCTCTTTCTTTTCTGTCTTCAGTAAGCTCCTAAAAGTGTAATTTAGCTCAGTAACTCCTAAAGCTTCCCCTACTGAGTCTATTTTATCTGTTACACTTTCCCCAGATGATAATGATCTCCATTGTGTTATAAGGTTTGTCTTTCTTTTATTTGATCTTGCCGTGACCTAGAGGAATTCAGCTGTTGGAATGAGTTATGGCTGTAGACCTGCTCGTAAGTTCAGTGCAAATCGTCTCTTTTTCCTTCTTGAGTGAACTGTACTGAACAGAGGTACCTGTGACCGCTTTGCTGTGATACAGAGAGATCAAAACTGGCTGCCGCCACAGATAATAGTACCTGTCATTAATTTAGTCGCACATGAAAGGAGTCGCTGTGAATAACAAATCAGAGCAGCCAAAAGTAACGTAAAGGAAATTCTTTGCAATTCTTACAGTACCTGCTTAGTTCATCAGCCAACCAACAATAATAAGTCATTCATTCTAGCTTCTATTTGGGAAGACATGAATAAATATCAAGTTGTCCTTAGAAATGAGATATATTTTTATATTTTATATTGAATTTTAAATCTAGCGTCATATTGGTTTGCATGGAATTTGCATTTTTCATATGCATGTGTTGTTGTTACAGTAGAGTCTCATTATATCCTGATTTATCTGGAGAATAAGACTGACTTACTGAGCGGTATATTATCTAACCCTCATTTCTAGTCATCGTAATTTGCATTTTTCATCTTTTGTGTCCATTAAATTGCGCCGTAAACAACACGAGAAAACAGACAATTCCAGGACATGCTTAATCCTTGGATTAAAGAAAAGTCTTTTTGTCAATAAAGATTGATAGTTTATTATTTACCATTCCATCTAGTTTGTTCTCAGTTTCAGTGTCAGGCTGTTTTAACTAACTTTCTGTTCTCATTGTTGCCATTCTTCTGCTGTCTGATGCTTTAGGGCAGAGGCTGTGACGCTGAACGACTGCCTGCAGCTATCCTACCTACCTTCGAAGAGAAACCACATGCTGCTGCTTTATCCCAGAGAAATTTTGATCCTGGACTTGGAGCTCAGTCAGACGGTGGGGGTGGTGGCCATCGAGCGCTCCGGGGTTCCCTTCATCCAGGTGAGGCACGCTGCAAAAACACGCAGCAAAATCCCTTTAATATGGATCTCGGTTAAACTCGAAGAGATGAAAGTTAACCTTAAAACAGCTTTAAATTTTCAGGCTCTGAGTTCTCACTAATCACTTACTCTTGACATTATGTGCAAGACATTTTTTAAACTGCTTTGCGCTGACACCGTAGTTGATCTTGGTGAAAGGATGGCTGTGTTATGTGGCTTTAACAAACCTCATATATCAACATCTTACTTGAAGAGCTTTACTGAAATCTGTCTTTTTTATGGATGATTCCTCCAGGAAGACAGTTCCTCCTGCCACGAATGATAAAGCTCTTAACTCTTTTTGCACCCGCCTCTGCAGTTGTTTCTCCTCATTGGGTGTGACAACTACACATCAGGACCATGTTGTCATTAGCAACAAGGGGGGAAAAAAGTCCCCCCTTCCTTTATACTGCCTCTCCACAGCGACAGACTTGACCTTTAGACTTGACTTTCTTTTAAAGTCTGGATTTCTAATTGGAAATTGATGAATGCTGTGGGGGTATTACACTGAGGATTTGTCACAGCTCCAGTGCCAGTAATTGAACAGAAACTGTCTTAAAGTCGCACTGTTCACTCCCCCTTTCTATGCTTACTCTCCGTCTCCAAAAGATTGACCATTGTGCTGCCCTGTCATTACACAGAGTAGCTCTCCTTATTTTTCACGGCGGTGGTTCTACTGTATTTGAGACCTAATGTGCCTTTTTGAAACTCGTTGAATTTCATGCCTGAATGTACATGCATGGAACAGTTTGCAGTTCTTAGTTCGTCTCTGCAGTCGATGACATGTTCTGCTTCTGTGAAATTGCGCTCTGTTCTTTGTATTATTGTCCTATCATAAATCATACTTTATTTGGGTTGTCACTGATCTTGTTTTAATAAACGTCTCTATGGTTTAACAACACAAAGGTAGAGAATGAGCGTTTGTAGTCAAGGAGTAAGATCTAAAGTCACCAGGGGCAGAAGCAAAGGGGTATTACTCAGCTGCCTAGGCTCTGTCTGACCAACGCCTCCTTTCTCTAAGTGTTATAAAGTGCTTGTCTTCCAGCCAATTTGCATGACTGATGACACAGTTTAGCAAAGGTCTATGCTCGAGTGTACAGAGGCTCCACTGTCAGGTTGGGGCATACATAGTGTGCAGTTGCCAGTTTGTCAGGTCAACATGGCCTACAGTCATTTTTCCATCTATCAATAGCAAACGAATACAGAATCCATCAATTTGTTGTTTATCTGTTCATTTTCAACAAGGTGCTGATTTACTTGGATTTCAAATGGCTGCAGATTGATGTCTTGCAGTTTTTGCATTCCAGTATTTGGAATATTTTGTGCACTGGCATAAATTGAGTGAGGTATTTTAAAACGTACAGTATGTTCAGTGAAATCAGACGTTCAGAAAGCCAACAAAAGAAGCAATGTGAAGATGTCAAAATAACAATCACAGCTGAATGCACATATTTGTGAATAAGATGAATTTAACTAGTAGTTTGATTCGATTATCTGTTAGAAGTAACAAACAAAAGTTCAGTGATGTAGCCTCACCAGTGACTGTAACGTTAATATATTAATTACTGTCATGAGTTAATAAGGTATAGAAACATGAGAACTGCACTGATATAGAATTTATTGTTTACAGATCATACCAGGTGAGCTCTGTAGGGCTTTTGTCATACAAAATGTGGATAGATTTAAATAACTGAACACTTCATTATTATTATGTTATACCATATTTCCCGGACTACAAAGCACACCCGAATATTAGCCGCACAAGCTAAAATCAGGGGAAAATCCAGTTTTGTACATACATTAGCCGCACCTGACTAAAAGCCGCAGGTGTTTCAATGTTGACTTATCATATGTAAGAGAATATGCACAAAGGGAATTGTCAGGAAAGAGATGGCTGTTTGGAGACACACCCCTTTTATTAATATTTTGAAAAACAAGTTATGGGTACATATTTGCATAACTTTTTAGGTATATGTACAAGTAGCGGTAAATACAAGTACGAAACATGTACTGTGCTTCATAAATGAGTAACAAATGTAGTACATAACAATAACCTACAGCACACCAGAAAAATAGATTCGGACTACCTTTTAGGCTCAGGTGCAGTGACACGGCTTTAACAAGAAGAAAAGTCAGTCATTCACCACCATCCTCCTGTACACTAAAACCACCAAAGTCCTCTTCTCCAGTGTCGGAAACGAACAGGCTCAGGATGGCTTCGTCATCCACTCTCTGCTTCTCTCCTTCGTTGTCACTTTCAAAACCAAACAAATCCTCGTTGTCAGTGTCAGAGTTGAACACCCTCAGAAGGGCTGTGGCGGTGTCCTCCTCTCCATCATGCAGCAGTCCAGCCCTTCGAAATCTGTTGGTGAAAGAAAAAAGAAAAGGAAAAAAAAAAAAAAAAGAAATCTGTTGGTGATCGTGGATGTTTTCACACTTTTCCACGCTGTCAGAATCCACTGGTGGAGTTGAGCATAACTTGCTTTTCGCAAGTTTATCACCGCTCGTCATCCACGCCTCCTGCTGAATGTGTAGCGCTACTTTGAAGTTTGTTTTTCGCGCTACTTGTACGGCACTATGTTGCCTGGCGGATGGACATGTGACCAACATACCACTCTTGAACCCCAATACTGTGTGTCTGATCACATGCCCTTCCGCCAGGCAAGGTAGTGCCGTACAACAGCGGAAAAAACAAAACAAATCGTCTTACGATATCACAAAAATCAATAGACAATCCATAGAAAAGCCGCACCTGACTAAAAGCCGCAGGGTTCAAAGCTTGTGCAAAAAGTAGCGGCTTATAGCCCGACAATTACGGTAGTTTTACACACAAAATTCAAATCCAGTCCAAATTTCTTTATGCAGCATATTTAAAACAACAAAGTTAACCAAACTGCTGCACATGAAACGGAGAATTACACAATAAAACAACAGATGCACATGTCCACACACATCAATAAATATATTCAAAGGATCACAGAAATGGATCTGATATTTATACAACGCTAGAACTGGCCCCAAAACGCTGCTGCTTCTTTGCACTTTAAGATAAAACTATTTTCAGAGCTGTTAAATGCAAACAAGCCATTCAGTGTTTTTGATGACCGTCTTGTTGTCCGTTGTGCTGCGAGAAATGTGAATTTTCTTCTATCCTCGCTGTAATGTGGAACAGCAGTCACTTCAAAGTGCTTTATATTGTAAAGTAGAGACCCGACAATAATAAAGAGGAAACCTCAGCAATCAGACGACCCCTTTTGCGACAGTGGGAAGGAAAAACTCTTTAGCGCGACAAAAGCTCTGGGAGGGGCAGCCATTTGCCACGACTGGTTAGGGCTGAGGGGAGAGAGTAAAAGTGTAGAATAATTACTTGAAGTACAACTGTCATGAATTCTGCTGTATATTTGCACAACTCATCATCAGGATAATTTATTAAATGTATCCCTTTTTTGTATGATAATAGATCTTGCCTGCTGTAGTCGGCAATATTTTAAATTCCCAACTTCTTAGCTTATTGTCCATATATTTATAAAACATGACTATGCCATAACATCTTAAGTCTGCACAATAATATTTTTCCCAATGGGAGCCTTTGGCAAAAATCCCTCCTTTTTAGACTAGCATGAGATCTGACAAGCTAATTAAGCTTAGCCCCTGCTCTGTTTTTCTCTGTTTGTGCCAAACAAATTTACACATGTAGATTTTGATGAGTATATTACGGGGTTCTCGTGCTGTGGAGCAAATACATTGGCAAATTCATGCAGTGCTTAGAGCAAATGTAAACACCACCTGTTCAACATTAAGTCTCAAATAGACATTTGGCAAAGTCACAATCACACGTGATCCCCTTTTTTTTTCACTCCCTCTGTGTTTAGGTGATTCCCTGTGCTCAGAGAGACGCCCTCTACTGTCTCCATGAGAATGGTTGTATCACACTGCGAGTTTGTCGCTCCACGGTTGCCACTGAGGAAGCAGCGGGTATGAAACCTTTTCACAATGGTGTATCCACTCACAATCTGCACATAGCCGTTGTGCTTTACTCACTCCTCACTTCAGCGCCTAAGCTGCTCCTCACTTCAGTGCTCCATCCCCCAGTTATCATCTATTCAGCCAACTGCACTGCAATTGGATCCTGTAGCCTTTTTTCCTATGCTCCAGCGGGCATTTAGCCCTTTACTGTCTCATATATCTTTGGCTTAGCGTGATAGGCCAATGGGAGGCAATTGTCTCGCTGAATCTCTCTCTTCCTCACTTACTCTCCTTGCTATCTCCTCCACACACATCTCTCTATACCCATTTTCCTTTTTTCCCTGAAATTTCCTCTTGTATCTCTCACCTACTCTTTTTACTGCCTTAAATCTATGCAAAGCTCTCTATGCTCTCTATTTTTCTTTTTTCTAATGTGCTCAAAATTGTTCTTTCAATCATATATACTCCTATTCTTCTTCCTTTTCCCCTCCGTTGTCAGTATTATGAACATCTACTCTGTGTAGACTATTTTTTCCTCTTGTTTGTCCTTCTCAATCCACAATTTCCATCATGTGGTTTCTATCTGCCACTATTCTTCCTGCATGTCGACCTCGCTGTACATTTTTTCTTTTCCTAATTCTTTGTCGTATTTTTCCTTTATTCCTTCGGTTTCCCAGACCCAGAACAGAGTGTCCAGGAGCTTGTGTACGACCTGCGCTCTCAGTGTGACGCCATCCGAGTCACAAAGACCGTCAGACCATATCGCATGGTGATTTGCCCCGTCAACGAAAACAAGGCTGCGCTCATGGTCAGCGATGGCAGAGCCATGCTGTGGGAGCTTAGAGCCCACACCGGCAAAGCTGCTGCCAATCCTAGGTACACACACACACGTATGCAGAAAGCCAAATAATTCTGCAAAATTACATTACAATTTCACAGTTGAAAGCTAGACGTAACGGTTAAAAGTTTGACTACTTTGTAAGGTGACTCAAGCTGACTTTAAATAATAATCCTCTGACCTAAATGTAGTCTTCATCGTGACTGGCGCAGGTGGGCTGTGCAGAGGGGTTTGGTTGTCGTTGACGTGTCTTTTCGTTTGATGGAGCGTTCCCTCACTGCTGTCGAGAACAGTTTTGTATTTCTCTCTTAAGTCAGTTTCCTACGTGAGACAGATTGAATTCTGCCTGCCTCTGAACAAGCCAATTTAATGTGGGCAAACAAGAGAAATCTACAGCATTAAATGCAAAAGGGATGAAAAGTTTTTGCTTTCCGTCAGTATGTGAGGAATTTTCTTATTATAGTCTTGTTTGAGTTCATTTGCTTGACAGGTGGGTTTTCTGTTTCACGGCTAATGAGTTGCAGAAGTTTTCTTTTGCGGTGCTCTAAATTGACAGTCTGATGTTTCCTAAAAAGTTTTCAGCTTCCGTTTGATATAATGACATAAATTATATTCTCAGTGAGGTGGTTTTGAAAGGGAAAGCTGAGTTAACTAAGGAAGGTTAAGACGCAATGCATATAATTTGTATGCAGTTTATGAAATATCGCAAGTGTTTATGCATTTATGTCACTCTGAAGTTCATGTGGTGAATGATTCTTTCTCTTTCTCCATGACAGCTCGGGTCTATCGCCGCTCTACTCCCCTGTGTCATTTTGTGGAGCTCCGCTGGGTCCAAACCAGAAAAAGATTCAGGATCTGTCTCTTAACAGCATGATTGGTATGCCTAAACACACCACCACCATCAACACTCCACTACAATGCGCATCTCAGACAGTATAGTTTGCTGTTTGGAAGGCAAAACGTCACGCATGTCACATCTTGGTGCAGCTGAAGCATTCTCATTCTCATCTTAGAAGGATGGTTTTCATTGAGAGAAAATGTGAAAACTCAAAAACATGAAGGGAATTAGATAGTGTGTGTGTGAATGCTGCAGGTCTTAGTGTATCTTTTATTGTACCTCTGCGAGTTGAGTGGGCCTCAAGGCACCCCTTCAGTTTCTGCTTTAATGTGTGACTGCTGGTTTCTCCTCTGTGCACTTCACAAGCCAGCCTTATTCCCCTGTTGAGCAGCTCTGCACAAAGAGTCCCATAGATGCATGGCCCTTCCTCTCTTTCCCTTTCCCCCCCCTTTTTTTTTGTCTCATCTTTTCTGCTTATGATGTCTCTCCTTCATTTAATTCTTTTTTTCCTCTCCACCCTCTCTCTTTATCCTCCCTGATGATTTAAGGCTGCCTGTCAAAAGATGAATGTAAATGTAAAATTGTAATAGGATGATTTTTTTGTGTTAGGTTTGTCATTTGTATTAAGTGAGAATTAACTTGCATTGAGAGTTAGACCTGTGGGAGGTGGATGGCATTAAAAGGGAGGAGTTTTCTGTCTCATCCTTAATTTATATATATCTATATATTAGGGGTGGGGGAAAAAATCGATACTGTGTAGTATCGTGATATTTTGTTTGCTAATAATGTATCGATACAGGGACAGCAGAAATCGATATTTTGTTACAAAAAAAGTTTTCGTGGACTGGAACTCTGACTTCAGAGCATGTTGATCCTTTTTCTGAGCAAGAATCCTGACATTCCTTCACTGTCCAAATGTGTTTAACTTTTTTTATGGCAGCAATAAACATGACAGTTTACTTATTTTAATTTAAGACATGTTTTATTTTAATTAAGTTTAAAACTTTTTTATTTAATGTAAAATTATATTTGGTTTTAATTTACTTTCAAATTCTTCAGTTGCTGAAGGGGCTGCATAGTTTTCAGAAATTGCATAGTTCAGAATAGCTATAATTGTACCAGATGGTTGCATTCAGTTAAGTTGGACTAGACTGTAATACAAACCGTTCAAGTTTGTCAACAATAAAACTGACTGAAATGAGAGAAAGACTGAGTGTGAGACTTTGATATTAGATAAAATGAATATTGATAAAGTTTACCTTTATGTACAGAATCTGAAAATCGCAAAATATTTTTAAAAATTGCAATAATATCGTATCGTGCGTTAAGTATTGTGATAATATCGTATCGTGGGATGTATGGTGATTCCCACCTCCACTATATATATACAGATACACACACACACACACACACACACACACACACACACACACACACACACACACACACACACACACACACACACTGAAGCCATCTACTGCCTGGAGCAGTAGCTCTGCTTGACAGTTGCCTGACTAAAGCTCTTGTTATGAGGAAATATCACTGTCATGCAGGTTACTTATAGTCTGTGAAACAAAAACATGCTTGTTATTACACTGAGATGTGGAAAGAGCTGGTAACTAGAAAACCATTTTTCCTTTGTTGCAATCTATGGTAGGCACCATGTTGTTTGTTTGGGGTTTTTATTGTTTTATTTGTAGTTATAATAACATAAGATTAGAATCTAACTCCAAGCTGAAAGACAATACATGTCCAGTGTAAAGAAATCAAGAAAACCAAATGAATTATTTAACAAGTGCTAACGACAATTTAAGGTTTGTTCCTCAGGGAATACTAAAGCTCTCCAGCAGATACACAGATAAAAATGAGTTATTCGTTCACAGTGCATTAAAATGTCTGATGTGCAGTAATGAATTTTTTTTTTTAAGCGAATCGCCTTCACATCTATGTTTCAGTCTGTGATTTTAAAGTGTTGAAGAAACTTGCTGTTACTTATCTCGTAAACCTGTTCTCTGATAACACGAGTGAGGTGTCTTACTATTGTAATGCTTCCTCAGCTACCTCAGAGACCTTTACGTCATTACTCCAGTGCTGGCTGCCAGTCGTGACACTCGCATTACGGAGGGCTCATCCACATCCCAACAAAATGTTTTCTTGATATTTAAAATTGATTGTTGATTGAAATTGATGAGGGCACTAGCTACTCTTTGCCTTTAGTGCTTTAACATACCACTAAATTCTTGTGATAATTACAGCTGCTTAGCCTGATAACTAAGTCCACAGCTCATTGAAATAACCAATATTAGTTCTTTTCTATTGCCTCCAGCTGTAGTCGCGTTGTGTACAACGTTTCCACGTCAGACTAAACAAGTGCTTTGTTTTACATCAGTAAGGCCAAGTTGAAATTTGTATTCAAAAGACTGCTATTAAGCTTCTTACAAGTACGAGGTGTCTGTAGTCTTGATTTGGGATGATTTATTTCCTGCACAGTATTCAAACACTGTTTGTTTCACATAATGTAGCATCTTGTTATTGCAGTTCACTTGTTGATGTTGCTGGTCTCAAGAAGCTTCTGTTTATATTTGGTTTATATTTTTTTGACTTTTTGTTTATTTTGCTTGTGTTTATTTCTTCATTGAACATATTCATACAGATGGTAGCACCCCGCTGTTGCTGTCTATGTGTTATACAGTGATTGATTTACAGAATGACAGCCTTCCCTCTACATATGAGCTGTATAAGATAGAATACAATGGTGACAGTGATAATGAAAGAAAAGTCTTGATTTAGGTTAGATTTTCCTAACCTGTTGTTATTTCATTATTTAAGGAGCAAATAAGAGGTAGTTTTTCACATTATGTCCAACTTAACACTTGACGTCTTGTCTTTTTATTTTATCTTTTTTTTCCCATCTCCAGGTCAGACCTTGATAGCCGGTGAGACTCTTCCTACATCTTCCCACCAGCAAGAAGTCCAGCTGAAGTTCCTGCTAACCGGTTTGCTGTCTGGTCTGCCACTGCCACCATTTGCCATCCGAATGTGTCCACCTCTTACCACCAAAAATATCAACCACTATCAACCCCTTCTGGCTGTAGGTAGGTAATAGGAAACCAGTTACTCACAGTCACGCAATTCTGCAAAACTTTATGACTTTATGACTACCGCTGGCATTATGAGGTTTCTGTTTTTCTGGAAAAAAAACGATTGATTTGTTATATCATCATTTAATCATTAATAACCACGTAACAGAGTTAATTTTACTGGACGTTGGTAAATTCTGCAGAAACTGTGAATGCAGCTAATTCTAGTCTAAATGTCGTGTTTTTGTTGAACTGTATACGTTCGATTTGCTTTCTTTTGAGTTCACATTGGCAGTCCTACAAGTCCACTAAAGATTTCAACACAGTACTGCTACTGTTTTATCATCATTACCTACTATTATTGACAAGTCCTTGATACACAACCAAGTGAATTAGATGTCAAAGCATTTGTAAATGAATGGTGGCAAAACATTTAAACATTGACTGTATTGTGAGTAATTGTCAGGCTGGGTAAGTTAATGTTGACGAGCACTTTGGTATTTGAGACCGAGTTCGCGGCCCACTGAGGAGCGAAAAAGGACTTTGGTTCTATTATTCGGCGACATATTCTTCCTTTGTAGCTGGCCGGGTTATCTTTTGCATTTGTTCATTTTTTTTAAAACGCTTCTGTAACTCAAACTGGATTCACCTTTGGTTACTTTGGAAACCAGTGCTGCGTTTTTCAAACCTCCCGTCTCTCAGTGTGAAGATGCATGTTGACTGCAGACGATAATTAAACATCATCGCCACTGGAATGGTAAGAAGAAAACAAGCTTTCTTTAGTTCATTTCATTTATAATTGATGTTCTATAGCGTGGAGGGCTTTACCGTAAAAGTGCACAAAAGTGACATAAATAGTTTTATTTTTCATGTATTCTTTTCTAAATGTGCTTCCTTTCCAAGCTGCAGTTATTTAAAAAGAAATTAGATAGAAGGCCTATGTATTGTTTCTCTGTTTACTATTTACCTGGATTCGCTTTCTTATTGCTACTTACAAAAGTTTTTTTTTTTCTTTTCAATTTTAAAGGTCAGATGAATTTTCATTGACATGTTTGGGTGATGATTTTTAATGCAATTGTTGTTGTTGCTGCAGTGTTTTAGCATTTTACCGTCTTTATTATTTCTGTTTGTTTATGCCAGAGGGGATTTAAAGATGGAGGAATGCCTGATAGAAGACTAACACAACAAAAAAAACAGATATAATTCATGGATTTAAGTTCTTTAACGAATATTTACTGTGTGTAAAATTTCCATCTCTGCTTCTTCTGTTGGCATTTAGTAGCTATAAAGACATTTTATTGTAATGTCATTACAAAAGGGATCAACAGCAGTTGTGACACTTAAAGTGATCTTATTTTGGCCCCGGTGCACTGATTACATCCCACAGATAACTCGTATTTCCTTAAAGCAGCTAATACCTAAAGAAAAAGCTCTTATTCACTATTATTATTATTCACAGAATCTTAAGTGATAGTTGTTATATACCGCTTTATACTACAGACTAGAGACCAGTGTGTACCTGCCTGTATTTATAAGGCTTCCAGTTGAGTAGTAATATATAATATTGTGATTTCAGAACCCCTGAGAACTGCCCTGAGCAATAAATTCCACAATCCGACTGTGCCATTTTTTTTCTGTTTTTAAGACAGAGAAAGCCCCTTATTCAGTTTGTTTTGGATGTAGCTGCTGCTACTGTCAGATACGGGCACAGACATTCTTTTAGTTTTATAGAAAATTTCAAAAGGTTATCAAAAGATAATTGACTTAATGTTTCACTTCTACCATGCCCAGTTTTTCTGTGCGTCAGGAGACCTCTTCCTGTGTGATTTGCTAATCTTTCTACACTGTTATGACTGGCTTTTTTTTAATTGTCCATCTCTGTTTGCTTCACAGAACCACAGCTGAAAATATCCGGACAGACCTCATGATGAGTGTGAAGATGTTTTCAGTGAATAACCTGAATCAGTCTATCCACACTGTAGAGAAACAGCATTGCTGTAACCAATGAGGGAAAGTTCCCTGTATTTATGAGATTGGAATTGTTATCACCTTATTCGCACAGAGGCTCAGCCTCACAAGTGTAGCAAGTGTGCAGAATGCTTCCACTGCTTGTATTTTTCAAACTCTATGAGCTAATAAAGAAAATACATTTCAGTTCAGGTTTATTGATATAGCACCAAATCACAATAACAGTCACAGTCAAAGTGCTTTACACAGTAAGATAAAGACCCTACAGCATTCTGGAGAAAACCCAGACATTCAAATGACCCCCTATGTGCAAAGACCGTGTGAAGGTGGGCTGGAGAAACCTCTCTGAGCAGAACCAGGCTCAGAGAGGGGCAGCCATCTGTCGTGACTGGTTGGGGCGGGGGGCCAGGAAAAAAGACAAAGCATAGGGAGACAGGCAAAAACACAGACTGAGAGAGAAAGAAGATGAAAAAGTAATGACATCTTGCAGTGGTAAATAAACAACAACAGAAAATCGTGAATCCCCAATGTGGGATAATAATATTTTCATTCTATTCTAAACACCTGGAAAGGGAAAAGAGGTGAATGGAGAAGTGCTCAGTGTGTCACAGTGTAGCATATCACAGCTGTCCCACAGCAGCCTGAGCCAACTGCAGCGTGATTAACGGATGGTTCAGTGTCACCTGTTCCAAACAGAACTATAATCTTTATCAAAAAGGAAAGTTTTAAGTCTGTTCTTACATAGAGTGAGAGTGTCTGTCTCCCAAATCCAAACTGTGAGATGGCTCCATAGGGGAGGGACCTGATAGCTGAAGCCTCTGCCTCAGCTATCAGGCTGAGGCAATTCTACTTTTATTCTATCCAAGGAATCACGAGTAAGTCTGCTGTCTGAGAGCGAAGTGCTTGGTTAAGAAAGGACAATGAGGTTTTTAAGATATGATGAGACCTGATAGTTCATGAGAAGGATTTAAAGTTCAATTATCTGAGAGAAAAAATATCTGAGAGAAATATGATCCTTCTCTCTTGTCCCTGTATTAACTATATATATATATATATATATATATATATATATATATATATATATATATATATATATATATATATATATATATATATATATATATATATATATTTCTCTCCTTGCTTAAGAGTGGCTTGTAGCCTAAAAAGGGGGAAGATTGTCTTATAAAATGAGTAATATCAAACAGTGATGATTTTATTTGTTGTTCCCAACAGCTAAACAATCTCCATTAAACGATTGGCTGCAAAATACAATAAAATAAAACGAAGTCCCACCGATACCAGCAGTGCAATTTCAGCTTTAGAAGTGGTGTCTGGAGAAATTATAGTTTCTAGCTGTGTAGGAAAGCCAATTAAGACGAGGCTAACTCTAACAGATAAATAGTTAAGGCAATGCATTTATATAGTGCTTTTTAATCCTATTGATCAGTGAAATGTATAGAGGTGCACTGCCAGCAGTTTGATTTCTAAAAGGATGCCAAGTTGAAGACACAAATGGATGTTTATCAGCAACTGATTGGCTCGCCATACGGAAGCACAGAAGGGTTCGTTTTGTTATTATGTTTATTAAATTTGACTCATCTATGCCGTCCTTGCCGTCGTGTGTAACTACCACAGATCTGTTTGAGGAAAAGCCTGGTTGGATTTTATCAAAGTTTGTTTGTAAATATCCAGTGAGTGAAGAATGCTTTAGAGGGAGATGAAATGATTATGCAGCTATAAGCTGCAGCTGCGCATTTTAATTTCATGCACATCGACACTCTTTGTTAACGCTCTAGGGTTTTTTTTCCCCCCAGTTGACTCAAAAAATATATAAACATAAATTGGATTCCGTTTGTCACCTTAAGACTTTTTGCTGCAAAGTTAAACACACACACAAAAATGAACGCTATTGAAATTGTCATCAATTTTTTTGTCCCTAACAGGAAATTAACAGAGCTGATATGTAGCCAAGCAAGTTAAACAGGTCTTTATTTCAAATAGCAACACAATCTCAGGTTTGAGCTGGAAAAAAACAACTCAAAATTTATTTTTTTCAAATAAAGTGCATGTCAGGATTTGTGAATATGCATATCATTGCTGTAATTTATGTCCTTGAGGCAGACGGTGAGTAAGCAGCGGGCCATCAAATTCTACTGTGCGGTCTCTGTAAACGATGGCACAAGGCATAGACTTAATCTGAAGTATCATCCTCTGTTATTACTCTCCTAAGACAGCTGCCAGGCAAATGAGAGAGAGAGAGGGACGCAGTCAAAGTTTGGATTTATTAGTTTTAGATCGGCATAGCAATTTTGTTTTCCCTCCTCACTACAGTAATGATGCGTAAAATTATGAAAGTCTAAATTTGAAGGGGAAATTAAGAGCAGGATTGTGTTTCTTTCCTCTCATTTTGCCATTGCTTTTCATGTGTGTAGACATGCGCGCACACACACTCGTGGTTCTGTGCCAAATTCCATTTTAAGTCTAGGCAGGCTGCTTTTCGCTCCCCGTTGCAGCAAACCTTCGGTTTAGTTGTCAGGCTGAAAAATAGGCTACACTTTGTCCCCTGACATTGGACACATAAATTAATCATACCTTAAAGATACATTGCCTGCTTCATACCTACAGACAGGCAGATGAATAATAATACCTTCAAGCTCTAAGTCTTACAACCATTTTCTTGGTCTGTTTACTTTTGCTATACACCTGTCAGGTCCACAGTTATGGAAGACAGAACTTTCTTAAGTTCACTGCACATTATCGCCTAATTAGTGCAATAGTTCTAAAAGAGCTAAGGGGAAAACTTGAAACTGTTAATAGCAAATTGTCTTAGGTGTGTGTGTGTGTTTTTGTTAAGGAGTGAAATGAATGAAGAGGTAGCAATAGTAGAAAAACTGACCCTCCCTCCCCAATTTAACAAGGGATTGGAGTGGCTGCTCGTCCTGCTGTAGATGGTGTGGGGTGACTTGGCACAGCTGGCGCTCGGTAGCATTTTGAATCTAAAGCTAGAACAGGATGATTAGGTTTTCTTTGCACATCATTTGGCAAGTCCCCGTCGTCATCTTGCACAGTCAAGTAGTTAAACAGTCTCTAGCTGCATTATTGAAATGTGTCTTTTGTTCCACTTCCAGTGAAATGCCTTGTGAATAATAAGTTTGAAGGGCTGGCTAATTACACCGAGGATTTAGAAGGAGAATCACAATCTCTGCTGAAAGGTGGAGGCAGCGTCCAGATAATTCAGAAGCTGAAGTATGTTTAATTAAAATGGTATCTTGAGGCTAATGCGTGTCATTTATAGCCGCTTTATTTTATTAGCACAGTTAGAGGGAATGCGCACACAAAGTACAAGTTACAATAATATTAAATATTGCATTTGGAGAGTTGGAGTCTGTTACTCGCTGTGTCATTGCGCTCAGATTACTGTAATGTCGTATCTAATGTCATATATACAATTCTTGTATGCAAATACAAAGCACTAAACAGTCTGTCTCGAGGCAAGATCTCACTGTCAAGATTTTTTCAATCTACAGTTTTATTTTATTTTCTTTTTGTCTGTTTTCTAATTTTGTTTCCTGTTGTAAAGTACTTTGTGAATTTGAAATGTGCTTAATAAATAAACTTTTTAAACTTACTTTACCTACTTACGCTATCATCAAATGCAAAACGAGTCAAGGTTACGTTGTCTTGATGCGTGCTCAACCATCCAGGTAAGTAAATCCCTAGGACGTTTCTGTTTACGAGTCTGTTCATCTTGACGCAGCGTTTTCAGTGGGAGAAACGTTTCGTCACTCGTCCAAGTGACTTCTTCAGTCTCAGCTGACTGGAGGCTTCCCCAACCTTATAGTAGTACATTTGCACAATAACTGAAACCAGTCCACTGAATGAACAATGGGCTGTGAGGTCAGCTCCTTGATCATTAATGATCAATGAGTCAACGTTACAGTAGCATTTCTCACCTCCTCAGTATTGATGCTATGGTTGGCACTGGGGCAGGTATTCTAGGGGGTGTTGGTATATTTTACTGGATCAGTAAATCCAGATTGATTCACGCATGAGTGCTTGGCACATGCAGAATCATTTTCTTGGCCTCTGTTCCAGTCGGAACAGAGGCCAAGGCTTCTCCCTAATGTGTGCACAAGTTAAAGAGGAGAAACACTGAGTTCTCAGTTATGAGACACTAGTCAGGGGAACGGCTAAGGATACAGACTTTTTACACCTTCTATTGGTGCAATTAAAGCAGGAGATGCACCTACTGCTGATGGTGTGAAAGCACTGAGGTTTGAAATTGCCTTCCACAGTTTCATCACAGTTAGACAAACTGCAGGGATTCCCAACTCTGTTTTCTTCATTTCCGTCTCTCACTTTCCCCTCTGCCAGTCTTTTTTGCTCTTGGTCTCCTCTCTTAGGAAAGGTTACAGAAGCTCTGCACCCAAGGAGTTTCCCAAAATCACTGCTGTCTGGTCTCCTGTTTAAAGAGTTGTAAGCCTTAGGGGATCTGACAGCTCCATTACTGATAGGTACAAGGCCCACACCCTTCTCATTCAGTGGCTTATACAAACACTGACAGACTGATATCCCTTCCAGCCTTCTAATATTTATTTATCCACACTTTCCTGACAGCTACACTCCACTGTGTGGTTTGGACCAGAGAAAATAGATGATTTAAATAAAGTATCAATAAAGCAAAATCTAACTTTATCAATAACAAATATACAAAATAAACATGAAGGCAGCTACTGTGCCTCAGAAAGCAAAGCAATTATCGGATTGATGAATTTTAATTATCAGCTCCAGTGGCCTGTCAGAAAGGAATCGGGATTGTAGCCCACAAAAGAATCCATTCAAAGCTTCCACTTTATAATGTCTCTATTCTTTTTCTATCTTTCCCCCTTCTCATAATTTGTTGGGTTCATCTGCAGATGGAGTTCAGATCTGTCATCAGTTGCACTTAGTATTGAAACATTAATTTTTGGATTAGGATAAAATGATTTCTGGTACTCTCAAGGAATTCATGAGGTTAAATGGGAAGGTGCAAGAATCTGTCTAAATACGCTATCAATGAAATATTTTGCTACACATTCTATACCAGCAATAAAAAAGAATACTATAGTATATTACATAAAATGACATAAAATGTATGATGACACAAAACTAAAATATTTATTAGCTTGTACCTGCCTGAATGTTTTGCATCGTCCCCACTGATCCCAACTCTTCACTGTGATAGCATCTGAATGACCATTTGTTCAGGACTGTGTGCTATGTTGCTGAATGCTAAAATGTTTTCCAATTACTTTTAATGCATTTGGCTGATTTGAGCCTTGACCTTGTTGCGGTGTTGAAATCATCAGTAAACGCTAGCGAGGCTGTATCGCCAAGTACTATCCATGCCCAAGCCAAAACAGAATGTTTAAAGGATGAACTTTTGATTAAAAGTAATGATTCATTTTTGTAATAGTTAACTCCCGCTGTCTTTTTGATAAAGGTTAATTTATGGTTTATCGGTTTATTTTATTACAGGACAAATAAATAGAACTGACAACCCAAGACATACAAACTCTGAGATATTCTTATTATTTTAGTCTCGATAGAAACTGCAAGGTCGACACTACCACTGGCACTATAGAAATAGCTGGTCAGAAAACATCGTATTTGTATTCTACATGAAATAAACAATAGTGTGGTCTTATTGAGCAAGTGCTAGAGGAGACTTATACACTCTCATGTCTAGGAAAGACAGCTTGCTGGGCTGGCCTTTCAGCAGGCATGCTCACTAATATAATTCTTGAAGCAGCGACTTCTTTCAGTCTTGTTCTTCCAGTGACCTTGCCAAGCAGCTAAAGCATTGGAGTCATTATGCTGAGCCAAGAAGTGTATTCCAGATCCACATAAAACAACAACTTGACATTTTTACATGTGTTTTTAATAGATTAACAATCTCTGAAGCTATACGGTGATAATTTGCGAGGTACAGAGCCTGACTAACCTTGCATAAACTAAACAAACACTGGCTGTGAGGAATCACGCTGCAGGAATGTCATCTCCACTCAGTCCTTCCCTGTTCAAATCCTGCTGAAGCATCTTTGTGCCCACACTACATGCCATCTATTAGCAGCACCAGGAGAAGGAAGGGGATACACAAACACCCATGCCACACTGCCTATCACAGATTCCAGATGTTTTGTCAGCATGTGATCATAGTCACTGTGGTCACAGTCAGTATAATTGCAAAAACTAAATGTGTTTCTGCACCTGCAGAAGGAATGCCCCAGACCCAGTTAAATGCTTTCCAGACATCATTAAACTTGAGTCTTCATTAGATATTAGATGCACTGCAGAGTTTGGTTTTTTTTATAATAGTTTGTCATTCCTGATTGTTTTCAAACTACTTGGTAGTTTTTCATAGTCTATGGTTTAAAGCAAAGAGTGCAAATAAAGGATATTATTGCATATATAGGAAAATGAAATTGGGGTTTTTGCATATGCACAATAGGCATGATGCCATTCCACTTTGTAAATTAAGCTAAGGTGGGATATAGAGGCTTTAGAACTTAAACTTGTTCACATCCTTAGAAGATGCAAATGATTCAAAGTGATGACTCAGTTGTCTTAGTTTAATTTTTTTTTTGTGTATGAATTTATGTCAGGGCAAAAAAAAACATTTCTTGTATTTGCTCAAAAAATGTTTTTTAGCTGCATAAGCAAATCTCAGAAAATCACTTTTAAAAGTGCAATATGAGTATGAACAAATGTTTTTAAGAAAAGTTTGAGTTTGTGGGAGTGTCGACTGTCACTTGCAGTATTTAATCAGGTAAAGTTTAGGGACGGATCGAGCTGTTCTGCTGTTTTCAGCAGCAGTTGAAACTGTGATGTTCTCGGGCTGTGAGCTGAATGACACGGGGTTTGATGTGTTGCCTCTTTCCACACCTACTGCAGTGACAGGGAACACACAGGGGTGTCACACTGACACACCGTGTCTCTGATACTGCTGGAGGCTAGATGCTGCTATGATAAGCAACTCTCGCTTGTGACCTTTCTTCCTCTCTGCATCAGCCTGTCTCGTATGTCTTACTCCCTGCTCTCTGTTTCCGTTTGTTCTGCTTAGGCACGAGCAACGGGTCTGTGCTGGTCTACAACCTAACGAGTGGACTTCTCCACAAAGAACTCAGCGTCCACTCATGTGAAGTCAGGTAAGACTATTGTTTCTGTTATTGTGTACAAATTTTTATTTTTACTTTTTTACACTTCAACAGTTCAGTCTCAGTAATGAGCAAGTATATGAACTCATGGCAGTCTTTAGCTGAAACATCAGCTAAATGACATGTTAGACAAATCCCAGGAGCCAGTCGGATTCAGGCAATTGACTGTCACACAATTAATGTGCTATGTCAACACGTTTGTTTACGAGAAATAATTCCCTATTTGGTTTATATTTTTTCAAGTATTTATTAGAGTGAGGTGGTTTAACTAAGTACAATAATCAAATCTTGAAAAAAATGAAAAGTGATTTATTGGTTTTCCACTGACATTTAAAGTATTTTACTTATTTGAGGGAGAAACTCAACACCAGACTCAGACATGTTGTGGCACCCTTAGCTCTGAACACACACCAATCCCTGAAGTCTAAGCAGCTAATTAATTAGGCTGTCAATCACAGATCAAAGGGGCAGTTCAGGAAAGAGCAGTAATCTAAATTAGGAAGCTTCTTCCCTCTGTTATTAACTACGCATTTTAATCAGGAAAGTGATCATTAAAAACAGATGCAGTAAGAAGCTGTTGACATTTCTGCTAATTGGAACTCAAACACTACAAACACAATAAAAACTAGAATAAAACAGTAAAAAGTTTTATTTCTTTTTTGTGTTTTTTTGTTGTTGCATTTTTCCTTGTTGTCAGTGGCGTAGCGGTTAATGCATTTGTCTTATATAGGAAAGATTCTCAGTTTAATTGACAAACCCAGCCTCAGGAGGAGGGTCACAAGCTAGTGGACTTCTAATACCTGTCCCAAGTTTGGATAAATGGGAGGGTTGCGTCAGGAAGGTCATCCGGTGTAAAAATCTGTGCCAGATCAAACGCGTGGATCCATCCACTCTTGCGACCTCTTGGGAAATAAGGGAGCTGCTGAAAAGACCTCGTCCTTCTGTTTTGTTGTTGTTGTTGGTGTAACAGAGAAATCCATATCTCTTTCTGCCTTCTCAGAAAGAGATATAAAACTGTAAGACTGGTTACACATTAGGCAGAACGCTTGCTGGGCTGAATCCACATCACATATCATTTTACATATTTATAAGGGCACCGTTCAGTCATGTCGAATTCATATCAAGTAAGTGTTCAGGCTGTTTATTCTAATTAGGAGACAGATTGGGGTGATGTTCTTGACTAAAATCTGACTTTGTTTCAGTGCAGTTTTCCTATTCTTTTAACTCATTTGTCCTAATGCACTACTTCAGATCTGGTTAGCGATACATGCTGTATCTTCAGATGTACAAGATGTGATCCAAACTGTCTTTGAATTGGTCTGTAAAAATCAAAAACCATACCCGGTTTAAATTTTGCCAGTCCTCTGTACCTGTGTTTTCAACACAGTGGCTGTTTTTTAATGTTTACATCACTCAGTGTGAGTCCCATTCTGACACTTTTACCTCTGTGATGCACTTTGGATCTCCTCCAGTGTGCCACTGAACCTGAAATCTGAGCGGGGCAAGCGGTGAGTGAATGTGCTGGCGCGGCCAAAAAACTTTTCAGTGTACTGCGTGCCAGCACACGATCGTACAAGTCACGGTTCAGGTGATTTCTGCTGAATGTTTTCCACCTGGTTGCCTCAGAATGTAAAACAGACCTCATTGTTAGTCACACAGTGAAGGACGAATTCACGATGCATAAATGTATGCATATTGACAAGATGACGAGCCCGCTCCTGGTCCCATTCCTAACCTGCTCCGCTTAGTAACTCCGGGCTCTTCAGCAAGAAAACAACATGAAGAGCATCAAACGCACAAATATCAACTTCGTTTAAAGTTGATGTTAAAGACCGGAGTTAAAGAGATGCCCAAGCGTGAGTGGTCATCACGGGACTTTCAGGGAGCAATCTAAAAATAACCGCCACACTGGAATAAAGGCCCCATCTTTATTTACAGTCTTTGTGTAGAAAGCTGCCCCACAATGCAACCGCCAGACATCAGCACAGAGCCAACTGTGCTTCATTAGTTAGTATTCTCTAATGAGCAGCAAAACTATTTGACCAGGATTAATTAAGCACAAGATTGAATCAATTAATGCTGTTAAGAGATTGATTGGGAGCAAACACCATCCGCTCAAGCAGAGCCAGGGTTTCTTTAATGAGAGAAGTTGGTATCCACAAATACAAAACTTCAACAAAGTTTAATGAGCTGCGCAACACGACCAGAACTTACTTGAAACGCCTTCTGTGTATGTAAGGATTAAAGGGAGAAATGAGGCAGTGGCTTTTTCTGCCTGGTTACTGGTGACTGGGAGTTTGCTCTTCAGCAGTCGTAAAAGCCTAAACATTCACATTTTTTCTAACTCCTAGCGAGCCTGACTTATGGCCTTGGCTCCCTATTTTGTCTGCCTTTAACAACAGTGGGAGTGAAGCTCCCGTGGGATGTGCTCTCTGTCTCCTCTACTATCAGAAAAAGCAAGGTCCTGACTCTCTGAAAACAGTATTTCTTATAACTCAGCAGTATACTGCATCATAAACAATATCATTCATTCACAATAAATCAGCAGCCTAATGTAATACAAATCAGTTTAACAAATGTAATAGTTATCACCTTCTTATAATTCAGGAGAATAATGCAAACTAAAACTACATAATAGCTTCACAATCCTTAATTAGGGGCACGACATGACATAAGATAATATAATAATCTCACACACTCAGGATTCATGTCTTCAACCGCTTGTAATTTGTCTCCTTAAACACTGCTCTGCGCTCTCAGCATACAATATGTATTCCGTTGACCTGTCCGCTGCTTAAATACGTGTTTGCTCGTATTAAACAGATCTCATAGATGTTTCGCCCTGTGCATTTTTTTTTTATCATATAAATAGATATTTTCTTCTCTCTTCATATACAGACACAGGTGGAACACAGTGCAGTGCTGTGATGTACAATCTTAGGTTTAAAGCTGTGTGTTTTATGAGTTTGGGAGAGGAGAGATGCTTTATGTAGATGAGTCCAGCAGCCGTTGCCCTGCACAGCCATGCCGAAAGAAGCCCAGTTTCTCAGCATCTCATTTACATTTAGTGGGGAAATCGACTAATTAATCATGTGGCTATTTACCATCTCATTACTGTGGAGTTTGTGCTCCCTCCACTGGGCCAGCTTCTTCGAAAAATATCCTAATCTCACACTCTCTAGCTTCATTTTGCTCCTTCCCGATCTGTTTTGGGCTTTAACGAAACCCATCTACCTCACACCACGCTTGGATGTGTTAATGGGAATGTTTTACAGCTAGGCTGCAACTGTTAGATGGCACTATTTTTTTTTTTTTTTAGTTTAACTAAAAATCTTGTGTGTGTGCATTGATTTATCTCACAGGGGGATAGAATGGGTGAGTCTTACCAGTTTCCTGTCTTTTGCCACTTCTGCACCCAACAACATGGGGCTGGTGCGAAATGAACTGCAGCATGTCGACCTGCCTACTGGTGAGAGACACACACACGCACGTATTATCATCTATACCTGAGGGTACCAACCACAACTTTTGTATTATCCTTTGTTCTTTAGAGTTTTCTTTTGGCTTTCTGCACCCTTACCAACACAAAAAAAGGAGACTTCAGTCTCTGTCGCTCTGACTTTCTCTTTTATCTGTCTCTCTTTGTCTGTGTGGTTCTCAAAGAGACACTTCCATTTTCCCTCCAGGGAATACTTGCACAGTATCCAAATTAAGGTCCAAACTAAACAGTGTTAGGGCACCACCTAAGGAAGTTTAGCTCTGAAAGTGAGATCCATCATGATTTCTTACATTTCTATAGAATTATTGTGTTTCTGCCTCCCACAGGAGTGGAAATAGGAAATGCTGGATTTTCTGAGCTGAAAGAAAGCAGGATTTCTTTGTAACCTCAGGTGATGAGGAAAACTATGTTTAATGGCTTCAGTGGAACTTTAAAAAATATGTGTTGTTGTTACTTCTTTTTAAAATATTAGAAAATCAGGCACATTTTTTAGATGCAAAGAACTGATGAGAACTTTCCTCTTTTCCATAAGTCGTTTCTGCTTTGGTCAAATATTTCCAATTCCTCCAGGTTTTTTTATGGCTGCAATAAAAAGAATGATGGTCACTGTGGTGGTTCATTTACTGAGCCTTTGCCCTGTGTTCATTAGGACAATGGCAAAGCAAGCACGGCACTTTATTAACTGTCTTAAGCACCAGCATCGTCAAAGTTAATAGTCTGTGACATTACCTTCGGTTACAATACCACACGCCATTCAACACACTTAATCGTTTTTTTCATTCAGTTGTTCTTTAATACAAATTTAAAGACAGGTGACAAATTAAAGGAAAGGTGCTGGGTCACCTTGTGCTGCCAGAATAGCATCAATGTGTCTTAGCATTTATTCTACGTCTCTGGATTTAAAAGAGGTTTAAAGAGACGCAGAGAAAAGAAAAAATCAATGTGTTGGTGGACACCGTTGTGTAACGTGTCAGTGTAACAATTCACTAAGACCACATTTATATTGACCTCAAAGGCTGTAGCATATGGTTCACAATGACATGCTTGAAGAAACCACATCACTCATGAAAGAGTTTGAAACAAGGGTTTTTCTTTTAATTTGTCATCCACCTGTACATGCTGGAGGTGCAGACAGGATCTTTAGCCTTCGCTGTCCAGGTTTATGTCTCTGTTGTGCAGTTTAGTCCGTCATATTTTGGAAAATATGTTCTGTTTGGCTGTCTTACCAAGAATTCGATGGAAAAGATCAATGCTAATTTCATCTGTTTAGCCTAGCGTGGCGCTAGGTTCACGAGGAAAACGGCTCCCTAAGACCAATGAAATTATAAAAACATACCGTTCTCTAACTCAGCTCATCTTATTTACCAATTACAACCTAAACTTCTGTAAAAGCTCAATGCACATGTTTTTCAGAGAACATTTTTATTAAATAATACAAATCTGCCCTGTTTTCTAATTTAAAAAAATATTTTAAAATCTCAAAAGAGCTTCTGCTGACTTGAGAGATTGATTTCATGACTCGAGTAATATGTGCTGGATTTTGCAGCGTTTCTCCAGGATCTGAAATGCATTCAAATCGACTTATAACATGATAGTATCTCCCTGTATTAAACCAAGCAGTCGGACCATTATTGCTCGTGAAATCAAGCTTTCGTTAGGAGCCTGTTTTGGGAGTTTAAGTTATCTCATTAATTCTGAAAAACAGGGCAATATTTTTTTTTCAGTAGAAAGTTTTCTTTGAGTTTCTGAGATAATGATGTCGTTGATTCAGAAAAACGGGACTATTTGTTTTGTTAACTGAATGCATTATGCTTCTTTGAATTTAGTATTCACGGGTTTCAAGTCTAAACAATATCCATACAGTATTTAAATTGCATTTTTGTTCATAGAAGATTTGACATTTTCTTTAATGTTTAAAAGAACAATTACCCTTCCTCTCGTGTTAGGGTCGGCACCGACCCATTTTAAATTTCAAATGCATAAAAAAAATCACAAACATTTGTTTATTGTATCAAGGCTTTTTGACTTTGTCAGGAACCTCTATTTCTACAAAATAAAACAAAAAAATATATTTTCACTAAATTATAAAATGCCCTAGTTGAAATTATGACCTTTGTGTTGTTAGGGTCGGTTTCGACCCAGGTATAATATTATGAGTATAAAGCAATAATTAAAGCCAAAATTGAAATCAGAAGTGCACTGTCAGCTAAAACATTGACAGCAAGCTCCTCTCCTAATCATATGAGCTTTAGGGGATTCTTATTTTGCGTGTTTTTTGCAGTATACCTGCACAAAAACAAAACAAAATAAAGACGGGACATGTCAAGAATTCACTCATTTGAGTGGCTATTTGACTTCCAGAGTGCACATTTACAATTTGCAGCATACAAAAATGAGAAGAAGATTCACAGTGAGCCAAGTTCTGCATCATATTTTTGGTGAAAATGAAGGAGAGGACACAGAGCAGCATAGAGATTCAGATGGGCAGGTTTCTAGGAGGAAGACAATGTGGACTATCATCCAGAAGACACAGACACATCTAATCATTTTCTGGGCAACGATGTCACTTCACACATTTGATATCATTTTGATTCAGGAGTCCTCAGATTTGACAACAGAGAGACCAGACCGAGGTCTGACAAGCTTGCTCCCATCAGGGATGTCTGGGAGAGATGGGTGCAGCTTCTTCCCCTGATGTTCATCCCAGGGCCAGAGGTAACAGTGGATGAACGTCTTGTCCACTTTTCGAGGAAAATGCCCCTACCGGCAATACATACCCAGTAAGCCAGGAAAATACGGCAGAAAAATCTGGGAAGCCTGTGATGCAAAAACCAACTATGGCTGGAATGTACAGATTTTCACAGTCAAAGCTGTGAGTGGCACCCCTGAGAAGAAACAATGAAAATGTGTGGTCCTCGATATGACCACTGGACTGCAGGATCACAATATCAGCTGTAATATTTTATTTTATTTTTTACCAGATATGACCTCGGACAAGAACTTCACAAAGGAAACTTCACAAAGATGTAGCTGTATCATTGGGAAGTGATAAAAAGCCCACAATTACCCACAACTATAACCAAAAGAAAGGAGGAGTGGACTTTTTCTTTTTTTCAGTTTATATTAAAGGTCTTCTGCTAAAAAACAACAATTTTTTTTTGTCTTTTCTTGATGTAAAAATCTATGGGTCGAAATTGACCCGTAACACCATAGATGTCATTTTAGTAATTAATCTTAAAATGAAAAAATCAATAAAACAGATTTGTGTCCTATACCCCTCAGTAATAGTCAGGTAACACAAAAACCTTTTATTTATTAATATGATTCTCTTGAGGTTAATTTTACAATTTTTTTCAATTGAAATCGAGGGGTATAGTGACAAAAAAAGACCCACAGGCCCACACCAAAAGCATTAAAACCAACATTTTCATGGATAAGGAAGCCTAACATGATAACCAAGAGATGAGAAACAAATTCGATGATCATTTATTGTTTTTAGTGTATTTTATAACTGATTTAATTCACGGGTCAAAACTGACCCGTTAACATAAGAGATGATAACAGAAAGCTAACACAAGAGGAGGGTTACACAGTGAAGCTTTTACATTTACTCCTGAACATTATGGTCTAGATTTTATAAATCACACAGATTTGTTTCTGTTACTCGAGCTTATGTGTGTTCATCTCAGTTAATCAGGGAAAGTGAACATGCGCAAAAGTGTGTTCTGCTCTTAAATGTTTTCACTTCACTCATTAATCCACTTAAAGGGCAACTCATGCCCTTTACAGCATTTCCTGATAAACTTGAAGACTCTTGGATGGGAAACTGTCCTCACGTTGTCAGTTGCGGTGGTACTTGGCTTCTGCAGCAGTGATAGCAGCTGTCCTAAATGGATATGCTGTTTTTCCTGTGAAAGGATTTTTCTAAGGTGCAGTAAAGATAAGCTGTGCACTCAGTTTGAAACGCCTCGTGTACAATGTAAAAATGTATTGCATAAATGTTGATGATTACTTGTTACTTACACATCCATGATCATTTCAGGCATCAACCCTTTGACTTGTCTTTCCAAAAATAATCCATTCATGGAAGCACTTCAGGTTCTGACAGTTTTTATGGTAATGAGAAGTCGAGTGTAATTTCCCTTTCTGGTGTTTCTGTTATTGTGTTTGCTCCACCCTGGGTCGTAGTTGCGATGTGTGTTTTTGTAAATGCACATTTAACCTGTGTGATTCTTCCTACTTTATATAAGTAAGGAAATAAAGGCGTAAATGGTGAGCAGTGCTTCATAAGCCTCTAATGAACCACAGCTCTCACGTGCCGTCATCAACACAACTGTAGGTTAAACCTGCAACAGGCACCTCTATCACTTGCACATTTCAATCAGGACACCTTTCTTTAGTGCCCTTCGCGAAATCTGATAAGCACTTCTGTTGGCAAATGTGATGCAGTGCACCTGAAGGGCATTCTTGTTTTGCTCGCAGGGCCACTTTGATGCTCTGCATAATGTCGAATTTCGTGACCGGAAAGTTGCGAGTGCTAAGCACGGATTAGAGCAGATGGTTAGAATGAGTTGTGTACAGCTTTCCCTCCTGGCTCTGACAAAAGAGATAAAACCAGGATGCACTGGCACTAAAAAGAAAATGAGATGGATCAGCTCTTTCACAGGTATAAGGAAAGATACCATCTTCTGTCTTCGATTATCACCTCCTCTCCTTCAGCCTCTCACTTTCTCCCTCTCGGTGTGTGTTTGTTGTGCTTTCCAGGCAGATGCTTTGCATTCAGAGGCGAGCGGGGAAATGATGAGCCACCCATTGAGATGATTAAAGTGTCTCATCTCAAGTAAGTCACCAACTCTCCACAACACCAACAAAAGTAAATACAAATAAGAGGCACACACTTGCTGATGTTTCTACCTGAGATCTGAATTTATAAGCACAGAATGTACATTTCACACAAAGGTGTGAGTGGTCTCGTGGTTTTGCCGTACTCGGATCCAATTGTAATAGAAATCTGTGAAAAGGGCTTTAAAGCTGAGAGTTGTCTTTAATTTGCTGTTTCATTTGTAATTATTCCCCAACCTTCATTTATTCATGTTGTGCAGCATTTTGGAAACTTCATTTTCTCTCTTTCATTGCCTTATCTTTTGAAGGGGCTGTGTTATTCAGTGGAAAAAAATAGAGCATTCATTTACAGTCATCACACATTTTTTAAGAAATGAAACTATAAACAAGGTTTTCATACAGCAGCTGTTTATTGCATACTCTGCTGCTCTCTGGGAGACAGTCATTTCATCTTTTTTTTCAAGTCCAACATCTTTTGTCAAGCTTCGTGTATACGTTACGAATGGCATAAGGTAGGTAATGTATTGTAATGGAAGGTGACATCTAATTATTCAGCCTACGCTGGGCGACTACTGACGGCGCATTTTCCTTTATTGCCAGTGGCAACAAGTTTCTCCTCCTCTCATGAGAGGAACGGGCTAAAGTGGAGGCAGTAAATGTAAGGGTCAGTACAGAAGCAATGGCCACGAGAATGTTATATATTATATCACAAGCTGTAACACAAGAGGAGACAAGTAATGTACTCCTAATGGCATTCTACTAAGTAAACTGTATCCTCTCCACAAACTGCTTTCAAAGCTTGAGTAACAAGCAGTAAACCCACTTGTCTCAGTCTGAACTGACCAGTGCATGATCCTATTGCTCTCCTTTTAATCAGCCCTAGTCCTGGTTTATGAACCCTAGCAAATTAGGGTCCACATCCACTTGGATGAGTGACAAAATGTTTCTGCAACTGAAAACGCTACATCCAGATGAACAGAATCAAACCCTGTGTGCTAAAGTTTGTGGACATATAGGCCTGAGAATGAACCTAGAGTGATTAGACATCGCTTTTTTAATGAATATAGAAACACTCAAACTCGAAGCGCTGACACAAGCCAAACACAGTCAACCTCAGTAGCTAGTCTCAGTTTAATTTTGCTCAGACTTTGCTTCACCTACTGCCACAATTTTATAAGGCTTTAGGCTTACTGTTGGCTGATGACTTGCAATTGCAAAGAGAGAGAGAAATTAAAGAAACTTAATGGTGGGCCTACCTGTGCTGCAGCGCTCACATGAACCGAAACAGGAAAAAAGGTGCAGGGACAGAAAAGGTGGAGATCTTTTGCATGGACATGTTAAACCTGTTGCAGACGGCAGTGTTGATAGAACTAAAGTTATTTGTAAAGCTCTGCAAAGTTGAGTTTACTTATCACCGGAGTACTTCAAGTCTGAAGTATTACTTAAATACATTACATGCTATTGATGCCCAAATCACCCACCCAAACAAACAGTGGCGGGAGGATTCGGCAGACTTGTGGGAGAAGAATATATAAACAAAAACAGGACAAGCGACGACAAACGCCATAGCGAAGTGGTTAGCAACAAACTGCAGGCCGATTAGTGTTGTTGAAGATGTTAGGCTGAAGAACGTTCTTAGAGTCACACCAAATATTTTAGTTATTTTTCTTCAATAATGAATCATTCATTGGAAAAGATTCTGAAAATGTTGACTATCCTCTTTCAGTTGCACTCACAATCTGTGTCTGTTTGTTGTGGTTCTCTTGTCCTTGGCCTCTGAAACTGAGTACACTCTAAAAGATCATCTGTGACTGCTCCTACCACGTTTTGATTTTTGAGGGATTTTCTGCAATATTAGTTTAAAAATGTATTTTATTTTATTTCCAAAGTTGCTTCTTTTACTCCAAAGCTGCACAGCCTCACTTTAAAAGGCAGCTAGGCTGTGTGTTACTGAGGTGATTATAATAAGGAGGAGAAAAAAATACAGCTACCGTGAGACTCATCACATGTTACAGGAGGCCACAAAGCACAATCTTATAATAATTATAACTTACTGTTTGTATTTACAGTGAAAGAAGACAATATTTTTTCATACGCTTAAGTTCCTGTACAGCAGCTGAAGGTTAAATATTGGCTTCTGTGTAATTGCACAGTAGAACAACAGCTTGTTAGCTCAGTCACAGGTTTGGACAGTGATTATTTTGTGGATTTAGTCTGATAAACATCAGGTCACACGTCAGAATGTCTAATCTGTTGTACACTGTAAACAGTGGTGTAACTAAGCTAGAAGATAATAAGGAGAGTTGAATATAAAGGAGGAGTTGTTGTACCATATAAACACAAAAAGTCTTAGACCGCATAATAAAGAAAACAACTCGTGTCTTCATCATTACTTTAGCCATACATTGCTAACTTCTTACTTTATGCTACACCACAACAAGCCTTAGATTGGTTGTTCAGAATGTATGTTTTGTGTTTGTCCTCCTCAGGCAGTACCTGGTGGTCGTGTTCAGAGACAAACCCTTGGAGCTGTGGGACATCCGGACTGGGACTCTTCTCCGGGAGATGGCTAAGAACTTCCCCACTGTTACTGCACTGGTACAAACACATTTACACACTAATAAAAATTAGATTTTGTACCAAGTAAAGAACAGAGTCCAGGCAGGATGGAGACGAGTGTCGGGAATGATTTTTGACAGAAGGACAGCAGCAAGAGTGAAAGAAAAGCTTTACAAGATGGTAGTGAGACCTGCTATGATATATGAATTGGAGACAGTGGCACTGACAAAAAGACAGGAGGTGGTAGTGGCAGATTTAAAGATGCAAAGATTTTCATCGGGAGTGACCAGGACTGACAGGGTTAGAAATGAGTATACCTGAGGGACACATCAGTTTGAACAGTTGGGAGACAAAGTCAGAGGAGGGAAGCCTGAGAGGGTTTGGACATATATAGAGAAGAGAGAGTGGATGTATTGAATGAAAGTTGTTGAACATGGAGCTGCCAGGGAGGAGAGAAAGAGGATGACGATAGAAAACATTCATGGATGTAGTAAAGAAGGACATACAGAGGAGGATGCTGGGCATAGGGTGAGGCTGATCATCCGCTGAGGTGAGCATCCGAAAGACGACGACCAGTCGACCACAACACTAAGAGAACAGATCATCATCATGCTGGAATGTATCATTTCTGCTTTTAAATGTTCATTTAACTCCACACTATTTTAACTTGTGTTACAAAGTGTTGAAAACACCCATTGTCAACTCTTTCCTGTGTTAATAGTCTCATACTTTTTGGCCCATCCTCGCCTTGTGTTTGCATGGATCATTTGAAAGATTAGTCTGGAAAATTTCCCCAAGCTCAGCAAACAGCAGTGGCTTCATTAGGCCAGAGAAATGCTCATAAAACAAGAGTTATGCTGGACAAACTTTACAGTGAGGCCGTAAAAATCGTCCACAGTGTGAATAAAAACGGCAGTAACCTTAATAATACATGCAGGCCTCCCCTAGCACCGTTTTGCTGTCTCATTTCCATATTGATTACAACCTCGACTCACCCAGACTTGTAGCCACAGTGCACCAGAATGTAGACAAGAGGGCTGAGGGAAACAAATCTCCTGCCTCCCTTAGTTTCATTTATGTGAGTGTGCAGATCTCCCCTCTCTCAGTCTGTCTTTGTCTGCGGGTCATGCTGCAGTTGTTTGCTATTGTGTCTGCAAATATGTTGTACGGATGGCTTTGTTACAAAAACCGCAATCCCCCGGTTATGCCAACAGGAATGGTCCCCATCCCACAACCTGAAGAGTCTAAAGAAGAAGCAGATGGCTGCGAGGGAGGCCATGGCTCGGCAGACTGTGTCAGATGCTGAGCAGAGTAGCGTTGAATCCTCAGTAATCAGGTGAGTGCTGTGGAGCTCCAGAATCTTGGAAGCCTTTTGACTGGCATTTATGAAATCCAGCATTAAATCCATCTGGCTGAGATCGTATTTACTTTTTATGGTCCCAATGTTAGAACTTAAGAGAACAGACAGTCCAGAACAAATTCCTTAGTCCTTACTATGTTTCATTGAGAAAACATTGTAATAAAGAATAAATTATTCAACCACGTGTCATGTAGGACTCATGTGTAACAGCCGATATATATGTGCATATATGTGTCTAGTTTTTCATATTAGTTCAGCTTCTTGACAGTCTTTCTTCACCCCCTCTGGCAACTGCAGAGGTGCCTCCTGCGGTACAACCACCCCTGCTGGAGAATCACTAGAATCCTTATAATTGTAAAGCCCTGTCAAAGTGCGGAGCCGAATAACAAGATGTCCAACCAAAGAATTTCACACGAGAAAGTGTGAACAAAGACGAGCGCTTAGGTGGGAGAATAGTCAGTATCGTTTTTTTGTCTTCTTCTCCCTACAGTCTCCTGCAGGATGCTGAGAGCAAGTCGGAGACAAGCCAGGCTATCTCAGCCAGGGAGCATTTTGTATTCACTGACACAGATGGGCAAGTGTACCACATCACTGTAGAGGGCAACACAGTCAAAGATGGTGCAAGAATTCCACCTGATGTGAGTCCCGAGACTGTGTCTTTTTTTTTTTTTCCTTCTTCCTCGTCTCTTTACCTTTTAAGCTCTTGTACTGCTTCAAGGTCGTCCACACAGATCCTTGCACAAAGCTGTTTGTCCCCGCTTTATATCGACCTCTTTTCATTTTGTTAATATCATGTTAATCCTTTGTACACACAGATCATAATCAGGTTTTTCCTTTACATCAGTCTGTCTCTCGTCATTCCTTTTCCTTCTGACTGTGACCTTTCTCTCTCTGTGGTTTTGTTGCTGTAATAAGTTGTGAGGAAAAACATTAAAATTTTAGTTTAAACATTTGCGTTTTCAAGATACTGGTGACAATAAAGAAGTGACATTTCATTGTGCATTCTTGTCTTTAAATAGTGTATATGCAGAATAAAATATTCTGTCACCTAACCGTCTGGGCAAATTTGGGGCCAGGTTTGCAACACCATCAGAGGTTAGCATAGCCTACGAGGAGCTTACTGTGCACTCACTTCCTCTTGTGTGCCAATGAAATCAGTGAATATTGCTCCAACAATCTGCTGTGGCTGTGTCCACACACCCATGTTGTTGGCCATCCTTTGATTGCTGATAATTTCACAGTAGTTTCCCCCTGAAACCAGAAAAGGGCTCATTTCAGCAAGTTTTTGACAGTGTAACTACTGATCAGCCACCTTCCACCATCTGTTTATGTATTTACTCTCTGTTTCATAACACACTTTACTGTATACAAGCAGTGGGGGAACTCCAGGCTTCAAGGGCCAGTGTCCTGCAGGTTTTAGAGATCACCCAGGTCAGCACACCTGAATCAAATGATTAGTTCATTATCAGGCCTCTGGAGAACTTCAAGACACGTTGATGATGTAATTTAGCCATTTAAATCGGCTGTCTTGGATTAAGGACACATCTAAAACCTGCAGGACCACGGCCCCTGAGGCCTGGATTTCCCCCACCTCTGCCGTGTACCATATCCATCACTTCCAGTCATTTTGTTAGCCAAAGGCTAATAAGTGCTCTTTTTTCTTTTTATGTTCTTTATCTACTTTGGGCTCTCTTATGTTTAGAGGCTAAATATCTCCTTGGTGTTATGTGTTTTACTTTATATCTGCACGGTCTTGTCACTTTACTCAAAAGAAGCTCTGCTTTCTGGTTGTTAGGCAGTGTCTGCCCAATTTTCCCCTCGATAAAGTAAATGCCACCACTCCCTCTTTAAAATCCTGTGTCCTTCAGGTTGTTTGTGAGAACTTGTGCAGGGGACGATATAGATTTTGGCTCCCCAACAAAATGTTGCCAACCTAATGTCCGTTCAGTCATAAACTAAATGTAATCAAGGTAAAGGTTTCAAAGATAAATTGAACAGCGCTATGTTTTTTGCCAGTTTTCTCTCTCTCTTTTTTTTTTTTTTCCCCTGGGAACCAAACGGCCAGCTGAATGTCTGCGAATTTGACGGTGTCATCAGTTTGTCCCAGATAGCGTTTAGCAAATGTTCACCTCACTGATAGGGAGCAATGAGTCAGGCTACAGGAAAACGAAAGCGTGTGTGTATTTATATGTAAAGCAAGTACATGTTAACCTAGCTATTAATCCGCTCTGACAGCAAAGTGTCCTCCCATGTAAAAAGAAACGAGCTATTACTGAAGACAGGATTTCTTTTCACCCGGGTGAATCCAGGATGCATTGGTAACATCATGACAGTAGTATGGTTTGATTACCTTACAAGCTGACATGTCACCACTAACAAAGAACGCTTCTGATTGTTAATTAAGAAAGTTTCAGTTACCTAAGCCTCCCTTTCTTTTGGAGGACTTTGACTTTTCTTGGACTCATTACCTTGTTCAAACTTGCAGTTGTTTAGAGCTTAGTCACGCTGTAGTGTAGCACCTGCTGCCGTCGGGTGTTGATTGCCCACATCTTTGTCATCGCTGAAGATGGCACAATCTCATATCTTTTCATTATCATTTAATAAATTATTTAACTGAGTAACATTTATCTCACTTCGTGTAGCATTTCTAAAGGGAAACCTATGGAATATATTAGTTTCCTTTGTGATCCGGTGGATTGTTTGCCTATTCAATGCTTTGCTTGCCGCCACGTAGACAGATACCGGCGGTTTACCTGGGGATCTTAAAGCCTTAGTTTTGTGACGGCTTCAGATTTATTTCTCAAAGATTTGCATACCCCAAAGGTTTTACAGTCTTTTCCGGATGATAGAAGATCTTCGTATCTCTGCCAGGGAACTGAGCCAAAGTCTTCGAAAAAGTTTTGGGCTATCACATACTGAGGATGAGCTGACACGTAACATCTTAACATTGGCACTCTGCTTCACAGCATAGTCTGGCCTTATTCAAAACTCAGATGCTGTGCTTGTTTACCACTCAGCTGCCACACATATATCAATTTATTGTCTTGTTTTCTTCATGCCCTGACATTAAATGCCTTGCAGCGAAATGTTTTATTGCAAAGGGAAAAGGGATGGCTTTTATGCTGTTTGAATTGCGCGTTTTTGTTTTTTTAACTACGCAATGGTTGGCCGCATTAAAGACGTGACTTGTGAACATAATAACCTAATTCCTTTTGATGCCTATCTCCAGTTATATGATGGGTAATCATAAACTTCAGACTGCATGTCTGAAGGATCATGGACTCAACTGCAATTTATCTTAATACTCAGAGGTCACAGCTAGAGCGACTCACTTGCGAGGCTAGCACTTTATCATCTTTGCTTTAACACCTTTTTCTTTCTTCCTGTGTTGCAGGGGAGCATGGGCAGTATAGCCTGTATTGCCTGGAAAGGTGACACCCTGGTGCTTGGAGATGTGGATGGCAATCTCAACTTCTGGGATCTCAAAGCTCGTTTGTCGAGGTAACAGCTAGACTGAAAAACGTTATGATAGCTCCGGTTTTGCTTTCTGATGCTTTGTTAAAGAAACGGTTCATAGATTGTAAACATTATGAGCAAATCGATCAGTAAAGCCCATTTCAGAGGTTGTAGGTTTCATGTTTGAAATCGCACATGGGTCACTTTTGACCTGCTCTGAATACATGGCACATAAAATGGATTATATGGCCTTTGATGTGCTCTCAGATTTTGTGCATAGTACATCATGTAGTGCACTTACCCACACAGGCTCATTTGATGATGAAACTGAAAAGTCAAATCCACAAAGTAAATAAGGTCATTTATTATTATTATTAATTGACATTTTTAGGGGGATACCAACGCATCGTGGTTGGGTGAAGAAGATTCGCTTCGCCCCCGGGAAGGGTAACCAAAAACTGCTGGTCATGTACACAGATGGAGCGGAGGTCTGGGACACCAAAGAGGTAAGACTCTATACAGTAACTCCACACGCTGGTAGTTGCAGATGAGATGCTATAAATTCCCAGCATTCATACCCTCACTGCACTGCGTAGCTCACAAGTTAAAAAAGCAACAGTCTGAAGTCTTCAGGTTCATAGCAGTGGTTTATGGGCTCACTGTGGCACATTTAATGGGTTTTCATAGAACGGCATTCACTGGGGCATGACAGTATTTCTATGGGGTGCATTAAACTAATGTCCTTTCTGAAGCTAACACTGTAATAATAATACAACTGCTGCAGTTCGGCTGTTGCGTTGACAAATCATTACAGTGTGTTGTATAGGTACACACACACAATTCTTAAAAGCTTTCTCCTGACATGTAAAAGCTCAAGCATAGCAGGATGGATGATTTGGGTTCTGAAGGCGACGCGAATCCCTGCTTCATCTTTAGCTTTTGGTACCAAAGTCGTCAACATCCACAAGGTCCCCTCTAAGCGGTCTACTTTTTATCTTGCCCGAGATTCCTTCTGGCTTGTTTACATTTCAGTTTTTTATTTGATCTAATGTCATCGACTGCATTTTGTTATCTGTATCCATTCTCCATTTTTTTGTTGGCTTACCCAGCAGCAATCAGTGTTAGATATTAACTGGCAGATTAAATGACACACGCGTCGATGATTTGGTTTATTATGAAGCGCGAGGTAGAGAGAAAATGGTCATCTTGGAGCCCTGTTTATGGTCCCCAGTTATAAAAGCCAGACAGCAGATGAGTCAAGCCGTAGAATAAAACAAGAAAAAGCTATAATGTAACAAATCATGAGAATTATGATTAGAAATCTAAAAGAGAATTTCAACCCCAGCTTCCAATGAGCTAATCAGCAGCTGAAGCGGGAAACACATGAGCCATTTGGGATCTTGTGCTATCACGTACAAATTCACAACAGTTCAGTTACAGGCATATCTATTTGTTACCAAAACAAACATGTATTTACTGTACTTTTATTTTTTCTTGTGTGCCTATAACATCATTCTGTTTTCTGTTTTACTTGATCAAAAAAAACTTTCCATATTGTGCCCTTACAAATAAAAGAAGCAATTAGATTGCAATTTGAAATAAATCACCTTGGATGTTCTTTCTCTGCAGGTTCAAATGGTCAGCAGCATGCGCATAGGTCGCAATGTGAACTACCGCATCTTAGACATCGATTGGTGCACATCAGACAAGGTTGTCCTGGCATCCGACGATGGCTGTATCAGAGTGTTGGAGATGGCCATGAAGTCTGCCAGCTACCGCATGGATGAACAAGACCTGACTGGTGAGCTAGGATCCTTATGCAGCGTAAAGGACTGAAAAGAAAAAGTTTATGTAGATTTTTGTTGTTGATTTTTGTTAAGTATCAACCAAAAATGGTTGCATATACCCCGATCAGGCATAACATTATTACCACTGATAAGTGAACTAAATAACAGTGATTGTCTTGTCTCTTCATCACGTAAGCCTTTTCTTCTCAAAATTGATAAACTAGAAGCTGGAAAACTGGGCAAGACGACTGGGTCAGAACATCTCCTAAACTGCAGCTCTTGTGGAGGCTGGTCCATGTGGTCCAATCCAACAGATTAGCTACTCTAAAAATGTAATTCTGGTAGAAAGGTATCAGAATACATAGTGTATCACAGTTTGTTGTGTATAGTGTTGCATAGCCGCAGACCAATCGGGGTTCCCATGGTGACCCCGGCCATCACCAAAAGCACCAATAATAAGCGCGTGAGTAATGGACCACAGAGAAGTGGAAGAAGGTGGCCTGTTTTATTTTTTAAATTTACATCATGTGGATGGCCAGATGTGTGTGCATCGCATACCTAGGGAACACCTGGCACCATGATACTATATGGGAAGAACCGCAGCACAGTTTGGTCAAGGCTGTTTTGGCAGCAAAAGGTGGTCTGACACAACATTAGGCAGGTGGTTGTTATGGCTAATCGGTGTAGCTGTGGATTAGAGCTCCTTTACCCAGTTACAGTTGGCATCTGTAGTCACTCACTTTATGATGCTGATAAAACCTACAGTCTAATGTTGTGTTCTTTCTTATCTGTGGTAAATATGCACAGATCCAGTGTGGTGCCCTTACTTGCTGCTGCCCCGAGCTGCCCTCACTCTAAAGGCTTTTCTTCTGCTGCAGCCCTGGTCAGGAACCTTTACCATGGACGTCACGCAAGTGTAAGTCTCACCTCTGAACAAGTGTTCACTGTGAAATCGTCTCCTTGTTTACATGTCTTTTTAGTCAGGCTAACTGATTTTGACCTGAGGATGATTTTAACTTTCACAAAGTGCTGCTGAGCTAAAGGAACTAGCAACAAGATTTAACGTTATGAATAGGTTTGGTTTGACGTGATCAGAAGCTTTACTTCTCATTTTCTTGTACATAAGGGTGCAGATACATTTTAGTAAGAGAAAGCAACTTACTGAATAGAAGTTCATGAATTGACCTGAGGTTGTCTGCAAGATCAGTATGAGCTATGACCATATGATGTTTGAATAAACTGTTTGAGCCGTGTAAAGATGGGTTTTACTGATGTGTTTTTAAAAATAAAAATGGAATATTGCTTCCTACCCTGAAAGCAGGCGGTTGTGAGTAAGTGAGCAGAGCAGCACATCAATTGTTGTCAGTAGTTTCAATTATTGATATCCACACAGCGTCAGTCAGTGATCTGTGTGAAATGCTCTTGGTTAAATTGCATTTAAACATGTGTACTGTGTACTGCTCTATTTGAGGAGGAAGACCGATAAGCCATTGAACTGTGCTACTTTTACAGTTACAGACTGATCTCATCTCCCCACATACAGCATGTTCTACAAAAAACTAATGAATGAGTATGAGAAGGTTTTCAGCTCTGCTATCTCAAAACCAAACTTTCCCCTCATTAATTCATAACGTTGACCTATTTTCAGACTGATTCACTCTGAGGAGAAATAAAAACCATCTGATTGCGAATCTTGGTTACAACTTAGTAATACCATCCATTTTTAATCTACTTTCACTTTGCATTGAAGGTTGATTTTTATGTCTGTCAACCAAAAAATAGTTTTAAGAACAGTTAAAAAATAGTTATGGAAAAGGATTAGGGCCACTGGGGGAAAAAAAGTGGGCACATTTTTTTTTCTTCCTTTCCAGAATTCTGAGAAAAGGTTCAGAATTCTTAGATTAAAGTCAGAATTTAAAAAAATAAATAAATCTGATGAAAAAGTCTGAATTCTGACTTTAATCTCAGAATTCTGAATTTTTTTCTCAGAATTCTGGAAAAGAAGAACAAAAAAGTCAAGCACACTTTTTTTTCCCAGTGGCCCTAATCCTCTTTCGTAGGTAGCTGTGTTTACAAAACTTTGTTAGAATTTTCACCCAGTTTGCAAAATGAGAACTGAAAATATAAATATCGAAAATGTAATTAATTTTAAGTAAGATGTCTGCAAGATTAGGCTTCTTACTTTTTCATCTACCACTACAACTTCCGTCAACCACCCAGACACTGTCTGTAAAAATCACCAGTATAAACAAGTAAACAGCTCAACGCGGGATTCAGCAGAGGCTGTCCAGAGGGATGCTATTTAAGCCAGACCAAACCCATTTAACTGAGCCCAGAGTATTTCACTGCTTCAGAGCTCCCTTATCATAAGTAAGCAGCTATATTAGCAGCGTGTGTAAGGCAATACCCATCCTCAGCTTAAATGTTAGAATAGACTTCGCTTGACCACCACAGATCGACTTCTCTTAAAGTGTTCAGATTTCCATTTAATATCTGGTCAGGTTCTATTTAAGGTAGATGTTAAAGGAGCCGTTTGACTTGCTTTGATCCTTCTGTTTCAGAGACTACAGTGAGAAAGATGAGATAAAAGGCCTAATCCAGGAGCAGCTCAACTCATTATCAAAGTGAGTTACTGCACTGTTGCTTTGTCCTCTAATGCCAAGTTCACGTGGTAACTCGATATTAATGTAATGGCACAGACACTAACAACCAAATAACAGTGTATGTATGTGATTCCAGTTTGTGTTCATGTAGGGTTGTTTTACAGTTAGAAACTGTAGTTCCTTAGTGCTTAGACAGCGGGCCCAGAGAGCATGTAGTCTGTGGGCTGACAGATAAGACGAAACTCCTGGAACAGCCACACTGGGCCTGCTGTGTTAGAGAAGTGTAATTGGCCCTGGCTGTGTTTTGATTGTCTGTCTCTGATTGGCCCCCCAGTGATATGAAGAGTGTGCTACAGGACCCAGAGCTCAGTCTTCTGCAGCGCTGCCTCCTGGTCTCACGGTGAGTTCGAGCTCTGTGTGAAGTTGCCTGTGTTTGTCTCTGCGCAGATTGTACCGTGTTCGTGAGCGTTCGCTAGTACCCTGGGGCGGTTATTTTGTTAACATTCAGACAGCGTATCTATGTCAAAGACTCATAAAAGCCTTGGTTACAGAGTTCCAACAGAAGCATCAGAGTATAAGGGACAAGAAAAAAAAGTTGTCTAATATAGAGAATAATACTAACTTAATGATATTCTCTAATAAAAATAATAAGTCTGACTTTACATGAGTTGCACAGTGAATATTTGCTCTCGTTGTGCAAGAAAAGCACCTTGGGTTTTTTGGGGGTGGATTTAATATTTTTTTTATATCTATGTTCTCAGGATGGAGGATACCAATCTTAAAAGATATTGCAGCCATCTTTTAGAGAGCTTATTTCAGCTACTCGGTGATGAAGAGGGCGACTTTCTATCTTTAAAATAACACACAGGAGTTCCTTTCATTTTTTTCATAATTTTAAAATTATAGTACAATCTGGGCAGCTACCAGTACTGTTTCTGTAATTTTACATATTTATCATGTAGTTCTAGTGATCGTGTCCACTTAAGATCAGAGAGTGGCCCATGATGATACATTTGACCAGATCATAGCTTGTGTCTTCTTTCTAAACTCCTGCGTGACTTTTTGGTGGTATGCTTTGCATTGTTATCATGCTAGAATATTCTTCTCCTGCCCAGTTTCTGAAAAGTGATCTCATCAGCCAGCATTGTTCTCCATAATCTCCACAGTCATACATGGTGCCTCCTATAATTATCACCTCCCCAGTTCCTTCTGCTCTCTTGAAGAGCCGTATTCTCTCACCTTGGTGCATCACTCTCAGGACTATGCATTCTCGGTTCACAGAGGTTTTTGCAGTGCTATTTGTGCTCTTGCCTCTTCATCTAATCCAACAAACTTGTCTTGGTCTCGTCTGACCAAATACGCTCAGTATTCCAGCTTATCTTCATGTTTTCCAGAAAAGTCAAATAAATGCAGTCAGTTGCTAGAGAAACGTGAATTTCCATCGTGCCTAGTCTCAAACTCTTGTTTTTCAGCTCTAGATTGTGCAAGTAGCCATCTGTCATTTTAGCCAGGCGGCCACTGCAGCTCTGTATCTCGTTCAATACCTTCTGATTACTGCTGTAACTTTATTTCAACTGATTTTTTGGCCCATCATCCTGTGTCCTTTTCCATCTTTTTTTTTTATAATCTCACAATCAAATTTCATTGTCCCTGGCTTTTTCTTTTCCTCATGGAGCCATGGTGCAGAGTCAATTGTCACTCTGGTTTCAGTGATCACAGGTTTTCTAACTTGACTGTCAGTGATGTATTGGCTTGTGTTACATTGAGTTTCTACCTTTGGAGCATGTTTTTTGTTTCCTTTCTCCTCCAAAAGCTGTTTTTTAAGAAAGTTTTTGCTTTTTTGTTGCTTTGAATAGCAGAGGAAATACTGTACTCGTCAACAGAGAAATTAGGCTGCTATTGAGAGCTTTGCTATCACTTGAGGAGGCTTATATTACACAAGGCTGGGCTCATTTTTCTACTATATTGTAAAGTGATGTTTTAGCAGGGATTTCTAGTTATTTGTGGAGGAAAGTAATTATAAACATATAACTACTTAATTTAGAACAAATTGGAAAGATGAGCCAGAAGGTGTTAAATTATGAAACAAAGCAAATTATTTTGTTTTTGAAACATTTAAATTAACTGCCAAAGAGCATATACTTGGTGTAACTGTAAAGTGTAGTTCTGAAGCACCACAAAAAAAGTATGAGACTTGTGCTTGTGTCAGCAACTCTCATCTCATCTCTGCTTCAGCCTTCATTTCCCTCGAGCAGCCAGTATGAAAAGAAAGGCAATATCATATCATCCCACCCCTGTTTGCATCCTGTTATTAATGCCATGATTTACCGGGAAAGTCTAAAAGATCCTTTTTGTTCCTTGAACACCCTGGCTGCACTCTCAGTGAAAGCTCACGATTATGTCTCTACATCTGGCTGTCTCAAGTTTCCATGCCATTGTTAATGTCATAAGGTAACCTAGCAACAGCTATGTGTCTGTGCCGATATGTTAAAGGAGGCTGAGAAAAGTAAAGCAGGAGGAGGAGGAGGAGAGCTCACTTACAGACAAAGCGTAGGCTGGATGATGGAGGAACTGTGGTCATTAATGAGCAAACGAGTAGGGAAACCAGGTGCCATGATGATTCAGGCTGCAGAATCTGACTAGTCCAGAGACAAACACTGAACTCAGGTGATGCGTTTTTGTTTTTCTGTGGCAAACTGCAGGCTGTTCGGGGACGAGTCAGACCTTCACTTCTGGACGGTGGCATCCCACTACATCCAGTCATTTGCACAAGCTCGTCAGCTAACAGTGGCCACCGCAGAGGGTCAGGCCCAAAGCGAAGGAGTCCAACCGTCACCTCAGAGCCACCTGGACATTTGCCACGATGTCTTGTGTGAGACCTCTTATTTCCAGGTCAGTATAATAAGAGAAGATGGAGAAAGTGTTTACCTGTGTTTGGTGCTGTCTCTTTGGTGAGCAGAGAGGGTAAAGACAAATAAGTTTCAGCCAACATTGGAAAAAAAAAAAAAATCCCCCCAGGAGTCATCCCAAAGACAGTCGATGTCCTCAAGCCAGACTATGCACAAACAAACACAGACGGCCTGTCCCTTATCGTCCACGGTGTCAATATCACCTCGGTCAAACAGTGCATTCTGTTACTAATTACGTTGTGAATCTACTCTCGCCCACATTTTTAAGCCTTTAAGGTCAACTCCATGCCTTCCTCTCCTCTGAGTGATTCAAGCCCTTATTGGATGCCCTCTTAAAAATGTCTAATTTGTTTGTGCAGTGTGATTGCGTAGCATCCCGCTGAAGACATTCTTGCATCAGCATCCAAGGTCTTTATAAACATGACTCTTCACTTTTCATCTTCAGTTATCAGACTAGTTAGACGTGTTTTTCAGCACACTGAGCAACATTTTTTGTTTGAAAGGTTTTCCATTCAAATGTGTTTCCATCGTTTTCCCATTTTGTATCTGTGAACTGACTTAATTTCTAGTCTGCAAAAAAGAGACCGTTTGAAAAACATAAGATAATTAAAAATTGGCTTGTGGACATAGCATTTTCTGGATTTTTTTTTTGACTGCTGTACCATTTTCCCCCCACTGTGCCAACCTCCGTGTACCCGAGAAAGTAAAATAAGAAAAAAACCTTTTCAATTTTTGATAAAAGACGATTTAGCCAGTTGAAAATGGTGCCCCAGACCTTTCAGCTCAAGGTTTTAAATAGCAACAAGCAAATGTACCATCTAATTTCACTCAGTATAGTTCCAATTAAAAAGTCCTAATGGATTATGCACCATTCCATTTTTGTGAAAGTTGTGCTGCTTGCTAATGAGGGGCCATGCAGTGATCACAAAGTTAGGACTTTCAAAGAGCTACCAAGACAGTGTGCAGCAGCATTTGGCTCCTGTTGTCATAAAGCGACTTCAGTGGCAGCAGCCTGCCTGTAATTACTAATATCCCGGACTCCAGTACAGAGCACACAGCTCTGAAGTTACTAAACTCATTTGATATCTACGCAAGGAAGTATACCCACAGCTATGAATTGCAGAAGAATTCATCAAAATAAAGCGAGGCCAAAAAAAGAAGCCTCTGTTGTAGATGTAGAAGCAATAAATGTGTGCACGTAGCCATTCTTATAAAGAAATCTACTATGCTGCTATCTCTCCCGAAAATTGATGACTCAGTCTTTTGTCCATCAGCTGCTGTTTTTCTTTTTCTTGCTTATCTTTTGCTCATTGAACAGAGTGCAGTCGGTACATACAATCACACAATCTCGATGCCTGCAGTGAGTATAGGAGATTGAGCCCACGCAAAACCAACCTGAAGAATTTCTTGTAACGGGCCTGTTGAGGCATGCATGGGACACCCTGCCCTCCTTAAAGAATATATCAGATCCAACGCCACCTTCACTGAACCCCCAGGGTAGTGAGGACCTGAACGTCTATCCTTCCCCCAGGGAGACAATTTTTGACTGAGCCGGGGGAAGCCAGGGAGACATTTTCACCAACACATCAGTGATTTTTCTCCATGTCCTCCAGCTCCCTTTGTGTCAGTACAGTCAGTATTACACATCATTATGGGGATATAGCATCACGCCCCAAGACTCCCACAGAGCTGACATGGCCTTGAAGCAGCAGCTGCAGTGATGACAGCTGCATCATTTTCCCACTGACAGGACTGTTTGAGTGACTTTCTGAGCCATAGAGTGTAGGTAAAAATAAAAAAAAGTCACGAAGTCATGTTTGGCGAACCTAAGATAGCATGCTGTATCTCTTCCACAGAGATGACCCTTAAAGTCCCCAAGAAGTGACCACATACTGATGGATGCGTCCACACAAGCCAGTTAGAAAGACATCATTTTGTGGAAACCTTTTGTTTCTATCACTGCGTGATCAGTGAACAAAGAACCAGTCTTGTTTACTTCCCACATACAGTTAGTATGATGCATTAACTGGACGTGGGAAGCTGGCGTCTGGTGAAGACTGCTCATTCAGCCTTTGTTCCACAGATGGAAGAGGTGTCACCGTCCACTCAAAGACATGAAGAAGGCAGCTCTAAACTTCTCCATACATTACATGGTGGAGGTGCACATGAGAATAAAAATGTCAGGCTTTAACCTGCCTCATCCCGGTACAAAGTCGGCGTGATCTCACCCATGTGAGAATGGAGCAGGTCAAGTTGAATTCACAGTAGTGGGCGAGTGGATGGTGCATTGTGTTTCCTGTGTGGTCTTGTCCAGGAACATCTTAACCTAAAGCAAACAGAGTATTTCTTCCACTGACTTCATCTTTGAAGTGAAGTATCTGACAGGGAAAAAATGAGATCTCCTGTCACCAAGAATTGGGAAACAGAGACTTAATAATGAAATACAGTACAGGGAGCACTGACACCCAAGAAACTTGTGAAGTTTTTAAAGACATTATAATTATACTCTCCATCTCTGGTATATGTATTCATGTAATTGTCAATCCATCACTTTCTCCCTATATTAATGCATGCGTACTAACTCATATCCTCTCTGTCTCTCTCTGACACAAAGTTTAATGGATTTCTGGAAGCACTTGTTACACAAAGCAAAAACTTAGTCCTACTACTTCCTAAGTTGTTGCTCCTTGTGTTTTTCTTTTTATCAGAAGTTCCAGCTGGATCGAGTTCACCTGCAGGAAGTAAAGCGCTCCAGTTATGAACACACTAAGAAATGCGCTGACCAGCTCCTCCTTCTGGGTCAGGTAAGTATGACACCACCGCACCGCCTACACAGTTAAAGTGCATCTGCATGGAGACTATAGCTGTGAGTTGTCATGTGGCATAACTGGTAGACTATTCACCACACTTTCCATTGCAAACCACACAAATCTACACCTCCTTAGCTGTGCATACATGCAAGCTGAAATGTCATAGTCATAAATAGTTCATATCGCAGTGAAGAAAATCAGCTGCTCCTGTCCTCCCTAGCTTCACAGCCTGCGGGGACTGACATCACCTCTAATCACAAGCTGCAATCAGCCGGCTGTTTGCTGGAGGTGCACTTATCCAGCAGGCAGACAGGCAGAGGCCGGTCGGTGCTGACCCCAGCACGAGCTCCAGCCTTCATCTACACCAGATGAAAAGCATGATAATAAACATAATTTCCCCTCGCAGCTCTGTCTTGTTCAGCTCGTGCACAGTGGTTACCTATCAGAGCCACTAATGCCTTGTTTCTCTCTGCTGCCACGGTAATTACGCTCTCATCTCTTTGTTGTTGCTCTCAGACGGACCGGGCGGTGCAATTACTGTTGGAGACGAGCGCAGACAACCCCAGCTACTACTGTGATTCACTCAAGGCCTGCCTAGTGACCACCATCACCTCTTCAGGCCCCTCGCAGTCTACAATCAAGCTAGTGGCCACCAATATGATAGCTAATGGCAAGCTTGCAGGTAGTGTTCCTCTATATCTGATACCAGAAAGAACATTTTTATTTGTATAGCATACACCTGGGATCTTTTTAATTTTAATTTAAATTGGAAAAATTTATGTTGGAATCAATCAGTAAATCAAATAATGCTTATCTTATCAATTTGGCTAATAGCAGCATTGTGTAATGAAACCATTCTGCTGCTTTCAGGGCCAAGTCAGCCACCTTTGGTACTGATAGCTATGATGTCTCACACGTGTGTATGACTTGTCAATCTTCTGCTGTTTATCAGAGGGAGTTCAGCTGTTGTGTTTGATTGACAAGGCAGCAGATGCTTGCCGCTACTTGCAGACCTACGGGGAGTGGAACCGAGCCGCATGGCTGGCTAAGGTAACTCAGCATGACAGCATCCATCAGCAGAATGAAGATCAGATACTGAGTAATGTTTGGATAGTGTAAATCTGTGGGCATGTGAGTTGTGGATGTGTGACACTTATGGAGCCACGATTTATTCTCTGAACTTTGTTTTCCTGTTAGCTGTTGCACATCAGGGAACTCTCGTAGTGGTCACATATTTATGCTCCCCTAGAATTTTATACAAACATAGACTGCGTGCACAGTTATTAGGCAAACATTTTGACCTTATCATTGTTTTTATGCATATTTTCCAGCTATAAGCTTTATAAACTTGAATGACTTATTGGATTGAAGCATATCAGGTGATGTGTGTAATGAAGGAGGGTCTGGTCTAAGGAGATCAGCAATCTATATCAGCTTCTTTTCCTCAAGCAAAATGGGCACAAAAAGATATTTAACTGACTTTGAAGGTCAAAAATTATTTTTAAAATAATCTTTCAAGGAGATGCAGAAATTGTTATAATATTAGGGCATGACGACAGAACCAAACTTATTGTTGTAAATAGTCAACACACAGACAAGATACGTGTTGAGGGAAAAAAGAGAGTCAAATTAACTGCCAAAGATTTGAGAAGACTCAGACATAAAGCTGCTAGGAACCCCTTATTCTGCAGCGCTGCCATATTCTAGAAGGCAGCCTACCTGCAGTGCAAGGTGTTCAGTGCTCAGAGACACAGCCATAGGCTGAGCCCGACCACCAATGAACAAGACACATAAATTAATACTTCAGTACTGTGCCAGAAAATATCTAAAGATCAGATGGAAGGGACTGTTGTCAGGCCACACAGACGGACCTTTGGATGGATCGGTAACCGGCTCTAGGCAAGGCAAGTTTATTTATATAGCACAATTCAACAACAAGGTGATTCAAAGTGCTTTACAGAGATATTAAAAAACAAACACAATAAAAAGCATGATTTAAGTTTGATTAAAAAAAAAACAGTAGATAAAATCAGTAGTTAAAATGTAAGTTTTGAAATTTAAGCTTAAGTGTGGATTTGGTGCTTTATTCAAATACAGCTGAGAATAGGTGAGTCTTCAACCTGGATTTAAATAAACTGAGTGTTTCAGCTGATCTGAGGCTTTCTGGGAGTTTGTTCCAGATATATGGAGCATAAAAGCTGAATGCAGCTTCTCCGTGTCTGGTTCTGACTCTGGGAACTGATAAAAAACTGGATCCAGATGACCTGAGGGATCTGGAAGGTTCATACTGGGTCAGGAGGTCACTGATGTATTTTGGTCCTAAACCATTCAGAGCTTTATAGACCAGCATCAGAACTTTAAAGTCTATCCTCTGACGGACAGGCAGCCAGTGTAAAGACCTCAGAGCTGGACTGATGTGGTCCACTTTTTTGGTCTTAGTGAGGACTCGAGCAGCAGAGTTCTGAATGAGCTGTAGATGTGTGACTGATTTTTTTTTAGGTAGACCTGTAAAGATGCTGTTACAGTAATCAAGCCTACTAAAGATGAATGCATGGACTAGTTTTTCCAGGTCCTGTTGAGACATCAGATCTTTTATCCTTGATATATTCTTGAGGTGATAGTAAGCTGATTTTGTTTTTGTCTTAATGTGTTTTTCTAAGTTTAGGTCTGCATCCATCACTACACCCAAATTTCTCGCCTGGTTTGTGGTTTTTAGGTGTATAGATTGAAGTTCTCTGATGACCTGTGATCGTTTTCCTTTGGCACCAAAGACTATTACTTCAGTTTTGCTTTTGTTTAGCTGGAGAAAATTGTGGCACAACCAGTCATTAATTTCCTCAATGCATTTACCAAGAGCCTGTACAAGGCCTCGGTCTCCTGGTGACATTGTGATATATATTTGTGTGTCATCTGCATAGCTATGATAGTTTATTTTGTTGTTCTTTATAATCTGTGCCAGTGGGAGCATGTAAATGTTAAACAGAAGGGGTCCCAAGATGGAACCTTGGGGAACTCCACATGTGATACTTGTCTGCTCAGATGTGAAGTTACCTATTGATACAAAGTATTTCCTGTTTTCTAAGTATGTTTTGAACCAGTTCAGTGCAGTTCCTGAAAGACCTGCCCAGTTCTCCAGTCGTTTGAGTGATATGTTGTGGTCAACTGTATCAAATGCTGCACTGATATCCAGCTAAACGAACACATTTTTCCACTGTCTGTATTCAGACACATGTCATTAAACACTCTAAACTCCACTTTGAAGCAGACATCAGCAAGGTGGGGCTGGAGGTGGGGTACTGATATGAGCTGGTATTATTAAAGATGAGCTAATGTATCGTTTCGGGTTGAAGATAGACTTTTTTAGATAGACCTGTATTTTTATACAGGACAATTCTCACATATATCATCAACATTTTGGATTTACCAAGAGTGCTGTAGTTGTTCACTACTAAAATTAATATTTTGTTGACTAATAATTGTGCACACAGTGTGTTTTAGCAGGAGAGTGACAAACCTCCAACTAAGAACAATAATTCATGCCTTTGCGTGTCGCGTTTGCTTCCAGGTGCGTCTGAACCCGGCAGAGAGCTCAGATGTGCTGAAGCGCTGGGCAGAACACCTCTGCTCCCCACAGGTCAACCATAAATCCAAAGCCATTCTGGTGCTGCTTTCACTGGGCTGCTTTTACAAAGTAGGAGAGATGCTCCACAGGTAGGAACAAGCTATAGATTCAGAAATGGGAAGATAAGACTCTTGTAATTATCCCCTGTAAAAAAATACATGGATGTATAAATATATTAGCTCCCTTTTTCTTCTCTAAAATGAGATTCCCTTTCTTGCTCTTACGTTTTTTGTTCTAAGACGTTGCACTTTCACAGTTAGCGTCTGTCCTTTTCTTCCTGAGTACACTGAAGGACAAACCACAGTGTAGGGTGTGGGCTGTACCTGTGTCTCTTACCTCAGCATCGATCTCCTCTGAGAATACCGGCCCCCCCCTCCTTAACAGCTCATGCTCCGAGATGCTTCTGGCAGCAAAAAGCTCTCACAGGGAATTAGAGAGACATGAGGACGACAAGGTTGATGTATTCTGTAGGAACACAGGCATCAAGGCAGGGACGATGCTGGTTTCTGATGGTCCCTCTCACCTCCTTCTCTCTGTATCTTTCTTTTCTTCCTTCCATCTCCCGGACAGCATGAGACACTTTGATCGTGCCGCCCTCTTCATCGAAGCCTGTCTGAAGTATGGCGTGATGGAGGCCAACGACTCGTCCAATATCCTTTTTGAAAACCCATTATTGTTACACGTTACAAGTATGCACCTGATGGTAGGCAGCTTCACAGTGAAGGTCAATTTAGATGCTCTGCAGAGCACATCAAGCTCTATTTCACACTTTCCCATTAGCCAGTAACACACTGTGATCACAGAGAACAGTTGGAGAACTTTTTCAACCTAAACTTTGAAAGCTTATTGTATATCACCATCTATGGGCACAGTTTTAGCACATACTTCTTATCTGTAAGATTGAAATATATTTACCATCTAACTCAAGTAGTATGGCATCCTGTAGTGTTCCCCTGCTCCTCTGTGACTCAACTGAGATAACCTGTAACCCTTAGCAAGAATTTATGTCTACATCTGTCCTACCAAACCCTTCTTTTTATCAGCCGCATTTTTAATGCGCACAGTGCTGCACAATCTCTATTTTATCGAATACACGCTGAGTATGTTGTGAGAGAAGAAAAAGAATCTGACATTCACCTAAAAGCAATATTTTATCTAGAAATCTCTGCTGTGTAATAAGATATGTTTGACTTGTCAGAGCTGTGTTTACTCTGTGTTTTAACCACAAAGCGAGTTATGATTCATGAGGACCAGATCAAGCCAGGCTCTCTTCAAGCGCAGGTTTTTGTTGGAGAAGTGACAGTAACATCAAACAGCATTTCAGTAAAAATATTTCTATTTTTCAGACTTGAGTACATGAGCAAACACTGCCTAGAAGTTAGGCCAACACAAAAGTGTGTGTGTGTTTGAGCGAGACCAATTAATCTTTGTAAATTTAGTAATCGCATAAGCCAAATGTACAATGTGCAAGAGGGCGAATGCAGTCATCCTACTGTAGCTAAAATCAGTGCAGTGCACCAACCAATCTTCCTTTCACGAAGCTTAGATCTTATTTTTGGTCTAAAAAACATTTTGAGCAGGGAAACACAAATGGTAGTAAAAAAGGTAACCATAGAAACCCTCAGCTCCATCCTTTCTATCACCCCGATGCTAGCAGGTCCTTATGATGTCAGGAAACCACATAAGCAGCAGATGGACCACCCTGAGCCTTTTTCTGCCAGGGGTTAAAAGGGAGTTTTTCCTTCCCACTGTCGCCAAGTGCATGCTCACACAGGGTGGTCTGCTTTGGACTGGTTCTTATATATAGCTTTTGTACTCCACATGAGCACTCAAAGTGTCTTTAAATGTAATGCACACTTTGCACTGGCAGGAAGCTAACAGTATCACTGAGCTGAGCGCCTGCATTTATTGTGTTATTCTCTAGTTTAACGCTTTTGTTTTATTTGTTACCTTTTTGGATTTGGTTCAGTGATATAATTAGACCAACACTTGATTAATCTTTCTTGAACTTCTATAGATGTATAGATATCCTTAACTCACTATGCACATAAACTTATCGAAGCTGCATTTCTGGACTACGCGCGGCTGCTACGCACGCTGGGCCTGCGGGAGGGTGCTGCTCTGTGGGCGTCGCGGGCTGGCAGTGCTGGGGAGCAGCTGATGGAGGAGCTTTTTCAAGGAGAAGGAGGTATACCGGAAGCCATTCTCGGCGAAGAGGTCATCGAGCTGGAGAGCAAAGAGTGACCTCGAAGACGGAAGATTTAGAAGACGGCAGACAGCCTGCTCTTTGGTGTTTATCGAGAGTTAGCCGTTCACTCTAACTTCAGTTAGTTAACAGTTCAAAGCATCCAGGAGCATCGTGATCGTCATCTTCACATCAATATGATGAGTTTAATTTGATGTTGAGTCAGTGGGTTTGTCTGTGACAGTAATCAGACTGAAATGTCGTCATGTTCGGTGAGACCATTGTGTCTGTGCTCTGTATGTATCAGCCCCAAAAGAAACACTTCCCTTGTTTACCTTTATCCCCCAAAAATCGGTATATGTTTTAGTTGATTGATTGATAAATTCAAAGGATTTTTTCTTTTTTACAGTTTACTTGTTAAGCCTTATTTTCCGTGCCTGTATTAATTTCCGAGAACTGCTGTAGCTCTGCATGTTCAATTTGCTTTTAGTTTGCTGAAATTGAAAGTGGCAGAATTAATTTATTCTCCAAGTAACAGGTTCTCTATTCCTGTTTGAAAAATGCAAATCATTTGAAAGTGTCATTATTGACAGTCCATTTTCAAATGACGTGACACATTCCCATTTGTTTTGTTTGTTTTGCATTCGATATAACCAAAAAGCTGCATAATTTTGATTGAAAACTTGCCTGACTGTCTTGGAAATGTACAGTAATGTTGCTGTAGACAGGCACACAGCACACTGGGGGAGGGTTTCTGCAGCAGGTGGTGGTGCTTTATAAGTAATTGACCAAAGCCTGCTGCTGCTGCTGCTGCTGCTGCTGCTGCTGCTGCTGCTGCTGCTGCTGCACGCGCCTCTGCAGCTGTAATAGTTGGATGGCAGTAAAATTGCACAGCCAGCCCACCCTGCACTTATTAGACACTTATTACTATATTATCTCCCTTGATGCCAAGGACAGAGGAGTCTGACCGCAGCCACCTGAGCGATTGAGCTCCATTTAATTAGAGTGTGCAGAGGGTTGTTTGTTAATCCAATCCAATAATCCAAATGGATTTTTAAAATCTTTTCTATTTTTAACGGAGAATTGAGAGGATACGTTGCAACATGTGTACTTTGATGTTTGTGTAGTGAAGTTGTTCTCTAGTGTGTGTGTGTGTGTCACAAGAAGAGCTGTCAAAACTCCTTTTATTCAGACCTCTCGATCATTTACACAAATACTCTGTGCTGCTTCTGCTGTTGCTCATCACAATCACAAAACCCGAAACGCTGGCTCAGACGCCGCCAGCTTTCCTTTGCTTTGCTTTCACCTCGTTACATGGTAAAAATGTCCTGATCATAAAAAAACAAAACGAAACGTGCGCAACAATGCGAAGATTTTCATGACTGTGTGTTTAATTTGCTTTGTTATGTTCAGCAACTTCATCCACGGGACCTTGTAGTGCGTTACTGTGTTTCATAAACACATCAGTGCTGTTTTCTCTCCTGTGTTACAGTAAACCCCAGGCTGTGTCACTATGGCAACCCAGTCCTATTTTAGAGGGGGACTGCATGTTTTTCCTGTATATCAATTTTCACACGGCCTCCCCAATAACGTGCTGTAGGATCCCGTAGAATCGCACAATCCAACAGACGACGTTATGATGTAGCTGACCCGAAGCTGTGTCATCTTCTTCCAGTCTTAACGGTGTTGTGGAAGCAACGTGTACTGTACTGCCTATTTGTGATCGGGCACTGGTTTTATTAACACTTGCTGCTTTTCTTTATGTAGATGAACTCATCAAAATAAAATAGTTGAAAATTGAGGCATGTAGACGGGAGACGTGCCTTTAGCAGTATATTTTGTAAGAAATGATTGTAATGGTGTCAAAGTTTAGTGGCCCCTCTCCTCTCCCTCATTGTTCTTTGATCGCGGTTTACACGGTGACCCTAATGCTTTAAGTTATATAAATATTGCAAGAGAATAGAAATGTATGTGTATATATGGATGGCAATAAAATCAATATTAACTTCCATGTTTTCTGTGTGTTGCTACAGATCTGACGACACAAGAGGGCGCTTTAATCCCTCAGTAGGAGGCAGGGTGACTGGTTTCTCTAGAGATCCATTATAGCCAGTGTTCCTTTTAATTTTCCTCGTTTAATTTCAACCCAGGTAGATTGAATTTGAGCGTTCGTTCATTCATCAAGCTGTCCTAAAAGTTAATTAGTTCCTGTTTCAGCCACTTCCGCGATTAATTACTCCCTTTCTGCTCACAAGGAGGGCCAACAGCTGGCTTCAGCTCTGTGTCCACGTCTAACCGTTTTCACTCTTTTCTTCGGCGCAGATTTATTCATTGACGTGCATTCTGCTTTTTCTCTCTGTCCCGCACACAGCCCAGAACACAAAGGGAAGAAAAACAGTCTGGAACAGAGGGGCCACACAAGCGCCTTGGTTGTGCTCCTTTTAATGGCCTAATGAATAACTGCCGGAGAGCCGATCCGGCCGTTACAGCCAGGTCATCAGTATGCGGGGCCTCGCAGCAGCTTTTCTTTGCTGTTCCACTGCTTTCTACATAGGCTGCCACCCCAGCTTACCCCACACTCCCAGTTTCCACTTTACATGCTCTCCATCGCTCTTCTTTCACCAGAATAAACTCATGCCAACTCATGTTCTTGCTGCTCCCCATCTCCACTAATTTCCTGAAAGACTTGTTTCCGTCTGCTGCTTAGCTTTCACTTCTCGGATCATCATTTTCCTCGAAATAAAATTCAAAGCCGTTTCAGCTGACACAATATTAAGGGGTTGTTAGCAACCGGAGCCGTGAGGAGCACTGGAAATTATCCGCCTCCACTGTTTTACGCACATACTGCAAGAATTAGCAGCCAGCTACAGATCAATCATATGCAGCACTCTTGCTGTTCCTCATTTTGAATCAACTGTATAAGTAGACACGGAACAGGGGCCTGTGTGTGCAGCAAGCAGGGAGGCAAAGCCAAGGCTGCACGGTGGGTGGATCGATATCGAAAGTATCGATAACAGCGCTATAGGATCGATACTTTGTTTTTATCTTCATTCCTCATTATGAAAGTTGTTACAATGTGACCCACTGTATTTCATTCAATCTCTGGCTCCAGTCTACATTCGTTTCCCTTCACTCTGTTGCTGGTGGAGGTGGGGGGTGTGGTTTAGGAGGTCCCCAACACCTGGGCCATGGACCGGTATGGTCCACCAGAGTTTTGAGAAATTCATGGTTTTCAGGATTTTTGTCGGTTTTTAGCATTTTTTAAAATCATTTTTATTGTTAATTCGGTTTTCCTCTGTCTTTTTTCCGTGTGTTATGAATAAATAAAAATATTTTTTTTTGTACTGGTACTGGTTTCATTTTTGTTGTACTTATCCGTGACACCTTAAGGGCCGGTCCATGAAAATATTGTCGGACATAAACTGGTCCGTGGTGCTAAAAAGGTTGGGGACAGCTGGTTTAGGATGATGAAGGGGGGGGGGGGGGGACGTTTACAGATGTGGAGGCATGTTTATTTTTTTTCTGCTGGAAAGCTAGACAGATTGATCCAAATATCGCTAGTATCACATCGATACTAGTGATATCACTAGTATCGATGTGATACTAGCGATATTTGGATCATGATCAATGATCAATACTTATTCATACTGAAAATAGCAACAATGTGAATTTTTTTGTAATGACAAAATACATCTCAAACATACAAAATATCTGAACCTTTCTGTGTTTCTGTCACGTCTATTTTATAACAACCTATTGCTCATTTAAACACCAGAAGCTGACCCAAAGTGTCCAATTTCAAAATACAGGAAAAGCTGAAAGGCGCTGGGCGTTACCCAAGTATTGTGGCAAGAAAAAATCACAGTGACTTAAAATGTGTTCAGGATTTGCAAGCTGATGATGCAGCTCATAAATCATGACACGCTGCTCTCCCTTAATTAAGATGTCTTTAAAAGGATCGGTATCTGTGATACTGGCCCTGTGATTATTTGGTATTGGATCAATACCAGAATTTGCAGTATGGCACAGCACTGCTGCACGGTCTGTGAGCTGCAGACAGTGACATACACCAGGGTCATCCAGTTCCCATAAGTATGTTCCTCCTGTGGTGCTCCTGACAGATAGCTTTATCTAGGATGGGCAAGTCCAAGCTCGCTTGTATCCCTTACTCCTTCTTCATTTGTGTGAGATGTTTTGAGATTTTCCCCTCGCTCTCCCTCATCCCCGTTCCTCGCTGAGGGTTACCACTGAGTTCATTCCTCATTTTCTGTGTAATTATCCTTTCTTCCATTGTTTTCTTAACCTCCCCCAGACATTTCTGAGCCTTCTTCAGGCAGCTCACACCCCAGGTAGTGGAAAAAGTTGGGGTTTGAGTGGCTGCCGCATTTATGAGGATAATTATTTTTACGGACATAATTATTTCTTTTTCAGTGATGTCCTTTTAACCTTTCCACAAAATGCCAGCTTTCCGGGACGCTGACCTGAATACTAAAGCCCACTCTACATCAATGCCCACTTTTCTTGCCTTTCCCCTCACTGTTTTTTTGTTATCCCACTCCACTCCATGGGAAACCCGAGCTATACATGTAAAGGTCATATCTGTTTCTCTCAAACAATCCCCCTCCCCTCCCTCTCACATCACCTCTCATCGCCCACATCTGGGGGTATCACCTGGCGTGGAATGAACCCACAGGCTCGATCTCATCTGAGTCTCTTTCGTGGTAAAGAGGCGGCTTCCCTCCCTCCCTCCTTTCAGTCGCTGCTATTGGTCGAGTTCACTGTTCACCCTCTGCTTGCGGGCTCTGACTGGCTTTGGAGCAGTGCTGGAGGCCCTGCTTAGGAGGCTCCAGGTGATGTTTATGTTGCAAGTCTTCAGGCCCCATGCTTTATCTGATTCCATTTGAATGAATCCCACAGTGCTCAGCAGACCATGTCCTCACCTCAACACCGCACCACACTCTCCCATTTAAGAAAAAGGGCATGAATGAGACAGTAAAAGAAAAAAAAAAGTGGGGACAAGGGGGCCAGGCAGGAGCAGCAGAGGGGAACCACAGGAACTCTGGAGCATTACCACATGATGACAAACTCTTATCGCATCCCGGTAATGACTTGTGGACAGGGTAATCTTTTTTAAAAAGCTCCCGTTATCTCTAAAGCAGCTCTTTTGTGGCTTCCATGTGTGCACGTTGTGGTCGGGGACTGTTATTTACAAAAAAAAAAAAAAAAGAAAGCGGTCTCTGAGCGCATTGTGTCGGGAGCGTGAAGCCACTTCTGCAGATCGCTGGCAGTGCGATCTGCATCTGCCAAAGATACTTTTGAATAATTGGGATTATGCGTTTTAGAAAGAGGTGCGTGATTTCAACTTGTATTGACGTACCTATTGTGTCAGGGTGGGGAAATTTCCAAACTGGGAATAGGAGGTTCATGTAATGATATTAATACCAAATATAATAGGAAATCCACACTGCTCTGTCAACAAGCCAGACAGACACAGTTGAAAGATCTCTTCCCCCACTGTTGTTGACAAAGCTTAAACCACATCCAGACCCTTTGTGACTGCATTTCTGTGTTTTTATGAGAGAAAAAAGGGCAAATAGACACTGGCTGCGGAGTAAATTCCTGGCAAGTGAACAATAAGGTGGTGAGACATCAAGAAAGAAGAGGCTTAAAGAAACAATTAACCAAACTGTATGTATATAAGGAGGAGACAAAGTTAAGCCTGGACTATTGTATGCGTTTAAATGTCTCGAGGAACACTATAAATCCACACTACCCCTCTGCTTGACCCCAAAATGTGCGTGTAGGTGCTCTTAATGTGTTTATTTGAGGGTCATGGGGTAAAAGAGATGCCCTAGCTACAGTGAGGCCCTCGCTGGGCTAATTGCCACTGTCGTTTGAGAGATTAGAGCTGGAGAAGGCAGGGACGATTATGAAGGAAATGGCCTCTTATAAGCTGCTGTGCACGAGGCCAGCCTGACTCAGGAGTGGGGAGTATTCCCTTTCACCGGCTTACAGTGGGAGCCAGGAGAGGATGTAAAGGATACCTGCGCCGCACTCGACCCATTTCCTAGTTGTCGCTTGTGCATATGTGCATGTATGTGTGTTTATCTGTATATGAGCATGAACTCGTGCTCAGTTTAAGAAAGTACAAGAGTGCTCCCTATTTAGCCCGCGTGGCCTCTTTCCTGTGAGTGCACAGGGGCAATACTGCTGTGTTTGGGTCTCTTGCTGAGCTGCGTGTTTTTATTTCTACCCAAGCGTAGTATATGCGTTTCCTCTTCGTGTAGTCTAAGCAGACACACTGGGCCCTGTGTCTGCCAGAGTGGAACTGTGGGGGTCGCTGGAGGGGTGGGCTGTTTTGCTGCCACCCGTGCAGTCTTTCACTCCTGGGGATAAGCACGTGCTACGCTGCCAAAAGAGAACCAGGTCCAGGCTCGATTTTTCGCCCCCATGGATTTAAAAGGAAAACATCCGCCGTTCCTTTAAGTTGGGCTGGTAATCAAAAACGGAAAAGTCATATCTACAGTGTGGAGCGCAAAGCTTTTGTTTTAAAGCTGCAGTTCCTGACTTTACTCAGATGGGGATGAGTACTCTTGACCCCTTATAGTCTACAACTGTCTGGTGTATGTAGTAGATTCAGCAAAGATAAGAGGATTAATAAGTCAGGTGATGGTCTCACAGTGTAATAAGTCACTTTCACCCTCATCATCAACACATGTCTAACTGTTTCAGACTGTAGTTGAAGTAAAATCACTCCCTGAGCATGTTACAGTTCATTCATGTTTTGAGCTAAGCGCTAAAGTAGTGTTGTTTGTCCATTAGATTGTGCCATAGTGTGCACATAACTTAATCCACTCCTGACACATCCACCCCACCCTAGGGACCCCTGAAATGGATAAGTGGAAGAAAACTGATGGATGGATGTTTACCGTAATTCCACTAGGAGGCAGCAGAGGTCTGCGAAAAGTGAGCATCAGTGAGGCCCTTGTGCAATCTAATTCCAACTTTAGATTAGATGGATTTTATTCCTCAAATGCAGTTACCAAAAGTACTCTACATAAACAAGAAATGAGAAAAGCTTGGAGTTTGAAACGAAAAAAATAGTCCCTTCACGGCATCTGAAGCAGCAGGATGGGGTGCGGGTTAATAGGTTGTGCAAGTAGAACGAGGCAAAGAAAAGTTGCAGGTCCGTTTCATAACAACCCACTGTGTTTGTGCATCGTGGCGCCATGCCCCCCACCCCCCCATATCAACAGAGAATCTAACACTAGTGCTGCTGCATGTTCACTTATCTGGGAATGAACACAGCAGCTATTCCATGCAGAAATCCCTCTCAGGTATAGCAGGCTACGTCTTGTGATGAATATTTAGAGGTCACCGGTCACTGGCACTCAAGCTCAATCTTGGCTGGACTTTGAGTGGTATTCGATTCAGCACAGCTGGGAGAAATGTTAGCGTTCTGATAATGTATTACATCATACTGGACAAAAGTCTAACAGACAAGGAGAAGAAAGACAGGCGGGAGAGGAGGTCTGCAAGTTGAAAAAGCGATGAGGAGACCGAGCGGGGAGAAAGGCAGATGACAGGAGAGGTGAAAGGATGGGTGGATGAGGGAAGGGCAGGGTGCTGACAGTGTTTTGTAGGAGCTATGTAGATGTAATCCCTTCTGATGGGTAGGTCAAACTGGCTGCTGAATTCTGAGGCACCAGCCAGCCTTGGAAGTGCAAATGCTGGCACTCAGTACACATCGGAGCATGTACATCTAGCACGTCAAATGTGTGTGTCTGTGTTTGTGCTGGTCTTTGTGCATGCGTGTCCACTATGCCCCTTGATGCAGTCTGGCAAAAGTTCCTGAAAGGGGGACTGAAGGGTAGATTTTCTCGTTCTTTAAGCGTCGAGGGCTGGCCCGCTGAGGAAAGAGAGATGGATCTTCTCCTAATGTCGGATGAATCCCAGCTTTCATCTCCTCCTTGCTCCATCCCAGTTCCGAGTCGCCTGTCCTCCTCACACCGGCACCAATGAGCTTCCAGCACAAAAAAACAGGAGTTAAAGGTCCTTGAGAGTCCTAAGAAATCAGAAGCTGTAGATGTACATTGTAGTAAAATGTTCTTTACAGTGCATGATATTTGTCTGCATCCCAAACCGTTTCAATTCATCACAATAGTTTAGTGAGCTCACTTTTTTGTGTGTTTCTGATAGCAAATTAAATAATGATACAATAATGATGTTCGCCCTCGGTATCTGAGATCTAAAAAAACATTCACGGCACTACTTTGTTCATTAAGCCATTCTCTGGTCTGCTGTTGTGAGCGTCATCAGATCCAGGCTCAGTACGTATCCAGCATTGTTTTCTTCACTGGGACTGGCCTTTCTCTCCTCTGAGGAAAACTTCACCACTTTACCCAGCAGCCCCTAGAGCCCCTAATCCCTACAGCCTGGGAACAAGTCCAGCTTGTCCCTTAAAATGTCTTGGGTTTGTGCATTATTAGATGCTATGAATTACACTAGGACCATATGGAGGGAAAACATAGCAACTGGCAAACAGGGCAGTGATAAATCTGAAATAATGAAACAGGGCTCTAAGTGAAACCAGGAGAGCTCTGCTGACCCACAATCAGGGAAACCCAATAGGCCTGCAAAACTGCTGGAGGCATGGCTGCGGGTGAAGCCCGGCTGGAGCTGCGAGTACCTCAGAATAATATGGAGCTCTTTGGATCTTTGGAAGATCTGCGATGTGTTCCAGTCCTGGTATGTCGGCGAAGGTGTTACAGAGAATGACGTTTTTTATTTTTTAACGGCAGTTTATCTTCCTCGACTTTGAGCTTTTCGTGAAGAGTTATGATTATGTGCCTAAGTGATGGCAAGTTCGAGGTAGAGCTAACAAATGACGGGATGTTTGGCTTTGAACCAGCAATAATTTACTCCTTCAAAAGGGATAAAAATAAATTACTTAACCAAGATAAATGTCATGCCCAGAACGCTCATTTTTCTGTCTGTTCGTAGAAACACGGGAAAAATAAAGAGCCTTTTGATTTTTTCTTTCCTTGAGCACGTGTGTACAGATGATGTGGGATAGTCAGGACTTTCCTGCTCTAATTTCCTGCATGTGTCGCAGCTTTGACCGCATTCTGGTTATACGAGGGGCCTTGCCGTGAAAGACCGTGCCTGTGCAGACGAGGGCTGGAGACCTGTGCCCCGACTGAGTCGTATTATTGTTTTGTTTTTTTCACTGTAATTCTGAAACGGTAATATAACATGTTTTGGTTGGTTTGTGTGCGAGAATGAAAGAGCCATGTGCATAGTGTGTGTCAGAGAGAAAGGGTAGAGTAGGGCAGAGAATGAATAGCTCTGTCACAGAGGGGCCAGCTAATAAAGTAGGCAGCTGAGGGAGGAGGGTAAAAAAAAAGAAAAAGAATGTGTCTCGCCTTTCGCCCATTCGCTCTGGGTTGTCATCGAGTGTGAATTAGTTTTATGCCAAGTCGAATGCATCCAATAAAGCTCCATCCACTGGTCAGGTCCTTCCCACCGTAACACACACACACACACACCCGCCTGCCTGCCAGTGAAAATTGCATTGGCCATGGTTTAGTGGACGCACGCAGCTCAAGTTTCAGCCCTTTTGAAGTTTTTCTCGTCAATAAATTGCTAGATCAAGAAGATTAGTTAAGTGTATGTTGGCTTCTTTTCACAGCTGGGTGACCTTTGTGTGTGTCTGTGTGCATGTGCGTTGAGCAATCTGACCAAAAAAAAAAAACCTAAGGCATTTAAATGCTATCGTTTTAAACTAATAGCATTGTTGCGTTATAGGTTTTCTCTGAGGTCACCAGCTATTTGTCTTCTTTTCTTTTTCTCTCCAGTATGAGAAAAAGGATTTTAGCTTAAAATGTATAGCACTTTAGACTGTGCTCTAAAGCTACTGTAGAAACCTGCTTATGCCATACTGAACAAGTATGATGGATCACCGTAAAGGAGCCTCTTGTTTAGCCTTCATCTGACTGATATCAGTGTTCCACGTTGTCTCAGGCTAACATTTTGCCAGAGAACAGGAAGAAAAAAACTCCATCAGACTAAATGTTCCCTCCAGCCTCGCTCTTTTTCTTTCCCAGGCCTTTTTCTTTGCAAAAGGGGAAGAAAAAGGAGGTGTTTGGGCTGATAACCCCTCTCCATCACCCTGACACTGGCAAAAGAGCAGTGTAAAGTAGGGCCTCAGGATAGAGCTGCAGCTCAGCAGTCACCCCTAGCTATGAGTCAGAGGAGGACAGAGATGGAGATCCTTTGGGGGGGAGGGGGTTGATAAAGAGTCAGAGTGAATGATGGAGGTCTAACTGAACGGTGGAGTTATCTGTCTGGTCATATGCTTGACAGACGCTTTTCTTTCTCTTCCATTCACTCTGTCATGTGATATCTTTTTTTTTTTTTTGCTCCGGCGCCAACTCGTTATCAGGCCCATGGAGGCCAATAGGCTTGTGTACATGTGGGTTATCATAAATGTGCAATACGACATACCTACTGTATGACTCTACCAATAACAACAGATAAGATTAGGCTATATCCTGTAACTCTCTGAATTGATTTGATCAGCTTTTCTCTCGGCATTGCTAAAGATACAGACACACAGTACATACATACAAGTGTGAGGTATGCAGGTTCTCATGGGGAGCAGGGCAGGGACTGAAGAGGCACAGTAGTGCTGTGCAATATTGCAAACTTTAGTGTCAATCCAATATCAAGTAAACACATGCTAGTATCACCTAAATGCCGATACTTTTATACTTTTAACCTATAAAGGCAGCCTGATTTTTATTTTTGCATTAATTAGTTAACGGGGGTTGACATTGTGGGTCAGCTCCTGTTATTTAGCTAAATATAGCTATGGGCTATAAATAATAGAACAGGATAGAAACAAAGTATCGAAGTCATAGTGGTAGTATCAATATTTGATAGGATATCAATACTCTATATTTGGCTTGATCAGTCCACTTCTAGATAGCAGGCAACCTCCTGCAGAGACAAAAGAATGTGCATCCAGATCTGCAAATGTGGAGGAAAAAAACACCATCTTTCAGCATCCTAAATTACCACCCCCATCAGCAACAGAGTTGGAGAAGAAGGGGAAAGGAGGAAAGATGGAGTGAAGTGAGAGCTTTAATAGAATCCAGGCAGTCACATGATAGATAACAAATTTCACAATGGGGAATGAGGGAATACCGTAATGTGAAGCAGCCATAAGGAGGCCCGGAAAACGCCATGCAGCTGCACTGACCACTCCAGCCCCACTCTGCAGCTGCAGGACCTGGGGAGCGTCTTATGCAACAGCGTGTTGGAAGATTTCACTCTTTAAACTGGCATGTCGAGGCACAGATGTATGCCCCACAGTGTTCGCTCTACCCAGCAATTATTTTTACTGTATGCTTCTGGTACTTGCTCTGAGCCCTGGTAACGCAGTGTATTGGTAACACATTTATAGCAACCCAAAGCCAGATAACAAAAAAAACAAAAAACAAAGGGCGCATCATTTAGTGGCGCGCGCTGTCGTCAGCACAACTCCTGCCAGGACAGGTGAGCCCAGCCACCACAGCTCAACTGTGGGAATGTTGAGTTTACATAAGGGATTGAGCAAGGCTTCTGAACAGAAGGGGGCTCTTGTTGAAACGGGCTGTTATGATTTCACACTTGGCTTAACAATGCCAATAAAAATCACTTTTTACAGATGTCTTTCTGGTTGCTTGTTTTTAAGTGTCTACTGGACACACACACAAGAAAGGGGGGAGAGGATGGGTGGTCATAAATAAATATAAATGGATCATATTAAGTTATAACATTTCTAATCTCCAGGGTGCTCATGCAAATACAAAAATCAAATTAAGAAAAATAGACACACACAAGGCTTCCTCTATCTTGGTCCACGTGTTCACAATCACATTTTCCAAAAAATGCGCTTCCAATCTGTTTTTTATGTACATTTTAATAAAAGAAAAGAGATGCGAGGGTTTCGACAGTATTAGCATCCATGCACTTCACAGCTGGTTGAGCTTGTTTGCAGATGTTGGCATGCAAACGCTTGGCCTCCCCTTGTGCTCATGTGGCGCACAACTGGTATGTCACAAGAGGAGTGGGAGGGGGGGGATAAAGCTCCCTTTTGGAATTAAAACAAGTCACCCCTTTTCCACTTCTCAATCAATGTGTGAGTCCTGTTGTAACTGCAGAGACTATTAATCAAAGCTAACATAAATAGGTTGTGAAGGGGAGGGGGGCTGTAATGGTCTCTCTGACTGCTTGCAGGGCTCCAAGAGCCAGATAAACAAAAGATAAGAAGGGGGGAACCAGACAAACACAGCAGCAGCCCCAGACGTGACCACTTCTTCTGGGTACAGACCAAACTAATATGTCGTATCTGGACACTGCTCTTGCTTTTGCAGCTGTAATGCATCATGCCATTTAGAAAAAAGAAAAATTAAAAAAAAATCCCCGTCGTGTCAAGACGGCGCTGACATACAAAGATTGATGTATTTTTTTGCGCTCGTATACCACCCCTCAACCCCTCCCACTCACCCAAACTCCAAGAACATGTTTTGGTAGAGGTAAACTAGTCAGCATGTGTGTGTGTTTTCGAAACCCACACCAGTGTGAAAAGACTGAGAGGTTTTGTTCCGAGGATTGAATAAATATTTAATATTTCAAAGCCAGACCACACCAAAAAAAAAAAAAAAAAGGATGGTGAAAGCTCGCAATGAAACAGAAAACGCACGCAAAGTATAAATATGGGGAATAAAAATGTGTGTATTTGTTTAATTAAGGCCACATTTTCTTTAAGTCTTTGGTTTGGACACATCAGCTGTCAGCTTCAAAGCTTTGGCATCTCAGCCAACCACTTAGAGAACAAAAGAGTCTCTGCATTTTGTCATTGTGGAGCTGAGTTCGCTGCCCAGTTCTTGTGTTTGCAAAGACATTTTTATTTCATTTGCAGGCCTGCACGCCTGTATATTTTCTTGCTTTCTTTCTGGGTTTCAAACTTTGCCGTCATTTATTTGCTGTTTGCTCATTGCAGTTTCTCACGTCATGAGACGTTTAGCTCCTCTCTTGATTCTCGAGCACATGTTTGTTATCATCTGCTGCTCTTCCAAACAGAAGGCCGCGATGTGACCTGTGCGCAATCGGCGTGTGCGGAAAGATGGAGGTCTGAGGCGCTCTGTGAGGAGCTTATTACAGTGACTCGTTTAGCTGCATTTCATCCCTCGTCGTTGTAAAATTTAAGCTCATTATGAGCGGTTGTAACGTTATAGATGTACAAAACCCAGATTTTAAGACCTCACCCGTGAATGTCCCCCACCGCCACCTATATTATTTCCAAATGTTAGTCGACAAAAGTGTGCGTTTGTGTGTTGCAATGCGTGTGCATTTGCGTGCACGTCTTTGCTTCTCTCTTGCGTTTGTGTGTCTGCTGCGGTTTGTCTGTCATAGCTTGGGAATCGGGGGTCAGCACATGCTTTTAATCAGTCGATCTCTGTTCCTCTCTGCCTGTCTCGGTCCTCCCGTCTTTATTTTCTCTTTCTGCAGGGGAAGTTACTCACTGGCTCCACACTGTGGAACGACTGGAGTTTATACAAAGCCAAGGAGCTTAATGTATCCTTATATACATTTATTTTATACTTTTCAGATCAATGTGGCAACAAGTGTCTAAAAAAAGCATTGGTGACGAATGCTTTAACCTTTAACCTCGTCACCTTTTTTTCAACCCAGTTAATTGCATTCTGGCTATAGACTGTCTACAAAAGATGGCAACTGCCCTGTTTGCAATTTTACAGAAGCCTGTGGGAAAGATGACTGGAAATAATCTGGAAATATGACTAGTTTTGAGTCTTGTTAAATACCATTTTCTAAAAAATTATTCTCTTTTGATTGAAAAAGGCAGATATGCTTCAGAGCATCTCTGCATTGTGACTGACAAGTTTCTACCATTCCAGAATCCCTTCTCGCTTTCGAAAGGTTAAGATGAAGATGATTAAAATGCGCAGCTGGCACCTTAACGATAAGACTTAACCAGGACCTGGGTGACAGGGTAGTAGCTACGTCCATCTCTTATCTACAGTCTAGATGAAGTCTCCAAATTTACCTTGGGATTGTTGAGACAGATTAAGACTAGTTTTATTTAGTAAAGTCATGAAGCAGTCAAAATTAGCTACTCCTCAGCAAGCTACATGAAGAACTATTGGTCCTTATTAATAACAATCTAAGTGATGATATCCTGTACAGTTAAATGGCAGTTGCAGAGAACATGTTTCCTAGGGATGATACTCACATGGATTCCTGTCAGTCAGATTTAAGATGGTTTCACTTCTAAAGGAGTAAAATGAAATTAATTGTTGTGCTGCCACAGCTCGTTTGCTTAACACAAAACTTTATTTTATCTTTAATTTACTTTGAAAATATGTTGGACTTACAGCTAAGGTCGAAACCGAATGGAAAATCCCCTTCCAGTTTTTTTTTGTTATAGTTATAAACTATATCATGTTATAACCTTTGTAAAGGAAACCAGTCATCGGAGATATAAAGTATTAGTTTAAAGTGTGTGTCTGTCACAAATTGTTATTTTTGTCTCCCTGTTTTTCTGTTCTTAGATGTCCTTTCTTACCTGTTTCTTTCTGTCCATTGTTGTGTACCCAGGTGAGAATAAGTGACAGTTGGAGTGACGGGCTCATTAGGGTTTCATTACATGGTTGCTTGGACAGAAGGAGGAGAAAAGCCCATGAGATGAGCTATAAAGTAAATAGAACTTGCCGGGTAACTGCTGCACATCCAGAGCATTTTCACTGATGGCCTCTGGGAGGAAAAGCACACCTGAGATACACACCTGGTTTTTGCCACAAAGGAGGGCAAGTTTAGAGTGAAAGCAGGGGTGGATTCATCACAATTAGCCCAGGAGGTAACCCCGAGGCAGTGCCTCATGCACAAGGCAGACAAACGCACTATCCAAGAGTATCGTAACAAGTTTAGACTTTTCGACACAGCTCCTCACCTGGAAGAAAACAGAGCAAACAGTGAAAGTCTGAGTAATGCGATTAAGACAAGAAACAAGTTGTGACACGAGTTCTTTACATTAGATGTTTTAGGCCGCTCCTCCTTGAAGTGTACCACACCTGTCCCGTCATTCGCCGACACAATTGCTGTGCTGTTGGATTTGAGTTCAACGGCAGGCAACAAACTCAAAGGTTTGTTTTCTTAGTGAGAAACTGAAGCATATCTCGAGCTGCAGTGATTAAGGCGTTCAGGAACCATTAAGCAGTTAAAGTAAGTGGTCAAATGGAAACCAGGTTGCTTGTCAATTTTGAAAGATTTAAGGATTGGGTAGCAACTTCCAGTTGAGTGAAAAGCTCAATCAGATAACATTTAAACAAATTAGATTTATGGAATTCAAATAGAGTTTTAAGCTTCTATCAAAGCTACTAATGAAATATTTCTCAATAATCTAATGTTTGGGGTACAAATAGAGTTTAACGATCTGCAGCAAAGCAAAGCAAATTGAGTCAGAAACTGGTGGTTCTGTGCTGCATCATAAGCTCCTTTAAGCATTATAAATACTTCAGCCAATAGTGATCATGTTATGAGTCAAAATACAAGTAATTTTCCACTAACAGGTTTCTGCACCTGTCCCAGGTTCCTCGCACATCTTTAATGGTTATAAATTAGCCAGACTGAGTCTGCTGGGTGTTATTGAAACAGGCTGCACCTATAGTGTTGTGTGTCAGTGAAATATGTCTTAATGAAGGAAAGGTGGCTTCACTGGGACTTACAGTTGCCGCAGGTATTCAAGAGTGCTCTGTTAAATGTGTGTATGATAAAAGGTTGTGATCAGGACGGTAGATTTGTGTAGAAGTTTCTTGTATACCGATCCACCACAACATTAAAACCTCATGCATAATACTGTTTAGGTCTCCCACGTGGCCCTAAAACAGTTCTAGTCTGTTATACATAGCAAAAGTTCTCTGTGGGCGTGTGTCCAGTTGGCTGCAGGGTGGGAGCTCCTGGGATTGAACTCATTGCAGCCAATCCCATTTGTATGGAGGCCCAGAAGAATTTGGATCTAGGGAATTTCGAGGATGGGTCAGTGGTTTGGGAACTTCATTTGATTCTTCAGTGTTTGTAGCAAGGGAGGGGGTACTATCGTGGCTCAAGAGTTGGGAGTTCGCCTTGTAATCGGAAGGTTGCCGGTTCGAGCCCCGGCATGGACAGTCTCGGTCATTGTGTCCTTGGGCAAGACACTTCACCTACCACCTACTGGTGTTGGTCAGAAGGGCCGATGGCGCGATATGGCAGCCTCGCTTCTGTCAGTCTGCCCCAGGGCAGCTGTGGCTTTGGGGTCCCTAGCGGGGACTAGTAAAAGCGCTATACAAATACAGGCCATTTACCATTTACTACTACTACCCTGTCAAGGGGTACTTCATCTTTAAAGGTGCAGTAAGTAAAACAATTTTGGGATCTAATACAAAAAATATGCTGAACTCATCAGTATAGTGTATAGTATTAGTGTATAATTATATCTTCCAAAAACTGATTTATTGTCATAAACTTAGATTTAATCTATTAAAAGTATAGTCACAATAACTTATTGTCAGCTGACCAGACGTGCAAACCCTCCCATCTCTGGACAGCTGACAACGAGCTGCTAAACAACAACAACAGCTGGTTATAAGCTAATGTTATACCAGCTAATGTTAAGCTAATTTTAGGCCTCCCTCTAATAAACAGTTTGATTACATTCTCACATCACAAGAGATGAAAACAATGTTAGAGACACTTCAAAAAATGTTTCTCTGATGCTAGCTAACAGCAGCTAATAGCAGCAAAAACAGAAAAGTTCAGATATCCTCAACAACTCACCTCAGTAGACTCCTCTCCCAAAGCTTTGCAGCCACCTCCAGAGCAAAGAGACATGGACACCCAGGTAAACAGCAGACGGACAGCTTAGTGGCCACCAAACTAGGCCTTTTATTATTGGCAGGAGTAAGAAAACAGAATTCAGTTGACTGGAATCTGAAATCGATTGACATCTAGTGGTGAGATTCATGCACTTTACCTTTAAAAGTGTTTAGGTGTGGCGGTGGTACATGTGGTATATGTAAAAGTCACATCCATATCAATGTTCTTTGTGACAAAACAATGTCTGGTTTCAGCAGAATATATTAGCACATTATTTTTCTTCACAGACTGATTTATTTTTGCCTGACTGACACATAAAGTGAGCCTAAAATCATTTGATATGATAATCTACTGTTATTTGTATATTTGAAATATTGAAATATTTTAGACTGGGTTGATAACCCTAACTGCTTAGTGCAGTGATCCAAAAACAAAAATTATCTACTAATCCAATAATTATCCCAGCAGCTTGAGTGCTAGAGTATTAGCTTGTTTACTGAGCTGGCAGCCTTATGACAGGCTGTAAAGCGGTGAAAATGAAAGCGACTGGTTCAGACTGTTTGCTGAAAGAGTAGGTAGGGACAGTACAGCATGACAGGTGTGACTATAAAGTTACATCACCATTGTTTTGCTCATTGCATTCACAGTTAGCACTAGTTTGTCTGCTGTCCATAATGCGTTAGTTAGGTAGCACTAAGACAAGGTTTGTTTATTCATTTTTTATTGATTTCAATTTCTTCAGATATTTTTTTTCTTTGTGAGTTTGTCTTACATTTAAGGTTCAGATATCAAATTAACAGACTTGAGCTTTCAATTCAATTCATGTGGTTTTTAGTGTTTACATTATACCAAGCTTTATTCAAACTCAAACCGGAGAGGAAGTGGGAACATGCACAAAGTCTCTAAACCTCTATTTAAAAATTTCCTCCCTACTTTTCTCTCAAACGGTTTTGCCAGTGACTACATAACCACTCTGCATTGCTCTTTCCTGTGTCCTCCTTCCTTTGCCTCTAGTTGTCTCGCATCCTCATCTTCAGATGTGACCTCCCACCCCTGCTGGCTCCGTTGCTGACATGCTGATGTCTGATGCGCAGCGCTCTGGATGTTGGTTAAGTCACGGTCATTTCCGTCTGTCCCTGTGGTGAGGCGAAAAAGAGGAGCTGGATAGAGATGGAGGATGGATGCAGCCATTGTCTTGGCAGACTATAAACTATTTTTGACTTCAATTTTTCCTTGTTCTTGCACCGTTTGGGAGACAAGCAGACGCCTCATCTCTTCCTGCTCTCTTCTCCTACCCATCACTCTCCTGTTCTTTATTTTTCTCTATCCACGGGTTGGCTTTGGTCACCCCGTCCACTGCCAGATGTGCGGAGGGAATAGGAACAAAAAGAGACTGGCACTTGGCAGCTCAAATGTACCAGTCTGGTTTTATTTTATGTTTTTCATTACGCTTTTCGGTGTCAGAGTGTAGAAAGTGGTCGGTTTATAAATTTCACATAGTGGCCACGCATCCGGTGGCAGTCTCCTTTCTGAGAATAGTCGTGTCACTAACGCGAAGTAAATCAAGAACAGACAGCAAAATCCAAACACATCAGGGAAGTTAAGCTGACATTCAAAACCCATGGCAGCCGCATCGCTGGATATCATAGTTCTGTTTGGTGAAATGATGATTATCATAATTGTTCTGTGAACTGCAGCAGTATGGGGTTGTAATAGGCTCTCTGCCCTCAACAGGAACTATTGGGAATGGTGCACGAGCTTGCCAAAACCACAGAACGTACTACTCTGCCCTGTGGTTGACAATACAGGGAGAACATAGGAAAAGGCCGAATGAAATAAAGAATGAGGCACAATATAGGGTCCCATAAAGACTTTCATATGTACAGTGCCCTGTAAGTTTCAGGCACAGCAGCATGACTTGGCTGCAACTCAAGGCAATCAATAAATACCTTTCATGAGTAAATCTGACTCCACAGATCATAGCGCTGTTAGTCATGTGTGCCTCACTCCTCCAGACTTTTCTTCCCCGTCATTTGGCTGTCTCAGAGATAGCTTTGCTATAATGACTGTAAGTTATACTATGAAAAATCTGCAATCTTTTTTTTTGTCTATGATGTAAAGAGAACATGAAATTGGGGTTGATTAGCTGTAAAATACAAGAAGCTTTGGGCCAATTTTGTTTAAGCCACTAGATTTACTTTGAAAAGAACAACTTCTAGAGCATTTTAACTAGACATAAGCACAAGTGTATAGGTCCACGATGGACAAAAATGTACAGATCTTTTAGGAAATGTATTTAAAAAAGAAAAATGGATTAAAGTTGTGGTGAGATCCACTATCAACAGTCCCATCAACGGACAGAAGATTCTTAATCTGTTGTTTGTTTTTTTGTTTTTTTCTATATCAAGTTGTTGCATAAAACATTTCTGCACAATTCTGAGTATGCCTGAGTCTTTCTTGATAAAGTGAACCTTGGCATCACTTTAATGTGAAAATATCACTAGCCGTCGGATTGATTTCTTCTGTCTTCACAAATAAATTACAATGATCCAACTAAATACACGTACTTGACTTCTTTCCAAAACTCTGATGAGAAAATTATGCTTAATAGAGACATAAGAGTTTGCGGGTTAAACATGGAGCCATATTTTGAAATTACGAACAGTACCAGTGTCCATGTGTTGAAAATAATGCGAGAAAAATGCTCTGAAAAGGCAGTATTGTGCAAGATTCTAGGAGTTAGAGGAGTTTGATAGTTCTGTCTTCTTTCTCTCAAAATCCCCTCCTCATATCCACTGTCCTCTCATACTCTGGCTGGCCCTTTTTCCAGAACTCTCCATTGGCACTCTGAACTGTCAAGGAATGATACTGCACAGTTCTGCCAGGCAGAGGTGAGGCGTAGGGTGACAGACTCACAAGTGAGAAAAACCTTCCTGCTCTTTGTCTGCACTTCTAGAATTTCTAAAGTGCTTCATGTCCATCTAGTGTGCAGGCTTTCTTCCTTGCACCCACATACCATCTTTCTTGATACTTTTAAAAATCTTTTTCATCAGGCTAACTGACAATCCGAGCAAGCTGGCCTTTCCAGGAAAGTGGAAAGAGAGTTTCTGAAACAGCCTTTCAGACAGACGCTGCACGCTGCAATGTACAGCGTGCATTATTTTCAATTCAGCTTTATTCATATAGCACCAAATCACAACAACAGGCACCTGTTGTTATATTGTACGGTAAACAACCAAAAATAATACAGAGAAAACCCCAACAGTCAAACGATCCCATGTGAGCAAGCACTTGGTGACAGTGGGAAGGAAAAACAACCTTTTAACAGGAAGAAACCTCCAGAAGAATCAGGCTCAGGGAAGGTTAGCCATCTTCTGTGGGTTGGGGGTGGGAGTGACATTAAAGACCATAAATCTATTTAATATCCAAATCCGGATCGCCAAAATAAAAGAGCACTCTTGAATCTATGCATATGAAGGGTCATCTAAACAGTCAAAGCTAGCTTAGCCTCTGCTAGCCCCCCTTCTTCCCCCATCTTACTCCAACTATTAGAAGCTGTTGTTAGTTTAGCCAGCTAAAGTGTATTGGATGTGTCAGCAGACCATAGCCACTGTGCAAAGATTACACATCTATTTGACCAAAAAAAAAGAATCATTAACCTGACTCTGTGAACAGCTTGGTTATTTTCAGATACTGGGGCTGATTCGCACATTCTCACCCGCCCACACAGTCACACACTGAGCAGGCATCATATGCTGGTAGAGTCTCACTTGGGCACGAAAAGATCGATCCTATTTTCTGCATCTACTTTAGTGTTTTCACATGGTGCATGTGCGTGGACAATATGTTGCCAGGTTTGTGTCAACATTTCCACTGGGTCCACGGTGTTAATGGCTAGACTGTGAATCGTCGCCACGGCAATGGCCAAATGTGGCCAAACCGGTGATGTACACCAAGGACTCCTTCCAAGAGAAACAGCCAGTGTGTGTGCATGTATTTTGAGGTGTGTTCAAAGTCCTCCGCCCTCCCTTCCTACTGCTTCCTGAGAAGTGAGCAGAAGCATGAGCAGAGCCACTGCCAGATCCTGCTTTCTTTTCTTCACAACGGAGGGCTTTGGCACCACCCGGCACCCTGTTTTCTCTGAATCTCACCAGCACAGCCTCATTTAGCAGAACTGATCCTCACCAGGGCAGCTCCGGAGCTTAATTTAATAATTGTGTAGCTGGTTCTGTGTGGATACAGAACATACATCACAGTCCACATAATGTTGTCGAGGCAGGGTGGCCTGCAAGACAGGTCTGTCACTGAAAGGTTGCAAGTTCAGTCCAAACCAAAATCCCCCCTTTTTTGCCCCAGAGCAAAGTGAAGTGAAACCAATCATCCATGAAAAAGTTCAAACCACTCAGCAGGAACTTTATTTTTGTGAAAACAGTTTTACTTAATTGCTGTGACAAGGTTTTCACTGTTGTAGCAGCCACTGCTCCACCTACATTTTCCTTTCTTGCAAACATATCCATATGTGGGAATTGACATCCACTGATGTTTGCTTAAATCTTAATTCCCTCAGTGGCCCCAGCTGGCTCGGCCCACTCCAGGAACTAGAGCAGCCGTGCAGCGGGCCACACTGCCGGAGGGCAGGATCTCGGTGAACAGGAGGGAAAGCTCCTAATTGGCCTGAATGGCTGCAATCAGAGCCAATAAGTGATAAGCACTGGATTGCTCTCCAGATCGGCAGCGATAGCATTGTGCTGTGTGACCCAGCTACGACTGCGCTGTTGACCAAACAGAGAACAGGTGTGCAAGCTCTCTTGTGCTAAGGTGGCCTTCCCAGCAACCCCGAGCAAGCTCCGCCACAGAGGGCCTCACACACCCTGAGCAAACACGCTGAACGCTTGGATTGCTTTGCACTATATGCTTTTATGCTTTGAGGGAAGTAAATCCATCTCTATGTGACAGGCTCGCTCCCGTGTTCTAACTGGATAATTTACAGTATAAAGGAACGCTTTCATAAATGTTGGAACAAAGACACTTTTACCCTGCTTCCTTCACGCCTAATCTAACTGTATTGACTTTAGTGATAGGGGGCTGGTTACAATACTGAATGGAGTCAAGAGTAATCCATTACTGCTACAATTGTTTATGGATCAAACAACTGAGTGGCGGCTATCACGTTTTCATCTTTCCTGCGACTTCTCTCAGTACTGATTGCAAATCCCTTCCAACCGCACAACCCTTGAAGCAAATGATTCTATTTCACAAATATATACTGTAAATGTCTGGCTCAGACGGCCGATCTTTGTTTTGATTAGGGGCCATAAGTGTATAAATATGCCTATAACTTTCTTGGCATGCAAAATCTCTGACATTAATGACTTCCAGATGGCAAAGGACCAACGGAGGAATGTTAATATATTCGAATTTAGTATTATAAACAAAGGAAGGGAAATAGGAAAAAGAATAAGCAGTGCTTTCAAAACAAGCTATTTTTCAGTGGTTTTTCCTTTTGGGCTCCATATCCTTTGTTTGCTTAAACACATAGCATCTTTCCTCATAAGTCTCTGTGTTTGGTATTAGTGATTTTAATGCTGTGTTTAATAAAGATTTATTCATATAAATAGATATTCCTTAGAAAAGTTGTTGTAACTCGACAGCATTAAATTTGTTTTGTGTACATGTCATGTGCGCTGTAATCTCAGAATGTGCTGTTTACATCTGAATTTGACTAAGAGGCACTTATTCAATGGGAGAGGAAAGGGGGTCTGGAAGAGGGGAATCGCATCCTGTGCCGGAGCCCTGCACTCTGTTTCCAAACCCTGCCAAAGTGATGGGTGTGCTGGGATAATGAGGGGGGTTAGTATCAGAGGGTGAAAGCATTTGGGGATAAGCCATTGCTAATGACAAGGAAGTCCGAGGTGACTTTGATCTGCACGGGTCCTTTGGCACATCGAGGAAAAGCTGTATGCTATACCAAGGAGACCCTTAATCTCCTTAAAGATGCGCTTAACATTCCTCCATTCTGGGGACCGAAAAGGAGCGCTCCACCTCTGCATCTATCTGTTTTAATGTGTGCCTGCAGGCCTGCGTCCTATTTCGTTGTTGGTTTTTAGGGAAAACCAGAGAGAATATGAGGTCAGCAGAGACTTGTGGGCTTGGTGAATTGGCTACTCAGTTAAATGAAGGCCTCTTGTTGGTCACAGAGTGGAATGGTTTCCTCGGAGCTCAAACAGGTCTTTTAGGCGGTTTTGGGAAGATTTCCGCATCAATCACAAGCATTCCAAAACTGAAGCTAATCTTAAAGAGGAAATTTTGATTTTATTTTGGATGTTGAAATGCTTTCTTTTTTTTCTCTTTTATCATTACTTCTGGCTTTTTCGAGAAAAAAAAGAAATCTATTGTGGTTGGAAGGTATTTAAAGATGCAATATTTCCAATTAGACCGAACTGGCCTGAGAGTGACATAAAGCACTGTTCTTTGAGGCGTTTTTGAGAAAGGACAGAGCTGGAAATTACAGCGTCTATGCCAGTCTGCTGACTGCCCGTACCAGCCAAGGAGAAAATCCCAAAGAGCAGCAATCAGGACGGAAAATATGGAACGGTCGTTTTCTACCCTGGCTGGACTGGCGCTGTGACGCACCAAACAACTGGAATGAGTTCAGCTCAGTTCGCAGCGGGACATGTTTTCTATCAACACTTTCCCCCTTGTTGTTTTCATGACTTTCTTCCAATAACACTTTTTTTCTCACACTGAGAACAGTTTGGTACAGTACATCCGTGCGTAATAACAGAGACACATCAGAGGGCTCCTCCGGTCAGTCGGATCTTTCAAACCGGTGGACCCTTCTGTCTCCAGCCAGCCGAGGCCTGCGTGTCTGCAGGGGCTTACGCCTGCCTTCATTCCCCTATTCTGCAGCCAAAGCTGACACCCCTCCGGGGCTCGAGGAGAGAGGAATGCACTCCGACCGTCCACCCTCCTCTCCTCTTTCCCTCCAGAGGAGCTGGGATGGAGGCCCCTTTATGGAAAGCGACCAAACCCCAGGCATCAGAACCCTCTGTTTTTTATCCATCTCTTTACCTCCTCAGCCTGCACTCTTTTTTTCTCTCTCTGTCTCTTCATGCGAGGTCTGTTTGCAGCAGTAGAATACACAGCAGAGTGTAGCTGCAGTCAGGTCCACGGCAAGCTCGGCCGGGGCCCCCGATAAGGGCCGTGTTGGCTGTGAGGGCATGAGAGCACAAACATTACGCCACTGAGTAAACGGACCCTGGGGCCCCACTGCTGAGTGCCTTTGTTATTATGGCTCACATGCAGCCGGGTCAGAGCAGATCGAGAATGCAGCTCATATGGCTGGCTTATCACAAAATCCAATCCGGGTCTTTGTGGTACAGCCTATTCTTGGAAGTGGGAGCATGTTAACTCTCAGGTTGTTTTTCCTTGCCTTTTTTTTCGGGTCTCTTTCAGGAATTTGAGTTAAAGCTATTTATAAGCGCAGTTTTGGAAGGGCATTTTAGGATAGCCTGTTCCAGATGCCTATACGACTTGTTTGCTTGACTGCGATAAATGCGATCAATCATTTATGTTAAATATTTGCCTTTGATATTAATGTTTAATTAACAACAAACCTCCATTAATCTCACTGAAAGTAATGTTATCTTGTGCTGCACTGGGGTAAAAAAAACAAACCATCCCATTGCTTCTGGTATTCTGTAGATATCCTTGACTTTTCTCCTTTAAAAGCACAATAAGTGATATGAAACTTCCTCCTTATGTCACCTTAAATGCTATTTTTTCCACTTTTCCCTTTGAATAATGTTGCTGGAGATTCCAGCACCATCTAGTGACAGAATTAAATCTCTTTTCATTTCTTTAATGTTTGCTGCTTCTTCAGTCTCCGACTCATCGCTGATTCTCCCTTCTGGTTTCCTGGAGGTGCAGGATGGAAGAGAAAAGAGGAGATGGCTTGAGTTATAGCGGGAAGCAGAGAATTAAGCAGTTGTCTAAACACTGTCAGCAGTGTTCCTGAGCTTTAGAAAGCGAGCTCTTCAAGTTGCTGTGTGTTCTCTCTGAGGTGACACACTGGAGGTTCTGGTTCCTGTCCTGGACCCGGTCTTTGGCTTGTAGCTGATGCCTTACTAAGAGTAAGATACATTCTGATTTAACATCAAAATAAGCGGCTCATTTGAGAAACAAAGCACAAGATTGCCCAAGCAACACTACTCTGGAATTCACGAAGCATGCTCTGTTTCTTCCAAATGATGACTTTGCTGGAATTTGCCTTTAAGGACGCAGCACCAGTGACCCAAGTCATGGGCTCTGTATGCACACGCCAAACACGCAACAGCAGTTCCAGTATTTTACTGGAAGTTCAGATCACTCTGCTGTTCTAGCTTTCTCTCCCCCCCCCCCCCCCCCCCCCACCACCCTTCAGCTCAGTGGCTCGATCCAAACTGACAGAACTGTCTCACCTTGGTAAAAACCAGTGTGCTTAATGAAAGCTGATGACAGATCAGTCATTAGAGCTGCACACAGCAGCTATTTAGTCTCTTAATCTTTCATACACAAGTGACCTTGGGATTCACATGTATGCAGGTGTGTTTGGACAGTAGGGCTACTGACAGAAGAAATATAAATATGTAAACTTTTCCTTTCCTTTTTTTGCTTTATTCAAACAAAGTGGGCGTTTTATTTGAACTGTAACACTGTTGTACATATTGGGTTGGGTTTTTTTTTCTGAACTATGTATTAAAAATAATGATGATGGTGACGATGAACACGTAAACCCTTATATCACCGGACTCTGACATGTGTCTGTTCTCAGTGGGTCACAATTTGTTAACAAACTCATGCTTGTGTGGGTATAAGAAAGTTAGCTGGCCAGCGCAATAAGCTATTTCTGGTTTGCAGTGCACAGAGCACCACACTTTTGACTTTCTGTCACTTTAGATGATCATAGGACAAGTTTTTTTTATTTTTTACTTTTTTAAAGCTGCAGCTTGCTCTCTGGGGAAATCTTGGAGAGTTTGTGCTTTGGCCCAGCGCTGCCTCTTTACCTCTGTCAAGCTGCAGTTTTTTATTGTTCCTCTTTGTACATCACTCAAATGTCTTCAAGTTAAACACTGCACAGCAAGTGTGAAGTAGACCGGATTAACAGTTGTCACATTCACAAACACACAGAACACACACACATATTATCTCTGCAATAGTCAAGCAAATGTTCTTTCTGCAGCATCTGTTTTGTCCTGACAAGGCAGAGATAGGTCACCATGGCAACCATGAAAAAAGCGATAGTTGTTCTATTTTGACACAAATCACATCCTTTGACATTAAAAAAGAAGTAATTACAATTAAAGCAATTGAAAATCTGATGGCAGGTGGTGTCTGATACAACTGCTCCTCCAAATGTTGATATTTTTTTTCACCTTTTAAAGATGGAAAATGTTTATTTGATGTGACGGATGGACGGATGGACACAAGTCTGTACATATGAGACCAGACAAGTGAAAATTTCTGTTCAGCTGATCATTAATGATTTGTGTCAAATTTAAAATGCTAGTGCAAATACTGCTGCATGACATTTCCTGTATTGAGTTCAGTTTGGCATCATATATACGATAAAACTACAAATGATCGATTTTTTTGTTGTGTTGATATAAACTTAGTATTATTATTATTAGTAGTAGTAGTAGTAGTAGTAGTTTTGACAAAATACATAAACCCCATACTCTGCTTCTGGCTACAGGTTTAAGTATTGTGTGTTGACTTTGTGTTGCTCAGCATCATGCAGATGACAGTATAAGTTCTTAGTCTTTTTCCATTTGTTGAGCTGTTCTCATCTTATGTTATTGTGACTGGCAAAGTTGGCTCAAAGTGTAACTGGCCAAAAGAGAAATTACTGGGCGCCACACCCAATGATTTATACTCAAATTATTTCAGCACTTTTGCACGTTCAGGACATGATCCAAAGTACTTGGAGATGGCTGCAAGAGCCACGCACCTGAGACCTGCTGCTTTGTGCCTGTCATTGCAATTGTTTGGATTTTAACTGTGTCCACTGACACTTTTCTGTAACCTTTTTTGAGTCTGAAAAGCACACGCTTTTCAGACTCAAAAAAGTATAAAATGGCAAACACACTCTGTTTGCCATTTCTTATTGATCGAATGTTGGAAATAATGCCCAGCAGCCTACAGTAGATGAGGCACGGCAAAGAAGCACTTGAAAAGAACAGTGCGACAGTGTTGCACTGTACAGAGCAAAAGAGTAATCACTTGAAGAGAACTCAAGGATGGAATTTTCCTTTTAGGTGTGTGTCCCTATGCACGTCTGTGTGAACACTCATATATCCAGGTACGTATAAAAGTTAAAGCCTACGTGTCACAACAAGCACATGAGTAAGATGAAAGACAAATTAATACAATCTCTGAATTTATTTAAGCAGAGCTCATCCTGCCTGCTTTGACTACACCTTGTAAAAAGAAAAGACTTTAAGTTGGAACAGTTTTAAACTGATGCTTTAACAAGACACACTGGGAAGAAATTCAGTCTACATACATTCACTTGTAGACCTTCGAAACAATTGTGGCCGAGTTTGCAGTGTCAACATGATACAGATCGAGTCAACTAGATACACTTGTTATTGTTTCCTGGTAAGAACAGCGCTGGAGACTGGCCAGTGCTCTTTACAACCTGCACCCAGCATTTGCAAAACAATGTCTCAGCGATCTCTTGTTTTTGCCGCTGACTCCTTCAGGCTCATTAACATGATTAATGAATATCTGAAAAGCTAATGGAAATGCAGTCGGATCCAAGCATAGCATTGGATTTCAACGGCTTTTTAATTTCTCATTACTCATTCTTGTAATGGCTCCGACTGTCCTTCAGGGAACAATAGAAAGTTAAAGGTTTTCTCAATGAGTCTTCTTTACTTTTTAAGGAATGCAAAACTCTCTCCAAAAACACCTGAGCCTGGGCGTATCTGTGCTGCTTTACTTCTGGGAAAGGGGCAGTGGGGCATTCAGTGTGCACTCTCTTGTCTCATACCAGAGAAAATACCAGGGAAAGTATTACTGACCTTATCGCCCCTGCCCCCATGTTTCTTTTTCTCAATGGGGAATTTCATTTACCGGGGAAGTGATCCGTTTTGTCTGAGCATAAATTGCAGATAATTGTGCCATTTGGACGCCAAACGGTGGGGTCGCTAGACGAACAGGCCGGGGGAAAGTGGATGCCTGGGAGTTCACGGTTGGCTGAAGCTAAATGCATGGATACATGTGCATGTGTGGCTGCATGTTTTCACTTCTTGTATGCAATATATGTGTGTGTCTCTCAGAAAAAGCGCTCCTCCAAGTTGTTGCTTCCTCCATTCACAGTGGCTTTAAAAGCAGGCTTGTTGGGAAGTATAATTTCAATTGTATGTACATGTCCTCTACAATAGCAGCCACCATGTTTGCTCTGGCAGCACTCGGCAAGCAGACTGTGTGAAAGGGGCTCGGGTCCAGCGCTGCGGGGCCCGTGTTTTATTTTCTTACCGTATCTCACTTCACCTCACCCTGCCAAGAGATATGAGAAAAAATCAGAATGCATTGAGATATCTGCAAGGTGTGGCAATATCGAAGCATTTTTCCCACCCTAGCGTCCAACTCGTTCTCTCGCAAATCCCCGGCAACGACAAAAAGCAAACTCTGTTCTCACCCTTCTACACGTCTCGCTCCTTCTCTCATTCTGCGACGCAGCCGCCGACACAAGTACGCCATTGGGTAAAGGGTGAACCGGTGTAATGTTGTTTCACCTAAGGTGAGATCTCGTCCCTGCACAAGCTCAGTCAGGTGCAGTTGTTAGAGGTTGCGGCTGGTGCAGGGGGGGGTTGAGGATAAGTGGTGCCCTAAGTCAGCACAAAGGAGCCTAAGCTTTTGACTGACAGCTTTTTAAAGCACAGCTCCTGGAGCTGGTCCAGGTGTTAGAGAGCTACACACACACACACACACACAAGCAGCCCAGCCAGGTTCTTTGCAATGATTTACTACTCATAATATAGTCGTCTGTAGTAAGACAGCTTCCCATAAAAATACCTCAAACTGTGAATTATGTTCAGCTCCATCGGTGATTGTTGTCCAAAAAATATTAAAAACAAGACTGAGCCAGTCTTATAATCCACTATATCAGCCACACATAATCCTCTTGCTGCCATAAACTACTGTTCCAAATGGCAGGTAAACAGTTAGCTTTGTTGTTTTCTCAGCAAAGGTACACACTATTACTGAAGAAGATGGAATTAATACAACAACGAAGATAAGCTGTAACAATGGGACTGTCTTTAGTCCTTGCTGATTGCCTCCCAAATGAGAGCCAGGACCATCTTTCTTCCAGAATACATCAGAATCAGTTGCAGGCCCTCCACTCTGTCCTGGAGCAGCTTCGGCAGATCACTTCCTGTCAGCGCTGGCAACAGGAAATCAATGCAGGCACGGAGGCATGCATCAGCCCAGGCAGACATCTGCTTAGCCACCACAGATGAGTGTGTTTTGGTCCAGTCCGAAGGTCTGAGAAACAATCCCCGAGAGGCAAACTACATACCCTCTGTCTCCTCCACTCATGTCAACTTTTTGCATGTGAGCTAAACCTGCAGGGAACCCTGTAATGTAGCACTGATTCATAGCTCTGGTAGTTTTCATCGACACTTTTTGGCATCGTGCATCTAATCAGACAACAGAGGTAAGCTAGTCCCTCTCTCACAAGCTGAGCCTCTTGCTACTGGATGCTCCACCACATCTCACAATGAATTTTCTGACGGAGCACCACGGAGCAAATCCTTTTGGTAGGAAGTCAAAGTTGCAGTTTTGCTCTTAGCTCTTGGAGGAGAAATACTCAAAGAAGTCTGGGGTGTTTTCCTAATAAATATCTGATTAAATCAAAAGAAGTGCAACCTGCATTTTTCCAGAATTTCCACCTGCCTCCGTTTTCACTCCTGAACAAATATATTAAACCATCGACACAACGAGGGCCGCGGATGCGGTGAAATGATGAATTGTGGTTGCAGTGTTGGGAAGGTTACTTTTAAAATGTATTCCATTACAGAATACAGAATACATGCCCCAAAATGTATTCTGTAACGTATTCTGTTACGTTACTCAATGAGAGTAACGTATTCTGAATACTTTGGATTACTTAATATATTATCATGCTGTTTACAACTACATGAATGTACTATTGCTGTGATTTATTACTGTTACTGAAGGTCTGCGGCTCCGAACCGTAGTAAAAGGACCTCTGGCTAATACGGTGGGTTCTGTGTCGGGCTCATAGACGAAAACTAGCTTTACTTTGTTGTCTGGGTCAACTTTGCTAGCGAGAGACAGAGAGAGGCGTTGAAAGGCTGCTCCAACGGAACTTATTGTTTCGGAGGAAAACACGAACACGGTGTACAGTCGAGTCTTAATAGCTTACTTACAACTGGGCTCGTCAGGCACTCTTCTTGGCTGCAGTGGTTATTATTATATTTACATGCTTCCAGCTCCCGTTTTTGCTCGATGACAGCTCGTACTTTTCCTTTTTCTCCCTCCCTCGCTCACAGACACATAACATGTATGGCAGTCCATTCTCCCTGCAGCACGGACTACGCTGCCTATGATGCTACATTCTTTAGAGCTATACCTGTAGCATTCTGCCTATTAGCTTAGCACAACAACAACAAAAAGGCCTCTCTCACCCAGGAAACACGCAGAGAGAGAGCGTCACCCTGTAACCACAGCAACCGTAACGCTGCCACCTGGAACAACAGAACCCAAACAGGCCTGACCCACCACAATATGAAACAGGGAAGTACCGCCGTGTAATCCATTTATTTCAACAAAGTAACTGTATTCTAAATACCACCTTTTTAAACGGTAACTGTAACGGAATACAGTTACTCATATTTTGTATTTTAAATACGTAACGGCGGTACATGTATTCCGTTACTCCCCAACACTGTGTGGTTGACACATGACATACGACTAACGGGAGACTTTGGCTTGTGTTTCCTTTCCAGAGCAAGAGTCCTTACATGCATGTATCTAATTACTGTAAATATTTATGTCCCCGCTCTTTTGAATGGATGCCCACTCTACCGGAAGAGAGGAAACAGAGACAGGAGGGGCCCTGCAAATGGATTGTTGCATTCTTTGGAATTAATCTCACCTCTCCCGTGTGTTTCCCATCACAAAGGATTCTGTCTGGATTCTCATGAGAGAATCAGAGAGTTAATCTTTACGGTTTAGCGGCGCTCCATATGGAAAAATTATCTGCTGATCTCGACCTGTGCTGACAGGCAGCGTTATAAAACATTTTGACTTGACGCTCGCCTCCCACTCTCCGGCGGTTTATCCGGTTGGTTGCCTAGCTGGCCGGTACCCCTTTGCCAGACCCTTTTGCTCTTTGGTGTTTGACTTTAGCCATGATGTTTGGATTTGGAGCTTCGCTTTAGTGTGGGTTTTGAGGGGGGCTCTGCTCTGAACAACAATACCACTAAAACAACAACACAGCTCTGGGGATTCTGACACTGCCGGTTCCACAGTAATCCCCCAAAAAAGCAACAACAGAAAAACCCAACAGGAATCAAACAGATTTTTCCACTGTTTGGTTCCCCCCTCCCTCCACTACAATTTTCCCCTGAAAAGGTTTGTTTAGTGCTTCGGGTTTTTATTAGCATTAACCAGCACTGTGGGGTAGCAGATTTGGCAAGGAGCGCCGAGTGCCAACGAGCTTGTCAGATGGTCCGTGTTCTGCAGGGGGTAAAGAGTTTCTAGTATAAACCACGAGGGCTTCGCAGACGCATAAATACACAAAAGCATGCCTGAGTCTATAAACACGCACTTTCTCAGCCTTCTCTCTCACACACAGGCGCACATACACAGCCTCAGTGTCTCTTCTGCTTGTTGGGGGTGGATGTCATGAGCGCTCTGGCTGCCAAAGGAAATCACTCTTGTATTTATATATGTGAGCACAACTATTATTACAGGGGATGTTTTAAACAGAAGAAAATAGGGGTAATGAATGAGACTCATACATTCCTCAATTCCAGTGTTTTGTTTTGTTTTTTCGCTCCCCGCCTGCTCACCCCTCCTCTTTAAAACAATGAGACATTGTCGCTAGAGAGATGAAATCCATTTTCAACAGCCTGCTGCTGGTGCTGCCGCATTTTTCCTTTCTTCGCCCGGCTCTCCCTGTGTTATTTCTGCACTCACTTTTTCCTTATTTGTCGTGTTATTTAGGTGAGCTCACCCTGGTCACGCTGGGCAGCTTCAGAATGGAAGGTTCCCCTTACCGGGGGGGTGGGGGTTCATTGCGGCAGGTCGAAGAAGGCGTATGCGCACGACCCGCAGTCCTGCACAGAGGGCCCTTTGTGCACATCCCCAAGTTTGTAACACCTCCACTCTTCTCTCTTTACGCCATTCCCTTTCTTTGCAGCTGCTGCCAATCCTGCCCACTGACACTTTCATGTACACACACACACACATATAAACACACATCTAACTGTTGCCCCCCTTTTTTTATTGTAGGCAGGGATCACTCATTTTTTCCAGGGAGGAGAAACATGTCATGAACTCTGCGGCTCTAAGCCCAGGGCTCTGGCAGGGGCTGTCTGTGATGGAGCCACAAATTCAAACCGGGTCCCCCAGGTCTGGAACATCTTGCTGCTGTGTCTCTTGCCTATGTGGGAATAGTGCACAGATGTTCGGATGTATTTTAATGCTTTGGTGTTCTTGCGAGTCGTGGTATCGATTTTCTCCCTTTGCCCGCTGATGTATTAAAGTCTAAGGTAAATTAAATGTACCTTTAGGCCTCCATTAGGTATCTCTTCCTGTGTTTTCTGGTTCTACTTTCATACTTCTGTTTCTGTTTTTTCACTTCATTGCGAAGATGTCATAGTCCTGGGTCTTTGACCCAGTTTTTTGATTTTTTTGTGCTTCAGTCTGGATTTGGGAGATGTTCGTATTTCAGTTCTGTTTTTGTTATCTTGAGTTTGGTACTTTCTTTTGAACCTGAGTCTGGTTATTCCCAGCCCCTGTGTCAAGCCCACAAACTCAGTCCGGCTCTCTGTGTGTGTTTCCTTTTTTATTTTGTTAGTCTAATGCATCATGTTTTGCGTGTTCAGTTTTGGTCCAGCGAGTCCTGCATTGGGTCCACTCTCTGTCTTCCACATGCCCGTTTCCTGACAGATGCTTCATTTATGTGAATGATGTTGGCAAAGAAGCCAAAGAAATATTATCTGCTGCACTGAGATAATGTGTTTCTTTTTCTTTTTTCCAAGCAGCTTAACACGGTTTGATTCAACAATCCATTTTAGCGTATAGTGGGCATAAATAGTATTTCACTAGCTTGGACCACATCTTCAGTTAGAGTTGACGATGGTAGATGAGGGATTGTGAACTGGTACTACAGTTTGGGGAAGGCCTCAGAGGGGACTGGTAGTGGCTCCCAGGCTGTGCAGATCCCCAAAGAAGGCATCCCCTAGAAGAAGTGATGATTGAGCATGATGAAGGTCTTGGAAATTGTTGGAGCACAGAGAGGAATTCAGAGGAATGGATAGGATAGACCAGATTGTCAAGCAGTGAGAATGGCTGCTGGAAGGTTCCCCAGGGGGGCCAGCGGCATTCGGTCTGTCTGGATGTTGGGATTCTTGGACTGCCTGTAAGTGATCCAATGAAGATAGGCTGAGATCTTGGTCTGATGGCCTGATGGACAAATGGTCCATGATGAGCCAGCTAGACAGGTAAGTAGTAACTTTGCTCTTTTAGGAAACACAGAGTTGTTTAATGTCGTTGAGTGTCTGTAGTGCAGAAGGCATATATAGACAAGGAGTGTATGAGGTGTGGTCCCGCTCCTGAAATTCAGATAAATTATATCCACTAAAGGATCTTGTGGCACTCGCTGGCTCAACTAGAATTTTCTTTTCTAATTGTGAAATCTTTCCTTTTGTCATCAAGTTTTGATCCACTCAGTGCAATAAGATTCATGGAGTCTATTTTTATAGCATTCAGCTGGCAGTCAAAAGATCCAGGAGGAGGCTATTTGGAACTAATATGCTTTGAGCGTGCTTGGCTGGAGAAGGACTTCAGTGTAAATGCTCTAAGAGGCCAACAGCCTGCAGCCAGTGAGCAACCTCCATAGGTAGGAATGTGGTAGCTGTTTGTGGTACCACCATCTTTTAATACATCCGTGGTTTGTCTTGATTAGTGTTTATGTTTATTCGATCTCCAAATACATACAGCATTCCTGTTTACATCTTGCTTCTGCTCTGGTTTATCCTTTTTTTTTTCTGTAGAAGAAGCATCAGATAAAAGCAGCCTCTTTTTGCTTTTTGGAGGCTGTTGGAGGAGAGTTACAGCAGCAACAACATGCAACCCTGTTGCAATTACCATTTTTTGGTTTTCACCAATGTCACAAAAATGCACACTGGTTCAAACGTCCTTTTTACGCCCATATTTTATGTCACCACACACAAAATGTTTCATTTCCTGCTCTAAATTGCTTGTGGTTACATTAAATATAACAAACACAGGGCTAAAGGCTGGTGGAGGTTATATTTATATCCAGCTGATAATACAGTACTCCAACTGGGTTTCCTTACTTTTTTCCTTTATTTTTTTAATGATTGCATTTACTTTCTTTCTAATTCCTTCCTGTTCATTTTTAGATTTTTTTTAAATTTTATTTTTATATACAATTTAAACACCCTCTTTTCTTTTTTTGCAAACTTTGATAATACACCCGGAAACAACTATGTTTGTAAGTAACAACATACATGTGCACAGTAAGACATTTCCATTATAAATAACAGTAAAGTACTCTGATAGACTGATGATCTGTCCAGGATGTCCCATATGGAAAAGAAATAGTAAAAACCTATATGACTTAACTCATGAAAGTGGCTACTTTCATGAGTAAATCATATAAGGCTTACATGATTTACTCATGAAAGTGGCCACTTTCTCATTACTTTCATATATTGTTTTAGGAAGTATCCAAAACATACAAGTTTCATTATATAATTTTTCAAGGTATCTTAGATCTGTTTTCACTCTTGTATGCTTTTCATACAAGTTTCACACAAGACAGATACAAACTTTATAAGATTTATATATATCTTTTCCATATGGGGTATCCTGCCTCTTGTTCTGTGTCAGCAGGGATAATCTCCAGCATCCTTGCAACCCTGAACTGGATAACTTCATCCATCTATCCATTCATGGATGCTCCATCAACAGTTTTTTGATGGAAAAATGTTCATGGTACTGTGATGTACAGAATCCAGGCTTCACAGTAAAACACTATTAGCTGTTTATTTATAATTACATGCAATATGGATGGTGTACACTGAACTCTATGTACTCCACATAAACTTTTTATTAGTTTAAAACGACACAGTTCCATGTCTTTGTTCATGTATCATTAATTAATATATTTTGGGGCTCAAGCCTCCACCTCCTTGCATCTAAGGTTATGAGAATGTTACTGTGTGCAACATCTTTAACAGACGTCCTTAATGATTGCGGACCAGACCTGATTAATTGCCCCAGGACTCCACATCATGATGGTTTATTGTTCCCCCTGACTGTTCTCAGTCACGCAAACACTGGAAACTACATTACACATTCACAACAATCAAAGTATAAACACGGAAACCCAAATAAGCATCAACATCAACATGTCTAAATTAGTGATTTGAATGTTAAAAGTGATTTTCCTCTGAATCGTACTGCTTCAAAAAAGGAAAAAATATATAAATGCTGTAAAGAATATACAGTAAATTACTGTTAATGAACATTAATCAGACAGAATGATACAATACCGTAAAATGTCTTTATTTTTACAGCAATTGTTATCACACTTTAAGGTAGTTTCAGTTTTAAGATCCCTTTTCCTTTACGATTAAAAAAAATACACATTCTTTAAACTTTAAACAAAACTGCTTCGCATTTTCCCCACATGCCTAGTCATAATACCACTCAGTTTTAATGAAAGCAGATTCAATTTCACCACCACAAAAATCAATATTTACTCCTTTCATCCAAGTCTCTCCTAGTGTGCCCCGTTTGTTTAGTAACTGAAAAGTTAAAAAACAAAAAAATTGCTAAAAGCCGATTGGCAAATGTTTTCAAAGTTGTGCAACATATATGAGAAATGGTGATTTGAGGAAGGAGAGAAAAAAAAGATTTATGAAGCGCTCCCTGAATGTCAGTGTGGGTTTCAAGTTACTTCTATGGTGCAGTGTAGATTTATGTTTAATAACCTTCAGGTGTTGGCTGCCTTGGATTTGGGTTGAGGATGGCAGGAGGGGGGTTGAGGTGCTTGCGGGGAGTTGAGGGGGTGACTATTTCGCACACACACATGCTCACTTAGACATGCTCATACGCGCACTCGCACTCACATATTCTGCTCTCAGCTCATTTTTGCTGTCAGGGTCTATACTGACGCTTCAATTTGCACGGCTGCCTTGCGTCTGGAAAAACAGAGCTACCTTTGTACCCACGTTTCAAATGGTTTCATGTGGCCGCCTGCAATGCCCATATGACTGCACAGTCTGTCGGGGGTAAGCAGAGACAAATGGAAAAGCTAATGTACAACTAATAAGCAAAGGAGGGGAGGAATGTGCAGGAGAGGTCAGAGGGGAGATTGACAGCAGCTATTAACAGCACTCCCTACGTCTCCTTGTGTTTTATGTGAGTGACGGGCACTTGCATACATAGGACTATGAAACAAAGGTCACAGTGTATATATAAGGTGTGTGCCGCCCCCCCACCCCTCGACTCACCCTACCATGTTTGTATGGGAAGCCAGGAGTATAGAGAGAGAGTTGAGTTGATCTTAAGACCATTATAAGCTACATGACAGCAGCATCACTGGGGTGTTTGGCACCTATACAAAGATGTATTTTTCCACCAGTCATTTTCCACATCCAGTGGTATCTGTCTAGTCTTGCTCTTGTACTAGACACCCCCATCACACACACACACACACACCTTTTTTCTGCCTCAAACCCCTCGTAGAGCCTCTCACTTGTAAGCTGATTGTAAATCAACATAGCGAGCGTTTTCCCCCCAATGCCTGAAACCCGTTGACATCGTGGACTAAACATGCAACTGTGGCATGTCTGTAGAGTATGCATAAGAGTGAAATGAATACATGTGAAATTCAAGAGCAAAGAACGTGCACGCCTGTGGCTGTACAGGCTCCTGGCTTCTCGGTTGAATAAGAGGCTCTGTTCATGAGAAGATCCACCTGTACTTACACAGAAAGTCTCTCGCTTAAGCAAAATGTCTCTCATTCTAGTTTTCTCACACTTCTGTCTTTTGTCTGTGTTTCAAGCTAAACATCAGTTTTACTTAAAGCCATGGGGCCTGAAGTGGGCCACCCAAGCAGGAGGTCTTTAAGTTTGCAAAGCTCCAAGTGAGACAAATTAAATGTAGTCTCTACTGTTAAAACACTAAATTGAAGAAAACAACTTAATTGTGTCTCTGCTGTGTTTGCTGAGCATAATCTCGGTAGCTTCTGTATTCAAGGAAGGGCACAAGAATCTGTTTTGTCGCTATTACAGTGCAGAGGTTGAATGTAGATTTTTAAAGACTGCACGTTTTTGCTGATAGGAACAGTGAGGCGCGGTGCTCATTTACTTTCTAGGTTTCTATTAGCAGTCAGGTAACGATAGGTTGGGTAGTGACAGTTGCAGGTGCTTGTACACAAGGTCACACCACAGGGGTGAAAGAATAGGCTGTTGATTCGATTGGTTCATCCTGTGGTGGTGTTATTGTATGTTGTGTAAAATGGCACAAGTGGCTCTCTTTCAGCAGACACACGCTGGAGGGCCCTGGCTTTCTCCTCAGCAGAATGGCCAACAATTCCCTGGGCATTTCTCAGGTGGATCACCTTACCCATACAGCCAGTCACTCAGCTGAGGACTCAGCTAGCAGATTTAACCTGCTCCAGTCGCACTGAGATACTAGTCTTCAAATAAAACAAAAGCACATTTTGAAAACACGTCTGAGTGACGCTGCACTTGTAAATTGGTGTTTAAGTTGATATAAAGACTGGAAAACCCCAATCTGGAATACATGTATCTACATGCTAGCAATTAGGAAACACAAATCCACCCTTATCCATGGAAGCTGAGCATCCAAAGGAAAACTGTACACTGTCACCCAAGAGGTGTTTTGCCCTCCACCATCCAATTGTGGGCTTTCCCTCCCGGCCAGTTCACTGAATGACTGCTGAGCTGAAATCTCGAATTCCTACAGAAGATTGAAACATGATGCTTTCCCAAGACAACGGCAATCTAACACTACACATACCTCTTACATACACGCCTTATCAGGTTACTCCGCTGGTTTCTGCAAACAGTTGCGCAAACAAACACCTAAATGGGACAGTCTCACACGCGCATGCTCTTGACAATTAGGTCGGAATGTGGCCTTTTGACCCGGTGGCAGACAAATGCATTCGATACAAGTGCTGCTTTTTTCATCACATCAACCTAGAAAATGTTTGGAGTAATTATGCTTGATTCTGACAGACCATGCCTATTTAGGCGCTTAGCCTCTGCCTTACCTTTATTGGTTTAACATCAGGTCCAGCCAAGCACATGGACTTGTATCCTATAATAAACGTCATTTTTAGAGGATTTTATTGGCCTAGTGTGTCCAGTTTGGACTGATTCATGTCACTTCTTCAAAGCTCACAGATGTATTCCCCATGGACAGACAAAGATAATTATCTGCAGATCCGTACGAGCTGAAGTGTCAGAGGCTCTGCCAGCTGGGATTTAAAGCTCACTGGCACTGATAAAAGACAGAGATAGAAATAAATATGGTGGGTCTCGGAAAAACAAAACTAAAAAAGACTTTCTAGCTAATTTTTTAAGCCACTGAACAGAATTACATCGAGAGTTCAACCCCGCTTCTTGTCTTTCTGTTAAGCAACTAGCCTGTTTGCTCTACCAATATATTCAACAGAGTGTGATCTATAACAGTGGGATCGATGCTCCTATTTCATTCTCAGTTCTTGCACATGTGCTAGCAGCTCTGAGATACAGCACCAAACTCTCGGCCTCTGGAAGCACAGCCACCTCGAGGCGCTTTATATTGTAAGGAAAAACCCAGCAATAACACAGAAAAACCCCAATAATCACATGGTCCCCTATGGGCAAGTACTTGGTGACAGTGGGAAGGAAAAATTCCCTTCTAACGGGGAAACAACTCCAGCAGAATCAGGCTGCCATATTCCATGACTGGCTAGAGGTGAGGTGAAGACAGAATAAAAGACACACTGTGGAGGAAAGCCTGAGATTAATAATAACTATTGGTTAAATGCAGAGCGGTGTATAAACACAAAGAGTGAAAAGAGGTAAGTGAAGAAGAAACACCGAGTGCATCATGGGAAGCTCCCTACAGCCTAGGCCTACTGTAGCATAACTAAAGGAGGGTTCAGGAACTCCTCATTTACATAAACAAACTGATGTTTATTAGACAGATAAGATTTAAACCACCTCTAATACCTACCGTGTGTTCTAATCTCTGCATTGTGGTCAGCGGTATTGAATGCTGCACCGAGGTCTGGCAGGAACTTCAGTGCAGGGTTACTTCCATTTCATTCCCCAATAAAAGCATCCTACTAGCATATCTGCACCTTAGTTTAAAACACTGGTGACTCAGTCAAAATCACTTATAAAATAAATGTTTACAGAGTCATTTTACTGCTTAACACTTTCACAGTCTGTGATTCTAATCAACATCTATGAACATTTGTCCAAATTGTATATTCAGTATTATAATATTTATTACACTATATCGCTGAAAAAAAGGGCTGAGTATTTTAAAGTGAAAACAACTGGCATACCAATGGAAAGACAGAGGATTAAAGTTCAGATACCCCACCATGTGGACTAGTTTAGAGAAAAGAGGAGGTATTTCCTTCAAAGTCACACATCACATCATGCAGCACAGCTGATTTATTAGCAGCCTGAACTGGCATAAAAACCTCAAAGACAATGCGATCAATCACACTGTATGTGTTGCTTGATGTGATTCAACATAAGTGAATGGGCAGTATGTGCATGTGCAAATGTCATAGTATTAGTGAAAAGCAGAATAAGGTTGTTTCTGTAAAGTGCAGTCAATTTATTGTACTGTTAAATCTTAAGCTCAGTTTGAGTATAAAAGAAACTATTTATATCTATTTAAAAATAAAAGAAGCTGTAAAAAGTTGCTATTAATCCCTAAAAACTTTGTGTTTTCAGCAGAAAACTGGCAATAAAGCCCGAATGCCCCTACCTATGTCTGTCTATGTTTGTTTTTAATTAATATTTCACTGAACAGCTCTGATGAAACGTCTGCCTCTGCCAAGTTTGTGTCTCCTCTGCTGACAGAAACATCCACAGAGGCTGACAGGATTTTTTTTTAGACTCATACAGATGCGTGAGCAATCTCATCACATTATTTTCCAACCCTTTGTATTTCCCAGTAACAGACCAGGGTGGATGCAGGCACAAATAACCATTACATCCAGGTAACAACGTAGTTGGATGAAGTCAGAGTTTTAGTAAGTGTGTAACAGTGAGCGGTCCTCATATACGTGAGTGTGTGTGTGTTGTTTGTCGGTGAGACAGACAAAACTGATGAGACAGGGGAAAGAAGAGATTACAGCACATCAGCGAGATTTACAGTTCCTAAATGTTTTGGATGTCTCCAAACACTCCTGAGCTGATGTATTTGAACAAGCAGGGATTTGGACTGATACCTGATTCTGTCTGGAGTCTGCTTGAGCACTCCAATTCACCTCATCACTCCATCCCACAGGGCGCAGAGCCCATTTACCTTTGAACTCCAGAGAACCCCTCCAGCCCCCCTAGAGTGACTCCTGACAGCCTTGCAGCCTATCGTTGCCAACCAGGTGCAAATCCCCCCCTCACCTCGTATTTAAATGTGCAGCTGAGGCCAAATGCAACTTTGGTGTCTGCTTGAACGTAGCCAGAAGGTGGACGGAGATAAGATAGAGCTCTGCGAGGTGATAGACCACTAGTAGAGGCGAAGATTCAAGCAAAGGGAAGAGCGCATTAGACAGAAAATAAATGAAACAGGAGGAAGTGAAGGAGGCTGGAAAAGGTGTGGGGAATAAAAAGGACAGAGCATTAGTCACAGGGTAACTTTAGCTCCCTTTGTGGCTGAGGGAAGAGAAGATTTCTCATCAGCAGATGACTGATTTAGTTGGAGCAGACTACAGAAACACTATACATGCCAGACAAGCCATTTGTCCATCTCCTTTCCTTTCCTTTTCTAAAACAGCCTCCACCCAAACGATCAGCACAGGTCAACAGACATGTTTATTCCTCCACTGCGCCAACAGCATGAGACATCACGCTTTTTTTTTTTTTTTTGTATAAAACAACCGTTTACTTGAACTTGAAGGATGAACAGATTTGATTTGGGAGGTCAAAGCTCAAGGTCATGGTCACATAAAGCCTCTTATTCTTGTGACTCAGGCAAGTATTTCGTTACACTTGGCACAAACGTACAGTTACAGCAGAAATTGACCGCGATTTGGTCAAATGTCAAGGTCACCTGACACAAGACATCTTTGGCTATAACTTAAGAATTCTTCTGGTAATCACAAGAAAATTTCAAGTGCTTCACCCAAAGCTGAACTCTAGAAAATGTTGAAGATAAAATCAGGTCCAGCCATTTCTCAAAGTTACAGAACAAGAGAAGTTTCTCCGTGTGAGGCGTGTTGTCCCTGCTGGAAGTAGGTATAAGACACATGATGTCCACCTGTGTTCTCTGGACAGTTTTAGAAGGGTCACTAAAATTATATTACACTTAAAGCAACGTTCATCAGTTTGCACACTAATGCAGGCTTTTGGGGCTCAGCAACTTGCCCAAGAACATCTCCACATGGTGACTGAAGGACACAGTAACTGACAACCTCTTCAGCCACAGTCACGCTTCGTATTTAGGTCTGCGGGGCATGTGTGAAAATGGCTGAGAGCACAATCATGGTCTGTGGCAGTTTAAATAAACAGTAATTTTACTATTTAACTAATTATGCCGGCCTTAAACTGTGTCAGACGTTCACAGGTGGATCAGTTATACTGTCTATTTATGTCTTCAAATAGTGCTTATGTTTTATTTACAGACTCACCCCACTGGGTTTCTTTGCTCTTCTATTTTGCTTACCTTTTGTGTAATAGTGACATAAATGCAAGGATGTGCGGCATTTGTGTTTGTTTGAACAGAATTCTTTAATTTATGGGCATTAATGTTCAAATTGGTGCCGCCTTTTCTCTCACACTCGCTCTCTGTCCTCTTTAGGCTGTCTGAAACACCTCATCACAGTCTCTCACAATCTCAGGGTGCTAGATTGGTGTGAAATGTGAATCTTGTGCCGTGCGCGATTTTCCCCTTGAGTTTCATCACTTGACTATAAAGGCCACTGCTGTTACCGCAGAGTGACACACACAGATTTAGCCTTCATATCGACCAAGACTCGCGCGTTACGACCACTGATTTTCATCAGTTTGTTACAATTAAGTTTATCCAGATGATCATAATCCGATAATGTCGGCTGGAGTGTGTACTGTAGGTTACATCTGCAGCTATTTACCTCCCCTCATAGTGAATAACTGCTAATAATTTATGATTCCTTTCATAACACAATTGGGAGTGTGTGAAAAAAGATTGAAAAAACATCTCTCTTTGAAGTGATAATAGCTTTGCAGCATGCAGGTTATGACAGAGTGCATTATTTGATGTGGCATCGCTGCGTATTCTGTGGTTTTCTTGTCTGATACAGTGTCAAGTTTGCTTGTGAGGACAGCATCCCCGTGACTATTATCTGCAATTGAAATAAGCTGACACCTAACCAAGGCAGAGGTCAAGTACAGTGCATCATTAATATTATGCCATGTATAATCACACTGGTTGATTTTTGTGCTTTTTAATAATTAAATCTGTTTTTAACTTTTACACCTAAGCTGGTTTTTACACAGTGTTAGGAGGATGAGGTTGCGATGTTGTTCTGTCTGAAGCAAGATGATAACATGAACAATAACATGGCACAAAAAATAAACGTTTATGTGTTCAAACACTTAATCTTTAAGCAACATGTCCTCAGTACAAGCTGAATATGTATCAATCAAGTAAGATTTCATTCACAATAACTTTTTACATTGTATTTAAGTAATGGAAATTAGCAAATAAATTAGTTAAAGTCAGTATTTTGGGCTGTTTTTCTTTTTGTTATTGCTTCAGTTGGCTATAATCTAACAAATGGGCATCACACAGACCTTTTTTTTTTTACAATTTAAAAATTCCTCGTCAGCTTCATTTATGCTCTCACATGCACCGTGCAACCGTATACGAGCTGTAATCAACAGATGGGTGATTAAAGGATCGGACAAACGATCTGGATGGCTCCACCTATTTCAAAACTAATCTACCTGTTGGAATCTGGGTGGTATACAGAGGATTAAAAATGCCAATTTATCTTATCCAAAACACTCAAAAACCCCACACATAGACACACAGAACAAAAAAGGGGTGTTTATGCTAAGCTAATATAACCAGCTGCTTGGGTAAGCTTCATAGCTCACTTACAGACGTGAGAGTTAAAGAGCTATTTTGCTAAGGCCTGCAGTCAGGAAAGCAAGCAAGTGGATAGACTGTATGTGCTCATGACTTCGGTAACAGGACCCTATATGTTACCCACACAACATTTCAGTGACAATTAAATGGATTCTGCCTTCAATTCTTCTAAATGTGTCTCACCCCCTTAAACACTTTTAATCAGTGGGAAAGAGCCAGCGCTGCTGTTCTAGGTGAGTGTTTGCTGCCGGCTGCATGTATAGTCTTGCAGGATGACTTCATGCCATCGCTGGGTGTTTTCATTAAGCCTGGGCGCTGGCAAGCCTCGTGGGCTTTTTCAGATTGTCTCTGCTTTTAAACTTGCTGGCAGATCCCAAACTGCCAAGAGAGAAAAAGAGAGGCTCTCTCAGGAAGACACACTAGCTGCGGGGCAGAATTATAGATAACAAAACACTTGAAGAAACTTCAGTCAAGTTGTTCTTTTTTTAGCAGTGTCCCAGCCTGGCAGACTTATTATCCCACCCTGTAGTAGATGTGTGCAGCAACTGTTCAGTGTTAAGCTTTTCTGTTTGTCCTCCAACAAGTTGGAACACCCCAGTGTGATGAGTGTGTGTGTGTCTTTTGGGTGCTAACCGTGGTTATTCAAAGGAGTTGAGTAAGTGAGTTTCTCCTAAGCTGTGGCAATGAGCAGGTGTGAAGCTGAATACTTTACACCGACTATTTGGCTAATCCTCGACTCTACCCAGGGGCTGAAGAAGCGCTTTTATAGTCACAAATAAATCCAACCGTTTAAGAAGGTGTTATAATGTCATGACTCACGCTAATGCTAGGCTAGGAGTTATCTTTTATTAGTTTCCCAGAATTTAAAATAGACACATACTCCAACACTAAATTTTTTGTTTTGCAGCATTTATTTTTTTAGATTTCTAATTGGAGAGTAATTGGTGGTTTAAAAAAGCCCTGTAACCCCCAAGCTAACTAATAAAGGAAAACTGGAAAGATCACCATGCTCTGACATTATCGTTTCTGCCCCGGTAGCTGGAAAAATATCAAACACTGCATCTTAAAGGTTTGTTTTGATGAAGTGATACTTTTTCATGTAAGGCCACAGAGGCAGGAGCCTTTGCTGGTTTAAGTGGCCCATATGATCTTCCTTCCCTTTCTTCCTCACACAGCTACACAGTGAAGTAGCCCAACTTTTCCTGGCTTCATCCCCGGGTGACAGTGGTCTGCTTTTTCTGTATCCATGCCTTTCCTTCCCTCGTCTGTTATTAACATCATCCGCTTACCTTTAACTGACATCGAGTGGCATACATATCATTTAGATCACTTGGCATAAGTGTACGTGCGACATGTCTGGGTGCCTGACATCAGCAGTGTGTGCGGATGTGGACATGGCCGAGCTGAAAGTGCAGTTTTGCGCAGCCCTGCCAAAAATCTTCTAGTTCTGCTATTTTCCATCATGTTAAATAAGCACGGGTAATCACCACCTCATCCATGTCCACTGCAGCACAGCTTAGACTGCCACAGGTTTCTGTGGGTTTTTTTATTGGAGATTTCTGACTTATCCTAAAGCTAAATAATAAACATTGCGAAACCCTTGGCCCCTGTGTTCAAGTCAATAACCCAGCGGAGAGAATCTAGACTACTTTCAGTAGTACGAGTGATGATTTAAATTCACACACAACGCTGTTCTCAATTATCGCAGCTTGTTTGGAGCATCCTCACATCCGGGCAGACATAAATCATGTCCCATATAAGAACGTCTGCATGTATTTTGGGGATCAGTAAAAGTTTCATTTACCAGCTTTGGTCTTCATGTGGATAGGCCCTCCTCTTGGTATACCAAAGCTCCTGCGGCAGATCTGCTGCTTGCAAATGAAAGACTTCCAATGTGGGTTAACTAGAAACATCAGGGTTCTGGTCAAGAAGCATGAAGAGGCTGCTTTCTGGGAGACAAAACAACAACATGTCCAAAGAGTGAAAGTGTGTTAACTGAAGAAGGACATCTTAAAAGTCTTTTAAGCATCTTACCAATCGGGCAGCTGTTGTTTTAACTCAAATAAGTCTAACAGTCACTTTTGTATCAAGATTGAAGACCAAATTTCCATGTTCATTGGCAGCTTGACCCCTTTGTTTTATGTAACTAAGAATGTCTCAGTGTGCAAACCCCTAATACAAAGTTATGGTGAACTGACACTCAGAAGAGGGCAGCCTGTGTGAACATTACTTGGCAACAACCTGGAACACTCTGAAATGCGTTGTTGTTCTTTTGTGTGTCAGTGACCATGGAGAAGTTTGCATTGCACCTGAAAGGACATAATAAGAAGGAATGCAAAGGAAGTGAGGCCTTGCCATGACACACGTTACTGTTTTCTCATAAAACCAGTGGACCTAAGAATCATTTGGTTTGGTTGTTGTTGTTTTTTTTTTAATCAAGGGTTTATCCTGATTATACATGTAAAGAAATGAAGAGGATATGTTGATATGTAGCTTGTGTGCATGTGGTAGGATTTTCACACACAAAAATGGGCACCGGCAGAAAGTTGGGCTACATACATCTATTTACCACATCTGCATATACAAAAACCGAAATACAACAGCCCCATTCATGCTGCTTACTGAGGTGCATTTTGCTGCATCTTTGCTGTGTTTTGTGCTGTTTTTAGCATGCTAATGTGAACAAACTAGAAAACATATCGCATAGCAGCATGCAATGTTAGCATAGCATGCAGACGTTAGTATGTACCATAAAATATGTACACAGCCATTGTGGCATCAGTCCTGTGGTAAGTCCAGAGCTAGTGTTTTCACTGTCGCCATCATGGCATTTTTAACAGTACGTGATGAGGAAAATGACCCCAAATTGCTCCTGGTACATTTTATAGGAGTGTGATTGTTAGATAGAAACCACTTAGATATAGGAAAAAAAAGTGCTTGTTTCAAATGAGATGTGTTGTAAAAAGCACTATTTAAGAACCAGTCCATTTATCCATAGTCATCAGAAATTTGTTTACGAGGGAGCCAAGCTTCATTTTCCCAAAGACTTGTATGTAACTGGGAGTCCTTTTTAAACCAGAGGAATCACCTCCTGCTGTTTATTACAAAGACTGCAGATTTAAAGCACTGGCCTAATGTTTAGGACCTAGAAGCTACACTCATACTGCAACATTTGTTTTGAAATATGGAAATTTGAATTTCAGGCACTGCTGAGAAGTTTGTAATCTGAACGAGTGTCTTGGTTTCGTAAGTCAGTGCCCCAATTGAACCACATTAATCTGAAATAAGGCCAGAATGATTCTTTAATCGCGTGTTTATCAGAGTCGTCTTCCATTCCCACAGGGAAGTGTATCATCAGATATAAAATGTTTGATATAAACGAGCAGCGTTCTGTGATGGATAAAAGCTTCTCACGTTTCTCTTTCGCTTTATTATATGGACTAAAAAAAAGATCCAATCAACTGTAGCACAGCCTCTTCATTTGTCATGTCAGCTCAGTCACATTCATATCTGTAATCGATGCCATTTTAATGAGAGTATACCTGACAGAGTTTTATTGTTTAATAGCAGCCAGCTTAGCAGATGTTTAGCACAACTATCCTCATCTTCTCTTTCTGCAGCTACATATCAATGTGAAACAGAGACAGCCAGCTCTGAACAGGTGTTCCTGCTCAGGAGTATGAGATCATGGCTTGTGAAAGAGACATTACACTGCTGTGTAGCTAAGATAGTGTCTTTTTTGCACTCTTTCTCTTCATGCTTCACTCCTTGCTTTGTTCATCTGGACTTCTGTCTGTAACACATCTTCTATCCCTTACTACTTCCCTTACATTAAGAGTAATGCCAAACCGTGACTGTCTCTTCCTTCGTAATGCAAGCCAAGCAATACTACTCCTCTTGCATTCTCATGCACGCACACTGAAAGACGCATATTGATTCAATCACTGTCGCCAAATCCATCAACTGAGTTATTTTCATGTTAATAGCATAGCCTTTATTGCCTCTACTGCCCTCCAAACCCAGGACCAACCTGTCCACTCACCTCACTGCCCACTCTGAAAAGCTGCAATTGTCCTTTAATTTTCAAGTGCCTCCAGGTGACCCCAGGACTGCATTGTTTGCCCTCAGCTTCGAGAGGGGACCCAACCAGCCACCCAGTCAGGTGCTTATCTGATGCAATGGACCATTGATCACCTTTTACCCCTGCAGTGAATCAGCTCTCTGTTAGCTGAGCAGAGAATCATCTACTTGGTAACCTAAAACTAAGCTAATATATTGCTACTTTAGCATCACTAGACCTTCACATGTTAGCTTGCTCCTGTTTTAGGCAGCACGTAGAGGTGGACCAGGTTCAGCTGCAAACAAAATGGGATGCTGCATCTTATTTAACTTGCACTGATGCGTGTCCTGAGTTCACAAGTGCGCCAGCATGTGCTGTTTCAGTACTTTGGGTCTTCCAAGCAAAAATAAACAGTTAATAGAATAACAATTTCATCTAGATAAACTATACAGGCCTGCTTTGAGAAATCCCACTAGCCATTCTGATGCAACCGTCCTCACCCCAAGAAGCCATCATAAACTTGATCAATCGCTCTTCATCTGGACTGCAAATATTTATCCGTTGCACAAATCCAGATTCCATTAAAGAAGTAAACATAAACATATTTCTTTCTTAAGCAGGCATATATGAGATTAAACAATGTAATTCTGACAAAGGGTTCAGCTAAGTGCCACCATATGGTCAATGGTGGTTCTCAGAGCTCCATTGTTAGCTGTGTGTACCGCATGTTTATGACAACAGCTTGGCAATCATCAGCTCTTCATTTCCAAATACACTGGATTTGGCTCTCCCGCCGACGCGGCCCGGCAAAACCCCTTACATTAGAACGGTTTGTAATTTGTCACAAGTGTGTCAGAAGTGAACTGATGTGTTTGGCTTTGTGGAAAACATCCACTGAAGGGGGATGGAGGGGGGGGGGGGGGGGGTGACAGAGGAACTGGTTTGTTGTGGGTGTCAGTGATACAACAAATGGATAGCATACGCTTAGATGACGTCCATATTCCTTTGTAGCTCAGTTTGTCGCGGCACTAACAGCCACATGCCTGAAGGGTGCCAGAAAGTGGGAGAGCTTTTTTTTTTTCTTTTTTTGCATTTGGCAAGGAAAGGGATTCTCACCGCTAATGATTTGCAACATTTTCAACTAAATAAATATCCAGTTCAGTGACCAATTTATGGAACACAGCTGTGGTTTTAGCTGTAGCCTCCTCATCTGACATCGTCCAGTTTGCCTGCCTAATCTGGTAAGCAGGAAATTAATCATGTGTTTCCTTGTTTCTGCAACAGCAAAAATACACGTAAACATCAAAGGAAGACCTGAGAAAATACTGCGGATGTTACATTGTAGCAAGCTATTTAAGGATTTTGGCAAATTTGAGTACCAAGTCTTACATCACACTCTGATCTTAAGAGACTATCGTAGCCCTATATGTATATAAGTATACCTCAGTAAGCACTGCAGCAGTGGCAGGGGGAGGGGAGGAGTCACACACCACTTGCTCTTATTTGTGTGTTAGGAAGCTCATTACACATGGCTCGGTCCATTACTGGTTCCGGACTTCGTGGCACCAAACTGTCTGCTAAAAAAGGGAAGGGGGTGAAGGCTATATCTTGGTCCCCTGTGCTCCTCTGAGCTGCAGCAGATAGCATCATGCCAAAAGCAGCAGCAGCAGCACTTAGACCCTGAAATGAAACCACTGGCACCCTCCCCCCTCTGCGTTCACCCCTGACTTAATTGGGCCATAATTTTACTGTATGCCACAATCTGGAGACATCCACCATGTGGGAAGAGAGAGGTGGGGGTGAACATGGGATCAGCAGTGGTTCCAAAAGTCCCATTAAAGGATTTCAGCAGCTTTCCAGGGTTCACCTTTTCATTCATTCACCCACAAATGTGGTGCCTTAAATCTATGTCAGCACTCTTCAATGTGATCAGAGGTTTTAGATTAATAACCTTCACAAAACCAACAACTGAAGTTCTTAAAGTGAGAATATGGTTTTAACATCAACCTGGAAAAGGGCGTTTAAACGGTTTCCCCAAATTCAGCGCACAAAGGTGAGCCCTACCGCTTTAAGGATGTGAAAATGGGTAAATAGATTACCATCTCGTCCCTCGTTGTGTTTTCACTGGAGTCCATCCAGTTGGCTTATTATCGAAAGAATGTGTGTAAACATTACCTCGTGAACTTTCGGGCAGCGGGGAGATACATTTTCGAGCACACATATATGCACTACTTTCACACTTGCACACATCAGGCAACATTACAGAAATTGTCACGGCTGAAAATACACAACTACGCGTGTGGGTTTGTGGACACACTGCCAGACCTGACATTTGTCATGTCATGTGTTACTCACTAATTTATTTCTCCAGCTCTTCCTCGATTTGGAAAAACATGAATGACAAGTAAAGAAACCCAAACCTCACACCTAAAAAAGGAATGCGTTGGTGACCAATGGGGGGAAAAAGCCGCTCCTTAATAGCTATTTTGCACTATAATTCTTTTATACGTGGTTAAAACCACAGTCAGATGCTCCAGACCAAATTTTGGTTAAATTGGTGTATTTTAATGCAGCCAGATAATTAACAAGGCAGTAAATTATAGTACAGTAAATGGGCTAGGCTGTTTCTGGACAACCTCTGTAGTTAATGGGTTTTTATACTATGCATTCTTTCATGGAAGGAATGTAACAGGGTCCAAATACAAGGCCAAGAAACACACACTCAATCTCCTAATGCCACTTTCTCTCCTTTACCTCTACTACAGAGTAGCATGACTACTCTCGCTTTCACCACAAATTTGAGTCAATCCATCTATATCTACAACTTGCAGATGTGCGCTTGTGTGTCAGTGCAGCCCATGCACATGTTGCTATTTGTGCTGCTTACACACAACACGTTGGTTTCTTTTATTGCTTACACATATTTCACAACTTTTCCTGCCTTGGAGCTATAGGAAGACCAAACATCCTCCATCGTAAATTTTCTTCCACAGCACAACCTGGAGAGTTTGCCACACAGGAAACCATACGCAGACACACACACACAGAATGGCACGCACAAACACAGACACACACAGGGCGGGATAAATAAGGAAGAGAGAGACAGAGTCATATATCTCAAGCGCAAATGAATATTTCCATTTTAACACCTGCTCCAATAAAAGCTGACAGTCACAGTGTTGTGTGGGTTTTGTTTTTTTCTAGGGCAAACTAGCATGATTACTTTAGCTCATTTATTTATTTAATTATTTCTTGCCAAAACATATAAGGCATTTATTTTATCCCCCCTCATCATACAAATCATCATCTTATCAATCTCAATGGATGGCGCTGTGTTTGTGACCGCTTCGCCGAGCTAATGGGAAATCAAATTTTGCGAAACGTCTTAAACTCATTGCTCATCTTCGGGACGCCTGCCCAATTAAATGGATTCAATTCATCAGGGGTGATTTATCCCTCCCGCACAAATTCATATTTACCTCAGCGGTGATTGATGAAGATCGTTATGATTATTCAATTTGCTCTAAATGTGCTCGTCTGACAGCTGTCTTTGTCTTCACAAAGGGTCTCTGTCTCCCTCGTTCTCTCTCTGTGGCTCTTGCGCTGTGAATTAATTGACATGTCTGTGAGTGGGAGTGAAGACATAACAGGGATTTATTAGTGTTCGTTTGTAGGCAGGTAGTGTGTGTGGCATGTAGTATCAGTTTCTTGCGTCCCGTTGTCTTGAAGAATTTTCTGTAGTCTTGAATATTTTGTGGTTTTGGTTTTGGACTTGAGGCAGTGGCAGACGACTGGACAGCCTCAGGAATTTGCGGTTGGCTCTTTTTGTTACAAATGCATGTTTCTGGAGCTTTCTCACACCAAGAAACTGGTGAGGAACCAGGGTTTGTATTATTCAGTGTTTACTTGGTTTCTGTTTTGAGTGTCAATATAGACATCCGTGATTAAAATGTGAGAGTTGTGGGCGAGAGAGAAAAAACAGCATTTCTTTTCAAAGTCGAGTTAAAGAGTATTTGCTTTTGTGACGACATCCATGTCGGGAAGAGAGATTTTAGCTGTGGACTCATTGCTCTCTGTTCATTATGTCCATTTTAGCCAGCTTATTTGTCTGGGATAAATTATAAAACTAGTCAGACTGGTGCCTGAGGCAGGAGGTTAAGAATAGGGGGTAGGCAAAAGAAAATCCAAAATACCCAAAACACAAAGAAATGTCTGCGTATTCTCTGCACCTGCATTAAAATCTCTAAAACATATACAAGTTACACAAAGAACACCCTCATATAAAGTTTGCTAGATGCAAAAATGAATGCAAAAGGTTTCCATGTACCAACTATTACCCACTTTTATAACTCCTCATATCCATCCATGCATATAAGAAGTTATACAAGCATTCATGCAAAAATAGAAAGAATGAACTGTTTGAACAATGTATGCATTCTGAAATAAAATGTGATTCCCTGGATCTTTTTACTTTTGCATTCCTTTCATAAGAATGTCTCCCCACGGCCATATATAAACTGAGGAAATGCTGTTGCCACGAAGTATAAATCCCCGAGCTGAGCATTAATTGCATGATTTAAAGCGAAGCGTTGAGGTCCCACACTGGCTCTGAGTGTACATTATACAGGCAGACCTGCACAGAGACGGGAAGACAGAAAATGTTGAGGAATGAAGGAAAGAGGTGTAAGTGAAGGTGGTTAATGGGTAACACCTACCTGATTAGATTAACATGTATCCAGAACCACTCCAGTCCCTTTTCCTCCTTTCTGTTGTGTGGAATTCCCATTTATCCCTCTTTTGACAGTTATATTATATTGCACATTTTATATATGACTGCAGTAGCACATGGCGTCCTGCGTCGTGTGACCTGGGGTATGAGTGGAAACAATTTTAGGGCCACAGGTGAATTCAATAAATAATAAAAGTAATAAGACTTGCACTTTTCCCATTGTCTGACCTGGCAAGTGTACAGTTTGTATGACAAACACGTTAAGGTAGTTTTGTTAGGTGATGTGTCAGTTTTATGGGAGTAAGGCATGCCTGATAGAGACTGTTAATGTCTGAGGTCAACAGACAATATATCAGCCTCTTCCCTTTAATGCTCCCTCATTTGCCTGCATGTGCATTAATGGGTTGGTATTCAAATAGCACCTTTCTACTCTTGAAAGTAGCTGCTTTCACCAATTTACATGGTGCTTTATTCTGGGAACTTTATGCAGCTTCTTCGCCTCATCCACAATCACATAACAATGGGGGAATCTGGGACAGTTTGTGGTTGAGGGGCACTTTGACACGTGGGCTGGAGAAGCCGATCCTTCATCCGAACCTGAACTTTATCATTGTGGTTATGAAACGCTTTGCAAAGACATGGATAAATATAACATACGTTACAATAGGTAGGCAAACTGAGATCATCTCTTTGTTTTTCACTACTGTTTCGAAATCATGTGTTCAGTGTCTTATTTCACCCTAAAGGGGCCACAATTTCCAAAATTAAAACAGTGCTGTATTGAAAGGGACAAGTAACTGAGACCATACACAACAAATTAGTTGTTTTTAAAAAAAAAAATAATAAAAAAAAAATCCTGAAACCAGAACAGCTCACACATCATTAGGATATTAGTTGAATTGGATCAAAGACATATTGAATGCTTAGCCTGGATTTACTTGGAATCACTAACAGGCAGGGTCACTTTTAACATGTACCTCTTCCCAAATTTATGATCTCATACATATAAAATTTAATGTGAATAATGCATCTTTCTCTTTTTACTCCACTGGCTTTACTTTGTAATTCCGGTAACCTATTTCTTTTTCTTTGCTTTGCTGTAAATCTGTACTTAACCAAAGAGACAAATGGAAAAACAATAAGAGTAAAACTTTCCCAGTGTGCTTGCTAAAGCTCTCTGGAGATGCTCTCTTGTCACTCGCACTAAGTGCAGGTCCTTGAAGGGTTCTAAAGCCCCAACAATCCACCATAGCCATGAGGTCTGGGAAGACCATAAAGTCTCTTTACAAGGTGACATGACATAAAAAATGCAGGGAGAGCTGAAAAAGAACTGGATAGTGACGGGACAAAAACATGAAAAGTTTTCTCATTTACTCGGTTTCATTCTCTGTCGTTTGTGCTAGTGCTCATATAAATATATATACACACATATAGTGTATGTGTGTGTGTCTAAGAATGAATATGTTTTTCCGTGTCTGTTTGAAGCTGCGTGGCTGGCTTGAATGGGTGGGCTGGTGGGCCGGTCCCTGTCTGCCATCACCCATGTCCACTTACACACACTCTGGGCCTCAGTGGGAATGAAGAGGGGATTATGGCTCTGACTGATCCTGGAGGGGTATGCACTTAACACTACTGTAAACAACAGAGCCATTTGAGTGGTTCACAACCAAGTTGAACTTTAGATAGAGGACAGGATCTGAGTCCATACAGAGATTTGCGGGCTCCTATGAAGACACTTGGACCAGAGATGGTGAGGAAGGAACTTAGTTTTGCTTTAAAGGTTTCCTGCAGTTTATTCCAACTCAGGTCTTATTTAGTTCTCCTGTTTTTGACCTGTTTTGTTTTCTCTCAAATACTGTAATCAACAACATAACAGTGACATGACAAAATTAGATGAAACACTCATACACTTGCTCATATGTATTACCATTGCTGATGTTGTATTTGTAGGAAAATAGTCCAAACCGTAACAATATCGCCCGAGCTGAATTACTGCTGGGTGGGTTGCGACTGTAAAGCCTTAAGGAAGCGATGATGAGTTTTGATGAATTGATCTTTAATTGTGTTAGATTAAGTCTAAGAAACTTGCTTGTGTTTTTGTTTTGCATCCAGTTCTCTGAAGTGGTCTCTGCTGGGCCCGGGCTTTTCCTCCTTGTGTTTGTTTTCTCTCCCTTTCGATTAGAGAGGCCTTGAGGATTCAACATAATGGCATTGCTCAGAGGAATTGGACGAAGCAAGGCTCTTTCCAGGGGATGGAAGAGCTTGAGATGGGGCTTAGTGATATTTTTTTGCGTGACAGAGGTTCATATAAAAGGATTTCGGCCCATAATTTGCTTGGCTTGGGCCATCTCCAGAAGGGCTAAGGAATTTTATTCTGTTGCAGGAGTTAGGGGATGGGGAAACACAGAAACTTGCCCCACTGAAAACACCCGGCACAATATGGTTCACATTTTTCTCCCTCGTACTTAATGTACCATGAATTATCTTGCTTTTTCAGATGAAGGGGAAAACTGATTCCTTTTCATGTGTAGCAGTTGTGGCTGAAACACAGCAGTGCGTGGAGGAGCATATGCTCTGCACAGACCTAATCGGAGCCTATATGAGTCTTGACTGCCAAGCACACAGGCTTTGTCGATCTCCCTCCTTCACCAGACTCCGTAGTCTTAGAATATATTGTTCTGGATCAGAAAAGGTAAACAAAGCCAATGAATGGGTGAGTCAAGAAGCCTTCTGTCTCTGACATGCTCCTTAAATGTGTTTGCAGCAACACGTAGTGCACTGATCATTCCCACTTGCCTCTGCTGATGACAGCCGGGGCACAGACTTCCATAAACATGATAAATCGCTTTTGATGATAGTGTCTCATCTCACACAATTGACTCCCCCCGCCCCCCTCTTTTCTTTTCATTATTTTGTCAAGACATTTTACATGGGCCAAATGCAACCTGAGCAGGTTTCTGAGTGCAGTTCAAACATCATTATCCTCTTCTTAATACGCCAATACAATCATCAACAAGCCAGATCACATTCGTGGATCTGTTTTAGGAGACTAAAGTTATTTTGTTCAGTGCTCTGTTTGTGTAGCTCAGTGTGCGGCCTTTCTCCTGTTCTCCCATGGGAATGATCCTCTGACTCTGGAGCCAAAGAATTTTTTAGCAAAGTACCAATGGTTTATTTTCGCAGCCCTCTCTGGTGTGTCTCAGCCTAGCGCCTAACCAGCTCAACCCAGCCTGGCTCCGTGCAGCTCACGGAGCAGTTCAGGAAGGGCTCGTCACACCAGATGGTAGCTCATTGTCTGCCAGCAAGAGGGTCTGAAGGCCTGGCTGCTGGCCTACAACCACAACCTCTGACAGGCGAAAGCCTCGGGCCCTTCTAAACCAGCACAAAGCACCTTTTCAGGGGCCCTCTCTCCTTTTTCTCCCCCTTCTCAATGCTCAGCCAGGGGCCGGCTACCTCATGGAGCCTGGGAGGGAATGTATTCACTGTAAAAACAGGCTGAAGTTCAATCTTCAGATTCATATGTTCCCAACTGTAGCAAAAGGATAAGGCTGGACAGACCAGTCAGTAATATCACTGACGCACACACAGGTTCAGCATGTAGAAGAGGTAGAAGCAGAGCACTAGTGTATTATTGATCAGCGCTTCATTGATCTGTAGTGTAGAGAGAGACTTGCTGTAGCAGATCTGACTCTCTAAGAAACCCAAGTTCTTTCTCTGAAAGTTTGAGAAATGGACGAATGTGTCATGCCTAAAGGAGATGGATTCTGACCTGCAAATGAACTCACAACACGCATTGTGTCTAAGTTTAAGCCAAAGACACACCTTGAACCATTTGCCCTTCTGTGCTCGTTTGCAAACCAATGTCAATGGCAAAGCTGCGCCTACACCCATCATTGTTTCTGTATAAAATTAAAAAAACAGCGATTCATAATGTTGCAACACTGCACAATTGGCAGGTGGCAGCAAACGCAAAAAGAAAGAAGCAAGAAGCTGCAGACCCAAAAGCCTTTGAGGTAAGTGATTAAGTCAGTAGCTATAATTATCTCGTCTTGCCTGGGCAGGACAGAGTGGGCTCTTGTTGTTTCTAAGCAGACAGGCAGGTAGAAAGGCATATCACTCACTGTACACTTTTATTTAATGACCTCCTTACTGTAAAGAATGAGAACAAGAGAGGGAGAAGTTTCCCTGTACCTGCCCCCAAACTTTCAGCAGTATGCAATCACGCAAGCCATATAAGTCAGAGAGACAGGGAGGGAGGGGGCGTGGGGGTAATTCGCCGGGAAAGAAAGAGCAAAGGAAGGGAAATAAGGAGGGAGACACAAACACAGGGAGCAAAAAGAACCAACAAACCATTGAAAGCATATCTGAAATTGACAAATTGAGTAGAGGGGGGTGAAAGGAAATGAACTGTGCTGGCATTCAGAGAAACAGTCGACTTGTTGTTAGCTAGGAAAGAGCGATGCAGGTGAAAAGGGGGAGGAGGGTCTTCGGGTGATTTATTTCCCTTGTGATTTATACCCCGTCCGTCACCATGGCATTGTCATGGTGATCATTTGTTATTTAGATTGCAAAAACAGTCCACCTGACAAAGGTAGGCGCCAACTTTTGCAGCTGACTATGTGCAAACTTGGTTGGAAGTTTTATGCACTACACAGTGTTGCTTAGAGCTTATTGCATATATATGCTTTGCAAGAAGAAATATTTCCATTTTGTTCTGAATGACAAAAAGTTGAATGTTGAAATCTTAATTCCTCCTTAGGAAGTACTTTTGGCTCTTAGTCATGCATGTGACAATTCTCTCTTTCACTCTTACCTTTTTGGAGAGTAAAACGATTCGAACCTCCCAGTTCTATCAATCCTGTCCTCCCTTCACTCACTTCCTGCTTTTCCTCCCCCTCGTCTTCTTCCTCCTCATGCGTCAAAGTGTGTGTCTGGACTCTTGGGAGTCATCGCTCTGACGAACTGCCCTCCTGAACAGTTTTCAATTAAACATCGTTTATGGGCACTTTTTTTTTTATTGGCATGGGTCTGTGTTTGCTCATGACAGCAGCAGCGCTGGAGTGGTTAACAACCCTGCTTATACACTTCCATTTATCTCCATCCAGTCTGTCTCCTGTCACGGAGACCAGAGGAGGCGAAACACTCTTTACAATGTACAGCCCTTTTTTTTTTTTTTTTAGTATGTCTTCCTGTCAGTAATATAGTGCATTTTCTGTTCAGCTGACATTATACAAGGAAAGAACAGGAGTTTAACTCTAAACCTGCTCATGCATATTTCTTTGAATTTTGCTGTTTCCTCTTTTTTTTGTTTTAACTTTTCCACATTACAGTAACTCAAAAGAACAAGACACTTCTGCACTGTGACTCTAGATTGACCTCGTGTCCCTACATACCCAGAAGTCAGTGATGCAGAAAAAAAAACAGAATAAAATGATGAATATACAGTAAACAGCTCTACAGAATGAACCACAGTTTTAGGGGACAAATAATAATAAGCCATTAAAATCACAGTAACAGGCCAGTAGAGGTGGGTGGATCAGTCCAAATATTGCCAGTAGATAGATTTGTTTTTACTCTCTATCCTGTCATTTCAGTACGTAGCCGACTGAATTGTGTTGAATAAATGTATTTCATGCACCATGACAAACATTTGAACCTTTTTCTGTTGACTGTCACGTCTATTTGATTTATAGCCTATAGCATTTAAACCACAAAGGTTGACCCAGACTGCTTTAGAGACCAGCACAAGTCTCCAAAAAACTGTCACGGCGAATGAGAAGAGCCATGTGGAAGAAATGAAGGAGGGTCCAAACGCAGGCAGTCGTGAAGGTGTGAAGGTGGTTTATTGAATAAACGGCAAAGGGAAAGTGGCAAACGAAGACAAACTAAACTATACTGGAAAACAACTGAACTACAGCGCAGAAACCAGAACACGAACATGAAGGAGGGCGAGCAGAGGCAGACGATGGTAGACAGCAGGGAACACACGGATGAAACATGGTGAATACACAGACGGACCAGCGACTACAAACACAAAAGACACGACTAAAATACACTCAGAGAAACACAGGGAGATTACACACAGGTGGGGGACACAGCTGGGAGTCATTAACGAGATGAGAGGTAAAACTGAACACACTCACATGAGACGCAGACCTTCACAAGAAACCAGGAACAAGAAACCATCACACTAAGATGCAGACTCGACATTGAGAGACAGACAGAAAATGACACATGGAACTAGACCAATACAAAGCAGACACAACCAAAGAACAAATCCTAAACACAAATAAACAGAAACATGAAACTCTAATAATAAACATCATAATCATTAACACAACAAGAAAACAATCCCTGATGCAAAATTAAACCAAAACATAATAAACTCAAAATACTGGGTCCAACGGACCCAGAACCGTGACAAAAACCCAGATTCAAAATACATGAAAAGCTTTTGAAAGGTGTGTTTTGTTGTGTTAACTAATTATTGTGGAGTAAGTAAAAATAATAATAAAAATGTGTTCAGAATTTGCAGATTGATGATGATTCATCTCATAAGTTATGACACACTGATCTACCTTTATAAGCTGCCTTTATAGGGTAGCAGTATCTGTAACTGTAGTTTCTTGGTATCGACTCAACTATCAGATTTTATAGGATTGCACAGCATTATAAGCCATTTTAAATCCTCATTTGTAATATCTCCACTAGAGATGGACCGATCCGATATTACGTATCGGTATCGGTCCGATACTGACCCAAATTACTGGATCGGATATCGGCGAGAAATAAAAAATGTAATCCGATCCATTAAATATCAAAAAAGCACCTCACAAAACTTGCTACACGGCGTAACTCGGCTCATAACCGTAGCACGTAGCAGCAGTATGCATCACGTGATAGAGCGGCTGTGTGTATTTGTAGCCTTGCTAGCAAACCAGCATTTCATCTCCGAGGAAGTTTTCCCAGAGAGAAGTAAAGCAAGTGTGTAAGTTCATCTCTGAATGTTTGTAAAGCATTCCCACGTTAAGCTTAACAACAGATATATGGAGGACTGCCTCTTCTCTCTCTCTCCTGCTGCTACTTCAATCGTGAAACTGCTTAATGATCAGCTGATCGGCTTTTCTGTCGCGAGTCTGTCTCTCTTCTTTGTTTTTGTCCCACTTTGCACCAGAAAGAGGAAACCAGCGGCTGAACAACAGCAGCACTATTAAGCTTGATAAGCTGTTGTTAGAATTTATTTAATATTACTTTCTAGACCAGGATTGTTTTCTACGTAGCTGACGGCTGTAACTGTGCAGGGGCGGATCTAGCAAAGTTTAGCCAGGGGGGCCGATAGGGCATGAACAGGGAAAAGGGGGAACAAAGACATACTTTTCTTTCTTGTTCTCATTTAAAATGTCTAGCTTTTAATAAATAATTATCTGAATCTTACACCCAAAGTTTTAATCTGATGTAAAATACATAGAAGTCCATTACTGTATATAGTAACTGTTAAGTCTAATATACCCTAGTAAGCTAGTACTTTTTCCTTTGGGAAGGTACCATCTGTGCAGTCTGCAATTCTGTTGAAGAAAGATGTTGAATCTATTTAATTATTCTTGAAAAATAATTTATTTCTGTGCATTTTTCCCCCTGCATCAAATTAAATTTGATTACATCGATTAACCATCATGAGCTGGAGGGTGGGGAGTGGTTCCCTGTTTTTTTTTTTTGCTGGGAGTTTGCAACCCTATTAGTTAGGTTGCTTGATATTTCTGCTAAGTACTCTTTAAAATACCAGAATAGGGAGGATGGAGCAGGTTTATGTTTATTAGATTGATCAGTGTTGCTGAACTATGAAATATTTTGGGCGCAGTGTATTTTTTACATACAGGTATAACAGAATAGCTTTAGTGTTGTTATTTATTTAAACTTGAGTATAAACTTATACAAAATGCAGCAAGATATTAAAAAAACGTTTTATTGATTAAAAAACACACTATATCGGATTCATATCGGTATCGGCAGATATCCAAATTTATGATATCGGTATCGGTATCGGACATAAAAAAGTGGTATCGTGCCATCTCTAATCTCCACTAACAAGTTTGCAGTCTGCCCAGACCTCTGATCTTTTGGATATTTCTTTATGGGAGAAGTATAGAACAACTGTAAGTAAGAGTTACACTGTACAGACTAATACTCGGGAACTGGGTATTTTAAATTGTTGCAAATCGAAAGTGCAATTGTAGTTATAATTCCCCCCCAAAAATCAAAACATCTTTGCCTTAGTCAAAGTGCACAGAATGAAAAATCCTGCCACTGGAAAACCCACGTTTGACACCTTGGCAGGTAATCATCAGAGTACGTCAGGGTTCAAGGCTTTTGATGTCACTGCTGACTTCATGGCTGTAAGACAAGACACTGGGGGATTTGTCTGACTGATGGGGTGAGTGTGATTGGCATCACTAGGCAGGGAACATTATGACTAAGCCCATTTATAGAACACACCCAGAGCTGTAAAATATGCCATATTAGCCCAGTGTAACAAACTTCACTGTTTTGGACTCCAATATAATTTTGCAAGTGCGTGTGAAACAAAACTAGCTCTATTTTCTGTAGTGGGCAATAATTAACCCTCTTACAACACACATTGTTACTCTCCTGACTCCTGCTTAGTCAACAAACACAAGTAAATTAAACTCTTCTGCAAGATGTTAGTTTTGGAGTTCTATCCCATTATCTTCCTCTAAACAATTTAGTTTCAACTCTTCTTTTTGCTATGATTACACTCCAAGAGCCGTTACCTCAGACCTTCAGACATAGCAGAGTCAGCATATAAACTAACTGGAAGTGGAATTTGTGAATTACAGATGCTCTGACACAACTGTGCCGTTAGCGAATGTTTAGAAGATCCCACGGGGCAACAAAACACACACATCCCACATCCACACGTACATGCAGGCACATACTCGACTTGTTTATCCTTCCATGCAGAACTAGACACGGTGCCTTGCAAGCCCTTAATCAAACACAAGTAGACCCCTCCCTCTCGTGAGCACTGACCTAGCAATGAACCATTCATCTGCTACACAGCGCAAATGGTAGGTTGAGAACTTCAGCCTTGTCAGCTACCTGGTCAATGGGAAGAACTTTACTAGAATATCTGCTTCAAAGGTTGGGCATAAAATAATAAGATTAAGTTGGTGGCGGAGAGCGGATGGATGCCTTCTACTCAAAAATAGGATTTTGCCACTGATGAGGCAAAGCTGGATTTTGATGAGTGGTGAGAGTGTCTCTCAGGATTAAGTTGTGGATATGGAGGTCACCCGCCCGCTTTGTTAAACTTTAAGTCAGCCACCGCCACCCTGGTAGCTGACCCTTTCTCCTCAATCCGGGTCGTTGGGGTCTTATCTCTTGTGGATGTGGGCTCCTCTGGCTTCACACAAAGCCTTATGTTGACATTCCAGAGGACCGAGCCTTGTGCAAACACAACGGGCCTCGCCAGATGGCTAGGCCAGGGAGAGCAGAGCAAGGTGAAGGACGCAGAGAATGAAGTACAAGGTGGAAAGGCAGAATCAAACTGAAAACCACTTTTACCACCAAAATGTTAGGCAACACTAGTAAATCATCCGCCTGTCACACTGCCAGATGGCCTCAATTTCAACCTCGTAGCAAATGAAGTGTCCTGTCCTGCAAAAAAACACCCACTTTCACTTTCACATAAAGGGGTCAGCTTGTGTCCACTGGCAGCGGCCCCATCTCCCTAAAATTGGTCAAAGCTAATATTTGAGGGTCAGTGGGTTAAGCTTCAAGACATTAGGCACCCGAACTCCTTCAGGGCTTTGGCCAGGGGTGATGGCTTGTTTTTATTGATGGAGGGCAAGAAAATACCAATGCTAGTTGAGTCCTTGGTACATTTTCACTGGATGAGGGCAGTGTGGAGTTTATAAACCATAAACATCCATAGACAATGAAATATCAGTACGACTCTAAATACAGATAATCTTGTTGGTTGTCATATAATTAATCTAGAATTGCCAGACAAATGCAAAGTTCATTTCTGATTACTCAAAATGCCTCTGAATACAGCCAAATAAATTCAAAATCAATCAGGGCAAAGAAATGTTTTTAAACATACCTGATATTTGATAAGTGCAAATTAAACATGAGCTCTAAGATTCATTTGGTTCCCAGGCTCTCAAATCACTGAGTTACTGGTAACCAAAATACTTATTTCTACCTACGTCACTGACAATGCATAAGCAGACCTGATAATGTATTTCTTGATAGAACATGCCCTATAGAAAATCAGATGACGTGTATTTGTTTCACATTAATGCTGTGACATCTCAGAGGGCATTTTGTCAAGTTGGAACAATCTAATCCTCTATTTGGTCTCCATGGAGTCCCCCCCGCCTCCCTGCCTCTGCAGCACAATAGGCAGTCATTCTGATAAAAGTCTGCAAAAGCCAGTGTGGATATCCGGCTGCCTTTCTCTTCTCTCTACCCCTTTAATGAGGGTGTATGTTGCTAAGGTTTATCCTGCCACTCTTTCTTTCCAAACCCCCTCCAGTCCTCTGTAGCTGCTTTCATCCCCGTTATTCTATGGAAAAAGAGGAATGTTTTCTGACTGACTATATGACTTTTTCCTCCAAGCCCTTTTCAGGTTCCGGAGACATGAGGGGACACGTCTGTTAGAGGAAGGCTTGGAACTAAAGTTTGTATTTTTATTCACAACAAGTTGAAGCTTGGTAACAGAGGAGGTGGATTCCTGGTTTATGTAAAACAAAAAAAAAATGCTTTAGTGTGTATGATGGAGGTTTTAGTCAATCTTCTTCTTCTTCTTTTTTTTTTAATGTTCATCCATCCACAAAATGAACTGTAGCAACTAGAGTTGGGTATCTTTCACATTTGAACTGTTACCAGTACCTACAATTTAGTGCCAGCACTCACCAGTACTTTTTCGCTTCATATTCTCTAAAATAATACATTTTACACATAACACCAGCTGCCTTGGTCACTGTTTGACGGTGTGTCTAATGTTGACATCAGTCCCTGTTCGCATACTGCAATATTAAATAGTAATGTTAGAGTCTTTGCCTTTGCAGGTTTGCTAATATACTGCCTGTTTCTGTGCTGCTAGTTAAAAAACATCAACCTGTTTCTCAGACAACTTATCAAACTACCTAACGGCCAGAAGAAGATGTGGATAGGGTGGCCGCACTTAGTTTCATCTTGATGACACGTGTGCTAACGTTAGCTGTACGTCTGTATCCAACATGGTAGACTCTTTACATTGTATATTTTGTATTTGACCAGTATTTCTTCAGATTGAACGTGTTGCCATGGTCAGCTTTGCGTTGTGTAAGATAAATATGTTGAATTGTAAAAAGTTAAACCACACTTAGACTTTCAGGATGCCACCATGCCGCTATTTGAGTTTGTTTGGTTTCTTGCAAACATTTTCTTTACTTTTCAAAGCTGTAAGGTGACTGGTGTTGTGAATAAAACTGAATTGAACTAAATTCAGTTTCAGCATGCATGCTATGGGCTTCCTCTTTTTCTTCCTCTGACCCAGGTGTACTCTGTACCCAAAAACCTAGTAGGTTTAAATAGGTGTTTAGTAGAACCGACATAATTGAGTCAGTAGACTAAAAAGTAAAAGTTAGGTACACAGTCCTGCAAGTAACTTTGGTCAGTAATGTTTCATATAGCTAACAAGTTCATATTTAGCAGTTAATTTTTCACTAAATAGTTCTCTGAATCATTATCGTAAGCTACTTTATGGTTATTGTTAATAAGAAAAAGTTAACACAGCATGCTAACAATATTCTTTTTAGCTAGCACAAAAGTTGTTAGCATAGCTGACTGTTGTTGCCTCACTGGGTTTTTCTATAACCCATCGGCTGTGTGTGTGCGTGCAAGCTAACCACTATTAGCCAAATGCAACCAAATTCACATCTGCCACTAGCAATCACGCTTGCTAATAGATCAGCTTTGATTATCTTACATCAAATAAGGTCAGACAACTGAATCCGTTGAATTAAATCTATACTGATAAGAATAAAATGGAAATCAATTAGCTAATCAGAACATTAGAAGGCTAACAGACTCTTCGGCTGATCAGAGTCAGACGGATAGAGACGCAGAGGAAAGCTATCAAGAGAATGAGGAGTCCCCTATTCATTAACAAAACTGCTGGTATAACCACTGGCACAAATCCAGTATCTAATTTGATCAGGTTTACTCCGAGTTTGTGATGAGCTCAGAGGTTTTGCATCTGGACAGCTTCTATCAGAAATGAAAGAGAAAAACGTCATCTGCCTGTTCATAGAGCCCCTGTACATTTGTGCAGTTTGTGTGATTTAATGGCTGACAGAGTAACAAATTCCTCTCTTTACATAGTAAGCAAAGAATCCAAGCATACCAGTTGTAACAGCTAAATCAACTCTACCCTTATCAGATACAAAGCGAAAAGATATTTAGGTCAGAGGAGAGTGCAGCTGTACAACACAATGTGCAGTGTTAGAAAAACCAAACAAAGTGCCACTTGCTGCAAAACTAATCAACTTCACACTGAAAACATTTTAAAAAGCCAAACATTGGGACGTGATATCTTTTTTTCCATCATTTATTTCGCAAATGTGGCATGAACACTTGCAAAACAACATCTTAAAGTTGGTCCAGTAAAAAAACAAAAAACAAAAAAAAATAAAATAAAATAAAATAAAATAAACCACTTTAATGATTTAACACTTTGTCTTTCAGCTTTCAATTCTGTCACGGAAATTTAAAACCTATATCTAGTCAAACTGAGGGAGCAGACTGCTGGTATGCGTTTCCAAATTCTTATGTATTTCAATCATATATAAATATCCAGTAATCTTATTTCCTAAAGCATTGCTAAGAACGACTGGATAGAAATGCCATTAAGATCTACATAAGAAAGGGATTAGCTGACTATAAAATGTACAGTTTTTTGAAAAATTTAACTTAATATTCACATTCATATATAAAACTTACAAAACCTGGATCTTTCAAACCCACTAAAAATAGTTTTCCTGTTACTGTTGAAAGATCATTTTAAATTACCATACATTTTTAATGGATTATTTATGTATTATCAGCATCATTAATGTCATAATTTCTTCCATATTATTTTTTATATTTTTTGATTCATTAAAAAAAAAAAAAAAAGGAAAAAAAAAGAGAACATAAGTCAATAAATTAACATGCTACCTCGGTCCCTGAAAGCCAATACTCGACTGTGTTACTGGGTGAGTGTGAGACAGGTGTTTGTGTGTATTAAAGTGTGTATCCGTGTGTGTGTGTGTGGCGAGAAACATAGAACACATAACCTGTTAGCACACCTGCTTTCAACTCATATAGGGGGTGGTTGGGGTGAGGGTGGGGGTTATATCCAAGTCCATACAAAAAATAATTCATTGTAAATATATAATATATTTTTATACATATTTGAATATATTTACAAATATACCCAGCACTATACATTATACTGTGTATTTTTTTCCTCCGGGATAGTTGGGAAGGTTTATCAATAAAACTGAAAAAGAAATGCATTAATATTACAAAATAAACAGAAGTTTTGCTTTTTTTTAATATTTGCTCTCCACCTATTCTTCTGTTTTGTTAGTCGCAGCTCTGTCTCTTAGTCCATTTCCTATTTGCCGTCCTCTTCTGGTCCCTTGTTTTTTCCACAAGTTCACATGAACCCATACATTCTTCCAGGAGTACACAACAGTCTTGGAATGCCAGCCACTGGAATTGGACCACCAAACATTGTTGATTGCAAAAAAGGAGAAAAAAAAACACTCTGGGTATAAACATGAGAACCAAAATGAAAAATCTCTGTTTATATCAAGAGAGGAAGAGGAGAAGAGTCCCTTGGGAACATCACTTCATTCAGTCAGTACAAAAAGGCTTCTTTAAGGTCCCTATCCTCTCCTTTAAGACCTCATGTGAGCATGTCCTATATTTATATATAAAGTGTGAGCGTATGGCAGTATGAGAGTGTGACAGCAGCGCTGCCACCACCCAGTCCTGTCTGGGCCCATTAGTCCACCGGGAGCCACAGGAGGTGATGGGGAGGGCGGGTGGAGGAAATTTGGAGCGTGTTTTAAGACTCCGACAGGTAGGATTAGGGTAGGTCAAACTAGGTGGACGAGGGTGGATGAGGGCTCATGTTTTGACATTCCCGTTGATGTGCTGGTACTTGGGGAGGCAGGGCTCGTCCGGTAATGGGTCGTGGGAAAACACGGAGTCGTCGCCGGAGGAGCAGGAGCTCCGAGTGTCGGGGAAGCTGGGGGAATACTGCTCTGTTGGGGCGCACAGGTCCAGATACTCCTGCAGACACAGAGAGAGGAAAGGGAGGGTTGGGTGAGATCGCTTACACGCAGACAAAAGGGAAGGGACGCTTCGAAGACGTAAGAGGAAGAAGATCTAGAACAAACACAAGAATGCAAATTTCATGCTGAAATCCAGTCGACGGGATTAGGGACTTTCCAGAGCATTGGGAGAGCAGTGGAGTAGAAGAGTATCACCTTTATTGTGATATTTATCCAAACCCTGGGAGGACTTATGAAATGAAACAGAAAAAAATGCAATCTTAAACTGGATACTGTATGAAAATATTTGCAGGAATAATAGGTAATAAAGTGAATGTTGGACTGCTGGCTGAGCTTGAAGTTAGCAGGGCCGACCTGGACGCATTTTCCGTCCACCACAGAGTGGTTTGAGATGGATAGGATTTGGGGACAAGAGGATACATTTAGAGAAGGAAACTTGGGTACGGATGTGGCATAAACCTCAATCTCACTTCACTCCAAGCAGATCTGATATCTGACACTGAAGCGCCAGACATAAGTACTACAAGATTGTTGGAGAAAAATAAAAAAACTGGCAGAGCACAGCTAAATGAAAACGAAATAAGATGGAAAGCTGTTATTAATTTTTGACTTTAGCCAGCATTGGGAAGTTGTTTTGGTCTTTTCTGTCGGCCGAGGCAGCCTTCTTCCCCCCCTTTTTTTTCCTCCCAGTCTTTCATGGTTGTTATTGGGACAAGTTGTGAGGAGGAAGAGTTCTTGGGGTTTTGTAGAAAATGAGCACTGGCTTCCATTTTCGAAGCTCAACACGAAAAGGCTCATATTACTAAAGATCTCCACATCTGCCAGCGGTTTGGGGTAAAAGGGAAAGGATGGAGAGGGGGAAAAAAAGCAAGAAAAAGACGCTTTATTACATTTCAAAAGTTCAAACTCAAAGTGGGGCTTTGCTGGCATAAATTCCTGAAGCTCGAGCTCCAGAGAAGACGAGTCCTGACAGCTTTCCATCGACGGCCTCTTTTCAGGTCGGCACTCGGATATCACACGAGACAGGAAGGGGAATGGAAAAAATTGTGGGTCGTCATAAGGAGCAAAGTATGGATTTGATGATTGGGCAACTTTACTTGGCCGTAGCAACTATGTTAGGCCCGGATCAAATCATCTGGCCCCGTTTTTTCGGTCACTATTTAGGCCTTATTTCAATAATGTCGCGGCTAATGCACAAAAATCCTTATGCAACATTTTTCTGACACATGCATGCATTGGCAAGAGCGTAATTTGGTTTGGATGGAGAAGCTTGTGTATCATATTAATATGTTATTGCTATGGAATGCTCAACGCCCATTTGCCAGCAAGGTTTATGTAGTGTGAATTCTGACCACCCAGAAATCAAGATGACAGGGCTGCGCTCACCTCATTGGTGCTCAGGGTTAGGATGCGATCCAGATCCTCTACTAGCTGCTTGAAGGTGGGTCTCTGGGATGAGATGGCATGCCAGCAATCTTTCATCATCATGTACCTGAGAAAGAGATAATTATGGTCAATTTATTAAAAGAAAAACTCTGGGGATGAAGGGAAGGACAGCAAATTGTTTAGGGAAGTATACAGTAAGCTGCTCGCTCAGATTTCTCCATTATCAAAGAAAAAAAAAAAACTGCAGACATTATTTATTTTTTTCCCCACATTGTGAAGCCCTGCTGTTGATTAGAAACATGTCTCTCAGTGTTTTGGATTTATTTTAATACTATAATGTGTACTCTCTGTTTATCCGCCTCTGCTATTCCACCATCAGCCCTCTCGCTGTGGCACCGCCGCAGAAACTGTGCCATTGTCTGCTGACTGCAGAGGTCTCATTGTGAATGAGGACACTGATAGCAGACAGGCACAGCTGTGCAGAAGCCCGACTGAGTGGACACAGAGCCCCGTAGTCATGGATCTGATGGGAGACTGGGCTGGCATTCAGTCTCGATGCACGACGTGATGTGTATTTTGGTAGCAGCTCAGTTAGAGAATATGTGCTTTTCGCAGGAAAAAAAAGCTAAACTTACAGCTCGTTGGTGCAGTTTCCGGGCTTGTCCATGCGATGGCCCTCTTTAAGCAACTTGAAGAGCTCCTCAACGGGGATGCCAGGGTAGGGTGAGCCCCCTAGGGTGAAGATCTCCCACATCAGCACCCCAAATGACCAGCTGGCAACACAAGAATGAACATATATACACATTAACATATTAACCAGGGTGTTTAAGAATGACTAGAGCAGGAAATATATATCTGTGTAAATAGTGTTCCAGAATATGCAAGCCAGTACAAATGTCCTTAAGCTTCTAATCATTTACATACATAACATTTACTTGGCTATGGGTTAGAAAATTACAACAGTGTGACAGCCGTGGTGTCAATGCCCTCTTTCTGTTGTCCAATGACTCGTGGTTCAAACGCACTGCCAGTGCTACTCTGGCCCCGATCTCAATGATGGCTTTTGTTCCCGGCTGGCCAGTTGCACAGACTCGCATTGTCTGATCGCACCACACCAAAACAAACACTGGACCACCCACTATTGACAAAAGAGCCAGAAAAGACAAAAGAACTCCAGAGATGGCTGGTGACTATTAATTTTTAACCACTTCCTCATTGCAGCATCCGGTTGTTAAACATCATCGGCTTTCATGCTGCTGATGTCATCATCGTGTACCGAGCGTTTCAAATGAATCATTCGAGCAATGACAGCACGCTTGATTAATGTTCACCCAATGGCTGCAGCTATTGTAACGTGCAGACACATTCGACAAAACGCAGTGTGTGCACATGCATTCAGGCAACCACAATCTGTGTTAGTGGTCTAACTAGGCAAGTATGCACAGAGAGGCAGGTTGGGCATTTATCAGGATCTTCCATCTGTTTACACAACCAGCCAGCCAGGTTTCTTCTCTGCTCTATCACTGCACTTGTTGACACACTCATTTCTCCTTTCTGAGATTGTAACCATCGCTCAGCGCTTGTTGGGGAGAGCAAGTTTGTGTCTACTTGCAGTCAGCCATGACGTACCAAACAAAGCAACACGCTTGGGGTCAATTTACCTGACCTGGAATGCGGCCAGGTGGATCTGTATGTACTCCAGCCAACTAGATGCAGAATCTATACTTAAAAAACAACCAGTCAATAAGCATTCAGTTGGGTTTTTTTGTTCTCTATTGTTGAAATTTCTGATGACAGAATGCAGCACAAAAACCAGAGAATAAATTAATATGCGATTCGTATGCAAATATGAATACTCGAGCCCCTGAAAGCTGGACTGTAAAGTCCCCATTTGTCAAAACAACAGCACACGAGTTCAATTGGAATTCATGTATTCATTTAATCTGATGTCACGTATGGATCGCTTGTCATTCTGGTGACCGGCGTAAGCGCCGCTCCAACTGCACCTCTGAGAAAAAGCCAATTACTAAAAGTGAGTGATGAATTGTAATTAGCGGTGAGCTAATAAGCAGAACTACAGTGGCCACTTCATGACTGCACCCCACCCCCCTTTCAGCTCCTCCCCCTTGTACTTCCTAGGGTTATTGATTGCTGCTGTGGAACACGAAGGGCATCATGTGTACTTACACATCCTTATGTGCACAAACAATACACAGAGGCACGGACAGGAAAGAAATTCTCTATCAAAGGGCTTAGGCGGATAAGTGCTATATTTAGTGTGCTACTGCTGTATGACTGAAACACACACACACACACACACAAAGCCTCCCTTCCCAGGGGTCAGCATGCAAGGCATTTATCTAATTGCCACATACACTTTCTGCCGCCAGTGTCTGGAGTAGAAGCTTCAAACAATGCTGTCAGAACACATAAGACTCAAACACCAAAAAGAGAGGGACGCTCTCCCTTTGTTCTGTTTTTAGAATGAGTACTCTTGATCTTAAAAAGAGAGAGAGACAGAGACGGGTCAGCAATTCACATACCAGATGAATGAAAATAAGAACAGTAGGGGAAAAGGGGGGGGGGGGGGGGGGGGGTTATTTTGATCGTGGAACTGCTCCAAAATGATGATCCACATGTTCAAAGTGTTGCTGAATAAGGAAAGGAGAGTGAAGAGGGGATGGGAGGGGGTTAAAAGAGGCTGGATGCAGGGAGGATGAGGCCTGCACGGGGAGGCTGCACCATTGTTGCGTTTAGAGGTGCATGGGGGGCCCAAACAAGACGGGAAACTTCCGAGCAGGGCCGGAGGAGCAGGGGTGAATCAGAGGGGGAAGAGAGGAGGTGCTGGTGGGCTCCGGGTTCCTTCTAGGCCCTTTGAAGCCGGCCAGATTAGTAACACGGCATTGGCTCCAAGTCTAGCGTGAAATCCTCACTTTTGCCACAGACTGCCACTACTGGCCCCCTACAGCCAGTCATCCCCCTCAACCTAACACTCACCAACGCTGCACCCAAAAAAAAAAAAAAAAAAGCCATCTCCTACCCTCTGTTCCTGTACCCCATGAAAAACAATCACTCTGACTGCAGGCTATAGAAAATAGCTGTGACAGCATCTTTTACTTTATGATAAAGCTTAATGTACCACTGATGTGAGTAGATGGATTTTGGATTATTTACAGTGGTGGGACACAGAAACACTTTGTTATATACTTACACATCACTCTGGTGTGTGTAGACCCGGTCGAAGAGTGCCTCTGGAGCCATCCACTTCACCGGGAGACGACCCTGAGGACGGACACACATACACACACACACTCAGGTGAGAGGTCAAATAAAACGTACCCCTTAAAAGACTGCCGAGCTCTAAATTTCTTGCTTCATCAGCAAGAAATTCAAATCCCTCATGACCAGGAGATCTCATTACTCCTGGAAAAGCTGATATGTGGAAGTAGTCAAGGGAATAAGGCACTAGAGGAGCGACTGTCTAGGGGGGGGAATGGATTTCCCTGAGGAACGTTTACATTGTTAGGGCAATAGAGCTGATAAACAGGGTCACGGATAAAGAAGAGTTTATCTCTGTAGCATTGAAACACTTGCCGGGAAGCTAAGCGTAGCTGACAAGGCGACCTTGGTGAGTATATATTATCATTCAGACACTAAATAGGTATTCTTTAGATACAGATGCTGTGGTGGGCAGCACGTTAAATACACAAAATCTGAATTTACTGTAGGTTTTCATTCATTCCATAAAAAATTATCAAGCAATTCAATAAAAGGCTGATGTAAGGTGTCCCATTCCTGTCAGACCAATGAAGATTAACAGAAATATTAAAAGAATGCAGCACCACAATGATGCCTCTGTCTTTATTGGTCCCGTTTCAATCATTGTCGCATTTGCTTGCCCTAATCTTCGTCACCGTCAACATCATCGAATATTGTTGTTGTTGTCAGCTAGTTCTCAGCGTGATTGTGCATGCGATGAAAAGGCAATCATGCATATGAAATGAGGATGCGCAGGCAACAACGTTCTGCGGTGGGAAAGAAAGACACCACTGGGCCGCTATGGAGATGTCAATTACGGCTAAGCTGCTGCTCCCTCCCCTCTCGCTCGGTCTCTTTTCTGGGCTAATTGTATAAGTGTCGATGAAACCAAAAGAACAAGAGACTGAGGGGTAAACAGGCAGAGTCTCCAGAAGCACTAGATTCACAGGCCGCCTGGGAACCTGCAGCTTTTGCCAAGACACCAGCGGAGGAAACGGAGTGAAACAGAAAGATGAGGGAAGGGAAGGAACTGGAGCAAAAAGAGAGGAGGGTGAACTCATCCCCCGCTGAAGCTTTCCAAAAAGCATCCGCTGACACGCAGAGTACTTACATTGGTCGTCTTTTTATAGTAGTCGATGTTGTGGACATCCCTGGCCAGGCCGAAGTCGGCGATCTTCATGATGTTGCTCTCTGTGACCAGGACGTTCCTCGCTGCCAGGTCTCTGTGTATACACTGAGATGTGGATTGAGAAAAGAGGGGGGAAGGAGAAGACAAGAATGAGACAATTACCTCATTCTGTAAATAAAAAAACTTGGAATTTGGGATGGTGTTAAAGTGTCTGTGGTGCATGAAATCATCCAGAAATCTCCTGCACAAAGGGAGTGCTGGACTGAATAACACGACGCCACATCGACTACACAGTCTTCAACAAGCCTGGATCAGTAAAGATTCCTCGCATACCTTCACACATGTATGGTTGTACATATGCACTTTAGCATGTGCGTGCGTGTGAGGCAGCGTGCTCTGTCACATTCCAACAGTTAGAGGGAGCGTAATGCTGCTTTCGGCCAACATGGCTGCACCCCTATTGTGAAAACTTAACAATTCTTCTACACAGAGGGGCTTTTGTGGTGGAATGAGAGACAATGTAGGGATTTGGGCAGAGAGGCGGGGTAAGAGTTGTGTTTTTAGGAGACAGTATTCCCACAGTGAAGCGCATACAAGCTTCTACGTAAAACCTTTGTGGATACAGCACATCAAACCCTCCCTGTGCTGGCACCGAGATCTGTTTTGGCAACCAGCAAGCGTGCGATCGATATGAGAACAGGGCATTGTCTGTGTCTGTGCGTGTCCTCTCCTTACCTTCTGCGATGCTAGGTACTCCATGCCCCGCGCCACCTGATAAGTGCAGGAGACCAGATCTTTGAACGTGAGCTGTTCGTCTGAGACACGGGCGATGTCGTAGGAGTATTCCATGCCGGGTGGCCGGCGGGCTCGGAGGTACTCCCTGAGGTTACCTTTGGAGGCGTACTCGACTATGACATAGAGGGGGCCTGCACAAGAGACGGAGCCAAACAAGTGTTTGAACTTGAATTATTCCCTTTGACACAAAGTGACAAAATTCAGAGTGAATTTTAATGAAAAACAGAACATTCAGATCATAAAACCACCGCTTGCTTCATGGAAATTTCTGCTCAAAAACAGTTGAGAAGGGCTGTGTGAGAAACGCCATTAAAGCAGCCAGTCTGTCCAGAGCTGCATTTCAACAGTTATGTGCATTTCCAAAACTCAGAATAGCCAATTCTTTTTCTTCTTTTCTTTTTCACAGTAATTGCTCCAAACACAAATCTGTATATGAATAGACGATTCCTGTTGCTTTGCGTGCAGCTAAACAGCCCGTGTGCACAGAAAGGGACTACGCTCACTGAAGAGCAAACCACTGACTATCATGTGATGACAATGTAGCTTTTTATCATCTGTTTTAGTGACAGCTATACTGGAAACCTCAAAGAATTTAACATTGTCCCCCTGAGACTAACTAAGCAGAGTAAGGCAGTAGGTTTTTAGTATTGTTTTCATGGGGACTCAACAAGTGTGCTTAAGGACACTAAAGGGTCCTGTGGCAAACCTTTATGGCATTGTACAGAAAATCAGCAAACTCATCTGCATGTGCATGCACACTGATTCTCCCAATCAATGCACTCACCATCTTGTGTACAGGCCCCCAAAAGGTTAATGATGTTCTTATGTTTGCCGATCATCTTCATCATCTCCATCTCTGACACCAGGTCAGACAGGTCTTTCTCGGTGGCGTCATCTAACGGCAGAAGAAGTCACATGTTAAAAGGTTGCCACGAGAAGGTCTGAAAAACACACACCCCATATTCCAAACGCCCCTTTAACCCTTTGGCTCAGGACTAAGGAGCTGTCCCTTTAGACAGCACCCTGTTTTTTAGGTGCGTCTGATTAAGTGCGGATGACAGACAATGTCGGCTCGAGTTACAGCAGCGAGGGAAGCTCCCCACAATGACTACAGAGGCATCCTTTCAGCACCAGGGCAAGGGAGGAGAAGGAATTAAAGACGTTCAATCTGGATTCATTATCTGCTGCACAGGCTCCTTTTGTCGTGGAATTGATTGAGCAAGTAGAGATATCCCAATAGCCAGACTGGCATTGCCTGCATTCCACTGCACCATTACCGTATCTGGAGTCGTTTTAAAAAAAGCAGACGTATACTGTCGAGGTCGGCCCAATAGCCTGCTGCCATGTCTGATCTCACCGTACCCCGCAACCTCAAACCAACCCAGTTCCCCCCTCCTCCTGCTTTCATTAATCTCAGCAGTGGTGCTAGTGTGACTTACTTCTTTGTGTGGGTGCTGACTGAGCTCCAGCCAGCTGCTGCTCTGGGGTCAGGTATGTAACCGCACCCTAACCCTTACCTTCCCAACCTGCATCCCTCTAGCTGTCACTCAGCAACCACCAATAACGAATAATAACGACAGCCCCAGGCTCCACCACGCACCTTTAGTGAACCCTCACTGGAGCATAAATCACCTATAAAATGTTCTCACCTTGCTCGGAAGACAAGACGTGTACATCTTATCCCCGCGGTCTGACACACAACGCTACCGAGACTCACTTACCTTTCAGCATCTTGACTGCAACAGTTACAGCCTCCTTGGGTTTGTCCTTATCGATGCCCAGGGCCTCTGCCATTACGACTTGGCCAAAACAGCCCTCGCCAAGGGGTTTGCCCAGGGTCAACCTGCAGCCACAGAAGGAGAAGCAAGAAGGAAAAATAGACAGGAAGCTGATTAGCTGCAGAAAGGGAGACAAATGCATGAGGCTGATTTGTGTGCACTGACTCACCCACAGTGCTGCAGTAAACAGGTTAGAGTGTGGGAGAGAGACTTAATGAAGCCTGGCACAGAACCAGCTTGTCAACCTCACCCTATCGGTTTTGGGGTTTTTTTCTCTAGACTGCTACGTTTAAATCAGATTGTGTCTGTGTGAGTGTTTTACTGGCACAGCGACCGCAGCCTCTGCCAGGTCAGTAGGTAGGAAGGCAGACGTGGCTACGATAATCGTCTGATAAAGTCAGGGAGAGCACTAATTTCTAAACTGTTTACCCTCTCTTGGCATATTTCAATATACACTCTTCTCAAGTCATTACACAGAGCCTACTTTAGCCTTAAAACATTGGCCTGAGAAGGATGGAATTCTTCCTTTAGTTTGCCTTACAGGTGCATGTTTCAAAATCTGGTGTTAAATTTAATGTCCAAACTCTATTGCACTGATTTATCAATCAGGGGGAGAAATTCTTACACAGGCTCTTTCATAGCTTTGCATCAGAGCTGCAGCACCAATCAGACCACTGAGCTGGTAGTGTAGCCTCCTGTCTGTTATTTGATTGACAGTAGAGGCCCTTACCTTAAGGCTCAGTGTACAGGCTATGTAAATATTCAAACTGGGACATGAAAAAAGCCTGTGGCCCTTATGTAGTAACACAATCCTCTGTCTGTCCACACTCAATGACAACCAGTCTGTCTTTCCAGCCACACAAATTCAATGTTATTTTTCCTGCACACAAACTGCAAACGTTAGCATTCCTAAGCCTTCTGCAAGCCCAACGTGATCCCTCGGGCGGTAGGATGACAAGCAAGGAATAAAGACTCAAACAGAGGCATGCATTTATTCAACCCAGACAAAACAACTCCTATGGTTGCTTCATCTATTAAAAAAAGCAAACCTTCTCAGCAGAATGCCATTCAGCAGCACACACTCACAGAGTCTAATATGACATCAGAAATGTTTTTTCCCCCACTGATGACTGGTGCTAAAATCTTTATTTATGATCCAAGTTTAACAACTCATTTTAACAAAAGACAGGCCTCCTTTCAGGCTAACAGCTTTGGATTTTCATTTTTCATTTCAAAACGCAAGGCCTCGAGACAGCTTTAAACTGCTCTAACCTTTGCTGTCCTTTTAAATCCACCCTAAAGCTTATCACTGGCTGTAGTTACTGTGACTAACCGAAACCTCAGCGGTGCTAATTCCTCTGGTATGAAACCGAGCAAACACTCCTAGCCCAAACATGCAGATGAAAGCTGTGAATGCTAACCACTAATTAACACAGCTTCGCTCCTTCTCAACAGAAGCATGTGTGTGTGTGTGTGTGTGTGTGTGTGTGTCACTACTGGTGAGCAAGAGTGTGACGTAGCAGTCGTTGTAATGATGAGGCGGTGTGCAGCGTGCCAAGTTCAGGTCATTTTACTAAAGCACCAACAGATGAGCCAGCAGCCCTTTATCTCAGCTACCACAACTGTGCTTTAACAGTTAGTCATTAAAGTCTGCACTCTGCACCTATAAAAATGATTAATCTGATCATTTAGCAGGTGAGATCAAATCAGATAGAGGCTCAAAGACGGCCCCAAAAAAGTATTATGCATACCATCAAACAGTTACTGCACACAGGCTCTGAATCCTTAGTGTTTTTCTGAATACCCCCTTTCAAAAGAAAGCAGGACTGGGTAGCAGATCAGCATTTTCAGGTGTTTTTTGGTTTATGCAGGAGCTGAATTTGATTTACATAATTGTCTATTTGGCATTTTGTAAAGTGGTGAGACATGCAAATAAGAACAGGGAGTTCTTACTTGCGTGACACGAGCCTAATCTCAAATTCTTTTCTGAGGGAAAAAATAATCAGTTATGGTTTTCCTTTCTTCGGGGTACAAAAACACCAGTAAGTAGGAAGGATAATGTCTGTGACAGGAAAAGGAAGGATATTTCTCACCTGTCTCTAGGAAACTCCCACCGCGGATCCTCAGGAAGGTCGTACTCTGGGATTGGCTCATCGTGTGCAGAGCTCCGCCGTGTCGTGATGCGCACCAGAGGTGTGCTAGAGTTCATGGAAGAACTCGAGTCTGCTGAGACCTGCTGGATGAAAGGGGATTGGCTGATCACCGCGGCCTGGATTCACAGATCAGTTAAACCTCCGAGGCATCACTAGAGGAGTAATTGAGGCATGTACGACTGACTACTTTATTTACAAAATAACAACATTGCTGGGAACTCTGGCGCGTCAGCACAAGTAGTATATTTGGGAATTCTACATTTAAGGCTTTGGTATTACGATAAAGTCGTTCCCAGAGCCGGAGATTACATTTCAATGATGATTAATTGAGCAGCAACAGTAATTTTGATAAATATGTGTTAAATGCTCAGCTTCGCCACCGTCTCCAGGGCTCATCTCTCCTCCCTCCAGCCTAACCTTACCTTGACACAGGAATCAGTCTCTCTGCAGAATGTAATCCAACACTTTTTGTACCTTTTGGTTTTCCTTTGAGGGAAAACTGTGGCTCATACACAGGGTAAGAAAAGAAAAGGGGGGGGGAAGAAAAACTGTGGCTGCAGTTTCAGGCAGCAGTGCTAACTTGTACAAAAATGCACACCACCTAAATGAGATCTGGAAGTAGATTCTTTAAGATACCACATCAGTTGTAATCTTTGTGTTATTTACAAGTGTGTCAACCATGTATGAAAGCCCTGAGAGGCATGTGAGAGAGAAAAAAAATGCAGTAATCAGTTTTGATCTCACGTCTTTGCGAGCTCTGTTGCTCTTTATACGACATGCTTTGGTCTTTTAAAAGAAATGGTTATCATAAAAAGACAAAAAAATAGCATGTTTTTTGTTTGTAGGAGAGAAAACTATGTAGCTCAGATTGTGCCACAATGTTTTTCCCCCTCACCTCTTATTATTTGCTATGCTATTTTTTCAGCATTACTCTATATCAGGGGTTGTCAAAGGTACAGCTGACAAAAACGATCCCATTTGGTCCCTTGGACTAGAAGCGTGAAAACTGCAAACAATGGGTCCCAAATTTAGGGACTTTTTAATGCTTATTTATTTATTTTAGTGGAGAAGCATTGTGTGTTGCAAGGTTAAGTTCATGCAAGCCAGAGGTTGGAGTCCTCATTAGTTTTATGATGTTCTTACTCACAAAGAAATAACCCCTGGCCTGCTGGACCACACCAAAGGTGGTCAATGCAATGAGCCATGCTGACACATTTGCTTGACTTGCAGCATGAGTGTTTCTTTGTAATGCAGTAAAGTGACTGAATGTGAAAAAAAAGTGCATTATTATAGTCCGATTTGTAAAAGAACCAGTAATTAAAAGTTTATTTAATAGATTATTATGCACTGGCTGTGCATATCCAACCCACTGGAGATTAAACTGGCCTGTAAGATAAGTTTGATACCCCCAGTTAAAACAACTATATCATCTAGACTGTCTGTTATTATGTTTTGTGTTTTCAGCATGTATGCAATGTGTGTTATTCTCCTCTAGAGGTGTAAGATGCCTTTAGAACTCTTTATCTACTTTCTGTTACCTGGCGGCGCAGGGGGATCTGCTTGGTCAGTTTGTGAACCGCTGGCTGGCCACCAAAGTCGGGCTTCTTTGCAGTGTTCCTCATGCGGCACACCACCACAATGCCCACCATGCAGGCAATGAGGAAGACGCCCGCGCAGTATATTGCGATCTCCACGTAGTCTGGGGAAATGGACTCGGGAGTTTTCTCAAGGGCTGAGGAAAACAGAGAAATGGCAGCGAGGGTGAGGTGAGGCGAAGAAGGTTAAAGGAACACTCTCTAGGATTGCTCACATACGTGCTCTCCATTTGCACAGACAAACACGGGTATCAGACAGACAAACACAGAGACAGATGCTCTGGAGGTGACTCATGTATAAATGTAATCACCATCAACGAACTATCTAAACAAAAATTATTTTGTTGCATATCCTCTCCTCTCTATTTTTCCCAGCATTCCCAGTTAAAAAAACAAAAGAAACTCCGTACAGGGCTTAACAGTCTAAACAGACAATTAAATCTTGACTCAGCCAGTCTAACCAGGCCTGCATCTGTCTGCATTCTGTGCTAATGTTGGAGACACGCGAGCACAAACCCACACCCACAAACGGCGGAACAATGCACGCTTCACTTCAGATTGCAAAAGGGAAAGCGCTGTCCTATGTGGTTGTGTATCGCCTGAACTTCCTGTCAACAATGGTCTTAGTTTATATTTGAGTGTGTGTGTGTGTACAATATAGAAACAGACTGTTCCATAATGCATAGCCTCCAGACCACAAACAAGGCTTTTGTACAGTGCAGCCAACCAAACTGCCTTTCAGCCAGCTGGAGGTGAAGCTACTGTACATGTAGGAACCTTTCTTCAGCCTACTTTGTATCTGCTGGTCCAAAAACCACAGCGCACACACACACACACACACACACACACAGAGGAGTTACAGCCTTAAAGGCGCCAGCCGTGCAGATAGAGCACATTGAGTGTAATAAATATTGCATATTACTCCCAGAGGAAATAGCCTGCTTGTGATCATTATGCGGTATTGTTTACAGACAAAACGCAAACTATTATCTTGTTACAGCCCTAATGATGGTTTAATACTGGCTGTCTGTTGAGGGCTGCCGACAGTCAGCTACTCTCAGTGACATTTAATGTCCACTGTACTTTTTGAAAGGAACTTGAGCATCAATAATCGCCCGTTTAGCCTGGAACGAACTCGTCGACGAGTTTTACGTTTCTCATCCTTTGGCATGTGTAATTACAGCCCGGACATTCAGCAATGGACAAAAATAGAGGATTTAAAAAAAAAAAAAAAAAGGACGTTGATAAATGACGACGCACACAAGCATAAGACATTCACTGTGCAGAAGTTGAGAGCTTTGGCTCTGATAATTGAGAAAGTCAAGCCAACGTGAAGCGAGTGTTGAGCTTTAACTTTCAACCTTTATTTCAGGGAGAAATAAGGGTTTTTAAAAGATTCCAATTATCAAAGCCAGAAGGGGGTAAAGTACAGCCTGAGGCATAAGGGGGAAAAAATGCTAATTTTGTGGCACTCAAAGACTTTCCCCGAGAAGCAGGAGACAAACAAGAGCGACAGAAGAAAGGCAAACCTTCCCCACATTTTGGAGTCTACAGATACTTGAACTTTTGCTGGAGCACACCAAACCACCCTGTCATCTGCTGTGAGCATTCAGCAGCTCACCAGTCCATATCATATTATAGAATACAAGCTCTCCCTGCTTTTTGCAGTGCATTGCCTTGGATGATGGCCGCACTGGCTCCTAGCCATAATCTGCTATTTGAGTTGTGTGAATTAGACTCCAGAGGGAGGATTTGCCTTCCAGAGAGATAATTGCAATGACACAATCCAATCATTTTGGAGAAGAATGAGAGCGGGAAAAGAGAAACAGAAGACAGTACATGGGTGTATATACCTGGAAGCACCGTCAACCAAGCAGTGTGATAGGAGATCCCAATAGAATTACCCGCCAAGCACGTATACTCCCCAGCATCTTCAAATGTTACATTGGGCAAGTAGAGAACTTCTATCTCCTTATCTGTGGTGTTAACACCTGCAGTCTGGAAGAGGAGGAGAAGAGGAGGAAGAAAAGAGGGAAGGTGAAAGTAGAAGAGTCAAAGAGAGAAATAAGGACGGAGAGAGAAAGAGAAAAAAATGAGACCCCACAGCACCAAAAGAGAAATCAGAGGAGCTGGATAGTATCCATCGTTGCAGTTCCATCTAGAGGAAAGGATGTTGGGAACACTCGGGGCTGGAGAGGACAAGGGGACACAGATGGAACCCAATATGCCACCAAATACATGAGGAAAACAGAACAAGTGCACCAGAAACAAATACCCAAAAGGTTCCCATCACCCACAGAACCTGCTAAGAAAAGGCAAGTCTAAACCACACATTAGACACATGCACAACACAGAGCGAGCATGGAGAACACTGCAACTCCATACATCACCTTGACACAGCTCGCACGGAGAAAAGATGCTAGCTGTGTCAATTTTGATGTCTAGGTGTGCAGGCTCGTCCAGTGCTTCCATGGTCTCACCATTCCCAGGTAATGACGGGGGGTGGGGGAACAGCTATTACACAAGGGCGCAACATAAAGGGGGAAAACGGACTGTGATACCAGGACAACCAAGGGACCCCCAGCAGGACCACCACAGCACAGCAAGTCAGGATCGAAGCCTATGAAACCACACCGGAAGGTAGGGAGGGAGTGTAGGCGAGTCAGGTCTCATAGGTTACCTGTGATGACAGTCAGCCAGCCCGACTGGCTGACCTCGCCTATATAATTGGAGGCTTTACAGATATATTCTCCAGCATCTTCTTCTGTCACGTTGGTGAGTGTGAGCACTTCCACGTCTGAGCTGTTAATGCCTGAACGCTGCAATCCACATACACACACATTCTTAGACACGCACATCAAATGAATGAGCAGAATTAGTCAAACATCACGACTACAGCTACTGCATATGGATCTGCAGGAGAGAGGAGAAAGCAGGAATCCCCACGGATAAAACCTGGCACTTCATCGGGGGAAAAACGGAGTTAGTTCCTTATATGACTGCTGACATTCACCTGGAGTCACTGGCAGAACACCACAACAGAGGGAAGGATTTTTCTTTACGCAGAAATAAAATCTAAAAGGGGAAGTGAGGCGACGTACCTTTAACACTCTGACATAGGGGTGTCCATCTATGCCTAACTGGCTGCCGTTTTGAGTGATATGTTTTAGCCACTGGATGTGAGGTTGCGCATCACTGTAGACCTTGCAAACGAAACGGGCATCCTCTCCTACGTGGACAGTGGTGTTGGCCGGGAGGCCGGCCTGAAGAATAGGCCGATGAGGAGACCGCTCTGTCGAGAGAGAAGAAAATTAGAACGTGTCTAAATGCCTGCCACTTCCCTTTAAGAGTCTCGTAGTTAAATCTGATGTTTAAGAATGTGAACGTTGATTTGTGCTTTATGCACTGTGAGTGTGAATGGTTTTTCGGAGCAGCCCAGGCAGGTATAATCATGGTGATCCCAATGTGTAAATCTAAGAAGCTCTTGAAAGCTACAAACAAAACAAAGCGGAGTCTAAACAGTAAACAGAAATCAGGTAGAGGAGGACTTTTATAAATCGAGGCGCACATTGGGGGTTAACCTAAACTATGTGCCCGTCTCGGAAAGCGGAATACCTTCATAGCGCCCTCACATCTCGACTTATCTGCATTCTTTTACAAGCAAACATTTGCCCTGCGAATCCAAACAGAGCGAGACCTGTGGAACAATGCCCCCTTTCAAACACCACCGCTATGAGGAGCCCACCAACCCCCACACTGACAGCAACCACCCGCTGCCACTAAACTCTCACACACGCACAAAGTGACATCACCGAGCCCGGGGCGCCGCAGCGCCTTTCCAAAACAAAGCCTGAAGGTAACTGTAGTGAATACGTTTGTGCCCGTGTATGTATACGTGTCGGGGTTCGTCACAGGGGATGGTCAGAGCGTGGAGGCTGGGAATTAGAGAGAAAGAGGGGCGAAAAAGGGGGGGGAATAATTAGCAGGGTGAGTGAAGGAAAGACGAGGGATCGACAGATGGATAGCGCAGAACCTAAGAGGTAGAGACTTCTTCCATATGTCTGCATTTGTCTCCACGCTCCACCTTTTTGACATCTGTCAGATCAGATCAATCCCACCCCTTATTCCTCCCTCCTCCCCCTCTGCACATTCCTAGAGCACGTCTTGTTTATTGTCTCTCTTTATTTGCCCCCATTTTCTCTCCTCTCCCATACTTCACGAGCCTCCGCACCCTCTCGATCTTTACAAAACAGGGAGAGGTGATCGACTTGAATTTCGTGCTCTCTTTGTAAAACATACCGAACAGCATTTTATGAGGCAATTTTCTTTTTTAAAGAACTTTAAAACCATTTCAAAATGTGAAACAATCACACGCAGAGGAACATGTTGGCAAGTCAAAGGACTTTTTCTTTCTTTTTTTTTCTTTAAATGAACTTGAAACTTTATTATAGCTGTGCCAAATCTGGCTGGAGCATTTAGAGCTGCATAGCTGACTACTTAGACTAAATGACAGAATATGTGGTGGTGTGAGAAAAATAGGCCACGTAATGATTTGGGAGAAACCCGCAAACAATAAAAGGCTGTGGAGCTTTTCTTTCTTAAATTAGAAAAAGGAATATCACATATGTGTGTGTGTGTGCGTGCAAACTCTTAGATCTGATGTTGTGAGGACACAAGTCTGTTCATGCTGTCACATGGAGGAGATTTGGCTTTGGGAAGTTCCCATTGCATAAATCATAAAGATTTAGCATGAAAGGTCAGTTTAAGTTTAGAATAAGGTTAGGGTGAGAGTTAAGGAAGTAGTAGTTATGGTCAAGTCTCCAGTAAATGAACACAAGGGATGGGAAAGTGTGTAACGCGTGGTTATGGGTCTAGAAGTTTCGCCATCGAACTTGTACAAGAACTTAAAGGAAGGAAGCAGAAGACATATTTGGAAAAGAAATTCCAGTAAGCAACAGAAAAATAAGCCAAAGTTAAGTTTTCTCTGTATCAAAACAAACGAAGAAGCAAACCCGCATTCATTTTTAATGTGTTGTTGTTACCAGGGTCACAACAAGGAGATGGCATTCCATCGTGTCCCGTTCAAGTCTGATGAACTTTGGGTGCTGGGTGGCTTGGCACACAGTGACCTGAAGGTCAGGGAGGGGCTTAGGAAAAACACAGCACAGGAGGACACAGGGCTACCCACAAAATGTCACACAGCCACCCCGATCTCTTTTAACTCCTCATTTCTCCACTTGCCATGGCTGTCACTTTGCAACCCTTTCTCCAAAGCCCAGCTTGAACCAGAGCAAACTGGCTGCTTTTGGTTTTAATAGCTGATCATGCAGGTCATTTGGACAACAAAAAAAAAGACAGATAAGAGCAGCATTTTCTGTCCCCGCTTCCCTTCCCTTCCTTTTCTCTCTCTCTTTCTCCCCCTCTCCCCATTCTGTCCAACCAGCTATAATGGAGTAAAATGAAGCAAGAGGTTGCAGGGGGCAGTGGCTGTGGAGCCAGACATGGAGGGGGTTTACTGCTCTGCAATAAAACAGAACAAAAACAGAAATATGCAGTCTGAAGGAGAGCTTGAGCTAAGTGCAGAGCGAAGCAGAGCAGGGGGCCTTAGTTGGGGAGCATTTGCGCCCGTGTGTCGACCTCCACATGTTTGTGTGCCTGTATGTTCACTTTTGTGCTAAAAACTCGGGTATTCGATCTAAATCTGATACAGTGAAAATAATACTCATCATTACCATGGAGGCACTAATAAAAAGAGCGTGCAATTACGGCATGACTGCTAAAGATTAGTGACAGAGCTAGAACCATAAACTACAAATGCATGAGTGTAGCACCCTAAATTTTCTTCTTCATGTCCATTCTGATTATTTGTGGTTTACTGACTAGGCTGCAGAAGAATTACTATGTCAGATCAATTCTGATGCGCAGCAAAGGCCAAAGGAGAACCGGTTCAAATCAAATTTAAGAGCAAAGTTGGTGTGCGCGCTTGCACAAACACACAGGCTTACACTATCTACTATCTTTATCCCACTCCCCTTGTTGTCCGCACAATCGATTTTGCAAACCGAGCAGAAAAACAGTCTTTGCTGTCTTGCTCCAAAGGTCAGAAAAGGGGGTTGACTGAGGTGGGTCTGAACCCTGTAATACTGCTCAGCCAGCATTCTGTTGTCATCTGTTGTCTGTTGTTGTAAAATCATTCACAAATCTTTTTACTGACTTGTAAGTTGTACTAAATGACAAGAATTTGACATTTCATGACATCATCATGGGCCAATTTGTAAGAAACATGAGTAGGTTCAACATTTTTTTTCTTGCAATTTGCATTAAATTATCCTTTAAATAGACACTAAACATTTGTTTTAGCTTGCTGGGACTGACATATCAAGACAAAGTACAAAAACAATCTGGCTTCACCTAGACACAAAGATGGGTATCGTCTGCACAGAAATGAAAATGTATGCTATGCTATCAAATGATGCTGCCTTAGGGAAGCATGTACAGGTCCTAGTACAGAACCCTGTGGAACTCCATAATTAACCTTAGTGTTTGAAGAGCGCTCTCCTGTTACATGAACAAACTGGATTTTATTAGACATGATTTAAACCACTGCAGCGCAGTACAAAATATTGTGGTGAACGGTATCAAACTCTGCACTGAGGTATAGCAGGACAAGCACAGAGATGAGTCCACTGTCAGAGGCCATAAGAAGATCATTTGTAACCTTCACTAAAGCTGTTTCTGTGCTGTGATGAGCTCTGAAACCTGATTAAAACGCTTCAAATAAGCCTTTCCTCTGCAGATGATCAATTAGCTGTTTTACAACTGCTCTTTCAAGATTCTTCAGAATCAAGAAAGAATTACCAATACTATTAAAAGCAGCTGTATGCAATGATATGTCTGTGAGAGGTTTATGGGTATTTTTTTTAATTATTTGTAAAGAAATTCATGAAGTAATTACTAGTTAACGTAAAAGGAACAGAGCTCCGACTGTCAGTCTGGCTACAGTGCTGAAGTCTGATTGTTTTCTTCAATCACTGCTGAATAGTGAGACAACCAAAATAGAGCAATAAAATGTTTTTCAGGCCAAATGAAGATCTTCTACATTAGTGAGACACCACTCAATTCTTCGAGTAGTTTCAAAATCATCAAATGTTTGACTTAACACAAATTAAATATTGTTATATAAATTATTGATAGCCATATTAAAACTGTTGACATATTCATCTTTAGCTTCCACATTCCTCATTGACCTCCACCTGCATCCAGAGCGCACCTGGGCAATTCCACAGAAGACGCTCTATTCCCACTGTGAGAAACACCCACTGCCCTCCCCTTCCTCCATCCCTCCTTTGTTAGCCTCACAGGTGTACTTTGAGCCTAAGTGTGCGTTTTGTGTGTAGCACTGACCCACTACATCCAGGGTGTAGGTATGGTTGATGGATCCAAACTCGTTCTCCACCAAACAGGTGTAGTTGCCTTTGTCGGACGGCACCACGCTCTCCATGATCAGGGTCCAGTGTTGGCTACGCACCTGGGTAAAGGAGCAGTCTCTTGTTATGCGCAGACAGAAACTCACACAATTTATTATCACGTGCATGTCATTAAATACTGAGCCACTGAGCAGAGACACCGAGAGCTAAATGTGAAGACTAGGAGGAGAAAAAAAAAAGAAAAAAGGGGAGAACACGACAGAGGGGATTTGAAAAGAAGCATTAAAGAAACGAGACGATCCGGTGTGCAAACAATATTCAGGTCACATTTGAACAAAATGACTCTCCACCGTCACAATCTTTTCTTTATTCATGCAGATTACATACCCTGATGGTGAAAGCTTCCCAGTTTATATCACCGTCTAAGTTCCCAGTGCTCTAAGTACTTACACCGCAAGTACGCCTAACATTGCCCTGCGTGTTTCCACGTTAGCCGTCTACCTCTTCTGTCAACCACTGCTATTTCATTTAGTCTCCCCCATCCTGTAGTCAAAGCCATTTTAAAAACATACAGTTACTCATACGTATTTGCAAAAATAGCTTCACCTCTGTGTGGCATCAGCAGGTGTGAGTTGACAATAGAGTTTCCATCGGCACACTGAAGAGACACTGTAGCCACTGCTTGTACAGGCCTACATTTCACACAATGGAGAGATTATACTACAGGGCTGGGCTCAGGTACAGCTTTTGTCCTGCCTTTGTTGACAAAAAGAGAGAAATGAACTGTCCACGGTAGATTTGACAGCTTGACTGTGTCGTTTCCGTCACGTCGTGGCTGTTTTTTGTCCGTGCTGTAATGAGTGTGCTGAAAGCCTACGGGAAGCAACATTAGCGGCTACATCAACATTAATCTGCACCTAAACTTTCCCGGCAGTGAAATGTGTTTCCTCATAAACCACAAGTCATTAACCAGGAGCCCCAGACTCATTCAGCATCACTGGGTCTTTTCATAAATGAATTTCATAACTGTCCATTTGCATTATTAATGCACTTCATCAGTACGACTCCATCGTATACAGTAAGGGGATAAAGAGATGAATTTAAAGGAGAGAAAACAAACTAACCAAATTGCGTATCAGACTAGCAACAGTATAATCTACACCTGGAATCAAAGGTGTAAACATGCACAGCACGTGAATTTTAAATATAAGCAAGCTCAGCTATAACATTTGTAAATCATATTTCAGGTCAAAAGAATAACAAGCTGGAATCACTACGAGTCTCCAACCTAAAGCCAGTGGGACCTGTTCTCCCTGATCGAGTTACCTCAACATTGTGAACTCGTTTCAAAGCTGACGCTACCTACTTTCTCTATGCATTACTGTTTAGGAGCATTTAACCCTTACGTCCTGGGCTTACATTTCTAATTGTTGGGGGTATAGAACCATGTCAAGTTACAGTGAGAGGCTCTGCAAAGTATCCCGGTGAGAAGAGGCGCACGGATGAGCAATTCCAATTTCACACCAGAAACCCTGCCCTCGTTTCCTCTGTCTTTCCTCCTCCCGTCTCTCCAGCGAAGGGTGGAAAAGGGGTGAAAGGACAGTCAGGGAAGTATTGAAAGGAGAAGGCTCTCCTTGCAAATAAAATTCACAAAATGGCCATGAGAACCGCGGCCCAGAAAAGCAGCCAAAACCCAGATAGGGAAGTGAGTTGACGTTAGTAATAAAAATTCTGATCTATTAGTGTTTATCCTACCTTATACCCTCCCATGCGGTCCTCTTGGCGGAAAGGCTTGCTGTTTTTAAGCCAGCGCAGCTTGGGCTTGGGGTTGCCTCCTGCAGCACAGCGGAACTTGACTGTGTTGGCAGCTGGCACCGCATGCAGCTTCTTCTCCATCTTTGCTGATGAGGTCCAATACGGCGCGCCTGCAACCAGAGAACAGTTGGTGTTGAGCGAGGCTGAGATTTCCCAATAATGTCCTCGGCATTAACATTTTGGCAGTGGGACTGCAGACTGGCTAAGGCATGTACATTAGAAGCATTACTGCAAGAAGAGACAAACCTGAAGCATTTGTAAAACTCCCGGGGCTTTGGGAACCCCAAACCCCCCTCCAACAGAACAAAAACCAGAGCTCAACATTCACAGAGCTAAACAAAAACACACACTTTTCCTGCAGCCTCGACGGGGTGTTGCAGGGGGGGAAAAACATCGGCTCTAAGGGGAGAATGTGCCTGGGCGTTGCCAAGAGGGTAACTAGACCATCACATTCAATTTCATCTCATTCCACTTAGCAGCTTTTTTCCTCCCTCCACTTCCTCCAATTACCATAGCTGCCCTGTTTATCTGCCTGTCACTTGGCTAGATATGGACGGCAGGGCCCAGGACGCTTATCACCTTTTGAAAATCATTATGTGCCGTCAGGGGAGAAAATGAATGTCACATTTAACGAAGGATATCAGAGTTTTCGCTGCATACTTTTGTCCAGATCCATATCAACACCAAACTGACAACCGTTATTTCTCCTACTGAAATCTGTCACCGTGCTTGTGTTTCGTCCATTTGTCAGCTCCTTTTTTTCTCCCAATTTCAGTCACTCAGTCAGCTGGATTCCCCCGCCCCTCCTTTTTTTTTTCTCTGCACCTGGGAGGGTGATTGCCTAAGCAGATGGGACTCGGAGGGGAAGAGAAACTCCAAGTCAAACAACAATCCAAACGGTCTTCCACACCATCACTTCCCCCTCATATGGCAAGTAACAGAGGGAATACCCAAAGATAAGACTGCTACTGGTTCAAACACAAGCTTAAATTGAAGGAGACTATTCCCTGCACTCTCTTTCCTTCCTGCCCATACTATCAGAAGAAGCCACCAATCATTTCTCTGGCTTAAACAACCGGACAAGTCGAGCATACTTGGAAAGTACAGTCAGTAAACATCGCTCTTCCTTCCTGAATGGATGCATACAGTAAGTGCTCGCACTATAATTAGTCACTACCCCTTTCATCTTCCTCCTCACTCTCACTATCACTGCTCTTCTTTTTGCTCCAGCTTCACTTCCGCACACTCACCCTGTTATCACTCCATCCATTCAGACAGAGACAGATTAGGTGGAGACTAACCCATCGTGAGCCCGTCTCTCAAAACCGACCTCTGACCTCAAACTGGCAGCCGGTCAGAAGATGAGGTTGAGACATAAAAGGTGAGCAGTGCAAGTTTCCCATGCTCTCTGTCCGGAGGGGTAGCACTTCAAACCCAACAAGCCCTCAGATGAAGCAGATGAAGCCAAACTCTCGCTGGCCCAAACGCTTTGGCCTCCAGGAATCCCTGCCGCCCCCAAAGCCCTGCACATCCGGCTCCCCGCTCACGGCTGTTTATCCTTAGCTGGCCTGGGGTGAGCTGAGGTTATCTAACTCAGGCACTGAGAGTCAAGATTTTTTTTTCCTCTCTAAGCTCCTCTAGAGAGCTAAATCTGCAAGTGTCCCAGAGAAGTATTTCATTGTTGAAATGATTTCTTGTTAAGCTGCGATATCCTCCTGTTTACATCTGTGCAAGCTGAACAAGTGAATTTTTTAATGGTAAACTAGTACCAGTGCTGGAAAAATAAAATAGAAATCTGTCAAATCAAAGTACCTCTAAAATGTCAACTTTTACCATGTTCATATGGGTTCTTCACCAAGACAAATTTGACATAAAAGCATTCAATTTGTAATGTTTTTCTTGATCAAGCCAAAACTCTGTTATTTATTTTGACAACCTTTCATGATGGCAGGATCTCCTAAATCCAAAAAAGAAATATGCAACAAACGAACGAAGCTTCAAAGAGTTATTACATATGTTTACCACATGTGAGGAAGGTTTAATTCGATCTGAAAGATAGTGGCAGATCAATCGTCATCAGACATTGTTTAATCCTGGTTGGTTCGCTCAGATTTATGACATCAACTTTTCTTCAGCCGAGTCCCACCCAACAAGGAAGATGATGTCATAAGCAAACTAAAAACTGAGACGGGGAGGAGTTCCCTTATAAAAATTCGAAAGATGCACAACTTTTACCAAAGGGAGCACGCAATAAAAGTGAGCAATCATCTAAACAACACAACTGTAAACAGGATACAGATCTGATGATTTAGACCCGAGCTTAGAGCGAAGCTCCTCGTGGCTTTTCAACTTAATCATGACATCATCATCATCCCCCCCTGCCCTCCTTCCCTCCATCCACCACCCTAAGCCTGGCTCCCCTCACAGATCCCTGTAGAGGCTCCTCTACATCTTCTCCAATTACACCACCCCCCGCTGATAAACAAACAAATTTCCATCTTTTCTTCACTAGCATATGTTCGTCAGTCTTTTGTACAAAGTTTAAACAAAATGCTCTGTGTTGCAATGGCCCGATGCCCGATCCATTCTGAGCACTCCAGAAAATAAAGCCACGAATATAAAGCTACACCCCTCACTCTCCACTCTCCTTCCCTCCCACGCCCACCCTCCTCCTTCTCGGCCCGAGGCCAAGGCTCCACGCCATGCTCAGAAAAGAGTTGGTACTGATCCAACACCCCCCCCACTCCCCTGCCTCTTTTTTCCCCCTCTTTTCCCCCCCTTTTCTTTTAATAATAATCTTGGTTTTGAATTTTCAGAAACACACACGGCGAGAAAATGCAACTGTACTGCCAGAACAGCTTCGCCTTTGTTTTCAAACAGCTTATTACCACCAGAGTGGCTGGATCTTTTCCCCCTCCACCATTTTTTTTTCTTTTACTCTTGCGCGAGTTCTGCTTCTCCCCCCCAACCATCACCACCACATATTTAATGGATTTCAGGCAATTACAGTCAGCCCAAAAGTGGAGAAGGAGAACTCACGATGAGGCGCAGTGCATGTGGAGAAATGTAACAAGATGTGGAAGCCCTCAACTTTGTTTCAGCCTCCTTTTCGTGAGTGCGTATGCGATCGCAAGCGTGCAAATGCTCATGTGCAGAAACATGTTACTATCCCAGATACTCGCCACAAAGTTGGGTGAAGAACTTTCTCTTTCTCACACACATGCACGCACACACACACAAACCCATCAGGTGGGTAACTGAGTCCAGATGGGCATCTTTCATAATTGATGAGCCCAGCTGACTAAATGGCTGGCAGGATGGCTCCATGAGGCCTGACTACCTGTGAGACACAAGCTAGAAGAATGTAAGGAATCCCTGTACTCCCCTGGAGCGTCCAGCCTGAAATATACACACACACACACACACACAAATGGTCGCTCTAATCTCAGGAACACTAATGTATAGAATAGCAGCAATATGGCTAAAAGTCCAATTTGACAAGAGTTTGTTGTCACTCCCAGAACAAATAAAGACCATCCACTGTCTGTGCTGCTTTAATCATAATCACAGAGTCTCACTTGTGCTAACAAACTCTGACAAAGCTAAGTAGATTATTTCGCTTAGGGATTAAGCCTTTCTAAGTATTTGGCTATCACAATCAGCATCCCACACTTAAGTTCTGACATGCTCTTAGGGACTCTTCGCTATTTAACAGACTAGAGTACTCAAACCATGGCATGTGCTAATTTCAAAGCCCTTAAACTGAACTTTTTGTTATTTGATATGGGCAAATATGCTATTAGTTAATTGCTTTAGCCTTCTCTGCATCCAAAATGTGCATTTAAAGTGTCATGGAGACATAGCTGTAACTGGTAGGAGAATGAAGCTTCAGTTAACGATGGAACAAATGTCGGGAAACAGAGAAAGTTATTGAACGGAGAAGTTGGAAGATGTCAGATCAGTGAAGAAACGGGTTACTACTGTCTCTTTAAGGCATCTTGCTCAGGGGTGCCTAATCTACGGGACCTGGTGAGGAAAGGGAGAGCATCTCGAACTCATTCATACCCCCTTTGGTTTCCTCCCATACTCACTTAACTGCTCTCCATCCGCCCCAGTGTCCTCCGATCGCTCTGTATCGTCCTCATCATCCCCCGACGAGATGGCATCTGCACAGAGTAACCACGGTTACTGCCATCCTTTTTTGCACCCCATACACAGACACACACGTAGCAATTTCCATGTTACAACACTGCAACACAGTTTTAAAGGAATCAATAGCGTGAGGGCTTTTTTTTTTATATTAAATATGATTGTAAGTTACTGTTGTTATACAAGCGCACACACTATATATTGAGCTTCAGGCTGCTCATCCTTGACCACATCTACTCCATGGCCATTTCCTGGATCCACACCAAGCACAGACCAATCCTCTATCTCTAAAGTTCACATCCTGACCTGTCCTAACCTTGCCTGATCCCTGACTCACCTGTGACATTGACTATGAAGCAGACCGTGTCTTTGCCCACGCTGGTGCAGGCGTACAGGCCCGAATCCTTGGGCGTGGTGTCACGGATCTGCAGCACCTCCTGCTCTATCAGCGTGCGGTTGTTGTTGCCCAGAGAGCTGCCATCTTTGGTCCAGGTGATGGTCCCCGTCCCTGGCAGAGGGCAGCTGAGCTTCAGCACTTCCCCCGGGTGCACTGAGCACACCGTGGGCTTAGAAATTTGGTATTTGTTCGACGCCTCTGCAGAGCAGATGTGGGGAGGAGTGGGGTAAGGTCGAAGGGGATCGGGGGAAGGTGGGTGGGGGTAAAGGATGAGGAAGGAAGAGGGTGCACAAGGAGGAGGAGGAAAGAGGTGGGAGAGGAAGAAACAAGCCATTTAAGAAAGAAATAAAAAACACCAAAAAAAACCCAACGGATGCATTTAAATCAACTTATGCAGGAGGAGCAATACAGAAAAGAGGAGGCCCACGTTTCAAACCGCCACACCAACACATCTTTACAAACTCCCAGTCATTTAAAATGAGACCCTTGGAAACCTAGTTCCGTTGAAGTGTGCAGACGATTGGCTGTTACAGATTCAGTGCATGCAGTTATGGCCATAGCTGTGTGTGTAAAGGAGAAAGGAATAAAAACAAAACCAAAGAAAACAATCCAAGCTTTGCGAACAGTTGTGAAATGGACATCTTTGCGGTGAAACACCCCTCCCCAGCCATACATCTGTTTCAGTGCAGATGCCAAGCAGCCAATGTGTGTAGGTGAGTAGGAGCAGTGCAGAAAAATTTCTGCAGCGTTTAAAAAAAACAAGAAAAAGAAAAAAAGGGAAGGTAATACAACTCCAGAATGTCTGCCCATCAGAAAGGAAAGCAGCCAGAAAGGTCTAAGACGGAAGTAGTTGACAGGCAGGGGAAGTGGGAGGGGGGAGGCGGGGATGGGATCGGATGGTTGTTGTTTTTTTTCCTGTCTTGGCATTTCTCTGGTACTGACTGTGCACCTAAGCTACGAAAAACCTTGAGCTGGCGGCAGCCTGACTCTTCTGTTTTCCATCTCTCTTGTCGTCGTTCCCTTTCACAACACGGCCATGGAGGATCTACAGCTCTGCCAGATCTACAGCCTCAGCTCCAGCCAGCCAAGGCAGAGAGCAAGAAACTCAGCGCTCTACTCCAAAGTGCATAAAACTCTTCATTTCTGGGAGAAAAATCAAGCCTGCCTGCGAGTGCGTGTGCACACACTGTGTTCTCAGACTCGTACATCTGCACTGACGGAGCAAGATGAACGTCCGACATGTTTTTAAAAAAAAAAAAAAGAGAGAGAGAGAGAGAGAGAATTCTGAATTTCCATAGCTGAGACTGCACTCCTACATCAGGATCATCATGGATGAGACAGCGAGGGAACGCTGAGCAAACTAGGAAAAAACCTAAGCTGGGTTCTGCCGTATATGCTCAAGTCGATTCCAGTCACCCCGGGCACGTTGCAAACTTCACACACACACATTCATGCACACGTGTATGTGTTCACTCAGCTCCATTGCAGACTGATCTTAGTCAGTGTTGTTCTCTATAATGCAGATATTCACGAGTTTATGTCCTCAGTGGGAACAAGGTGAAAAATGAGAGGGACTAAAAAGATTCGAGGGAGGAAAGTCGCAACAATGGAAAAGCGTACAAAAAAGCCAGCGATGGTGGTATATGCAGAGCGTTTAGCTGAAGTCCGATATGTGTAATTACAGAGGCAGCGGCACTCCCTGCCTTTCCTGTACCTCAATGCACCTTTTCACCGACACCCCACCCTCATTATACACCTCCGCGCTTCCTATGTTTGTGTCAAATGTAACGTAAACCTGCACACACACGTACAACAGGAAGGGAAAGTCATTCCGCCACAAGCCTGGAGTTGAGGCATGTGCGCAAACCTCTTGCCCCTAGGCACGTACACACACACAGGTACGGTTCCTGCATTGTCTTGTTTTTCCCTCTTAACTCCTTCAAACCGGAAGTAATTAAACCCCCCTTTGGCACCCAGGGCCAAGTGTGTGGTCTGATAAGAGGTGGAGCTCCTGTGCTGATTGATGGGAGCTGTCTCCGCTACCATTTACAATGTGGTTTTCCACACTGGAGGCATTCAGTGTGATGTTATTACTGCTTGGAGGGTTTTTTTTATATCACAGGGATAGTTCTGGAAATGACAGAGCGATGGAAGAAGGGTACGCAAGTTTGGAAGGAAAAACAGGAAAAGGGAAGGGCAGGAATTTATCCATTTGGTGTGTGAGTGATTGGATTTGTCTTCATCATTTTCTTTTCTCTGCTGTGTCCATCTGTGCCCCTCCATCAGCTCCTCCTCCTGCTGCTCTTTCACCTCTCCTTCCGCTTTGCCCTCTTCTTCCTCTGATTACACACATCCACACCCACCACGACCCTGCTGACCTAACCTCGACCCTTCCCAAACCTGTTGACACCTCCAGCATACCTGATTTTTCATGGGAACCTGTGTCATCTAACCCCATGTAAACACACACACACACACACAGAATGCAGAAACTAACTTGTAGACAAACTAAGAAAATAAAGACACAGAACTGAATATTAAACATGTTATCTAAATGCACAGCTCCGGTGAAACACTTACTCTCAGCATGTGTACATGGACTCTTGTAGCCTCTTGTGTGTAAGAGCCGAAACACTTCACTGCAGATTTTCTCATCTCTGCAAAGTTTCATCCCCCTTCTGCACAACAGGAGGGGGCGGGAGCCTCTCTCTCTCTCACACACACATAGACACACACACGTTTTTCTCAATTTCTTTCAAAAGCAGCTTTCTCCTCTTCCCACCCTCTCACAGTCCTATCACTTTCCTCTCTTCTCCTGGAGCACATTTCAAACTCCATCCCTCTCCCTCTCATGCACAGCCATTACAAGTGTCCATCAGGTGGAACAGATTCAGCCCCTCTTATCCCCGCTCCCTCTTCTCATCCTCAGTCGCACCATCTTTTGCTGGCAATAATTAAAGTCTCACAATCTGAATACATGTGCATATGTGTGTGTGTGTGTGTGTGTGTGTGTGTGTGTGTGTGTGTATGTGTGGCTAAATGCAGCAAGCGATTCTCACCAAAGTCCCTTTAATGTCTGCTTGCCCATCTGTCCGTCTATCAAGTTGGCATGAGCCCCACAGAAATGTTGGTAAAAGGCAAGAGCAACATTTTTTTTCTTTTTTCCCTTTCTCTAATCTTAGGAATCGACTTCTTCAGAGAGGCACATTTGCCTCCAGGCCTATCTCCCCATCTCCTCCCTGCCTCATTCTGCAAAATGAGATCGAAGACTAAATGTAATGACTGCCATCTCAAAGGCGCACACTAAGCATGCATGGAGTCCAACACAGACACTCACATACACGTGCTCAAATCACATCATCTCCACTGCCCTTCTTACCCTTCCTCTTTTCTTTTTAGCCCTCTCTTCTTCCTCTGTAACCCCCTCACGTACTTAAATCCCAGGACTTTTCTCCCCTTTTTTGTCTCTACCCCTTTTCTAATGTCTGTGTCCTTTCAGATTCAAATCCCTCCTCTGCTTTTTTTTTTTTTTTTATGACAAAGGAGCAGCTCCGTGAACTGGCTCCTGCAAGCATCCATGGCAACAGCCCCTCCAGTTCGCTCACCCCTTCACCCCCTCATCAAGGCCTTCCCTGAACCCCACACGACCCCTTTAGCCCTTTGGACACTATGTACAACAATCTTCTTAGGCTCAACGTAGCAGTAGTGACCCTCAGAAACATTGCATTCATCTTGAGATCATAACAAGTCAGATGAAGGACACGCTGAAGCCAACAGTCACGACGATCTAATGATAATCTGTCAGATCAGTAGACTATAAAAACACTTATCTTATGCAAGTTATTTTATGTTAAGAAAAACATATTGAGTGCTTAATTCTTAAAGCTGTACAACAAATCAATGTGCTGCTGCAGTGGCACGGACAAGTTTGAGTTGTTTTAGTTTTCTTTTTAATTTTGATCCCTTTGTATTGTTTATTTTAATGATTTTTTTTTAATTGAGGTGATAGATAGTAATTCTGGGCGACGGAGGGGCTACTGAGGAGGGGTGGGGCTAATGGCAGAAAGAGTACAATATAAATGTATTGCATCACCCTAATCACATTAAATTTGCCTGTAACGCAGCATTGTTCCTTAACTCAATAATATCGTTATGGTTACCAATTAAGTGGTTAAGTAACCTTTTCAAAAATCTTCATAATGCGCAGATAACAACAAATTTGATCGTGTGTGTGAGAGGGGGGTGGGGGGGTGGCATGTGACCTCAGCTTGTGAGAGAAAGGACAAAAACAAATAACAATGTGATCTAGAACTTTTACACTTTTATAAGGCCACGGATCTTATATATGTGTCCTTAATAGGAAAGGTGGGGGTTTTTGCCGTCTACCACCTGAAGTACACCAGACAGCGCATGGAGGTCTGACGACACAAGCTGGCACAGGTAGCGGCTCTTCCCAGCCTCTTATCAGACAGCTGTGAGAGTGAGCGGTGGAGTGACATGCTATTTTCTGGCACATAAACCAAAGCAAATAACGCACTCCAACCTACAAGATTAACACCAGCTAACGGCAGGCTAGTAAAAGCCATTGTGTGAAAGCTGTATATTAAACCCAACTGCCCCCCCACAAACACACACACACACACCGACTGACACACTGTGTTTGTTTAGAGTTCAGTTCCATTGCCATCGCCACACATCTAAACCCACAATCCATGTCATTAACTGGCCAGCTGACAGTTTTACACTTTTACAGCTGCACTCCTACTGTGCAGATAGCACACTGCTACAGATCGGTTATGAGCAACACCTCGCACACGGATGCTCACGCTGAGACACAAAACTGTAATCCCATTTTGTTTAACATGTGCCGACTGTGTGACTGGTTTAAATGGGCGCAGCGTACATGTGAGAGCAAGAACGATGCAGCAAGAAAGGCAAGAGAGCAATTACATTCCTACTGTGGAAAAGCAACTAGTGTGTTGTTAACAAGCATCCATCCCATCCTTGTGCCTGTCTAGGCATCAAAGAATCTTCCTTGATGCATAATGGAGCCTATATTTATTTAACCGCTCGACTATTTTGAAGCGCTGCCTCCATGCTGATCAGAGCATTTTTGAAGAACACAGTCAGGCGGGGACGACGTGAAAGTCAAGCCAAACCATGAGCTGACTTTTGTCAGCCTGCGTTCCAGTGCGCCCGGTGCCACATTTATTCCGCATTATGTGCAAGAAGAGTGGCTTGAAAGAGCAGAAAAATGCCTGTGTATTTTCTGCCATTGTCATTCAGAGTATTTTAATCAATGTGCAAACAGAGCGTGCCCGGACAAGGTAAACGTTCCCATATTGAAGTGGCTACAGCGGCAACAATAAGCCTGTTGTGTGAAGACATTAAACAGCACGTTCAGTCCGCTTCTTCCATTGTAACAGCTACAGGTAGGCAAACTACCAGGGCCACCAGGGGTGCAGGGGCAAGCTGAGAGACAACACTGATATGCAATCTGATGAATCTAAAGTAATTACTGCTCCCACAGACACAAGCAAGGCTGCAGGGCAGAGGGGAGGGGAGCGGGAGTTTTTGAGAATTCTTAACCTTTCTGGGTGGGGTGTGGGGACGGAGGCGCGCGGGGGGGGGGGGGGGGGGGTATTCAAGACAGTTACGGTAGGTAGGACAAGTCAGTCCATCTCTCTCTAACATCTGCATCCCACAGGTGACTCCATAGTGTCCTGTCAGTATTAGTGAATGGAAGAAAGCAACAGACTGAAGAGGACAACACATTGAGTAAAATCACACAAAGGTGCTGTTGATGATCATTTAAATAAATAAATATTTGTTTGCAACATGCAACAGATAAATTGGTTCACAATCAGATAAGCAGACCAGGATCTTTGTGCCCTCTCTGTTCTTCTTCATGTGACCTCACCCAGGCCACTTAATCTCCAGTCACATGACTTCATCGCTGCTCAGCAGCACTCTGTAATCTCTCCATCTAAAGGAGAAGTCAAATATGCACAAATCCTCTTAGAGCTCTTCTGGGGGATTTTGTAACTCTGGAAAACTCCCCCTGTCCTCTCTGTGGCCATGTAGCGTAGCGTCCGGGCCATGTGGGGCTCTGAACTCACCGGCTTGGAGCCAAACAGTCTGAGACAGAACAACAAAAACAACAGGAGAGGAGAGCTCAGGCAGCCTCTCATCCAAGTAGGTAAGTTTGATACCTGACCTCAAGGGCAAAGGCCGAGAAAAGGTACAGTGTGTGTTTGTGTAAAGACAGAAGGACGGCGGGGGAGGTGGCTTAAAAGTGATGCTCTGTTGTTTAGCCTAACTCACAATTAGCATGCTGATTAAAGCCCGGGAACAAAGGACTTTGGAATGCGACTTACCATCCATCAAAACAACTAATTAGCTCGTCTCTAACCAGACTCCAAGACCAGAGACACAGAAATAGAGAAGCCTAAAAGAAAGACTAAAAAAAAAAGCCTTTCACTGAGATGTTTCTCAAAACTATATTGCTTAAAACAATTATTCAAACTTTGCAGGAACAGGAAACAACAGCAGTCGTGACTGGAAGAAAGCAAAGACCAGAACTCTAAATCTCAGTCTCTTTCCAGGCGAGAAGGTCATGTGAGAGATGCCAGGATAAACATTGTGCCACCCTTCTTCACAACTTTCCCTCCAAACAGAGACACAAACCAGGCTTTACAGCTCAAGTATAGCTCAGTGAGCTATGCACAGACAAGAACAATAAAACAAAAAGAGTGCGAATTAGAACTCACAGTGAGGAAAACAAGAGGTCGGCCATGCCGGGGTTAGTTGTTTCTCTTTAGTTTATTTATATTTCTCCCTCTAATATGTTGTCTCTTTTCCAATATTTCAACTTTTACTGGAAGTTAAATGAAAAAAAAACACAAACTTGTGCTTCTGCATGAAACTCCGAAAGTTAAAAAAATAAATAAGAGTATAAAAAATAGAAACTGTGTCACGGGCCAGTTCTGGATTCTTATCCACGTCAATGTGAGTAAATGACAAGAATTTGAAGGGAAGGATGCAAAAGTAAACAAAAACGATCAATAGGATGAAGGGTGGATTTATTTATTTATTTATTTAGTTATTGACAAACTGGTGCCTGCTCTTGAAAAACAAGGCAAACAAATGTGGCTCCCCCCCCCCCACCCCTTTCGTACCCCGTGTTACAGCCCCTCAATGCTTACCTTCAGGTTCCAGAGTGGCCTCCTCCTTGGTGGCAGTAAGGGGCGGCCGGGCCACGCTGACAGTCAAAAGGGACAGCAGGACAGCGGCCAGGAGCCAGGCCATCCCGCTAGTGGGGGACAGCGCTCCCCATACCCCCCTTCTCCACCTCCCCCTGGACACTGATCCCATCTGAGGGGGTCCGCCCAACCATCAACTGCTGCAGGGTTGGCCTGTCACTCACCGGAATTCACCCAATCACCTGGGCTGGGAGGTAAGGGGAAGAAGTTGGGAGACAGGTTGAAGAGGCAGAAGTGTGAAAGGCAGCAAGAGGAGAGAACAAGAAGACAGATTTAGTCAAAATGGTTCATCTTAATTCATAGATGCTCTTTGAGCCACGTCCCTCTTACTTCTTTTTAAAAAGTGAGAGACAGCTGAAACAACAGAGTCACCAAGTGCTTCAAAATGCTGTCAAACAAGCCACACCACAGACATACCGGAAAGGTGAGGCAGCCCACACAGAGCCGCCCCGCATCTACCTTTAGTTTTGATCTGTACGCACTGACATATATTTCAGAACACGAACTCAGAAACACCCCACTTCTAAATTTTAGTGTCAAATGAGCCGTTTCACTCACGTCCCCCAGACTTCTAGCATTTATTTAATCTCACATGAATCTAATGAAAAAAGGAGCATCACCTGTTCCACGTTCCCACGCTGCTCATTTTTCCCCGCCAAATTACTAATATTACGTTTTCTTTTGTAACAGATCGGTCATTATATGTTTTCAAAAGTCACTGGTGCAGAAAAGGCAAAGCAGCAGCCTGTGTGGCACCAGTTTCTCCGCTGGACACCGCTTATGCGCAACAGATGCACCAAACCTGTTGCCCGCGCTGTTGTGTTTGTGTTAATCGCATTCGTAAGAGCTTTTATTGCATGCCCGGGACTTGATTATGAGAGCCGTACGGTTTTAATTGAAAAAAGCGATATTGCAACATGGGGACAAACACACACATCGTTCCGTTTAGCCAGACATCTGCGGTTCAACCGCGGCGAAGTGTCTCTGGAGGTTTGGTTAAGTCACGCTTCCCTGAGCTCCTTCTCCTCCAGCTGGAAGTATCGATTGGTTTCTCCCGCAAAGACAAATGTAATTTGACTTTTAGAGGGCGAAAAAGAAGACGTGCACATGCCGAGTTATCTTTCATTCAACCGCTCGGGGGCGGGGGACTGCGGGACACGGACGGTGACCGCGCACCTGATGTCGGCGTGCATGCTTGTGTTCATCCCGACGTCTTAACTAATTAGAGAAATGCGCCGGTGTGAATTTTGCAATTAGAGTACCCAGTTCCGCATAGTGACAGCCCAGACTCATGAATTATTGATGAAAAGTAAACGAATCAGTGCACCAATCAAGTACTACTGGCATCACCGCTGTCTAAAAACTTCTGCAGGACGAAAAGAGCCCAGATATCACGCCCCCACCAAAAAAGCCTCCATGTGGGGGTGTTTTCGTGCTACGCTGCTTAAAGAGAGCAATACAAATACTACATTTTTCTACAGCCGTCAAATAAATAAATAGCCAACAACAGAAACGATTTGGAAAAAGAGAAAAACTCAGAAGTAAACGGGTATATAGTGATACGTGATATAATCCACTCTAAAACGGGACCCACTGAGAGCTCGGCCTCATACATGACCAAGCCTTCATTTAAAAACTCGAGCTTTCAATGAAATTTCTTGGCACTGATTGAATCCCCGATTGAAATTCAAATCAGTTGGCTTTTTCCACAATGAGGGGGGCTCATTTGGAGCTCCTCGGTGATTTAGGGCTCCGGCACCAAGCAGTGAAAAAACAACAGCGGTCACGGGGTAATTGGCACCATAAATGCAATGTAGAAAATTTACCAAAGTAATAAATAACCCGGACACTTGTTAATGGGCCCTAAAGTGATGATGCAAGGTGTTGTGTGGCTCTTCTCGCGTCTTAAATAAACAAAGATGAAGTTCACAGAAATAAGTTTTTATGTGCAAAAAAAGAAAAAAAAACAAATTGGGTTTCTTTTTAATGCATGCCAGGAAAATATGAAACTAAAATTTAAAAAAAAACTTTATAAAGAACTTTACGCACTTCGTCGTCTTCTGGAAACTCTTTTGGTTAGAAAACTGCAAGCAAACAATTTTCAGGGGTTTTTTCGTTCAGCTGTAAAAAAAATAAATAAATAACTGCACAAACCGTGGAAGCGCATTTCTACTATCGCGTATGGCAGCAGGAACCCTGACAGATGAGGCTCTGAGGACGCATTAGATTTTTTTTAATCCCATGCAGAGAACACTTACCAGGGAGGACTAAAATCGTGGAGATCTCTGTTTTGGCATGCACAGATAAGGGAGGAGAGAGCATGAGCTGAATCCAGAGGGAGGAATGTCTCCAATAATACAATGCAGCGGCAAAAAGGGGAAAAAAATCGAGGCGCTGGCTTTTTTTTTTTCTTCAGCTTACTATTCCACAATCACCCGGCATCAGCTCGGATCTGAAGATATATTCCAAACCCGACTGACAGCGTAGTCCAATGCCATGCACAGAAATCCGGGTTTACACGCGTTATCCTTCCAAAACACTTCGTAAAACCATATCGCTGTCCCCCCCTCGAAACTTTCCACCTCTCGTCACCAAGTTTCTTCCAAAGCGCAAAACACTGCCCAGTGTTCCCCGAACAGCGCACTTGTCAACTCAACAGAAAGTTTGCAGCTACCACGTACGTGGAACGAGTTCTAAAGGGCAGAAGAGAATAGTTGTCCACTGCAAGGAGAAAAAAAAACACCTCATAAAATCCGTGAATGTGCGTCCTCTCGGTGAAACGAGCGTCTCTCGCGTCTACTTCTTTCGCCGACAGTCTACACTCTGTTACTCAGACGCTTTGTCAGGTTTACTAGATTTTTTCTCCTCCTTACGTCTCCACACACACCGCCCTCCTCCTTCCCTCCAGTGCGTGTCATCACCCCCCTCCCTCCTCCTGTCCCGAGCACCCCGAGTGTAATTCGAGCCGGTGCCTGCACTGCTTTCGGGCCCTGCCTTCCTCCGCCCATCAAACTGCAGAGCTGCCTGACTGCCTGCCCCGCGCTCGACTCGTTCACACAGAGTGGGAATGCGAGAGCCACCGCTCCTCTGGCGAGCCGTCAGACCGCAACGCCGCTCAGTGGCCAAGACGTGACACAACGTATAGCCCATAGACTGTAGTGAAGCATCCCTGCAGACTCAGTATTAGAATATTCAGATCAGTTTCTCAAAGTAGAAATAGTGTACAGTGATTTAGAGCAAGAAAACTGAAGTCAGAATGAAAGATCGGCAGAGGTTCACCAAACTACAAAAACCATGTCTACAAATTGTGGAACAATTTTAGAACAATGTTCCTCAATATAAAATTGCAAAGACTTTGAATATCTCATCATCTGCAGGGCATAATAGGATTCAGAGCATGCGCAAAAGACAATATTTGATGCCTGTGATTTCTGGTACCTCAGACAGCATGGCATTAAAAACAGGCATAGAAATCAATGTATGACCTGAGGAACACTGCCAGAAATGGTCTGTGACCACAGTTCACCATGCAGTGCAAAGCCCTATGATGCAAAGAAGTGAAAGATATGTGAAAATGATCCAGAAACAGGACCATTTAAAATCCTTAAAAATTTCCAGCAACTCATTTCTTTGGTTCCCAGATGTTTACAGACAGTTGGTAAAAGAAGAGGGGATGCTACACAGTGGTGTTGCTGCCAACAAATTCTAAATGGCCTTAAAATGTCACATTTTCTCAGTTCCACACAGTTTTTTAGAGTTGGGATAAGAAAACATCACCAATATAGCAGTCCAAGTAATACTGATATATCACTGAAAACATTCTCTCTGCTTCTGAACCTTTACTGTTTCATACTATTGTGCTCATTTTTAAATAAGAGATCTTTTTCATAGCTCGTGATAACAACAATAATTTAAAGCAATAAGAAGTGAATCACAGTTTAAGAGAGGGGGAGGTTTGTGATATTCTGCAAGGCTGCGGAGTTTAGAAAAAAAACTTCTGTTTATAACTTTCCTATAAATGAACAGCTCTGTCTGCAGCTACCCGGAGAGAAACTGAAGGTCGGCCCAACAAAAGTTGTCCCCCACTGATTCAAGCTGTCTCCTGCATTGGTTCAGGCGTTCAAGTGCTCTGAAAGAGACACAGGCGAGGGTGGAAGACTCTAATCTCTGCAGACTTTTTATTTTTGTCTCGCTTTCACTGCAGGAGCCCCTTTTTTTTAAACAAGGGAGGGAAAACGCTTTCATTCAATTTGCACTAATAAGGCTTTTTTTTTTCCTTCAGCAAAAGGTTTGTCCTGTGAATGCAGAGTTTCTCGTCTGTTTCTCTCTCCTCTCCCACCTCTGCCTGAAAACCAGTAAAACCTTCAGATAACAGTGGAGCTGACAGGTTGGCTAGAAATACAGAGGGAGCAAGAGGTGAGGAAGGAAAGTTTGACTCATTTTTCAAGTGGCACAAAATACCCCCCACCGTTTCTCCCTCTCTGTGACTCTTTCCTCCCACTACAGAAGTCTATTTACAATCACCCACTTTATTTTCCACTGCTCGGGCATCCCACATTTGAAAGAAACCTCATCAAGCAGATTCTCATGGGGCTTTGACGGAGGACGGGATGGACTCGGTGCCCTGGTGTTGTGGTATCCGTCAACCTGTCATTGCCCCTCTTCATTTCCAATCTTTTCTTTTTTTGTTTTGTTTTTTCTCCCTCCTGTGCCAGCAACCACAGTGTTTGGACGCAGGGAAGGAAATGACAAGCTAGTAGCTTGTAATCAGCATGTTAGATGAATATATTGATTTCTCGTCATTGTTGATAGAACTCGTAAGGAGGTGAGCTTATTGGAATGGCTGCCCAGTGATATGTTAATGCCAGAACGTCTCTTATTGCTGTGAGAATTGAAGCTGCAACTGATGGTTTTGCTCTGAGCCAATCACAGGTCATTATGTTTACCTCATCCTGATATGCAAATCTGAGATGATGTGAGGGATGAATAACAGCGATTCCTGGATCACACCCAGATGTCCCATCTTTTCATGAAAGTATTAGTATGAAAGGCTGATGAGATGAACCGTGTACGTCTGCATGCTAGTGCAGATGTTAGCATTGTCACCTTACAGCAAAAATATTCTGGGTTCAAACCAGGTGCTTGGCTGGGATCTCCCTCCACAGAGTTTGCATACTCTTCCTGTTAGGTTAACTGCTGATTGTAACTGGTAACTGTAAAGGGTCTCTGTGTTAACCATGTGATGTATGGGTGAGCTGAGCGTGATGAACGTCGCTCTCCCTCAGGTCAGCTGGGACAGGGAACAGCCCGATCCTAGTTGGATAAGCAGCTCAGAAAATGAATGGGGCGTGTGAAAAATATGAACCTGGCAGCTTTTGAGAATAAATCACAGTATTAGTCAATTAAAAAACAACAAAAATAAATGCATAAAATATGTTCCCACAAGGGCTTTAAGAGCTCAGTTATTCAAATAGCATGTAGAAGTATAACAACCTTTATCTACTCTTTAGCATACAACATCACACATTCTGCTCTAAAATATCTGAATTTGTTTTTCTCGCACATTTATTGATTCGTGGTTTTCCAATAGCTGAGACAGTAGACTCAAATCATTTCTCAAGAAGACATCCCCCAGCGGTAATATGGACCACCGTGTGTTGTTGGCTGACCACTTACTCCAGATGAAAATCTCTACAGCTCCTTGATGGGCTGCTAGAAAAGACATTCATGCTCCCCAGAGGATGAATTTGAGATCCACTGCGTTTGAACGCACATCTAATTTGTTCGGCACTTTAGTTTATGAAGCAACGCTCTAAAGAAGAATGACAATTCCTCCACCGAGATGTGAGACACACTAAAAATAATCACTTCAAGTTATTGCTAGTTCTAGAAACTACTGACATATGGGGTGTGCTTAGCTTTTCACACAGAGTCCTGTGAAAACTTCCTTTTCTGCAAGGCTTTATGCAGCCTCACAGAGAAGCTAGCATCGCTGTGGGCTGTCTTGCTTTTTTTTTATATAGTTGCGTCTCGGGAATGTGTTTCTATCGTTTTCCTTTTTAACAATTCATGAAATATCGTGTCTCATAAAAGTCTATTTTAGGCAGCCACAGTCTGCACAACAAATCCTCACAGTGCTGTATTAGTGATCGCAGCAATGATTGCCGTGCACGCCTCTGCTGGAGTCAATCATCCATTATACGGTGTGTTTTTTTGTGTTGTTTTTTTTTTACTGCAGTGGCACATAGACAATCCACTCCCTCACACTGAACAGAGCCAGAGCACCAAACTCCTCCCTGTGTCCCTCTGAATGCTATAGAAGCGTAACAGAGATATTTGCCATTGAGAACACAAAACAGACTTGTCCTCCTTTCTCCCTCCTTGAGGGTCCTGCAGTTAATCATGAATGGCAGCGATATGTTATTGCAACTTCACTGTTCCAAATCTTAGCCAGAAAGACCCCTCATTTTTCTCCCAGTGTATCACTGACACTGCATAATTAAAACATCAAACATCAGCCGGGTGAGTGAGTCATATCCTGAGCAAAATATGAAACAAATGCGCGGAGCTATAAGTGTTGGGGGGGGATTGGAGAGAGAGAGAAGGAAGAAGTAAAAGCACGCCTCAGGGTCTAATTTGAACCATGTAGCTCCTCTGCAGCCGTGTGCCGATGTAAGAGGACCCTGACAGAAGGTGTGAAGGGAAAGTTTAGGGGGCATTCGAAACAGACAAGCAGTAATCAGTTTTAGGTGTGCGCCTGAAAATGTCATCATATCACATATGCCTTTTCTCCACCCAGGAGGTCAGATCTTAGCGCTGGACTCTCATACTGCCTGACTTGAGCCATCTCACGCTGTCACAGACTCTGCTTTTACCTCAGGAGGCATCACTGATACGCTATAATAACCTCATCTGGACACCCAGGCCTCCGCCGCCCTCTCCGCCTCCTCCTCAGCAGGTAACAGAATGCAGCGATCGAGGGGAGTGGATGGAGGGTCAGTTATCCAGATTCCTCACATGTTTCCACCTTAGTGCTCCAGAGTGTTTGGAATAGCTGGGATGCCTGCAGATTGAGCTCGCTGCAGAGCTAAGCTAAAAAGGGGGACGAGCAGACGGAGAAAGCTGGCGTTTCCAGCTCGGGCAGGGCGTTTGATAGTTTCGAATCCCTCGAGCAACGACGGGAAACGGCAAACAGGAGCACACTGAGCAGAAACATGTGCCCGCTTGTGCTAATGCAGCTTTACCTCTGATCAAAACGTCTGCTTCCCCTCCCACCTGACTGGCACCATTATACCTAATAAAAATAACACATGACTTTTTCCAGGGAGAAAAACAGAGAAAAGCTGAGTGGAACTGACAACTTTATATCTCGTACATAAAATGAAGAATGAACGGATCTTTCTCCTGTCTTTATAAGTGATGAGGCTTTCTCTCCCTCTCTTTTTGTTGTTGTCGATGTTGTTTTTACCTCCCTGGCTTTGTTGCTCTTTTTATTTCAACGTTCTTTGCTCACAAAACACATTACACTCACACACATAACTACAAACACAGAGAGCAGGTCACTCCAGCCATCCTGCATGACTCATACTTTGCAAGTCAGGGCTTCAGTCTGTGCTGACAGCGTTGAAATCAGGTTTGTTTCTCACCCCGAGCTGACAATCCTGAGCTAACTGCTGCTGCTCCTCACCTACGCATGCTGCAGACCAGAGCCAAAGATGGATTAAATTATGAAGTCACTAAGTAACTGTGTTGAGCATTGAAAATTACATTTTTTTTCTTCACATCAAGTCAAAAACTATCACATTCTTGTGTGATGTTTGAAATTTAAGTTCTTATGTTGAGGTGACATTACAGTGAGCATGAAACATTCAAATTCATCTATGTAATCTTTGCTGGACAATAAATATGCTAGCCTCGAGCGATAATCAGACAATATTTAAGTGCTTAAACAAAGTTATTTCAAGCTACTTAAATCTGTGACAAATGTAGTGGCAACAAATTTGTATAAAAGCTAATGTTTGTCATTTTTAGAGATGCTTGCTTTTCACTTGCTAGAGAAATTTATAGATTGACGCCACTCTATATTTATATGAAACCATAAACCCTGTGGCTGATTAACTTAGCTTAGCATAAAGACTGGAAACAGGGGTAAACAGCTTGCCTTGCTGTGCCTGAAATCTGCTTCCAGCCTCTCTAAAGCTCATTAACTAAAAATGTTGTGGAAAAAATGCTAATTTGCCATTTTATCGAGAGTTGTATGCTGGACTGCTTCTTGGCTCTGAGCGCTTTTTATTCTGACACGTGGCTCCTGGCAAAAAAAAAAAAGGAAAAAAAAAATATTTTTACACCAAATTGTAGATTTTAGTTAATGAGCTTTTGCGGGACTGGTGGGGAAGATTTTGTCACCCCTGAACAGACGTGGGGTAGGTGTTTACTCTTTGCAGTCTTCATTCCAAGCCGGCTGATGGCTGCAGGTCCTTTAGCGAACACGCAGGCATTAGAGAGCTATCATTCTTTCCCATAACTCTCCATCAGAAAGTGAACACAAACCGTTTTAAAGTAATTAAAAGTTGTTGGGTTTTTTTTTTTAAAAAAATGCATTTTTAAAATCTTATCTGTGGAATGAAAGACTGTTTAAATGCTCAGCGTGATTTATTTAAATGCGTATAATTGATATCATTTTGAGCCTTACTGCTGCTTCGTAGTTCTGGCAGGGAGTAAGGTATTTTTGCTGACTGCAGTGATTCCTGCAGTTCTTCTGTGGTGCAGCAGGAAGTCAGGTTAAATATTAGGCTGTGCATCAGGGCCAAACTCTTCCCCTGAATTAACAGCTGCTTTGAGTGACAACTCACAGGATGTGTGCTTTGTAGTGCTTATAATCGGCTGCTCTTACCAGCAGCATTATCCGCTGCTATGAACTGAACTGATGCTATCTTCGAGGTTGTCCTCGGGGACGCTCCTTTGAGGCAGTGGGGCTTTTGAAAGACTTTCGCTGCATTTTGAAAGCAGGTGTAAGTCTTTACAACATTCAAAGATGAGCCCAGTCTGTCTGGTTGTTGACTTTTTTTTCTTTTTGGGAAACTTTCATTGTCACAGATGGTGATAAAGTAAGCACTAAAGAGGGCTGAAGAAACAAACAAAAAGTGTTTAGCGGCTCTCTGGACTATGCCTCACAGACAGTCGTGCATTCCCAGCAAAGACCCAGCTTTCATTGTGTTTATATATTAAAGGAGGCCCCGGGAATAAATCACAGGGTCACTGAATGGGCTGTCTGAACTTTAACCCCTCCGCAGAGAAAAGACTCTGTGCTATGTCCTGATGTCATCAGCAAGTCATTACCACCAAGGCTCTCAACACCTCTGCCATCCCTCCCTGATTCACTCTGCCGAGCCACTATTGGTCCAGCCCCCTGGCCATAGCACCTAAATCATTCTTGCAGCAGCAGTTATAGACTTGACCTTGGCTCTGTGCCGTTTTCCACTCCCCACTCCCACATTTAACCACGTTTATTGTTTCTCCGCGTCTCTTCTTACCACTCTGTCCAGTGGCAGGGGCACAAGATATTGTAAGTTAGGGGAGCAGTAAATTACTTCCGTCCAACATATTTCATCTGGTCATACTCCTTAGTCGCTGTAGCCGTAGTAAGGCAGCAGATGATTCTGAAAACACAGCCTGGGTCCAACCCATGTGCTAATATGGGCGTCTGAAAGCGACGGTTTACCGAGGAGGTGTTTAGACATGTGTCAGTGGTGCTTCACAGCGAAGCACGTTTACCTTTGTGTGGGTGAAAGAGTTTGTTAAAATGAACCTAAGGCGCTGAAGTAAAGCATATGTTTTCTTAAGGGACGGTGAGGTGAGCTGAGGTTAACTATTTTGACCGTGAATGCCAATCTGAGACCTAATTTGAGCTGAGTGCGCTCCTGAGGCGCGACCTCCTCACCGGGGCCCTGACCTTTACCCCGCCCCCAAGTTTCTTCTGCGCTATATCAAGAGAAACAGAAAGAGGGAACTAGAGAGAGTGACAGAGATATATGTCTGCTTAAGCATCTCTTCAGCCTGCATCCTGGAAAATAACTCCTGTGCATACATGACAGTACAATGCTTGCATTAAATAACCTTTTTTTTTCTGTGCTCCTTCCTGAATACATTTTTCTCTTCTGTTTATACGGTTTCCTGTACTTAGTAACAGAGGAAAGACTGCGAGCGAGACTTAAGAGTTCAAGTTGCAGCATGCCCACCTCTGGAGCACAGACTGACAGATTTATATTGTCGTCTACCATGTTGTTCTGCACTTGCAAGTTCTAATTGTGCTGTTGAGCAATGAAAAAAAAAACATCTCTCAGCATGTACATGTTTTATTTTTCAGCCTTCTTGCCCACAGCAATGCAATAGAAACCTTGGGCTGGGCAAAGCAGGGCAGATTAAAAACTCCTACAAGGTTTATAGAATAACCGTGCAATTATAAAGGCACTCGGATAGACTCGTCTCTGCACAAGTGAACACTCCTCGAGACAATAGAGCTTTTGACTGCTTCATTTATATAAAAAGATCATTCTGGCACCAAACCTTTGAGACGGGCCAGGAAAAGTCTTTAGAATAATTTCTTCGTGTAAACAGACGTATGCTTTAACACGTGGGCTCCTGTCGTGCACTTCGTTCATTCTCATTCCTTTTTAGAGCTTCGCAGTTTGGGTGCCCTGTTAGCATGTAACCCATCAATCATGATCAAATCACTGTGGAAAAATGGGACCGGGCCAGCGCGGAGAACTGTTCCAGCAGGGAAGCATTTTAGCAAAGTCTGATGGAACTGTAAATGTGTTAGCGGTGAAAAGTAGAGCGTGGTTAGAAAAAGAAGCACCAAAATCCATCTGGGAGCTGAGATGCAATGCCACGTTTTCACTGAAGAGTTTGCTTCACTTTAGCTTATAAATGACTAACTTTAAAATAACTACATTAAAAAAAACAGCAATACTTTAACCTATATGTGAAACATTTAACTGAAGCAGTAAATTAGTCGAATTAACCATGCATTCAGTTAGAAAGTACAGTTTACAACTGCAGACTGTTTGTTTTGGAGGCCGCTATGCTTTGCAGCCATTAGTTCTGCAATTATAAATCTGCGTAAGACATTAATAAACAGCTGTTGGTTTCTCATGCTAATAATTCATCAGGTTTCCATTTGAGTTGACTAAAAACAAAATGTCACTGTCTCGCTAATATTGCCCACTGTGTGTAGCGTGCGTGTGTGTGTGCTGTTAAAGGATAGATAAACTATCAAATAAATTCTTGTGCTCAGACAATATGACTCGTCAGCCTGGACACAATTCATCATCCAGTGGAGTGTTTGTAGTAATTAAAGTCACCGCGGGAAAATCTTATGACTGTAACAGTGAAAGTGAACCAGACACACCTTGTAAACTGATCCCTGAGAACCTTGGGTATAAATGGCAGGATAAAAGCCCCCTCAACCCATCCCCCTACACACACACAAACACACCCTCACTGTTCCTTGCAAGTGCTGCCCAGCGTGAGTTTTCACTCCTTCAGCATGTCACCATAATTCACAGTGACAACAAACAACTGGCCATGCTACACATCACCCGTGATCCCTAACAGAAGAGAGGTGGGGTGGGTGGGCTAAAGCACAGAGATGTGTACAAACACACTATCTGCCGTATCTGTTCACAAGCCTTTTTCAATATTTTCTTACACATTACAAAGTCCTGCTGTGACGCCCTGCAGCGTAAAAACCCATAATTAATATTTTTCCTGTATGGCTGTCTTGGTCCTGAAAGACAACAATGACGCTGATAGTCAATACAGTCCTGTCAGAGGGGGTTCATAGTTTGAGGAATAGTAAGCTGGTAACCTCTGACTCCAAGGCAAAGAAGGAATAAAAAAGACAAAGGTGGGTAGTTTTCAGTTTCACACCCCTTGTCAATAACAACACTCAGTTTGAGGTTTTGTACAAGTTTCTGGAGCGTTTTCCTCCCCTGTGAGGCAGAGGTGGAGGAACAGGAAGAATACCAATAAACAGAGAAATAGGGGTGAACTGAAAATAGGAGGGAGGAGGAGAAGCTGGGGAGAAAAACTGAGAAAAGCAAAAAGGGAACGTGACCCAGGTTCAGCTGAAGTCTGGGCATAAATCAAACTGAGGAGCCATATTGTTCTTTTGCAAAGAGGAGTCACTTGTGAGGATTGATGTGCTAATGGCACTGATCAGTTGTTGCTTATCTAGCATTAGCAACAGGAGCCAAATCAGTCACGGTATAAACATTAACCAGGGTACGGAGAGGCAGAGGGCGGGAAAAGTGTTTCAGGGAAAATGAGAAAATGCACCGACACACGGAATGACAAACAGGGCGACTTCCCAACCGAATGCCCCTGGAGTGCAAACAGTTAGTGGAGAAAGGCGTCCTTAACCTTTAGATCGCTTTAACGGGAAGTTCCCACAGAATATGAGGAACTGACTAAATATTTACCAGGTACAGAGAGGCCCAGAGGAGTAAGGGAGGGAGACAGTGGGGAGGAAAAAAAGTAGGTGAGGTCTGTTGTTTTTACTTTTGTCTTAATGGATTAAAAACTGGTTTAAGAAAAAAAAACCTTTGTTTTTTCACCTGGATTTTTTCTCAGCTGTTTCACAGAAGCCCCCAGGCAGGCACAACTTTTTCTCCCCACCTCTGTTACTGTCATTTGCCTCCTCCTCCAATTTCTCATGCTCATCCAGTCAATAAGCTGTGATGAATGCCAGCTATGTCTGAAGAAATGTGAACAATCAAAGACGATTTCTTTCACTCAAAAATTTTTTTTTGCCATAAAATGTCAGAGTCCAATTGTTCGGCATTTTAGGTGATCCAAATCAAGCTACGCGATTTTCCCTCAGCTGAAACAGTGTCTCTGTTGTATCCTCTGTAAATGATAGCATCGTTGCTGGAAGGATGTTTTGCGGCAAACTAACTTCCTTCCAGTTGTGGTGGCGCCATGTGCGTTTCATTGGAAGCCTTGTGTACTCGACTATCAGAGTCTGCGACGGGAACTTGTTTACTCGATTGCAGCACTACCAAGATGGATGCAAGCAAACTCTCCCATCTGTAACGTTTTCAGTGTGGTTAGTAGTGACAATTAGCTGGCCACAATGAGACAGAGCAGAGGGGATGTTTGGCTTTGTGGTTACTGTTATTGTTATGTGGAACATCAGATATATACTTTTAATTTTCTTATACACCATTGTTTTTTTTTGTGTTTTTTTTTCCACTGCTCTCATGTGGGCTAGAGTCACAGAGCAAATAGGTCCGCTGAAGACAAACAGCGAGCTCGCTGATGACAAATGAGGTGATTTAATTTCTCCTGCCTCATGCGAGAAGATGGACAGCGAGCCGAGCTGCCTGCCATCTGGGTGTCAGGCTGCTCTGCTGGCGAGTAAAACCCTGCCTGCAATGCGGGGGAGATGGGAGGCGACTGGCCATGTGTCCCCTCTGAGGGGGGGTGCAGGGGTCCTGGTGGGATTTGTAGCCTGTGACCATGATGCCTGCTCCCCTGACCCAGAGCAACCCCACCCCCCCAAACAAGACGCACGCATCCAAACACACATACGCACAATACCAGGTCAATGACCACTTGCTCAATCCATTAACACTCTGTTAGCTTTTATAGGAGCCTACAACGTTATGAAAAGCACATGTTCAAAGGTTGAGATACAATGGAAAAGCTGGCGTCCAGATCCACACTGAGGGTCTGGTATCACTTAGTGATGCCAATATTCTCTTCATCCAGTAAACAAGCACAAAGCAAACAAAACACAATGAGCAATTGGGCTTCCGTTCATCAGGATGCCCTATATTAATTTACATCAAGACTACAAAATATATACTTAAAAATAATGTGTCCGACCTATTTGTATGCAGGACTAAACTTCAGATGAGGAAGCTTATATTCACTGGTGTTGAAGATAAGACGAATATCTCAAATGCCAGGAAGCAGGACTATTTTTTTTAAACCAGATTCACAGTGTAAGTCACTGTCATCTCTATCTTACACAGGTAATTTTGATCAAACTAGACAGCTGAGGCTGTACTGACCCGGCTTCCAGACAGCACGATGTAAAGAAGCAGCAGCAGTCAGTTTGTAAATGAAAGCAGTTACAGACGCTTGAGGTTGTGGTGACCTGGCTTTCAACAACTTTCTCTGTTTCTGTTTTTGTCTTTGTCAGACTGCACGAAGATTACAGTGTACCTAAAGCTCCTAAAGAACGCCTCCTTTCTGGACGACTGAGCAATACATGAAGCGAATCGCATGTTCATAAAATCAAGGGAATCTAATAAGTCAGTACACACATTGTTGTAATTGGGCTTTGAAAGAATGAGTGCGGGCATGGGGCCCATTTGCCCGTGGTATCCGGACTGTGGGTTTTTGGGGGGCCCATGGGCAGACTGCTGCTAGGGTGCAGTCTGAATAGGCTGGCGGCTGGGCTAAGAGAGCCGTGTGCACACGGCCTCCATGCCTAATCTGCTAATGTATTCCAGAGGTCAGGAGGGTTTCGCACCAAATCAATGGAGGGATTTACACAGCTTTCCCCTGGAATGTGCTCCATCCGCACTCTGCTTCGGAGAAAACATCCACCTCTGCTTTGCTAGGCCGTCCAATTTTCCACAGCATTTAACCACAGAAAAGGAAGAGCGAAATTGAAAAAGAGAGGTGCAATAAAGCACTCTCTAACTCATCTCCTCTCTTTTACAGTGCCCACTACTGATAGTTAGCAGCAGAAGCTCAGTTTTGCTGCTCAGATGGTTTTGTATGCCTGTATGTGTCTGACCATACACAACCTCCTTGGTCACTGACACTCAGATGACTAAGAAGTGACACAATTCAGTGTTTGGCCCTTAAATACAAGGGACAAGACATCAGGAAGGAAAGAAATAAAGAATACCGAAGAGCAGAAAAGGTTTTTGCTAGGGATGCACCGATACCGATACTGGTATCGGGTATCGGGGCCGATACTGTAAAATGTGTGTGTACTCATACTCGTAAAAGTTAACCGATACCATGAACCGATACCAACTTATTTCATTAGTCAGAGGGTGGCTTGTCATTTCTGTTGTAGTAGATTGGTCACTAGGGGGACATCCCGCACTAAACAGGCACAGGGTTAGGCGAGTGAGACTGGCGGCTCCAGATAAAAAAGAGAAACTGGAGGCTGCTGTAGCTAGGCTAAACAAAATGTCAGCAGTGTGGACCGGAACAGCCAACTTTAACTCAGATTTTGGGAAAGCGATGAAAAATGTCAAGAGAAAATCCACGGACAGTTAAAATAACAGAGGCTCTGACTCATTTTATTGCTCTGGATGACCAGCCAATGCCAGTCGTGGAAAACATAGGATTGCACCGTCTTCTCAGCATACTCGAGCCGCGATATGAAATTGGACACTCTGCAATAATTTAAAAGTTTATTTTATTCTCAAACCTAATTTGTATTTATTTTATTCCAAACAGAAATGTTTATTTATTATTCTGAAAGCTCGAGACAGTGCCCAATAGTTCAGTGATATTTTGTTAAATTACAATGTGGAGACTCCGCAATAATTTAACAGAAGTGCTTATTTTTCACGTGAAATTTTTTTTGTGGTCATTTTTATTACGATTTTATTTTTTATCAGCAGAGAATAAAATAAAACCTGTGTTCCAATTCATTGCATTTGTGTGTGTGTGTGTGGTAGAAGTATTGGTTTTTGTGCTCAGTATCGGCAAGTACTCAGATCCAAGTATCGGTATCGTATCTGTTTGAAAAAGTTGGTATCGTTGCATCCCTAGTTTTTGCGCTAATATTAGATATTTTTTTGTCTTCTAGGACTTTGACTTTGGCTTTAAACCAACTGAGGAAGTCTGTACTCATAATGCAATGCAATCGGAACATTTCACAAAGTTCACTAAAATGGGCAGCAGTCTGGAGCATCATGCTGTTCAATCTGTTGATGAGGCTTCACCCCAACCAGAGAGTACAGAGTCGATCCTCAGTGCAGACTCCAGACCAGCTGAATTTTTTACCTCCTCTGAAGTAACAAAAACTCGGGTATAGCTAATTGTATAAATTACGTGGCCCTGCTTCCTCACCACAACACTCCCTCTTTTCCATTAGGCTGTAAAAATGAGTGAGAGAACATGTAGTAGGGAGGGAAAGGAGCCCTGCACTCACAGTTTCTGATGTGAGGTCATGGGAGAGATTTCCATCTCCTTATCTGCAGTGTGTTTGTGGTGTTTTAACGCCACACAAATGTGTGTCAGTCAGGTCTTGTGTGCGTAGGAATTCACGGGGTTGTGCAGAGCTCGATCCCTCCTCTCGTCTCTGTCTGTGGCCGTTGGACCACGCTCGGCTCGGGTCATAAATAAGCCGAGCCCAGACAACCAGACGCAGAGTAAGGGCCCCGGCTTTAAATCCAGACGGCCCAGCGTGGCGTAAACCAACCACAGACACACACACGTTTCACCCTCACTGCCCCTAAGGTCTGCTTACAGGCCACAGGTCAGCTTTGTGTAAGTGTGTTCAGCTGCATAAGCTTTGAAGAAGAGATTGATGCTCTTCTTCACAGGGACGTTTTGCGTTATTCTTTCACATTTATGTCTCGGGGTGAGATATGTTTTGGGTATCTCCTGCATGCAGATAAAAAGGAGAGGTTTATGTTCATAGTGGATTTACAGTGGACAGATCTTTGAAGGGATGAACCATAAAGGCAGGTACAGATTAAGATAGACCTCACCGCAATGCAATTTCTTCTTCTTCAATAAATAAATCTTTCCTTCTTTCTTTTTTTAAAAACTTAAAAAACAAAACTCTCATTCTCTCCTTTTGTCTAGTCAAAACTCCTCCTCTCCTCTCTGTAACGTTTGCCACCTCCTTTATCTAAAAGCTGATCTGTCTGCTCACCTCACTGCTGCAATGCTACATGATCTGTTTACCAATACGGGCTTTAGCTGCTGGGTAGAGGGAGAGAAATGACTGAGAGGCTGTTTGAAAGGAATTGGATTTAACTTGCACAGTTAACCTGAAGCTCAGTATCTGACTGCAGCACAAAAGGGGGATTTGATGGCTTTGGGGAAAAAGGAAGATTTGAACATTGCACAATGTTTTTTCTTTTCAACTTCATTTGATTTTCTCTCGTTTTTGCAGCGTCGCTCCTCAAACCACCCAAAGGAAATCCATTATATATTGTACTTTTTGTTAAATCTTTTCAGTCGTCTTCTTCACTGTAGTTTCATACTGTTCTACCTCTCAAACAGAAAGTTAAACATACATATTTCTTATGTTGTTATATTATGAGATGAGCTTTATCCTTCTATTTGAATGCACCCCCCCCCCAAGTTCAGCCAAAACTCCCCGTTGCTCATCTCCCCCCCTCCACATGACTCATCTTCACCCTGTCCCTTGTCCCAAGCCCCATCCTTCTGAATGACATGATCTCTCCATTCATCTGCTAGAGCGTTTCCTTTGCATGGAGTGATTTTGGGGGGCAGGGGGGTCAACAATTTGATAAACCAATAAAAGGCCCCCATGTTAGCCCATGAAGGCCCTGGATGGCCTCTGACACCCGTTCCCACAGCCCGCTTGTCTGTCAGCACATCTGACTGACAGGCCCCTGTCACCCCACCCCCCCTGAGGGTCACGCCCACTCCAACTACATCCGCCTCCTCCCACCTCCCCCCCAAAAAATCCTAACACACGAAACATCACTTGGTCTGGTCTGGCGCTCATTAATATGAGTGACAAAACCTTCAGCCTCAAGCTCTCGCCCTCGTCAGTACTGGGCGAGGGGAGGAGAGAGTGCGGGCATGGTGCCCAGCGTCTCCACCTCGTACAGTCGTGAACAGGGCCTCTTTCTGTCTTTTCCTCTGGCCCTTCAGATGCTTTGAAAAGCAAGAATGAACCGTGCTAAATCTACCCACACTGCAAAGTGGGTGGTGTGAAAAGGCTGACACCGATGCCACCCTCCCTCTCTACAATGACACCAACACTCCTGGCAGGATGTTAGGAGCCGGTGTCCTGCAACATCAAAGGATATTTAGTCGTAATTTGGCGAATGGCTATTAGACTGTGATGTGTTTTTTATACATTTCAGCACAATACTCAAGTTGGATGAAAAACTGTTCTCATTTTCAGCATGACCAATTATTTCTAGACTTTTTAGAACCAGTTACCAGGTACCCTTCAAAGACCTCATTCCTGTGCTTGATATAACATGTCTCTGTCTTAGCCGCTTCTAATGGCTCATAGATAATGTTGTTTGGAGTATTACACTCAGTTTATAAGCTTTATTGACATAAACAAAGCATTATCTGCATATTTGAACTTTTTTATTATACAGAATAACAAATAATTAATTGGACATTACTCTAAGGGTCACCAGACCCCACTTTGAGAACCGCAGCCATAGATTGTAACATTGACAGATTCTCCTGGAAAAGTTTTGCTGATTGTTCTCATTTGTCTTTCCCTCTTGTATCCACATTAAACTTTGCATAAAGCTGCTCTCTGCGCATTGGTGCAAAGCTAACTGGAAACACAACAACTGCAAAGGACGCTGGTCAAACTGAGCAGTGAAAAAAAATTTGACTATGCAGTGCACAAGGATTTCTTATGAAGCTTGCATCTGTTGTAAGCACCGTGTGTGTGTGTGTGTGTGTGTGTGTGTGAGATCCTTAAACGATCTCTGATCTGCAGCTGAACTACAGTTACGTCACATTACAAGCATTGGTGCTATGTGTTTGCACTCAGTGTGGTAATACTTTGGTGGTCATGGTGAATCATTCAAGTGTTGTCACTGGGTTTTAGCTTGGAGGCTACAAATATAGTAGAAAACCAGTGTTACATATATATTTATGAATTTACCAGAAAACAAGGATCTAATGAGTAGATGCTACTGATAGCTTGTTACGTTTAAGGTATAACTGTAAGTGGAGTTCTTCAGATCCAAAAATGTGAGATTGCCCCTTTAGCTCACAAACACTAGACATGTGTAAATTACAAAAACAGGGAACTTAAATTTGTGTCATTCTGATTCAAGGCATTTGTACTATTGGTTTACTTCATGTGTCTTAAATTCCTGTATAAGTATAAATAATCTTAAAAACTGCAGCATGTTATCAGCGATATGTTGAGTTATGATTGGAAATCTTTTCAGTACTAGTAAAAGTTCCAAGACACATTTATTAGTTTAATTGTGAAATAGTAAAGCTTTTCTCTGAAATGCATCCGTTTTTTTGTTTATGGTTAGTTTATGGTCCGCTGTCTTATTAAAACCGTGCAATTGCCAAAATTCCCATTGTAACCTATTCGCAAACAGATTAGCCACAAGTAATATTCGAATTCTTTCAATCTGTCCGGGCTTGTTATGATCTGAGGCACTCGACCGAAGCCTCGTAAATTACTCCTAGATTGAAGACTGTGGGGGTGAGCATCCCAGCCACTGGAGGCCAGTTCTGTCTGGAGGTACACGCATCGGTGTGATGGAAAATCACCCTGGCTTGCCAGGAATTCATCTCACCCTAAAGTCAGCTGCCTTAAAGAACCGGGGGAAAATTAAGAGGAGTCTTATGGGAGGGAGTGAGGCAGCGTTCTGTCAGGAGATGAGATAATCTCAGGAGCAGCGAGTATGCACTCTCACACACACATTGGTTAATGTCGTGGAAAAACTATGGCAAAAAAGTGTTTTGAAAGAGCCACATGAGGTGTTATCTTAAAGGTATAATGAATATGTCTCTGTGAGTAAGTTTCAGTTTGTGAGGGTAATTTCCTGAGCAGTGACAGCCTGGTTCCAGTTTGGTGACCAGGGATAATGCAGGTCGTGGGTGACTGCCTCTGTCTTTATCTGTGATTTTTGCCTCCATCCACATGTGTCAACCGATACCAATGACTATTATTATAGTTATTGTTTATAATTGAAAATAAATCTGAAATCAGGTTTTAATTTATTACAGGTTAAAAGGACACATCGTCCATATCTCTGCATCCTCTCCGACTCTCCTCTCCTCCACTCTCACACTAAGTCGCTGTATCCTGTGTGGTGAAGCTGGCACAGGGATTTGGTAGCTTTTCCACACAGACGTTTTTGATTCAAGCGCTGAAGTTTTCAGGGTTTTCTACATGTGTGGCGTAGACCATCTTCTTCCCTTCTCTGTTTACTGAATGGTAAAACCCAGAGGCCACAGACCAATGTGGGCTCACTCTGAGGCTCTTCGTTTCCACGAGAAAGGAACTAACTTCTCGAAGAATAATACTAATAACACGACCAAAGCCCAAAACACTTCCTTTCCCGCAGAACTGCGGATCAGGTTTTTGTTATACTATTCTTCATATTACGGTTTTGGCTCCAGAGGGCCTTGTGAACAATAAGTGGTGAACTTTTACATTTATCCAAGCTTGCACCACCAGTAGATTTTATTTAAACCCCAAACAGGCTGACAAAAAAGACATTTATGCAGCAATGCTGTGCTGCTTTAAGGGCTTCTAAGTGAGTTCAAGCACTGTCGAGAGAATAGATAATGCACATGACAAATCAGGGAGAGGTGACTAAACAGAGAAGAACCACAAGAAACAGAAAAGAGCAAAATGAAGTACACAATGACGAAGGTAAGAGAAGTTGAGTGAAAGTGATGAGGACTTGGAGAAAAAGGGGGAAGGAAAGGCCTGGTTTTCTTTTTCCTAACTCTGGATTCCTGGATAATGACTGGGCTGTAATGGTGCTGAGTCTCAGTTCGCCAAATGAAACAAGAGGCCGGCCAGCCCCGTGATGTTTATTTCTCTCCATTTTTCATCTTTTCCTTTTTTTTTCTTCAATTGTAACACACACACACACAAATCATACATACAGAATCTGCATTTCATTTGAATTGTAGCCCACTGTACTGTTTTCCTCCCCTTTTTTGTCATCCGCTACCATCTTTTTTTGCACGCTCAGCAAAAACTTCTCGTGCCAAAGCCTGGATTTGTGGCTTGCTAACCAGCGGAGGGGATATTTTCTGAGAAATCCCCTCTGCCAACAGCTCTCTTCTCTGTGGCTTCATATGCTGACCTGAGCACAGGTCTTTGGAAACGTTGCTGAACGAGACTTTGGCCCGTGCTGTCTTTGTTTAGCACAGTGGAACATAGGGGCTTAAGTCAGTAGTGGAGAAATATTTCTGTTTAATGCCGCATTTTGACTTGGATGAGTTCTGGCATGAAGGAATAGTCTGCGATTCTCCCATCATGCATCAGCAAAGTAAGCAATAAACCTGCAGAAAGCGCTTTAAGCCGGCACCCTCACGCACACTCAACAACTCCAGCAGTGTGGAACAGTTTGTGCTGATCAGTTCTGCGAGCCACTGATGGGCCCCGATCCAGCGGCCACAGCGGCTGGATGAGACCGGGCCAGGCTGCATGCCACGGGGGATTTCTGGGATCAGTGAATCTCTCCTTCTATCTAAGTATGGCTGAGAGCCTCTGACTTTTAGAGTGAGCGCGATCTCTGGCCACTGGGTCCATATTTGGTTTTAGATACGGGCGCCGTGTAACGACCACAAAATCAAAACCCAGACAAAAATTTTCTCTCCGCACACACTGTCCAAGCAAACCATATCAACCAAAGCATTTAATACAATGGTGGTTTATAGTGATGCTCTGGCAGTGCACATTTTAAATAAATGTTTATTGTTTCAAATCAGTCTCCAGCACTTTTTTCAAAGCCTTTTCAAAGCAGATTTTCCAAATGACTCTTTACTCCCAATATTGTCTCTAGAAAATCTTTATATGCAGATACCGATCTCCGATCAGGGGGCAACCTCCAGGGCTGAAAGTGAAGCAAACACAGCCGTGCTAAAAACTTTAGTGCCTCCAGCGGTCACTTGAAGCTAGTTCCAAAAAGCGAGTCAGTCCCCTTAACCTCCTAAGACCCAAATCCTTCCACGGCATGCATTTTTAATTTCTCTTTGATATTTGGTCACATTGGGGCCCGATGAATGTAAAAACAAAGAATTACCAGATTTTTTTTTTTTTACCTTATTTTTGTTTTTAAGAAAAATAAGAGCCAAATATGAGGATATTCGTTTAAAATTTTGATAGAACAGTAGCAGTATAATGTCCTCGTAAGTGGATATCAGGCCCTTGTAGAGCAAAATTCAGTATTTTGGTCTAAATAACCCAAAATGTGATGTCCACATATGTGGACGCCAGGTCCTAGGAGGTTAAACTCCTATGTTAAAATGCCCAAATATCAGCAATGAAACTAACATGCTTACAGACATTTTCCTGAAGTGCTTGCTTCAAATGGGGTTGTCTTATTTTTGGGGTTTTCTCTGGGCTATTGTAGAGTCTCTGCCTTAAAGCACTTTGAGTCAACTGCTGTTGTGCTTTGGTGCTACATAAATAAAACTGAACTGAATCAAATCAATTAAAGTCAGTGAACTGAGCCTCTCAGCCTGTTTGTTTGCTTTTAGTATGTTTCTTAAATGTAATTAGCAGGTATCTCTGCTTGTGCAACCCAGCCATCGCTGCTCGCTAACCACACCTGCAACCCTTCAATGATAACTTAAAATTCCAGCTCTCATCCAAATATTGCAAATAACTTATGGCTCAAAATAAATAGATGAAGTAACATGGCACCAGCCGAAACATTCACGTTAAAGCTTCTAACAAAAGTCCGCAGATGGGTGACAGCATGGTTTCTTCACCCATCTTTGATTTACAGTCTGACTTTGAGCTTGAATTCTTTTCCAGACTCAGTCTGAGAACAGCACGCCTGTGTCTCCTCCCTATCCGCTGGGCACCGCACCCTTTGCCACCATTACCCTGAGCCCTGAAGTTTAACAGCGAGCCTGTACCCAGAAATAAAAATATTTGTTCAGTTAAGTATTTCTGCAAATGTCAACATTTGCAGAAATTTCCACGGGCTGTCGGTCAACTGGAGTTCAGCTGGTTGGACTATTAATGATGGACTGATTTCAGCTCTGTTATGTGATTTCTCAGTAAAACACTCAATTTGCTCCATCTACACATGGTTCCTGAATGCATAAAATATATAGTAGAAGATAGCAGATGGCTCATCCTCCAAACCAAACTTTGGCAGTGCATGTGATACAGCTTTAACAGCTCTTTACTGATGTTTGACTGCACCAGTTGGGCTTAGACAAGGCACATGAAACATTTCTGACATTTCTTGAATGTGTAGCTAATCAGGAATGGCTGCTCATGTGTGGATTCTTTAACTTGGAGGAGATGAGGAGAAAGAAAGGGGGAGGTGATCCCTGCAGTTATATAACCGTATAACACTTTGGTTCCTACAAATAATATGCTGGTAATGTATTTCATTATTTTTTTATATGTTGATGTTGGTTGCAGAATTTTATGATCAACATAAGGGTATGGTCGAGCACAAGTATCCAAGTGTATTGTTTTTATACTTGTACTGTAACAAAGCCCATTTTTGCCATTTTGACATTAAGTACTTGCATAGTTAGTCAAAACGTACTCGTAAAAACAATTGTTAATAGTGGAAAATGGTTTATAAAGATATTATAGGCTTATTATAGGCCGATGGAAAGGCTGTACTCTTTATTGGTTGGATTTGAGTGCCAACTGCATTTAAAGCATGAAATGAGGTGTAAGTTAAATAGGTAAGGAAAGTCCAGGAATGAGGTGTTTGTTGTACAGGCAAAGTAAGTTGACAGTTTGAATACTTACCTGGTTTGTGAGTTGAAATAATTACAGATATTTACGTGGAATTTCTGCACCACTTGCATGGAAGTGGTGGAGCGTGAAATGTATAGTTCACTGCCACACCTCCATCGGGAATAACAGTAACAGGAGGTACCGTGTCACAGGATTCAATTTGGCTGCTAAGACTTCTATAAGTACATGTGTGCATTTTTATTTTCTGATCTCCTCTATAGCCCCCATCCCGAAACCCACCAGACTCGGCATGTTGCCGTGACTATGCCAAGAGCTGCCCTCCACAACAACAGCAGCATTCAAGGGGTGAAGATTTAGAGCTCTGCAAATATTGGCTGTGCTAGCTTTTCATGAGCCAAGAAAAGGTAGGGGAACAAAGTTTAAAAGAGGCGTTGTGTTAGTTGGGACTTTCAGCTCCGTCTGCTCTGAACTTCTAGAAATAATAAAGCGCGGCTGACACAGAGAGGGAAGTTTCTGCGAGTGGACTTAAATGAGATTGAGTCGGCAGGCAGAGAGCAAGGGAAAGAAGATTTAGATTCCCCACAGGAGACAGCGCACATATTGAGAGGTGGGTCGAATCCTAGCACCACCCGACAGTTTTCCTCTATTCACACTGACGCATTAGTATTCAAATGCCAGTGGGAATATGTATGACTGCTTCTCGGAGAGAAAGAGATGCGTAGCTCTGTGCCAGAGAAAGAAGAAAAAAAGACAATGATGGGGAGCGAGGGAGGGGTAGACAGGGGGTCGAGTAAAAACACTAACATATCAGGGGGGTTTTATATGATGACAGTTTATCTCGCTGCGGTCATTATCTGTGTCTCCACGACTGCACAGCAGCACTTTAAGAACAGAGGGCCTCTCTCGTCTCTCTCTCTCAGGCCAGTGCACACTGATCGACTGTTATTAGACAATGATTTGATGAATCTTTTGTTCTATCAAACAAATTTGCATGTGCTCAAAATATTAACAGCAAAATGTACTTAAAAAAATAAAAGCTAAAAGCCTCATTCTGCAGGAAAAGGCCCCTGTGGCTGAAAATGGTCAAGTCCTGCAAACTTGGATGTCTTTGCAAAGTGTAAAATGTGTAGAGAAGGAGAGCAGGTCATGTCATGACAGTGGCTGTTCAAACTGTTAATTTAGTGTGTGAGCTCAAGGTTTGACTGATCATCATGGCAAATTTAAGACGGGCCTGTACAGGGAGACCTTGTGGGTGCTGCAAGATTTTTGTCGGTGTATTGTGTTACCAGTGGTGTTCCCGGTGACTGTGGTACCTTCAGATTATTGACGAGCTTCTCTTGCGTTGTTTTGGGCTGATCCAACGCCTGTCTCTGTTAGGAGACCTGGGTGGTCGACCCAGAGTTTTGAATTTTCCTTATTATTGTTATTATTTGGCCTTTATTGATCATTTCTAGTCTTTTAGTTTCTTTGTCAGAGCTCTGCCTTCTGGTTACTGCTGTATCCCCTTGTCAAGTCCACGTCTCTGTATTATGTTTCCTGTTTTACTTTGAAAGTCCGTGTCTCATGTTAATGTATCTAGTTTTGCTTCCTTTGTCTCGTCAGCCCTGATTTGCCCCAGCTGTGTTTCCCTCCTGTCTCCCATTCCCTGATTGCTCCCTCTGGCTGTGTCCCAATTCAGGGTCTGCACGCTTGAAGTACGCGCACTACACGTACTACGTACGGTGCATACTATAAGTACGAGAAGTGCGGAAGTGAGAGGCTTGTGAAATGGGACGGTCTAGCCTGCGTCGCACTGTTCAGGTTGCCTTGCAACCATGATACTAACCGTGAGAAACGTTACATACAGCTTTGTTTGACAGAAATGAAGGAGAAAAAATGTTTTGTTGGTCATTCATTTTTGTCATGACATCACTTTGATTAGTTGAGTATCCGAGGCTGAGACCACAGGACTGTAAAACATGATTGTTGGGCTTCATTTCTGTACCGAACAATTATTTCAAGAGTAGTTAGTAAATAACAATTAGCTCATGTTGTTCATGAGACTAAAATCATCTCACTGTGGTAATGTAAATATAATATGGCCAATATTATAGTTATTGTCAGATTATTATGAGCTATATATATATATATATATATATATATATATATATATATATATATAAGGCTTTACAACTAAGTTAACGCTGAAAGTACAAACATCACTAATGTCACACAACTTTGCCGACATGTGGCCAACAGCAATGTTTTAATGTTCTTCGTTATTAAACATTCGCACATAAATAAGTGACGTCATATTCAGTACTTACTTTTGACAGTTCACTCTTCGGCCGCTCGTCATTGTTATTGTTCTAAATAAAGTTCATGTAAAAAAAAAAAAAAAACCTCTTCGGCCGCTCCCTTCTGCCGTATTTTGCGGCAAAATTATCCACACCCACCACCGCGCTATGAATTGTGGGATATATGGGACCACGAAGCGTGCACCGGACCACGCTTGATATTTGGGGAAATCGACGGCGTATTTGGAGTACGCATTTGAAGTACACTTCGAATTGGGACAGCCGTCGTCGTGTGGCGGTGACGTAATCACACTTAAAATGCGTACTTCAAGCGTGCAGACCCTGAATTGGGACACAGCTCTTGTGTTTTCTTTTGTCTGTGTTGCGATCTCCCCTCATCCTATGCTGTGTGTTCTGTCTGACATCCTGTGAAAGTTTATTTTGTATTTTCAGTTTTGTTATATCCGAGTTCAGCATTAAAGCGGTTTTGAGTTCTGCACATTGAGTCCACACAGCCTCACATGACAGTCTCATGATCATCCTCAATCCATGATGCAGGATCCTGCATGGAGCTCCTGAGACTGATGGTGATTCTGAAAAATCACACCGACAGCTGTCTCAGCAAGCTTCTTACTGATGGTCTTGTAGTCCACTCCAGCCCCGTGCAGATCTACAAAATGTCACTGATGTCCTTTCACAGTTTGTTGGTCTTGTCCATGTGGATGGAGAAGACTGAATGGAAGAAATTGATTCTGTGGACATGTGTGCTTTATACACATAGCGAACAGAGATCAGGAGTATCTATACGTAATATATCGATGAATTGATTGTAATCTGTGTGCTGCACAGCCAATCTGTGTGAGCCAGAATTCTGGCTGGGTTGTAGGGGATCAAATATGTTTTTTAGGCAATGACAGGCAAATCAATTTGTTACTTTTATGTAATGTGTTTTTTTTTCTCTCGCCATTAAAATAAAACTACCATAAAAATTAAAGACTGTTCATTTCTTTGGAAATGAGCAAACTTACAAATTCAGCAGGGGATCAAATAATTATTTCCCCCACTGTACCTGAAAAATGTTCTTACAGTAGATTCCCGCCAAAAAAGAACAGCATTTGCATTTAAAGTTCCAGAGAACATCTGGTTTAGTGCTCAGTGTTCTTGTCCAACCAAATGGTCCCATTTTGGCCAGCAATCAACTATTTTTGTAACGTGTCTATGTTTTTCCTTTATAACATTATAGAGCGCACATTGCCTCGACAAGAGTGCCTCACACATGCAGTGAATTTCATCTAGTTTGCAAATAAAACACCTGAGCTTAAACAGTTTACTCTCAGCACCAAAATTCCTAAACATGCTGTATGTACACAACAACCTGATGCGTGTGAATATTTTTGCCATGTCCAACAACAACCTGGATCAAACGGAGCCCCCATGTCAAAATGCATTTTCTATGGTCCCTTAATAACACACTCTAATCACTTTAGTTTTGTCTCCTGGGGCACAATGTCTCCCCTCATGTCCTGTATCCTACCAAAGAGACTAGGGAGAGGTCCGGTGACAGTGTGTTGAATTTGGGTGACAGGGCCCCAGTGGGAGTGGGCGCCCCCCCAGGCCTTTAGATAATCCCCAGGAGAAAAGACCTGCATTTAGGGTGCGATACGCTTAATCCGGGAGGGGGCCTCATTCACAAAGAAGCCCTGGACTTCCTCTGGGCTGGGAGCTTCCGCTGGTCTGGTGAGCCTAGCGTGGGTGCCAGTACAAACACGCTCTCATAATACATGATTGCATTACAATGGAACAACACAAGAGGCAAAGACACACAGAGACAGGCATATGAAATGATGGACAGATTGGACTATGAAAACATGTAACATGTAAATTCACACTGTCCTAATGGGGGAGCCAATCTAAACAAGCAGCCCACACACACAAGGACCATCAGGAGTAAACACAGCACGCACACACACACATGCTACATACTGTGGGCAGAGGCGGTGTTTACATTCTGTCCCGGGTACAACGAAACAAAGCTTGCATGCAATGCAGAAAGATTAGATGAGCGAGGGACCAAAAAAAGCGAGAGATCAAACGGCTAGCTGCCTACAGATAGTCTCAAATTTACAAACAGGAAGACAGAGTCATGTAATAACTGTTTCAGATACTACACACAGTCCTGGTTTACTCATGCATGCAGGAGATGCTGGTGGAAGAGGGATATGCTTCATCTCCATCCCTGGAACGTTTCTGCAGTTTGTTTAATGGGGTTTTCGGGGGGGTCGATAACTTCCAAGATGCCTTAGTCAGAACATTAGGCAACTTGTTACAGTTAGATGTCAAAGTACATACAAAAAGGTGTAACAAGAAACATTATATTAAGGTAAAGAGTAGATATGCATAACCTAAAGATCTACAATCGCATGGTGCAGTTTAATTAAGTGCACTGCAAAGGCAGAAGATGATCAACCTCTGGATGAAACATACAGATAGCTGGCATCCTGTAATAAAGGCTGATCATATATCCACAGAAAGTAATGTCAGTATAAAGTGCTGAAATGTAATTTTGACAAGTAACTGGCAAGTTACCATAGCAACTTCAAATTGTTTATAGTGCTTTGTTTTGTTTTTTTTAACAACAAAATAAAACCAAATAACAACAACTTGTTAGACTGTAAAGAATTCTGAGTATGTGTCTCATCAAATTACTTTACATCAATTCAGATTTCAAGGGGGTTAGTCCATGCCTACCTTTTAGATCCACCCCTGCTCTGTCCCCTGGCGCAATTTCTATGACTGCCACTTAAAAAAAGATCAAATCTGTTCTTTTCCTAAACACATTTTCCCTCTTATTTACCTCAAAAGCAAATAACACTGAGAGGCATTTACGTAAACAGCTGAAGGATATTATTCCATTTTCTCTGACATGATTCCCCACGCAATTTTGGAATAGACATTCGGAAAAAAGGGAAAAGGTTAGGCTTTGGCTCTCTCTTTTTTTTTTTCTCCACACTTTCAGACTTGCTTTTCCTTCCCAAACCATTTCACGCTGACACATCCTCTTTCATCTGACCACAATACCTCCAGGGACCATCAGCCAATAGCGGCAAGTGGAAAAAAGTAGGATGGTTTTCCTGTGGAAAAGATGCCAAAAATAATGTCTAATAAATACTGATTTACTTGAGCTTAAACGAACACACAAAGTATGGCCACTGCTTTTATAACGCAAGGACGGTGCACAGCTTTCAACTAATTCTGGTCCCACAACTTCAGCGACAGTTGTTTCCATCTTTGGCATTTCTGCTCGAAGGTTTGCGGTCACTTTGAAATGTCCTCGTTTTTGAAAGACATGTAAATGGCATTAACGATTTATGAAGGGATCCACAAATTAAAAGGTTCATGGACTATCAACGTTGGCGTGTAGCTGGTATACTCTACATTAAAAAGGCCAATTGATCATTAAAAAAAAAAGATAAAAACAAACAAATGAATAGCAAAGGGATTCATTTCGCTATTTGAATGTCTAAAGTCTCAAAAAAGAGAGGCGACAGTGCTAACTACCTTTTAAAAGAAGATTTCAATGCAGGAAAAACGATGTTTCATACAGCCGTGACGACCGCTCCATCCACAAACCAGCACAATCTTTCCATTTTTTCAGTTTTGCCTCTTCACACCGCTTCATTGGATTTCAGATCAAACAGTCAAGATATGACTGAAGTGCTCTTTCCTCTTTAATTCGTTAACAAATATTTAACATTAACTGTTCAGGAATTTTACACCCCCCATTTTCCAAGGATCAAAATAACTGGAGAAACTAACATCATTTTAAATGTAAGGTTTGTTTCTAGCACTTGGACGAAAACTCTTTGCAGTCAATGACCTCGTGAAGTCTAGCACCCAAAAGAGATCTCAAAGTGCCGTTTCCTCCCATGAGACTAGGGATGGGTACCGGTATCCGGAGCCATGATGGCACCGGTTCTGACATAAACGGTAGTAACCAGACCGAAAAGCAGCGCACATTTCGGTGCTTTATTTCGGTGCTTTTTTTTCCTGAGCTGTGATACACTTTAGATTCTAGCCAATCATTTTACATTTCCGAGGATAGTAGGCGGGCCCAGGTACGTACGTTCTTTTAGAGCAGAGCTACAGATTAAAAATGCCCAAAGCAAAGCGGTCAAAGTCTGGCTGTACTTCACAGCAAAATATGCAAACTCAGCAGCCTGCAACAAGTGCTTTAAGCTGATACTGTGATACTGTCAAAGAAGGTAACACCTCAAATCCGATGAAACACCTGGCGACGCATAGCGTTTTTTTTAAAAGCCGAGAAATGTGCTGTATTTGATAGCTTGCTGCGAGACCTCACACCGTGCACATCTACTGCGGGTGTGGTGCCTGTTATCGGACCCAGAGTTAGCAACATCCCCCAAAAACCCAAAGAGTAGAGTCCTGGCCCCTAGCCCTGCCAGTGTAGCAGAAATGATGACGCAGCAGCCGGTCTCCTCTGCGTGAGTAGCTTAATGTTGTTCGTGTGTAATTTACGTTGAGTAGGCTAACCACTTATTACACTAATGCATGTAAGGTGAACTAGCAAACATCATCATAGCTACATGCGGCTGTCTTCTTGTTTGATGGCAGATACTCCCTTCACCCTGGCCAAAAAGGCTAAAATGACCAAAGAAAAAGAGGAAAACAGCTAAACATGAGAGGTTTTTGGACAAAGTTTGTTTTTTCCATTGATTAAGCACTGCTTCCAGCCAAGAGTGATGCCATATATGCCCCATAGCTGCAGAAAAGGCTAACATTGTTATCTTTTTACAAAAAAAAAACAGCTGAACATGAGAGGTTTTTGGACCAATTTTGTGTTCTCCATTTTTTAAGCACCGGTTTGAGCACCGTTTAAGCACCGGCACCGTTTCAAAAGTACCGGTTTGGCACCGGTATCGGATAAAACCTAAACGATACCCATCCCTACATGAGACGCTCTGCTAGGCCTTCACTGCAGCCACCTTCAGTGCTGCTTGTTTGTTGGGTTTTCTGTTTTCAGCTTTGTATGTTGTTACTCTTTGGGGTTGATTGCAGGTATTGGGTTTGCAGTATGGTACTTATGCTACGTCTATCATCGGTCAAATCATTAGTAAGCTCTATTAGCTTTGTTCCACTGGCAGCCATACATGCTGTATCAATTTCTGCACCATGTTTGACAGATGATGTGGTGTGCTTCGGCTTATAATCTAGTTTTCTCCTCCTCCACACTTTTTCCATCATTCTGGCACGAGATAATCCTTTCTCCCTTTTTCACATCTGTACTGGCTCTTTTAGATGTTTGCTGGAAGTCTGCTCTAGTCTTCTTGTTCTTGAATGTACAGCTTGTTGTACTTTCACTGATGAAGGTGTCTTTCGAGTGTAACCAGTGACGATGATGCACCTATCTCCTCGAGACCCCCTTGACTTGGTAAGATGTTATGAAGCGCTTTTGTTAACCATGGAAACTGTGATCGTTCACTTTAGTCATCCTCTGTGGTCTTTCGCACCTTTTGAAGTTGCTGAGCTGACCAGTTCATTCCTTCTTTTTAAGTTTATTTGGTTCTTCGGGTTAAAGATGGTCTCCCTCACTTACACAGACATGTCTTTGGACCTAATATTGAGAGTTCCAATAAACAGCTACCAAATACAAGTTCAACACTCGGAATCAACTCCAGTTTTTTTTAATCTGGTTAATCTGTCACGAATGAATGGGGAAACAGCTTGTCAGTTAATTGGACAATTCAATTTGAGAAAATGGGAGACTATAAATAAAAACATTAACAACTTACTTTGATTGAACGCCTTAGATTAAAGCTGAAAGCCTTAAATTTCAAACCCACTGTGGTGCAACCATCAACAGTTGTGTTGTTGTCATCTGGACCATGTTCGTGCTGTTCTAACATAACAGCCAAGCTTCTAATGTGAAAATTTCCATTAGGGTGTCATAATTTGCTGCTGGAACACGGGAGTGATGGGTGCTGAAAGACTTCTGTATGATAATAAACTTTATTCCTTTAAAAGTCTTAAACGATTTATGATGTGTAGGTTCATTAATCAGAAATTTCTGCTCAGTTTCATGTTTGAAGTCTACATCCACTTCCATTTTCTTCAGGCTTGTGGCCTTTTCCAGTTTAAATGTTATCTTTAACTCAGGGTCATTTTCTCCGTTCTGGAACTTTTTTTGGAACTCTCTGTATTTTCCGGCATGACAAACCCAAAACCATTTGGCACCATCAGCGTCTTAAATAAACCATAGAGTTTTTAACCCATCACTGTGACTCAGGTCTGACATGAAGGTAAAGCGTTTTCTCCAGACCTTATTCTTTGAATGCTGACCTTTGGCTGAACAGTTTCTCGGCAGCAGAGTGTGGTCAGTACAAACCTCGTGCTTAATAAGAATTATGAGCAGTGACACAATTATATATTAGCACAAACTCCAAACCCTGCCATACTGTGCATTGTGGGCTCATTATAAAATAGCCAACTGGTCTAGGCCACTTGTTTTGACAGAAAGAGGTACACCACAGCACTGGCACATGTCCTTATGTGTGGCGTCCACCAAGACTAAGTACTTATGACAGTGCCAAGAGAGAGTGTGTGTGTGTGTGTGTCTGCCTGTGTGCACACACATTAAGGTCAGGGGGGTGGGGGGGGGGGAGCATGCCTAATGTGGGAGAGAAACATTGAATCCAAAGTGGCAACTAGCCAGCGTCAGTGTTCCCTTCTTGGAGAATTAGCCTGTCAATCTGGTTTAATTCCTTAGGACACAGGCTGCTCTTAAACCCAGGTTGAGCTTAAACTGGAGAGACTGACTCTCTACATCGTTTTCTCAAGATTGGGTGCAGACAAGCGGGCTGGCTGAATGTGGGCCGTGTCGGGCCGCACCAGAGAGCAGAGCTGCATCGTGCACACAGCTCCACGGCAGGGTCAAGCTGGCACTTACGGGCTAAGGTTACAAGTTTCACTCAGTTGAGTGATTATGTGACTCTAGGTGAGTATCTAGAACAACAAGGATAGTTACCTATCTGGATTATGGGTGTAGCACACACACTACTTGGGTATCTTCACATTAAAGTGGGGGCGATCGTGGCTCAAGAGTTGAGAGTTTGCCTTGTAATCGGAAGGTTGCCGGTTCGAGCCCCGGCTTGGACAGTCTCAGTCATTGGGCAAGACACTTCACCCGTTGCCTACTGATGGTGGTCAGAGGGTCCGGTGGCGCCAGTGTCTGGCAGCCTCGCCTCTGTCAGTGCGCCCCAGGGCAGCTGTGGCTACAATGTAGCTTGCCATCACCAGTGTGTGAATGTGTGTGTGAATGGGTGGATGACTGGTTGTGTAAAGCGCTTTGGGGTCCTTAGGGACTAGTAAAGCGCTATACAAATACAGGCCATTTACCATTTTTTAAAAGTCTTGTAGGAAGATCGGCAGATTCTCTTACTGCACAACTTTCCTGCCTTACATTCAGCAGATCTTGCCAACTAAGTGAGATTCATAAACCTGTCGTGCCATGGCATCAAGTTAAGATTCCTGTGTTTACAGCACAGACGACAACACGTGGTTTGTTGTGAGACGAGATCCCTGGCTGCTATCAGGTCAGGCCACGAGTCAGACTGCTGTGAAAACCTTTTGCAGTAAGAAGCCATGTACATCTGCGTTCTGCCAGCTCATGTATCCAACACCTGTTGCTTTGCCTAATTGAAGTCCAACTGAAGCGCTTATCTCTGGGTATGCATGTGCTTTTCAGGAGATATAAGCTTTCACACATGAACTACTGTATGTGTGAAAATTAACACCGTTTAGAAAGAGACTTGAACGACTCAACACGTTACTGCCATGTTTCCAAAAATCCATCAGCCAGTGGAATCGGTATTGTGTTGCATGATTTGCATGCAAAGAAAAGCCATCAAGTCCAATCAGGGAGGCTGTAACTCCTTTATTCAACTTAATCAAAAATAGCAGTCAACATTCAAAGGAAAAGAAAAGCAACACTTAAAATCAAAAGTATTGAAAACAATGTCTTGTTTGCTTGACCTCAAGCATGAACTCAAGTGATAAAATCTTTACAAAGCTGAGGTGAATTTTTTTGGGACGCAGTTTATGCAAATAATAATAACAATAATAATAAAATGTTTTAATCACCAGGCATTCAAAAAAAAAAGAAAAAAAAAAAGAGCATGCTTAGTGAGTGTCAGTGGCGATGTTGATACGAACCCGGGTGCAGTCAAACACTCTTTCAGATCAGCACTGAAGCATACACAATTAAGAGAGGTGCCAAAAAGAAAGAAAAAAAGTCAAAGGGAGGATATGTGACAGGGGCGTAAGGGTACATGAATATGATCCCATTGGTCAATCTGTTCAATATAAATTTTTCTTTGGCTCATCTGTTTATGTCTAGACCTGTTTTTTTGTGTGTGTTTGCATTGCACCAGTTGCTGTACCTCAGCTATAGCAGACGTAAAGCAAATTTATTACAAGTTGAGCTTAAACTGACAGTTTGTTTTTATCAATGGAGATGGTTGCGTCCCACGGTGACATAAGAGAGAAAGGCAGCAGTGTAGCTGCAGTTACTCTGCTGGCTGCTATTTTCTAATTGAGTTTCTTCTCATTGACCATATGCAGCATTAAACTGTAAAAAAAAAAGTTCCAGCAAATTAGGAACTTTTGAATTTTTTTGTATAAATTTTGGAAACGTTTTTTGAAAATAAAAGAATAACACATTCTTTTCTGTTCTCTGCTGTACTGCTATTACACTGAATATATTCCAGATAGTTTCCTACAAAACTGAATTGTGTGTACCTTTGCACCCCTGCTACATAAAGTAAAAATACCATTTAATGAACTTGCCAATGTAGTAAATCAAAATGGTGCACACAAAAAAGAATGAACCCAGAACAGTGGTGTTCACAGATTAAAAAAATATAACTCATAAATGAATAAGTGAATGAGGCCATACATGCAGCAGATTGCCATCGGCTGCTGCATGGTCAGCATATACAGGAGGGTAAGCACGGTGAGACTACGCGGATAGGCGTCAGAAAGCACTTTCATAAACAGCGACATACAGAAACAGACGAGGGAGTATGTATTTACGTTTATTCAAAGGTAATATGATGTGTTGTGTTTACGAGCGATAAAGCAAAATCCTTTCAGCACAGTCCTGGCCAACCAAGCTGGCGTACTGCTGCACCTCCATCTCGTCGCTGGAGCCCTTGCGTTTGCGGGAGTAGGCTGCATAGGGCATGACAGTCCGTCTGTATAGCACCAGAGCTCTGCCCAAATCCCTCACGGCCCGAGCATCTCCTAGACGAAAACAGGCACATATGAGAACATAATGAGGACCAGTGTAGACACATCAAGCACTATAAACAATGTCCTTATTTTCCCTCGCTCGTTTGAGTTAACCTCTGAGTGTCTTGGCAGAAATTCACCATTATTCCGAGAAAGTGTTGGAGGAGCAGAAAACATTCCCCCCCCTCCTTCAGTTTTAATTCCTCTGTACCCTAAACCTGGGGTCACAGTGGTGCGTGAGCAAGCTAGTTAGCTGGCCTTGTTTACAGGGCCTTGCTCCCTGCTGGCTTGCCAAACTCAGCATCTCATTAGGTCCTGTGTCATACACTGCCAGCAGTGTTTTTACAGCTCTGATGGACCAGTAAAACACTACTAATCTCTAAAGTGTATGTGTTCAGAAGCTAAGAATGATTCTCTGGAGAGTCAGATGTGGAAAAAAAGGGTTGAAATACACTGACCCTCACTCTGACACTAAATCTGCCGCCTCCAGGAGTGAGACACTGAGCCAAGCACAGCAGGGAGTACATACTGAGCAAAGCAAAGCCAAATATACTGTACAGAGGTATGACTCTACCTCAGTCTCACTCATAAACTTCCCATTTCAGTCAGAAAATGACTATTTTTTTAATGCACTGGAACATCTACAAGTCTCTTGTGTCAGAAACTACCCAATAAATGTTGCAGTCATTCAAGTAGCACTCTTAAATGCTTATTTATCTTCTTAGTCCATTATCACACCATGTAGTCCATTAGTTGAACAATTGCAAAATGCTTATTTTGTCTTATCTCCCCTAAATACTCTGCATATAACAACTGATCCATTAAAAGTGTCCTGCTTGAAGCAATCCTGATCTGGAAACCTAGAGAAAAAAGGAAAAAGAAAACTCTGGAGCAGGTAGGTAGTGAAGTGCACTCTCCTGTCAGGCACATCAGTCAAAAAGGCCCAAGTAGATGTTGTATTAAGAGAACTAAGGGCTTCACAATTAACCACTCCACTGACATCATCCATGTGGCTCACAGCTGAGCAGCTGGTGAAGAAGATGCCAGCGCACATATCTCTGACTAATTTCTAAAATATTTGCAATACAGCCAAATACAACCTGATCACATCAACAACTGGAAAAACAACAGGGAGAAAAAAATGCAAAGTGAGTCTTTTCTATAAAAGAAATCTTACATTTACAAAAAAAAGGAAACTCAAAAAGCACTGTAACTGGACCTCGGATGTGTTTAGACATGATAGACTTGTTGAGAGCAATACGAGTCAACCTCAGCTGCAGTAATCTGTTACAGTGTTTCAGGCCTAAACCGCTGCCAAGACAGATGATGGCTTAATCGGCAGGAAAGATTCAAAGGAAAAGTCTAAGATTCAAGCAAAAAGACTCACCAGTGGGACATTTTAAATATTCGCATAACTTCAGATGGATAAACAATAAGTGAAAATCACAAATACGTAGCAAAAATACCACATTAACTGTTTAGGAATTAAAATCACTTGTTTAAATTCTCCTGTTTATACAGGCTCGTAAGTAATCGGACAATTCATTGATAAGCGGTTTCGAGGCCAGGTGTGGACTGTTGTTATTTCTTTCGGGTCAAATCAAGGTAATAATATGTCTAGAGTTGTTTCTAAGTGCTGGATTTGCATTCTGTGGCTGTTCTGGCTAATGTTCAACATGTGGTCTAATGACTTGTAGAGTGAAGGAGGCCTTCATTAGGGCTGAAAAACAAAACGGGCCTACAGACCCATTTGACAGATTCCAGAAAAAAAAAGGAGGGAATCTACTGGTCAGTGCATCAAAACCAAAATGTTTAAGGAAAAAGTAAAATAAAACAAAACATGAAGACCATATGCTCACATTTAATCAATCAATCGACAGCGAGGCAAAGAAATGGAACATTTGTAGAATTTTGAATCTGAACTCTTTCACCCATAAAGATGACATCTGATGACCTCCCTAGCACCCTTAATGAATTTTGACACGTCATTATATAAGAATAAAATGTTTGACGATCTTTAAAATAGTTTCTGGGTATTTCCATGCAAAGCTGCATGGACAGGGCATCGGGGGAAACAAAACCTGATGCCGTAAGACGCGCGAAGAAGCATCAACTGAAGGCACCTGCAGTAAAGGCCTACTTGGTGATGTCCATTTGACTAGCTTCTAGACCTGAACCAAATGAATTGCATCCGAGTATTAAATATAATCCTGTTATTTATAATTAATGTAAAATTAATATGTTAAGTTACCAGATTGTTTCTGTATTTTGTAGAACCTCTTAACAGCAACTACGTCCATCAGATGTTTCCTGTAGTTGCTCGAGTAGCGTCCAAAACAATGTGGAGGAATTTTGGACCATTTCTTGACTGAAGTGCCTCTCAGTTCAACTGCCTAACTTCAGTCCATTGAGGTGGCGTACAGAGATCCAAATGTCAATCTATCTACAACTTTGGCATCTAACTTGCACACAAACTACCTGAAAAACAAGCCAAGGGAAAGAAGAGAGCTGTTAGAAGCACAAAGCTCCGAGGCTTTATCACCAGAAAGATATTCTCATACTTCAGCTAGAATTTTCCACACAGTTGATTCATGTTTTATTTATTAGCCTCGTTTCCCTGCTCAGTAATGCCCTAACTACTGTGTTTTCCACCCTTCTCGAGAAACTGCTGAGTCACATAATTGAAGGAAGGCTGATACTAACTTTTAAATAAAGGATACCAGCTCTAGGTTTTAACACAGCGGGTGGCAAAATTGATTTTAAAAAGATGTAAACATGTTACGCAACTTCTTCAACTATTGTGTCCCAATGGAATCAAAGTGAAAAGATTTAAACATCTGATGCTTCTTCGGCTTCCTTCGGGCCATTCATGACGCGCCGCCTCATGTTCTTCATCACGGTGACAGTCCACTTACACTGCAGTTATTACAAAGTTACACTTGTCCAACAGTGTCGCCTCGTGAAGATACTGACGAGTTTACATTAAACAGGAAAACATGGAGAGAAGCACGAAGCTTGAAGATGGCCTATTAAGTGAAACAGTAATACTGAGCAGAGATCTTTCTCTCTTACTCAAGGCAATCCAAACATCCGCTCCTCACATAAACAACTTTCCTTTTCTTCTTCACTCACTTCTGGCTGCATCAGTGTCTCTTCTCTCTAAGTGGCTCCAGACCCTGTTCCTGTCAGGCCAACCGGACGTTCAGTGACACGCCACTCTGAGGTCACAGCTCCTTCGGGCTGGAGTTCAAATGTCAGGGGGAAGAGGAGTGATGAGGGTCGGATAAGGGAGTGCGAGGGTCAAGGCTGAGGCTACGGGCCTTGACACCCCGCCACGCTTCTCTCTCTCTTCCCATCCATCTCAAACTTTCGAAACACTTGCTTAACACCGGATGCTGGTCAAAGGCAGGCCATCAGGTTATGACCACGTCTTCTGACCCAATGTTGAAGATCTAAAGGTTGAAAAGGAAAGGGCCAGAAGGGTGTTGTAGTGTGCCGAGAAGACTGCTCTTTGACTGTAAGACCTGGGTTCAAGCCCTTGTGTTAGCAGCTGACCCTGAATCCCTGCCGGTGACCATGAATTTTGTCCATCGCAGGAAGCGAAGCAACAATAGGATATCCTTCCATTATAAAGGATATTACCATTATTATTATTACTAATGAAAAGACTTAATTATTCTTTTAAAGCACCAAAAGAAAAGCTTCCGGGAAGAGAAATTCCTGTATTGCTGGAAAAAAAAGGCTTTAATCTGAATGGAAACGTGCATTAGTCAGGCTAAGGAGCACAAAGCCTGCCTAAGAGCAGAGCAAAGTGGCCATGACAGTGAGACAAGATATGAACGTGTGGCATAAGCTAGAAATATCATGTGAATCACAAGAGGTTTGGGGGTAATGGCTGGCTACCATCAGGCTAGAATGCACGCCTCTAGCTAGTGTTTTAGCTTCACTTTGTTGCACTGAAAGCACAGAGACTATCAGTTTGATGCAAAGCTGTGAATGTGTTTGTCAGAGATGTAATGAAAGGTAAAAAAGAAAAAAAGAGAGAGAGAAGTACATTGTGAAATACCAGCTGGCACTTTACTTATCACAACGTTGGGTTTGTGTATGCAATGTGTAACTTTGTGCATGTGGGTTAGTGGCTGCCAGGCGCACTTACAGTTCAAGGGGTGACTACTTGGGTCACGTATTTTTGCAAATATTTATACTGCTTAGCGGCCAATGCCCCTACTACTCCCGCTGTTAGGCAAACACGGATTATGAGTGTGTGAGACACAGATATGTGCTGTACACAGTGAGCTTCTGTGTATGTGTGTGTGTACATACATTTTAAGAGCCAACCCGCCCCAGATCCCGGGGCCCTCAAGATGTCAGCAACAGGCATCAGTGTGAGTCTGATGTGAAGAGAGCTGTGTAAACTTTAGATTAGCTGTCTTTACACACCTCATTAGTACAACACTGTAACCTGGTCACATTTTACAGTCTAAACACACATCCAGCACACTAACAGTGACCTTTGTCTTGGGGCCGGAGGTTAAAGTTCTGGCTTTCAAGCTATATAGAGAGGTTACACTGCGAGTATGATTATTATTTTGGTGACTTGATTTTTAGACTTCTCCACTGACTCTTTAAAGGTATGGAAATAAATCAAGTGACGTGATTTTAACCAACTACCAGCACATTCTACTCAACAAGCGAGCAACACATTATTTTTACCATCTGCTGTTCTAACTTTGTTTTCTGAAAATAATCTTAATATTAGCCATGCTTGTTTCACAAATATTCCATTTTAATTCATCTATGTTTAAAAATGATTTTAAAAAGAAAATTAAATCTTTCTCTAACTTCATCAGTAAGATTTAAAGAATTATACCTGATTAACAGTTTATATAATTCAGGATTCGGTCATTTGTCTAATAGTTATGGGTAGCAGTATGGTGGTGGTGATAGGACAGCAAAGGTATTAATAATAACGATAGTAATAATAAAATAAGTAAAAAGATCAAAATAATTAAAAAAGTAAATGCCTGGGACGTCTGTGTATTGGGTTGGCTGTTGCTCAGGAGGTAGAGCGGGTCGCCCAGTTAGAGTAAAAAAGCACTTCATAAGTATAATGATAGTTATTATTGGTTTAATAGTAAATGTAATACATGGTTATCCTAACCTTCCCATTTACAGACAGGATGTTTTGACCGCATTCTTAAAGTGGATTTACTACGATTTTCCTTATTTCTGTCTTTATACTGTTAAGCTTAAAATACTGAGGTCAGCATGTGTGATGCAAACAGTCCCTATGATGAAACAGCTGATTGCTCCACGTACTCTGTTTTCGTTTTTTCTACTCAAGTCTCCGTGTGATGTCAGTTCAAACATTCTGTCTCCAAGCAGCAACCAACCACAGGAGAGGCGGCTTATAGGCGGGTTTGCTTTAAAGACAAGATTACTGTATAGTAGTGACCGAGAATAATATAATGGAAAAAAAGCATAACAGAGCCTTAATAAAGATGGCTGGGGCAATAACATCAAGTTAGTGCTTAGTTGGTGTTAGTTTACTGTCATCGAGAGGAACTGACCTCATTGTTTGACACTAAATGAATAAACCGCACTAACTGTAAATAAAGTGAAGGAGAGTTGTAATGGCAAACAGATCTCCATGTGAATAGGCTAAAGTCAAATTTCTTTGACTTGATCAGAGAAATTATATTACTATACATATTTATTTTTGGCAGAATGTGACACCAGTGTTGATGGTGACAAATTCAGTATTCCCAGTATATAAATAAGAGGCTGTGCACTGAACCCTCTGTTATTGACAGTTGACTGCTCAACCATCACACTAGACAAACATAGTTTGGTAATCAGTCTTGCTTTGTGGGAAAGCAGATCAATCAATCAGAGCAGAGTACATGTCACAATCACTGACGTACGCACAAATATTTTAGTTTTGTGGCCCAGCAGCTGCCATAAATTGCCACAACAGATTCCTAAATGAACAGTGAAGACTTTCCCAACACTTTCCCAACTATTTGCAGCATGTCTTTATTTGTGTCCAAAAATCTAATCACACAACAAGAACTAGCCAAAGAACTGGGCCACAAACCTCAACTGTGTGACACACTGCTAAAGTGACAATGACAAAATAGGTTGACCTGCTGACTCATTTCTAAAGCAGACAGCACCCTCCACACTACTGTTAGTCTGGCTTTTAACAGTTCAGTCACAAAGCTTGGCACCAGACCTGAGAGTGAACCATCAAGACAGCTAGCACTGAAATGTAATGACACTGCGTTTGGACAGCTAGGCCTGAAATAATGCCCAGTCCTGTCCAAGATCAACAGTCCACGCAGGAATCCAGGCACCACAAGAACCACAGACACACAAACATAAACTGCTCACTGTGAATAATGCTAATGCCAAGACCTTGCTTTTGTCCTCAGCAATTTGTGCAAGGCCGAGGACTACTGGGAACAAAACAAAAGGTCAGATCAACCGCTGGCTAAGATGTTAATTGCAGTGTTATAAATGACCTCTCTAGACATTGTCATTTAACATTTTAATTGACATTTAAATACTCTTATTTATCCCGAGCATGTTGTTTTCACTATATAACTGAACGACCAAAACTAGCAAGTAAATCCTCATTTCCTTAAGAAATGTGTTTCGATTAACTGTCTTTACAGAGTGTGAACTAACTGCTTGGAAACTTTTCCTCATCACACAATCTGACCCGGACTGAGATTCCTTCATCAATTGTGTTGGTTTTCTTCTCCAAGTATGAGGTCACTACAACAAACCTCCGCGTCTGTTGTTTAACATTCATATACCGCTCCTTCTCATTCCAACTCTCTATCAATCCATCTTCCATTTTATTACACTTTTCTCTCTCTGGGTGCAAGCATGCAGCCACCAGCCCATCATTTCAATTGCCTTCGTTGTAAAAACATTTTTATCACATGTCCCCCATCTCTCCCTCCATCTATTCTTCAATTACTCACTCTCTTTCCCCTCCACGTATCAGTCTCCATCTATCTGACAATCAAATTCATGTCCGCTCACATCTCCTATTACTGTTGATCGGTGGCTCTTTTCTGTCTGGAGCCTGTTTGGTGATGCAGATTAATGGGCCACAGTAAACAGGACATGGCTGGCTCTCTGTACCTTCAACCAGTCATGTTCTTGGAACTGCATTAAGTATGCCAACATTTTAAAATTAAACCGAAGAGGAAAAAAACCAAAACAGTCAATCATGTAGTGAGTGTATCAGTGGTACGTATACATAGGTTTATATATGCACTGCATACATGTCTGCATACAAGTCTGCTCTGGCCATACCAAATTATGATGAGGAATGAGAAAACCGTAGGATCTGCCAACGCCTCTTTAATTTGTACATATTCTATTAAATTGAATTCAGTTTTTACTGTTTCAGTAATTTTAAATAATCCTGGGGAGGCCAATCCATGTTCAATTTTCTGTTTTAATTTCCAGGTATGCTTTTACTGCAGTGGCAGTGTGTTTAGGATCATTGTAATGCTGGAAAAAGTTGAATCTCTTGCCAATCAGATGGCTTTTGGTACTTTTTTGTGCCCATAATTCCATCAGTTTTGAGAAAAATCTCCAACACCACTGTGTTTCTCCTGCGTCAGGTCTTTGCTGGATTTTTTTTCCATATTTTATAAGAACATGACTGTCAGATTCTCCTTTATATCATTCTTAGGTTTGACACTTTTTTTTGGTCTCTACTTGTCCAGTTTCCTCAAATTTTTCAAGGACACAAAGGGCATCACAGTGTTGGTGCACAAATACTATTTTAAGCCTGTCAAACAATGATATGTTAGGAATTTTTTACAGATTATTATTAAAGAAATGGGAACAGCAGGCGGTTAGTGAGAAGGTTTCTAAATAGACAATTTAAAATGTCTTCTTTGCCAATTTGTCTACACAAGACCAGGATTGTGTTTCAGGAGTCTGGAGCCTGTTTTATGCTTAAATGCTTAAATGATTCACAGGTCAGTGTTAAAAAAAACAAAACAAACAAACCCTGAAAATGGTCAAGTACAATGACTGGACTAAAAATGAGTAAAAAAGCAACCATTTTCCAAAGAAAACTATTGCTCAAGACTACTTGGAAGCAAGATATAAAGTCATGAGGGATGGCGTAAGACTTTTCTACAGTGCTGTGTTTATGGAAATGCATTTTAAAAAATGATGTAGTTTCATACATTAAATCCATGTGATGCCATCAGTCGAGCAGTAGTTTTGTGCAGTAGTACCTAAATCAGGATCCTGGTTCAAACGAGCGTAGCGGGAGTTGTCAAGAAGGGGGATGCATCGCTCTATCGATACCCAGACATAGGTTTCTGGGCACAGGAGGTCAGAAGGCCGGTACTGCCCCTGGTAAAAGAAAGAGAAAAGAGAAAAAAAAAAAAACACGTTAAAAATTTTCCTGCTTTTTAAATTGCCATATATTCATTATGTAGTAAATGATTAACTTGAGGACATCAGTTTGGTTCTTTGTTGTTTAAAACCATTTTCTAACATTTATAAACTAAATACTTACAAATATGCTGCAAGCCTGGTAAAAGCCTTTCTACTCTAGTGTTAGTGACCCTTTAGAATCAAAAGGTTTGACAAGTTGTAAACTGACCCCAGGGTCAAGATGAGGGTTGAGACCTGGATCAAACTCCTCTCTGTTAAGGGTCTTTGTTTGAGCTGTGTGTCTCCATGTCATGAGTGTTACACTGTCTGCACGTTTAGCAGGAAATGTAAACACGTCAGCACTGTAATGTGTGCTTGTGAAATGGGTACGAGTCTGTATCTGACCAAACATTTTGGATGGAAAGAAAACTAAGCTTAACAAAAACAGCTGCAAGGCGAAGAGGGGGGGGGGAAATGAGCGAGGGGTTGAATGAACAGAAAGCGACGCCATTATCAGGGAACTGTGTTCCATCACATGGCTCCAAACAAATACAAACTGCTGAGAAAGCTCTGTAAACAAGGCTTGCAAAAGGCCCGGTGCATTGCCTCAACACCCACACCAATATTTACAGTTTATGTGACATTAACCCTCTGGTCCCTATCTGGCCATTTTTGGCCACGAACAAGCTGAAAGGGTAGTGATTTTGATCAGGGCCAGAGGGTTAAACCGTAGGACAAAGAGTCCAGGATTTCAGGAATGCAATTTTTAAACACAAGAAGGTCAAAATGTTCTAAATGATTTAAAAAAAACACTGTTGTCATCAAAACATCGGAATAAGTAAGACAAAGGAAATAGCATCGCTGGATCATACTGTTATACAAACTGACCACGAACCATCTGGCATTCCACATGTATGAAAAATACACTGGCTGCTTTCACATGCAAGATAGGACGCTATGTGAAAGAACTAGTTTGTTTTATGGCTTTGAAAATGAAAAACAGAAGAATCTGTGGAATACAAAGACAGTTGTATTTCCCAACTAAAGTGGGGTCCTCGTCTATGGCCATCCCATAGCAAAAATGTATCTCTAAAATCATACAATCACTCCAAAAGTCAACCAATATCAAGTTGTAAGGAGGAAAAAAAATAAGGAATTCACAATGAAGCAAAAGCCTTCAGCCTGCTCCAAGTGCTCCTGCTAACAGACAGATGAAGGTGGAATGCTCTGCATCCGGAGCTGCAGTGGATGCACGCAATCGTCGGCCACATCCCGACAACCTACAGCCTCCTGCAACTGTCAGCACAGCTAGCTTGACACTCTCACACTCTGCCACACCTCTATAGACTCCTTCAACACCGCATTGACACACACCTCTACGTGCAGAACACACACCTGGCTAACAGCGGAAACACAACAATATGCACATATTTCCCCACTTAAGCCTTCTGCACCCAGAAACCAGAAGCTTATATTTAAGGAACAGAAACAACTGTTTTTGTGTGCCAGTGTGTGTGTCTTTGCAATAGAAATAAAGTGAACTTGATTTATACAGGTCTACTTTTTGTGTTTATAATTGGAAATGATAAATCCAGCCTTTGCTGTAGACCTTAAAAAAAAAAGAGAGAACTGTCTGACCAAAATGAGACACAGAGCCTGGTCATGGCACAAAGACAATTCCTCAGTTCTTCCCCTGAAAAGGAGAAACGATGAAGAGTATGAAAGGACACAGCTATTAGTGGTCTGGACGGAGGAGAGAGAAATAATAAAGAAGCGAGGTGATGGCAAACTGGGCTTTGCTTTTCTATCTGTCAGCTTCTTCTTCTTTTTTTTAATAAATTGAACTGAATGTGAATACTGAGTTCACCACTGACTTTCATTATCCTCCCTCATATTTTCTCTCTTCCCAGGTTGACTAGAAGGCCATGTAATGCATAGATACCCTTGCAGCTTCCTTGGCTCGTCCTTCGTTTTCTGTCTTTTGCATCAGCTTGCTCACATTATCCATATCTTTATCTATAAGCAGATACTAGAATCCAGTAATGGCTCCCTGCTATGTAGATTCTTGAGAGGGTTACCACCAATCTAATAACAGGAAGTGAAATGGCCTACAACAAATCCATGCTCCTGAGTGGCTCTTAGCTCACTAAGTAGCCTAAAGAGGCCACAGGAAGTGATAGTGTAAATGGCAAGAAAGCCATGCGATAAGGTTTGTCTGTATATATATATATATGTATATACTTTTGCTCGGCAAATTGCCAGGTAGGCCTGAATAAGACGTTTCAGCCGAAAATAAATCTTTTCAGGTTAAGTCACCCTCTTTTCAGAGCCTGCTCCCTCCATTGTAGCTGCTTAAAACTTCCCACACAAACCAATCTGTCACCATCCCTCCATCCTTCACTCCTTTCCGTGCTTGCATGTCCAGGCAGAAAGGAGGTGATGCAGATGACTGACAATCTCTGAAAGGCTCATTTGGAAACAGAGAGATGAGGGATCAGGGGGAAAAAAAATAGTGAGGAAGGGGAGGGGGGGACACATAGAAACTTCAGCAGACAGACTTGGCTGCAATCTGAGGTGTGAAAAATGAGAGGCGTTAGGAGGGAGAAAGGGAGGGGCGAAAGAAAATTAGGTGCAGATGAAGCAAAAGGATGGTATTTAATGTTTGGAGACGTTGACTGCAGCGGGGCTGGTGGGGGGAGCAGTCTGGGTGCCAGCATGGAGGGGCCCAGCTCTGAGAGAGAATGTCTGAAGCCAGAGAAGAAGCAGAAAGTCAGGGAAAGAAATATAAATGGGTAGATCAAGATGAAAAACAAAAACTAAACAAGGAGATGAGTGGACAAACTAAGAGGTGCATCCAGTAATAATGTGACGACGAGGGAGAACCTCGACAAAATGTAAACTGTACAAGTGAGAAAAGGCTCTGAGTCATTTTAATCTGTTGTTTTGCACTGTGTTTGTTAATTAAGTGTAGAGGTCACTGTTTATACGAAAGCAATCTACTACAGCGCAGCATTCCCAGTGAACCCAAACGTTAACAAGCAGGAGAGGACAATTACTCAACCTCATTTGAATAACAAGCTGCCCCAGTGTAAACTATTATGCAGCTTCAATCATCTAAACTAAATAAACACATATCTCCACAGGGCCTGACATACAATTACACAATACTCTGCAGAACTATTATCATCCCCAGCCCATCAATGATACAGCATCACTCACTCTTTTGAGGCCACACGACTGCACGCACACAGATTTTTGTGTTTCTGTCAGAGTCACTGAGTCCATAATAAAGTTCACTAACCTTTTTCCTTCCCTTAATTGTGCACACTCCTGTCTCACACACCTCGGGGTAGAGAGCAATGCCCCAGGCCTGTACCAATGATTTATATGAAAAGCAATTAATCAGAGCCATAAATGGAGTGCTTCACCGCAGCCAAGGAATCCTCATGAAAATCTACACCTCTTTTGCCTCCTGCTTCTTTTCCTCCTCCCAGTCTGACTAGGAAATCAGACAAATGAGTTTGGTATGTGCTGAGCTGAGACAAGCTTCATCAAACAAAAGACCGTCAAACAGGAGTTTCTTTCTTCACCTTCTTTTTTCCCCTCTCCCGCCAGGGTGTCACAAATTGTAAAAGCAGCTTTAATCAATTAAACACAAATTTGAAGCACTGATTGTAGCTCATTAACCTTTTAACATTGGAGACCAGCTCAGTGTCTACAAATACATTTTATAGGGCTCTGGCAGTTTTATGCAGCTAGAAAAAGGGAAATGTTTTTATGAGGAATCAAAAATGTAAAGATACGATCACATGTTGCATCAGAGAGAGATTTTTCAGGATGAGATCATTTGGTGATTTGCAGCCACACAGCAGTGTCATGGTTCAAAGCGATCCCCTTTCAGGCTTGCCATACCAAAAGACAGGAGGTGGACTTAGTGTCATGGTAAGAGGGTTTCCCTGTCTCCATCTGCATTACTTTACACCCACATCTGCAGCTAATTTCCTGCTCATATCTACAGCTGAATTTTTACACACCCCTACCCCTGCTGAGGTATCACTGTATGTTTGTGTTTGCACGAGTCAGACACTGTGCGCAGTGTCTGCATGCGGTTTCAAAGAGACCTTTCTTGTTAAAACAACTGATACAGCCAACCCAGGAAAGAACATCAAGTTATAAAGTAATCAGTTGGTTAACTGAACACCTACCTCAGTATGAGACAGAGCGGCTCCAAAAGTGTGATGTAAGAGTGGTCATAGAATAGATGAGGTCACTAATGTTAGACTTTAGTCTGTCTGGCACTGGCAAGAGATATGTTATCCAAAGATAACATGCAATACAAAAAGCACCCTGTTTTATATAATATATTAGGTCAAGCATGAACACAATAGTGAATGGGATATTATGCTGGGATTACATATTGGTCAAGCACTCTCAGAAGGAAATGGGCATTAAACCCAAGCAGACAAATATGGTCAAGAAGTCACATTTCTTTGCAGCTGGCCGTCACCCAGGACAAGCCTGAACTTGGAGTACGTACAAAGAAGCAGTGTGACCCAAAGCCAGGCAAACCTAACCTAGCCTGGCAGAGGCCAGCACTCTGACCCAGGGTCACTCTCAACCAATTTTACTCAAAAACCAATAAACAGAGGTCCTGAAACCCACAAGGACTCTACTCTCCCCCAAAATGCGGCCCTCACAATACACCCCTCTCTGTGGTCCTCCGACTGTTGACATGCATATATTGTGCCCAGAGGAGGAGGCGGCATGGCTGGGGAGCTCTACCTGCTGACGGACACACATAAACAGCACGACCCACAGAAACACACACGCAGCTAGAAAAATAGCATACAAAACTAAGCAGGCTGAATGAACAGCACCACTGAAAGACATGTCCAAACAAGCCGTGTTTTAGAATAGTGGCCCATGCGATCGTACTTTCACATGACCTACATATGCATTTGTGCCTGTTGAGGTGTGTGTGTGAGGGCCCAGAGAAATGAGGCTGCATTACGGGAGGTTTACGCCAACTGCTGCTGTTTAAACACTCAGGGGCCCGCCGAGGCCTCTTCACCCTACTCAACACATTACCACAGGACGGCCTTCAAATAAAGCATCCAGGCTGGTAATTCTCCCCTGTGGGCCCCTGGACAACCCCCACCAATCCCTTCCACCCAAGTCAATTCTGGCCCAGCACTCCCTTTGCCTGGCTTGTGCGTCACGGCTCCACGGATGACAGGTTAATGAGGAAAAAATATTTTTACAGGATCACATTTCGACCAAACCCTGAGAACCAATGGCAGCGCTTTTATGGGCATCAGCTCTCAGACTGGGCACTTTTATCTCTTCATCTTCTCGGGTCTTTATGGGCAGGCGAACTCTTATGAATGTCTGACACAGACCACAGGTTACCGACTTGCAGTCAGATCCGCAGCCCTTAATCTCCGTCTTAAAACCCCACCTCAGATTTCTAACTGCAAGGCCTCCGCCCACACTATAAGTCTGCGTTTCTAACTGCATTTATGAAAGCAGCCCATTCTGTCGAGTAGGGCTTATCAAAGATCTGAATGTGGTCTCTTGCCAAGAAAAAAAAACAAACAAAAAACAGACTTTCAGACAAAGCGGCGCAGCTGCACCAGGTTTTGAAAATAAATAGAGGTGAGGTGAAGTTAATGGTAAGGCAAACACCTCAGGTTGGCAGCTAGAGGGCTCTGGATCTGCTCAGCATGACACCATCTCCAAACTCTCATTTTTGCCCTTATGACCTTCAGACCTCCCCTTTGCTTATACGCTCTCTGCAACCCGCCCTCTCCCAACTCTGTCCTTCCACCAGCAATAACACTGAATCTTCTAACCTAACCTCCCTGAACTCTGCTCCCTCAGTCTCTCACCCTGTCAGCGACGGCTCAACATAAACACTGGTTTTCACTGTAAACCGTTTCTTAGGGTGCCAAGCAGTGGCTGGACCAAGCCCGTGCTCTAACCTGTTAACGATTTGTTAAAAACACAAAGTGTGGCAGGACAGAAGAGAGAGGATGAAGCATAAAAGAGAAGAGAAATGATCAAAACTTTAAACGAATGTTTCTGCTGAGAGGTGCGCTGTTGGTGGTCTCCTGTCAAGCTAAATCAAACAACAATGTTTCTGTCAGAAAGGCTCCAATTTAAAAAAAGAAAAAAAAATTGGGGGGGAAAGGGGGAGAAGTGGAAGGCAGCAAAACGGCTAAGCTTTAGCTTATAAACTTCACAGACAGGGTGAAAATGGACCCCGTTGGATTTGATCTTATTTTGATGGGCACAGGGTTTTTTAACTTGAGGATTGCTGGAAGGTAATGCTGCTGGTTTAGTAGAATAACAGCTTTTACAAACCAAGAGAATATTGCTTCTTCTGAGAAAAAGAACACAGGCAGACATGAAAGAGAGGGCTAAACACATAAAACTATTACAGTAAATGCGTGAGAAAGGCCGATCCACGCCGCACCGCGCCGAACAGTAAGTTTATACCACCTCATCAGGACTTACTGCACATTCGCACACAGATGGCACTTTGAGAAATGAGAACCTCACCACTGCGAGAGTAGATATCACTTCTGCCTGTAATAACATTAGACTAAAAGAGCAAAAACGTGTTGCCATGTTTTCATCTGAATGGAATCAGTTGAACGTTTCTTCAATCTGATCTCTTTACTCTCTATCAATCTTTCATCCCGACCAGCATGGCGGCTGTTTCCCCTCCTTATTTTGTTAAGAAATGTTGAAAGAAGGACAGAAACAAAAAGAAAGAGAAAAAGGGGGGGGGGGGGGGGGGGGTGGCGCTGTTCTGGGCTACAGCATTAGACGACAGTTCAACATAAACACTGTTGTTCACTGTAAACCGTTTCAATGCTACTCATCAAAACCTACCAAAGCGGGATAATGTTTATGCCAGGAGCTCAACAATAATAAACAGGAATACGTAAGAAAGCGATGCCCTCATCAACAAATCTGACGCTGCCTTAAAACGAAGCCGTGTACTGTAGCACGCGCGCACTGGAGGGGTGGGGGGGGTGGGATGAGGGCTACTGTAGGGAAACACCCACCCTGAGATGCCTCAAGTTCACTCACCGTCACTCTTAATCTACCAAGACGCTCAACAAGTGACACACAAAATGTCAGGTCATACACGTACGCATAGCATAGTGTCTGATTGGGCCCCTTGAGTGAAAATAACACACATGCAGAGTCCTGATAGCTGCGGCTCGCTTGGAGGCTTTTAGCATGTCATAACCTGCCACTGCGTACCTGAAGAGGGGATGAGAGTGTTCGAGAGATTTACATTAATACACTTCTGTAATGACTTAATACAGATTATTCCATTTTTACTTTTTGGGGACAGCTATTTCTATGATTTGATTTCTATGAAAATCTACAAACAGATGACTGCGTACTGCTTTTCAAACCATTTGTATGCAGGTGAAAGTTAGCTCCTGTGTTGATACCAGAGCTGGGAGTCACTTTGTCATGTCTAATTGATGTCCTGAAAGCTAAGCTGATGCAGCAGGTGACAGAAAAGCCTGCAGGCACGCACTGATTAAGGCAAACGCTGCACCCAGAAACCAACATCAAATTTGTTCATTGCACGTATCCTGACATACTCTTGCACACAGTGGCTGACACCTGGATGGATTTATTTCAGGTCCACTGAATTCAAAAGCTTTGGTCATGTGAAAAACCCAAAAAAACCAAAAAACTTCTGGCTGCTGCTTTAGGAGTGACCGTCTCTCTGACAGTGTTTGTTGTTTGTTTGAGGAGGAGCTGGCTTTGAAAAGGAAAACAGAGGTGCAGCTGCTGCGAAAGGGCTCTTTAAAAGTCGGTGAAGTACCGCCGGGAAAACGAATAACGCTTTTCATCTCGCCTCCTTTTCTCATTTGGCACACATTTTGTCACTCCTTTCTTTCTCTCCATCTGTCCTCTTCCTCCCTCTTTTCACTTATTTTCACTCACTCACACTCTTTCTCGTTCTCTGTGGAAAATTTAATGGCTTCCTGGGCTCAGAGCGAGACATTCTTTCACTGTGAACAATAATAACAAGAATAAGAGGCACTTCATACAACTCTCTCGTTCCCTCGCCAAGCGGGTATAACTGGGTGTGTATTCTGTAGGGCTGAGTGTGTGTCTGTATATAAGCATGTACACCACACTTGAAAAGCATTTGAAATGTTAAGACCAGGTACTAGATTGGTTAAGCCAAGTGGGTGAGCGCTTCATTTGTTATCATCAAAGTCTGCTTATTCAGTACTCAAAAGTAACTTGCACAGACAAGTGCTCAGGCATATACACACTTCTGGAAAAAAAAATGGAAAAAAACCACTACAGTGCAGAATGGATCGACTCTTTGTTCAGGTGAAGCTCGAAAATAAAAAGTGAAAAGATATCAAATGAAAGTTAATGAAATCTTGCAAGCAGCTGAAGCTGGATTGAAGAGAAAGGAATAAAACGCTGCAAGAAGAACCTGAGCTGGTTTGCACATTAAGGATTTTATTTATGGTTTTAGCAGATAATTGGACGGTCACAGTCAAACTCAAGTGCTTAGGAAAAGCTGTATATTGTCTGTGAGAATCTGCAAAATGCATGCATCCAGTGACAAGTTTGTCTTTTGTTAGTAAATGTGATTTGCTCTCCTGTCATCAGACACACTGACAACACTGGATGGAATCAGTGGAATATAATCAGTCCATCTAAAGCTGTGAAAGCAAGATAATTCAAATGAATGTTAGCGTTAACACACGAGAAGCATTGTGAAAGAAGAGCAGTGGCAGAAGGGCCAAGACCTTTGGTCTCATTTAGCCTCCAACAGCTTCACCTTCTGCTCTCTACAGCTTGACATCACAGGGCCATGCAGGGCCAGAGAACCAGGGACAGGAGCCAGGGGCAGGATGTCACGTCAAACCCTGAACCCACCAGCCAAACCAGCAAGACTCTGTGGGACGCTCAGTCCCAGCTTTGAGAACAAAGGAGAGGGTCTGACACTGGCCAGGCAACCCTCTGTTCCTGGCTGGACTCCAAGTCTTCAAGGACCCTTTAAGGCTACTCTGCAGGACCATGCCCAGTCTCAGGCACTGTTAAGAGTTTTCAAACCATTTCGCATGCAGCGTTTCCTTTGCAGAGATGTGACCTGGTTAAAAAACTCTCCTGCAAAATTGAATCCTGCAGAACAGTAAAGTTTGTAGCCTGACAGCCAAGTCCATTAGAGTGATGAAGAATGAGGGTAAAAGACAGGTATCGCTAACAGATCACAAAAAAGAGCCACATGGGGCTCTTCTGCCCGCCTTCAGTGGCTCCCTGTGGCTTAAAAACACCCTTGATGACTGAGTTACTGTTACTAAATCTTTGCCTTAACTATATGTGGCCCACTCGTGCTTAGGTGGGTAATCACCCTCCAAAGACCCATTCTGAAGCGGGAAAAATGGTGGAACTTTTCCAGTTTTTTGGTAAAAATAACATTTTTAAACTAATTTTAGTCCAACACTTTCATAGCAATACCAAAGAATCAATTAAATAAATAGCTTCCTGCAAAATAGTCACATGTGTTAAAAGATTTAAACTACTTACAACTATTAATAATGTCAATGGGCTAATGGGCTAATATGAGCCTCAAATATGTTTTGAGTCTCCATACAGATGTTTTTGCTTAAAAAAATGTCTCTTTTGATATTCGAGGTTTTCAGCCCCTTGTGTAAAAGTATACAGCAAAAAAAAATAAATTCTCACAGTGCAATATAAACAATACAGTCCTACTCCTCAGGAAAATGGGAGTATGGCGTCAACAAGTGTGAAATTTAATACAGAAGAAACTGGTTTTACAATATTTTAACACTCGTCTCAGTGACCTGCCTTAGTAGAGCCTTTTATGCTTGCACTAACACTCTGATTATGTCATCATTACCACATGCAGACAGTACTCAAGGTGGGAATGGGAGATGCTTAGATCGCTTAGATTATTCGGTACATAGTAAAAAAAAACAACAAACATTAAGATCATGAATCATATATCACCTCAAAAAGCTCAGATTCTCAGCATAAAACATGACAAAGGCCCAAACGGAGGGGCAGAAAAACTAAAGGAAAAGTCACAGTAAATAATGGCAACAGAGGCTTTCTAGAAAAAGTGGCAAGGATGAAGAGAAGGGAGGGAAAGGTGTGCAAAATAGAGAGAGGAAGTTGTGTTCATGGGGCGTGAGTGGTGTCCAGCACAGTTCAGGAGCTGGTGTGTTTTTCTTTAAAGAAGCCGAGAGGCAGCGCTGAGATCCAGAAACCAGTAAACCTTCAATACAAAAACAGTGTAGACACTGCCCCATCTAAGTGACAATTCCACAGCATCTCTGTGCATTATTGAGTTACTGAGGCTCATATGCAAATCAGACAACACAAGACAGCGTGCATGTGCTCAGAGTACATTTGAATGTGTCTGTGTTCCTGTGGGATCGGGAAAGCCCAAAGGTGGGAACCGGGCAACCTTCTCACCCTCGTTCTGTGTTCCTCCCCAAGGGTAAAATAGGACCGAGTGGGGAGTTTGTGAACAACACGCTGCAGTGGCAAACACACAAGAGCAGATATGGGGGGCTGGGGGTAGTAAATACCAGAGCCAGGAGGAGTTAGGTGCTGTGGTAACAGAGTTCACAGACAAACACTGTGATCAAGATTCAACACACAGACACACACACACACACACACAAATAGAGCAAACACACTCGTGTGTTCCATATACAGAGTCCCAAACTGAGAATTTGGACAAAGCAGTATCCAAAGCAAGATGTAAATGGATAAAAAGATGTGGCACGTTGCCATAATCCCCAACAAGACATCAGTCTCCCATGGGCAAGAACAAGCTCTGGGAACATCTGAATGAAATGACAGTGAAATAGAGGAATTAGCAGATGAATGAGAAAAAGAGAGAAAGAATGGGAAAAACTTAGCTAAACCAAAGCACTTGGAAAGACTCCTTTCTTTCATCCTCCTCCTAAGCTATAGATATTTCAGTGGTTTCTGGTGTGAACCGGGGTTATGTTTGTGAGTCCTGGCTCCTCTGTGTATCCACATTTATTATTTGTGTCAGTTTCTACAGCAGGTAAACTGCAGTGTATATGCAGATTTCTGAGGATGTGTCCTGAACTCTTCTCACTGCTGAGTTATGGCTGCTGTCACCAGTGTAACCTCTCGCTAAACCTTTAATGTCTTCAGCAGCCTTATCCTCTCTTACTTCCCTGGATGTCCTCACTATCACTTTGCTTCCCTCACATGCTCTATTCACTCCATCAAATATACTGACTGTGTATGAATAAACTTTAACAGGAGCATTTGAGTATATACTCATGCTTGTGTTATAATCAAACCATCACTGATAAATGTTGCTAATCCAGATAAACTTATGGTGAATGAATTCCAAATTGTAATTTAGACTGTAATGTTAATTAAGGCAGGTGCTGGGATTTTATATAAAGAGATCTACAGGGCCCTTTGTGATTATATTATAAAGCTATAAATATTATGCAGCAAAAGAAAAACTATTTTAGTACTTAATATTGGTATCTTACAAACAAAAGACATTACAGCATGTTGGTCACTGGCCTGAGACATGATGGGCAAGAGAGACAAAACTGAAAGAGTATAGAACAGAGATCTGATCTGAGATCTAAAAGGCCCAAGAAAGGAGAGCGAAGAGGTACATTTGAATTACAAGATGGCAAATCTCCAGCATACCAGTGTCGTAACAGGCCTCTTACTGTTGTACCAAAATGTTAAAATATAAAAAAGCATTTATATCAGAGTATAAAACACTTAAAGTCATTGATATGTTAAATCCAGTTTACAAAACTGAAATTCAAATATATTGTCAATATAAAGTGTGATAACCATGATAAATGTGCTGTACGTGTGAGATAATGCGTACCTTATACCGCATCTTGGGGCAGGAGTGAATGTAAAAGCCCAGGTAGTAGTAGGACAGCTTGGGAGACTGTTTCTGCAGCTGCTTGGTAAAAGCGATCTCCCTGTGGCAGGAAACACACAGATGCACCTTGTCAGAGAGCTAAGTGTAAGGAAAAGGATTCATGCTTGAAACATCACATACTGTATTCAAGCAGCATACAGTGTCACTGCGTCTTAAACGGATGGCTCGATTCGACATCACTTTCCTCATAGCTGGAGTTTGTGCACCACAGGGCACCAATTTCAATTTCCCATGTAGAAAAATCATGGTTGCAATTTACACAGTTATTTTATTGTCAGGTTAATTCGATTATTTACTGCAATGTTTACTCTTCTGAAAAATATGAACTCTGATGATGAGCTGATTCGGAGTTTCGCACAGTTTTAACTGCATATGCAGGGATGCTGCATCAGAAAAGTATCAATTTTTAATAACAAAGCAACAACAAAGGAATTAATAAAACATTCAAATTGATACATCAAAAATACTCCAACTAATTTAAAATGTGTTTTCACTTACAAGTTAATCCATCAGCAGCATATAAATGGCACTTGCTGCTATGTCTAGAGCAGTGCCTAAGCTGAGGAAGTAAACACCCACACTCAAAAAGGCAGGGTTTTTTTTCGCCTTCTTTTTGGTTTCATGTCATTACACAAAAACAATTGCCTTCTCTCTATCAGCCCTGAGCCCTGAAGCAGAGAAGAAGGTGCTGAAAAAGGAGGAAGAGAGTGTGTAAAATAAAGATTTAGAACTTGGAGGATTTATACACCTTCTCCAAATACAGTAAATGTCTCGCCTGCTTTATTTTTCCCCAATAGCTTCTTCCTTAATTGCATCCTTTTACTGAAAGCCTATTTTCTCCTTTCTCTCGGCCGTTTCCTTCGCTATTCCATAACTAAATTCCAGCTCCTCTTTTTTTCCCCCCCTATCCTTTTTGTTTCACTCTTCCTTCCACTTCTGTGTTTCACCCGCTTAAATGAAGTGGGAGAATTCCCATTCTTACAAGACTTAACAGACAGAGAAAGAGGCCTTAAAATAAAATAGATGCACTGAAAAATAAGACATGGGACAAAGCAAGCCAAGCAAGGGAGGTGGGGGGGGGGGGGGGGGGAGGAGGAGACAGGGGGAGAGAGAGGGAACAGGAGGAGAATATAAAAGAGGAGGGTCAAGAAAGAGAAAGGGACGGAGAAGAGAGGCAGCAAGAGAGAGGTGCTAGAAGGTCACCCGCTTGCTGCCAGGTTCCTGGGTTCCCATCCCCTCACCACAAAAGGGCCCGGCAGGCCTGAATCAGGGAAGAAGGGGGGGTCAAGAGAGGCGAGGGGCCCATTCACAAAAAGCCATAGGCCCCCTTCACTTGAGGCCTTCACACCCCCCACCTCCACCCCCATGGCAGCAGCTTGAGTCCGCCATTATCCCCTCTTCAGCCATCTGACACTCCAGCACAAGCCAATTATCAAGCCCTCTGCTCCTGCACAGCTTCCCTCATACTGATGTGCATACGCAAGCACACGGTTCACAATAATGCATGCTATGAGATGCTTTTTGCAGCTTTGCATGCACGTGGAAACATTTTGCTACCTAATCTTACAAGAACTGTGTTGAGCTTCTAGTGACGGGAAGCACACAGATACTTATTTTATTGTGTCAGCATTTATGAGTAATCTATATAATATATATGTGGTTAAAACTGGGGCCACTGCAGGAATTTTTGCCGTTCGACTCCATGTTGATTGGACTCAAATGGCAATTTTTGCAATTTTGTTGCAAAATACTGCAAACATATTATGTTTAAGTATTTTAAAAGTGGATATTTTAGTTATTTAGAATTCTTTTTTTTAATTTTTACTTTTCATAGGCTATGTGCGCATTCAACTACAAGACATTTTACAGAAAAATATAAACACTGAATCAGATTAAGCCTGATTAAAAAATATAGTATATTTTGGTTTGGGATCATTGACGACAACATAATCAGGACATCCTCGTAAGAGAGATCCAGGTTTAACACCAGCTGTGTTCCCTGTACGCAGTGCTTCAGGCACCTCATTATGCGCCTCTTTTCTTCCCCTCTTCCTTCTGTCCTCGGGGGCCTGTGGCAGAAGGAGCAGCACTCTTATGAGAAATCTCTCAACATCTCCCTCTCCTGTTTCTCCTGCTGAATCGCACATACAAGCATAGCGACACAGCTAAATAGCGCGCACAGTGCTGTACTTGTTTTAGTATTGTTGTAATGCCTGACGTGCAGGCGTATCTTATTTCAGCTCTGACATTATCTAAACGCTACACGTGATTTGTAAAATGATAAGTGAGTAAATACACAAATCAGGACTCCCAAAGAGGTAATGGTGTAAAATTCCAGAACTTTCCATGAACTCTTGTTACTAAAAAAAATAGAAAAGAGAGGAAAATTACCAGCATTTTTTTTTTTTACGTACAATTCCTCTGATTTTTTTTTTTTTTTAAACACTAGAATGAACTTGATTGTGGCTGAAAAGTTATGTTTCCAATCCAACTGGGCCTGCTGCAGGAACGCCATCTAACATAATGAATATATGCATCACAAGACCAGAGAGGGGGTGAGAGGGCCACATGCGTTCTGTACAGCAGGTTTTGAACAGAGTCAGCCAGTCCAAGCAGACTAGGGAGTGTCCAAGACCTGATCAAAGACCGTTCTCTGGTGTCTGTAAACACGTGGGAGGATTTCAGTCCCGCTGGCTCCCTTCTTCAAGGCCTCCTCCACACGTCGAGCACTCTGTGTTACTCTTGGAGTCAGACTCTTACAATAATAAGTGATGGAGGGGTGGGCTGTGTGCTTAGGATGACCGAGGTGTTCCCTCTATATGAGAAAAAAGTCTGATCCTGTGCGCGACTGCACATAAACGCTCACAACTCCCATTTTAACACCTGTGCACACGAACTTTAAAGCGAAGATCACCCGGTCCCTCGCATATGTGCAGAGAAATTTTTAAAAGCCTTTCTCGCATTACTGGGTTACATTTTAACAGGAAACGCCAGACATGTGCACCTATAGAGTATGCGTGAGTTCTCTTATTTCAACCTGGGAGAGAGAACTGTCATCAGCTGAACCGCAAAACAGAGCACTGCCTCAACCAATCAAGTGTGAAGAAAGAGGTATTTTTCCCTGACCTAGAGTACTGTGGCACTTATAGTATACAGTTCTAAAGATAAAATGTGGGAGGAGCCAGATAGACCAAGAGTCAGGGGGGGGGAGAGAGAGGTTAAGAGGAGGGCAAACATGAGAGGAAGGAAAGTGAGAAAGCATCAAAGACAGAACAAAGACATTAGGGAAGAAAGAATGAAAGGAATAAGAGACAAAGCAACTTCTTTCTTAAAAGGAGCCGCATGTTGCATTTCGTAATCATTGCTGTGGTCGTTTAAGACCAACTGTAACGCACTCTGTGGTGCTGCCGTGAGTAATGTGCGCACCGGTGAGGTTTTATTACGCCAAGCCCTTTAAAAACACCACTGGCATCATGTCCCAGTGGCTTCTGTCTTCACAGCAGTTTTTCACGTAAACAGCAAGCACATTGTGTTTGAGTCCTGACAACAAACCTGAGAGCAGAGTAGGAGCCCAGAGACAGTGAGTTAAAGTCGGGATGGTAGTACAAGTAGACGGAGGACACACAGGTAGGCAGGATATCAATCACCCCCACTGCCACAATACGTCCATCCAGCCAGTACTGCTGGTGGAAGGAGCCGTAGCCCACCTCAGGCCCATCTGGAGCATATTCTGCCTGGGGGAAAGCAAACAGAGTGAAAAGTTTAAGAGAAAATAGTCACTGGTCAGAACAATAGCAGTACTCTAGTGCACAGTATAGTTTGCATGTAAAAATATATAAATCGCAGAGGAACGAGAATGTGGTGTTTAATAGCGCTCGTTTACTTTCTTGCACTGATCCACTTTCTTTTCTGCACACTCACACCTGTATGATGTTGTATTACAGACCGTGCTTCTCCCTGCCAGGCCTCACGCATTATGTGTGGGGGTGTACAGTAGCCTCACGTTCGGCCTGCTAATGGCTCCCAAATGTGGAGTGAAAGCAGGAGCAGAGTTGGGCTGTTGGGGGGGGGAGTGGGGGGACTGGCCACAGCAACACTCCGGGAGAGGATTTTAATAAAAAGACCCTGCATGAGCAAAATCCATTTCACCAGGCGGTAGTGGAGTGTTGCCAAGCTTTCCTCCTATATATGTCTGCGTCTGCACTCCCCCTGCGGCACGAAAGAATGCGGGTGTAAGTGAGCACCCATGCGCCTTGGCCTCCCTCCATTAATGAAACTGTTAAGTTTTTGTAACACGTTGCGTTTCTCACAGGGTTACTGCATGCTGGGTTTTTCAATCAAGTCAGCTGACTTCTTTTATCCCAGAGGCTTAAATCTAGAGGCTTGGGGTTTGGGGTTAAAAGTCATATTAAGCAAGGGTATTGGTTTATGTTTGTGTATGTGTCTTTCTTCAGCGTACTAGTAACAGGATCCGTCTCCTTCTCCAGCCTTCATCTGGACGCAGTTAAGAAGCACAGACGCTGCTAGTTATCACAACACTGAGAGAGCTAGATCACTAATCCAGTGCGCCACTGGCCCTGCGCTCTGACCAAGTTAAACCTGACCAAATAGAATCTCTCACCCACTCCCACTCCCACTCACACACCTCCCTGCAGCTCTGTGACCCCAGCAGACTGACAGTTTTCTTAAGAAGAACTGGTAATAAAAGTTATAGCCCTTTAGGTCAGGCCTTTGGGTACCCAGGTGTAATTAACTGCCTGACACAATCAATACCAGAGGTCATTTTTGTGCGTGCGTGTGCTTGTGTAGATAGGAAAGGATAATTAAATTACCTAACAGCTCCATAACAGAGGCCACATGACGTTAGATGTAGATTATGAGGTATTATTGAGCTTTAGCTGCGACCAACAGATGATTTAAGAATAAAAATGAACATTTTTAGCAAACAGTCAGCTGGCGATGGTGGAGGACAACAATGACCGCAACTCGATAAAGCACTGGTCGATCCAACAGCTGAGTGCCTCTAAATATGTGTGTATCCATAGCTGGGGGAAACTGTTGGTCTGATGTTCTAGCACCATTAAAACTAAAACACCAGAGGCTTTGTCAAAAGGAAAGAGCACAAGATGATTTTTCGTAACGCACGTTCAGCATACACACTTGAGCGCTATTATGAATGTGAGTGCTCATGCAAGAGATGCAATGGCTGCCTGAGTGTGTGTATGAGAGTGTGTTTGTTTATAAGCTCGTACCGCGCTCAAGCCTGATCTTGTCAGACTGACCTGTGCATCACCTCAAACGACAGCTTAATGGTTGTGTCCTTGCAACTGTGACAACAATCTAAACATTCCCTGGAACACTTCTAACCACCCCAGAGCTTCCCAGCAGCCCCAAATCACTCACATATGGCCTAAATACAGGGCTATGTGTGTAGCACGCTTGATAAAGCCATGAGGTGGTATACCATGTGTTTATTTCAACCTGCTCAGGGAGACATTTAGTTAAACTTCTGCTGAATTAGAATAATTGGATTTTGTGAACCTTTCAAGGACAAAAATGAGCTTATATTGCCTTTATAGACACTTTATCTCAGACTTGAATGGTTAAGTTAGCTTTAAGGAAGAAGCCTAAAATAAAGACGGATGATGTGAACAGAAATGAATATGACAATGATTGTCTTATATTTCACTGAAAATTGTGCAAAGATAAACATAAATATATGCAAAGTTTTAATTTAGCATAAGCAACACATTTAAAAAGTTAGTTCAGGTTAAAAGAAATAGCGAAAAAGTTTTATGACTGTAAAACCAAGTGGTAGAACAGGGACATATCACAACTAAAAAGTTTAATAAGTGAATTTGGTGTTCAAAAAAAAAAGTATCCTAGAGAGGCTGAGGCACTCAGAAGTAAAGATGTGGAGAGTTTCACCACTCTGTAAAAGGCTGTGTGGGCAAGTAGCTCAGGAATTTAAAAATACTGTTTTACAATGCAAAATTCCAGAAATTTGGATGATAACACCACCTACAATGAGACGTTTTGCAGACTATTCTGAGATGTGTGTGAACACAGTATGAGTAATATTAATAAGAAATTGGTCAGAGAGAAGATCCACTGATAAAAGTGCATTAAAAACAGACAGTACTGCAGAGGAAATCCCAACACTGGCTCAGCAGCACTTCTAATGACCACTGAAACAGTTTGTTGCTAAATGCACAATATTCCCCCACTGAAATAAATTCATGGATGCTGCATGCGGTTTAGGGACCACCTTGCTTGAAAGCAACATATGCGACAGCATCCGTGATGGCGCACAAAGCACAGGTAACTTGCACACCTGTGAAAGCACCATTAGTGGTAAGTGATAATGTAATGATTATGGGGCAATACACTCTAAAAGGGAACCTCTTAGTCTTTCAGTTCAGATGTTTTTGTTGCATTTCTCAGTCTGGCAGTCTGCTTTTGTCGTTTCAAAGAGTTCACTAAATTCGAGCAGGGTGCTGCAGTAGGAGGCCACTGTTCCACCGGGTCTGTTTGTGAAATCTCTCCCTTTCTAGATATTTCACAATAAACTGTGATCAACTGTAAGTGGAAGCATTTGGGAAGCAACTCAAGAGTCAGACCATGTAAAGTTACAGAGTGGGGGTCACCGAGTGCTGAGATGAACAGTGCACAAAAGTCAAGTCTTGAGTTCCAAACCTCTTCTGACAGCAACATCAACGCAAAAACTGTCGGGAGCTTCATGGTGTGGTCTTCCAAGGCCAAGCAGCTCCTGTAGGTGTTAAGTGAAGGTGGTCCAGTACTTTTGTCCATACAGTGGATGCTGCAATACAGCCATCTTTTTCAAGAAAGACCTTACTTATTTTAAAGCAGTTCTCTGGAACCTGTTTTTACTGAGTCATGTTAAGTTCAACTCTGTGCTTTTGTTTACATATTATTTTTGTCTGTTTTTGATTTGGTTTGACCATTACACAACTTTTGCAGTCCCACCTTTCTGGAAATGGGTTCCTGGCATCAAAACTCACTATGATCACATGCTTTTTTTCATAATTCAATCAAATTTCTGTGTTCCAACATTTGACAATGCCTCTTTGTAAAAATGTAAGACCAAAAAGAATAAGGTTAAAATTATTTTTCACATCCTTTTTTTGGTATATTCCATATAGTGATCAAAGTCTTTTGGAAAAGTCTGCATTTCTTTACATAGTAAAAAAATTCTCTGACAAAATGCTAAGAAGGGAAAGACAGAGATGACCAAACTACAGAAGAAAAGACTGAGAAGCCAGAGTCCTGCACCCCTGTTACTGAGTGTAGGTTCTTTATTCATAAAAGGAAAACTGAATGAGGAGAAATTACCCACAAAACCCATAACACCCTGTGTTTCTCCTGCACTGAAGTGCTCATCATGTTTGGAGACAGGCAGAACCAGTGTGTTTACATTTCTGCATTTGTGTGTAAAAGCATCTGAAAAACTCTATGACATATTCTGCTAACTTAGTTTCGGCATGAATCCTCTACAGTTTTGGTGAAATCAAAAAATTAGACTACCTGTGTCCCAATTACAATTTGGAAGCATGCATTTCTCATACACTTTTAAAAAATGCAGGCTTATATGTGAGCTGATGAACCACAGAGTTTGCTGGTCCATGTGGTGAGTGTCTGTGTATTTTAATAGCACTCTGATTGGACACAGATGGAGGCCAACACGCAGAGCTACAGCAGAAATCCATGTATAATAATTCTGAAATGGAGAGCGTTTGGAGAGAGACAGGGGAGACTGAGATGAGAGGATGAAAGAAGGAAAGAAAAACAAGTTGCACGAGAGGACGCCGAATGAAAAGAGATGGCCTCCTCAACCGGCAGAGAGGAGGGGACACTGAAGGCAGGAAAATATGCGAGGTAGTGTGGCACAGTTTTGGTGTGCACATGTGTGCAGAACTGTGTAATTCAGCTGCCTGGCCGCCAGCCTTGACGAGGTGATAAAAGCTTGTTTCCTATAAACACTAATGATGTTCATTAGCGGAGACCTGAGGGGGCCCACGGGGCAAAAGAGAGTGACTGCGTTTGTGTCAGTCAGTCTGCGTGTGCTCTGGACCTCAATCCCATTAAAGTGGCTGTTATAAGTACCCATCCTGGGTCTAATTGTTGGTGTAATTGTCCTGACCCAAGAGGTCCAGTGGTATTTCTGAAGGCTGCAGCTCAACAGGCCTGACAAGTGCTCAGTGATGCCTTACTACAAACTTGCACTTCACAGCAAACACCACCAGATTAACCACCAATGCTCTTCCAGATCCTTCTGTATACAGATTAAAGCATCTAAAAATTTACACAGTAAACAGATTACGAGCAAGATTTCACTAATTAATGCACCAGAAGCTGCCATTAAATTTCTAATGGTGCCTGAATAATTGCTTCTTGTTAAGTGGGCCCACACAATCTCCTCATCAACCTGTAATTTGTACCACGCCACGCAAAGTAATGGGCAGTGGTATAAATGTGGTATGTTCTATCCCGTCAAAGCCAGAGGGAAGGACTGCTCTGAAGACCTTATGTTCAACACAGTTGCAATCTGGACACCACATTTACCATTTTCCTCCTTCGGTACCCCCTTTCACTAACACAGGGCTAAATTAAAACCCCTCCGATATGAAACAAAACCCCCTTCCCAAATCCCTCAGCTCCACTCAATCCAGCTGGAGGGCTCTCTAAGAGGCAGACCAAAGGTAGAGGGTTGGTATGTGCTGAAAAAGGGCAACTAGTTTAGATTTTCTTTCTTTTGACTGAATGTGATGAGGAACTAAAAACCGAAACCCCGGGCGTTTTTCAAGTCATTATCATAATCTCCATGACAGTAATTTCAGGAAGACCCTCTACTGGTTGGGGCAAATCATTCCAGGTAACACATTTGGATGAACAGAGACATTTAAAAGCAGGGGGTTATTAAACTGTCAACAGGCCAAAGGAAATACATACCTCTAGCGGTGAATCACAGAGAAATCTCTTGAACTGTGGAGGAAAGCAGAGGGGGGGGGGACAGAGAGAAAAACAGTTAGCTCTCTGGGTCAGCAGCTCTTTTGAAAAAGGCATAAATGAAAACCATACATGTCTCCTTTGCTGTTCTATATAACTTATCCCTCCCTGTTTTCTTTCTACTCAGGTGTCACATTTCAAATGAAGCCCTCCATTCACTACGGGGCATAAAAAGGAAAACTGTATTTATACAAATGAAAACATTTACCCTATCAACTGCAGCTCGCACTACAGGGAGGACACCGTGACAGCAAAAATAAGCAGTGCTCCCAATGTCAAAATAGTTTCTCTCTCATTTAAAACACCACACCAGATATTGATTACTGGGGTGGGGATGGAAAATATGTCATTTTTCTCCCATTCTCTCTACCGTTTCCTGGAGTTCATTTTTAGCAGTGGGGTCGAGAGCGGTGTCCATGTTTAGGTCCAAAACTGTTTTGTAATGACAACCAGAACGCCAAAGTGGTGACTGACAGATTTAAGTTTACTCAATGAGCACATAACACAGACCCTTGCTCGTATTTTACAAAGACATGCTACAATCCAGCTGTGTCATTCGTTTGCAGATATGTTTACCTTGGGGTCCACTGTTTGAGGAGCAGAACATAGATCTATATCAGCACCAAAGTATTGTAAACACGGACAGTGAGGGTCCAGATGTGATTCCATAAACAACGATACACACATTGTGTTGCACGATGACCATTATCCGCGAGCAAATGCATTTCCATTGATAATTATTTTGTGTTGCTTCTGACTCTATCCAACCAGCTAGTGTTTGAACGCTTGTTAAACGGTGACACTAATTTTCAGTCCATCTGATTTGTGCTGAAAATATTGTATTTTGTCATTATGACTAACTCGTATATCAAAGTAATCTAATTCTTTATATTATGTCCTGAAGAATAACAGTGTAAACAAAAGCCAATAAAAATTAGCACTTGCAATTTTATTTCCATCAAAGTTGCTGACAATGAAATGAGACTACTTATTTTGTTTTTATAGCATCTAGACTGACTGTGTTGGCCATTTAGAGGCAGATTATCTGTCTTTGCTTATTATTAACATGTAGGTTCTCTAGGAGTTGCCAGAATTTCCCAGAAGCGCACCAACATGCTCTGCTTGTGAGTAAGTGACTGAGTATGTGCACAGCAGTAAAGCTAGTAATCGTAATGACTGCTCAAGGCATGGTTCACTAGGTGGGGCAGTGCTGGCTTTAGTGCACCTCGCAAACCCAGCCAGCAGCCTGAGCTCATCCAACAGAGTGTGCGTTTCCTCCTGCATCTGCCACAGAGCTGGTGACACTAATGCAGTGTCACCAGCATGGGAGATGTTTTTGGCAGAGCGCAGCGAAAGGATGATGAACTGTCATCCGTCATTTCCATTTTACCTTTGACTGACACCAACAACCATTTTTACCATCTTTTAAACTCCCTCACTTAAACTGGACTCTCATCAGAAAAATGACGACATCCATAAGAAATTTAAGTCGTAAAAATAAGCAAAAACTTTAAAACGAAGGATTGCAGCAAAAGAAAAGACTTGAGCATAAAGCACTCAAAACAACAAAACTATTCATGCATTGCAACGGTGCACACAGCTCTTGCAGAGGGGTGTTGATGTGGGCTATAAAATTCTCACAAACCTTGTCCCCTGCGGTGCTGAATACTACAACAAGATGCCTTTCCCCGGGACCCAACCTCACACCAAGATGAAGTGGGGATGAACAGAAATCTATGGACTGATGATTCTCACCCTGCAACTTCCCAAATATTAGTGGAACTTTACAGTCTCCTCTTCAAAGCCACTACACAACCCCATAAGCTTAGGTTGATCTTTGGACAACACTATGCATTTCTACACATTTTTCCCCAATTCCTCTACTAAACAGAAAAGTATGTTGCACAGTTTTTTTTAACATGTTCCAACAGAAGTGCAATGACAAGATCTGTTGAGTCGACAATGATCTTCGCTCATGCAAAAAACCTGCATGTCAAATCCTCTCGCCTGTGTAGCCATGCCAGTAGAATGTAATTTTCCACTCCTACCTCTGCAGTGACTACTGCTCTGCCAGTCGACAAATTACCAACAGCAAAGACTCCCACTGTGCAGTACTGCTGAAGGGCACAAATGAAACTTTTGTTAAAAACTCACAAAAAAAAAACTAAACTAAATGGTTTAGCAAGTGAACAACAGCTGCAGTTATTAGATGACATCATCTGTAGAGGCCAAGCTACAACGTGTGCTGCTGAGTGTGTGTGAGAGAGAATCTCACACTGACCTTGTGGTGAAATCCTGATTTGATTAGGAAAATATATGTGTGATCTTTTACTCATGCATGCAAATTTGCATATGTGTGTTTTCTGAATACCTCCTGACCCTCTTTCTAATTCTTCTTTTAACCAACAGTGCAGTGTAGCTTGGTTTGCCTGAAATCACTCTCCTGGAGCACAGCAGGGTCGACCCCCTGTTTGTTCTCTGACAAACAACAGCTCTGTGAGGCTGACACACGTACACAAACTCGAGTGTGAGTGCACTCACTTGAGGCATGAATACATATGAAAACAGCTACAGCTACTCCTGTGCTTCCATCTCTTAATACAACAGCACATCAACTACGCTCTATTCAGAGCAATGACTGAACACATGGAGTTCATCACTTCCTCTCAAACTCTCCCTTTCTTACAGCAAACACTCATCTGTGTACGATTAGGAGTGCAAGAAGCCGTCTCAAACACACACACACACACACACACACACACACACACAGATTGCATATAAACACACGCATCTGCTTAAGCCTAATTGCTACTAAGACCTCTCGTCATTGTGCTCTGTACTCTCTAAAATTGTACTGTACTTATTTGAGCAACAAGGTTTCACCCTTTAAATGTCTAACACTCTTTTTTTCCTTCACAAACATGCGTCCCTGTTCATTTTAAAGGCGTTCAAAGCAGTTCCAGATAATACGAGGAACTGGGTGGACAACGGCAATGTGGTTTAGATGGTGTTATTGAATGTCTCTGCTATGCATAACCATGTTGCAAATAGCTTTGACATAGTCTGTGCCAAAATTTCAATCATTTCTTCCATTTTACGGATGACTGTTACTGCCATGTCTCAACTTTTTCCGTATATTTTTCTCCAAGTGCCTTGGTAAAAGTACTGGCCATCAAGCAGAGTAAATACAGATTTAACAGGGTTTGTTTTCTTGAAAATGAAAGCCACATGTGCAGGAACTGAGAGTCATGGCTCAGCACAACAGTTAAGACCAATAAGTGCCAGCGAGAGTGTTTGTATGTGCATGCATCTAAATAATTGCCAGTGTGGGCTTCAACTCTGTCAGGAAACAATGACTGGACGCGGAAAGAAAAACGTCTGGCTGCCTTTCACTTGTGGCATGACAGGAAATGCATACATCCTAAAATAAACAAAGCAATTACCCTCTAGGACATCTTACTGTCTAATGATTGAACAATCTTGGCAAGGTAGTTCAGCTTGCACGCACACAGAAGGTCTCCCATCACTTTGTTCAAACATAGGCTGACAACAATCTAGATCCTATCCCGAGGAAATACTTTAATGGATTAATAAATACCTAAACAAATGCTAAATGGATCAACTTCCTAAGTAGCAGCAGCAGCAGGCAAATGGCATTTCACCAAAATGTGCCATCAACAACGAATTTCCCTTATTCAGGACAATAGGTGGAGGGAGATGGGGGATGGTCTAAGATTCTGGGAATAAGAGGAGTTTACCAGGAGCTTGACGGGCAAGACAATAAAATCAGTAGTGTTATGGGCTCGGGAGTGGGTGTCACAGTATTCCAACTAGGGGTAAAATAAAGTCAAATTTGTTTGAGTGGGAACAATTAAGGCCTGGCCCTGTATATAAAATTACTGTAGCGCAACTGGAGAAAAGAAAAGTCGTCAAACCACAGTCGCTCAGGTTCAATCAAACATGCCCTGGACTAGCTTTACTTCAGGGTTCGTATTAAAGCAACCAAAGACAAAAACGTGTCCTAATCGAGCAGCAACGTCAGGGGTTGAAAAATGAAGCCAAAGTGGATTTTACAAAAACTGCAGTTCCTCCGGTGACCACTTGACACAGGCTCTAAATCTGAGTCAATCCTCTAGACCAGTGGTTCTCAAACTTTTTACATCATTCCCTACATGGCAGGAAGAAATATTTTCACGCCCCGTTTTAACAAAACAATGGCAGAAAAGCCTAGCTGCAATTTTATTTGGATAACAAACTCATTCACAATGAATCCTTCAGTAATTTTTGTTTTAAACAAACAACTTTTATTTCAAACTACTATTTGTAACTTTTGTCACTAGACTGCTTCATTAGTCTGCACCACTTATTCAAAAAAGCAGCAAGTTAAACAGAATGTGAACATTGCCAAACATGGAAAAATAAAGTTAAGTTTTAGTCTTATAAAAAAGGAATCTAGAAACTTGTGAACAGAGATGAAAAATATCTAATTTAGTGAGAATTTAATACTATTCACTCTTAGTGGTTGCAGTGAGCCTGTTTTTGACTGCAGAGCTGTGGCAGGGCTGAGAGGAAGTGGCCTCCCCAATCACGCTTGCTTAAAACAGAATGAACTAGGTCCTGTTGTTGTTGTTGATGTGTGTAGGCTATAGCCGAAAAGCTGCAGTCGTGTGTGTAAGTCGACAGCTGCAATAAAGAAGTGTACTGAAAAGTGCGAACATGTGGTTGATGATTCGGAAATTATTAATGTAACTGCTGCAAATTTCTTTGTTCCGCCGTAAAAGTGATTCCAATGTTAAGCATTAGTTCTGCATGGCTTCTGCCAGGTAACTTGCGTCCCACCAGTGGGGCGCTCCACACACTTTGAGAACCACTGCCCTAGACTGTTTATAAGAAATTGATCCAAGTCTATAGTATCACGTATTCTTTTGTCTCACTGTAAAATGGCAACTGCCATGTTTATGTTTATTTCTATTGTCATGTCTTTTTGGTGCATGAAGAAGAAAAAACTAGGAAGCTTGGTTAGCAAGATCCAAAGACTGTACGTATCACACAGACAAGGATAGCTGCTACCCAAGTAAAAAGTAGGATCATTTCACTCACCAAAAGTGGTTGACTAGCTGGCAGCTGCAGGTTACATTATGACCAAATGATTGCCAGGTAAAGCAGCGACACCTCTAGCTTTAAGACTTTAGAAACTTTTATCAGATGAGTTAAGTTCAGTCCCAAGTTTTCAGAAAGGGGTAAAAGAGCTACGAAAACAAACTGTTATTTATGTCATGCTATCAATTCTTGAACACTGGAGTAAATGGACGAAACACCCCTTCCACACAGGGATCATTTTTCAAGCCATGTCAGTTGGTCAATCCCAAACATTCTCCCAGAAGAAATTAACTAGTTTAATGTTTTAGACCATGTATCTAATCCCCCCTCTTTATTAGATGCATTTTTATAACATACTTATAATTAGGAGTGTGGTGCATTTGAGTGACAGCTGGGTGCTGACTAGGTGTTACTGTAGCTAATTTGATTCACTGAGCCAGATCTCTTGAACATGTTTGTGATGCTGTTGCATTTTGGAGCATTTTTATTGAAATTATCTCACCTATAATATGGCGTGCTGTGAGGTACAGCCCATCCAAGAAGTCCCCCCCCCCCCTCCAACTTCTTGTACAAACATGTTTCTGGTCCCAGTGCCACAGCCACATTTCATACATCTTGTGGTGTGAACATGACTTATGTCCACCATACAGACTTGCCATGAAGCACAGAAAGCAGTGTATTCCACACATACTCTCATACTACTTACAGCCCATATAATAACTGTGTTGTTACAATCTAAAGCGTAGGCATCTCTCTACCACTCTAAACTACAGATGTGAAGGTAAATTACAATTAATGAGGCTGCATTTGAAAGTAATTACCTAATCTTATGTGACCCTGGGCTTGTACACTACACATGTGGTTATCCGACATGGAAAACCAATAAAATAAAAAACTTTATTTCTGGAAACTCAACAGACATCAGAGTTTTTAGCACAACATTTTCATTTTATATTTTGAAGATATTATTAGTCTAATTCTTAAAACTACACTACAGTTATTACCCTGAGCTAAGACTGTGCACAAACACATGCGCTCTATTGATAGAGCTAAGGTTATGGCACTAGGAAAGAATCTGCCACAGTCTGCCCAATCTGACAGCTTTTATTATTTATTAATTACCTTACTTTTACAAGTTGGAGAATTCAGTAATTTACTGCGGCCTGCTGGCAGGAGGGGGAGGAGGAGGAGGCTGTTTTTCCAGCCCAGAGGGACAAAAGGCCCTCTCAGGTTGTCCAGCAGTTTCTGCATCCTGACTAGACTTTATTTTCTCTTCGTTTATTGATATAGAACGTGGAGAAACCTGGTGTGTATACATATAATTTAATGCATTTCATTAATTATTATCACTGCTTAGGTCAGGATTTATATTCACAATGATTCCTACTCATTCGCTGCAAAACAAACCTAGGGAAAAACTCTTTCCATGCCCTTTTATATATTTTACAGCAATTTTATAATATATAAATTTAAAAATTATAACACAGACACATTTCTTTATGTTTTTACAAGGTCCAATCAATGCTCTGGTGATGAACAGAATAAATTGTTGTAATCCCAGTACACCCCTGACTATTCATTTAGACCACAAAATCCCCAAAATACAGTACAAAAATGAATATTGCTGTTACTACTACTAATTGTAAGAGAGTATTTTCAAAGTGCCTGTTTTATCTAACAACCCCTGGTTTTAAACGTGTTATATAAATAAAATTGTACTGTATTGTATGTAAAAGAAAGAAAAGGTCAAAAAGCAGCAAGAACGTTGAACAAGCGTGTGCAGCAGCTCCCAACCAGGTGTGGAATAATAATCATGCAGTACCTCACTCTCACTACATTCGCTGGAGTCATCACCATGAATGGCCATCTGGTATTGGGCGTACAGCGCTGCCGACTGCTGATACGACGCCATGAATTGAGGGTCCTCAAAGTTCACTGGCACTAGCCTCACCTTCAAGCACAGGGTGTTGGGGGAGGGGAGGTGAAGGGAGGTTTTACAACGATAAACAATGCATACGAGGACAGTGAGCAGCTAGAAAAGGGAGGGCGGAGGACGTGGACAGTGCTGGAATCAACAGTGCGTTATGTAGTCACTTTGGTATCATAGCGTTGGCATCAGTCTCCTAGCCCTTGAGAAAAGCTGGTAACACAGCACTCGGTTACTGGTTTATTCAAATCAGATTGCCAGGCACACAAATATCAGCGCAAGCAAACATTCGGCATCTAGGAGACTGATGGTGTATTTTCACAGCAATAACGTAATGAGAAACTTGAGGATGAGGCTAGTGCACCACCCAGCTATTACCACAGATTGGCTGAAGAGGACTGGGAATACCAGACTGAACCCAGCGTCAGTGCGTGCGAGGTCCAGAGCAGCAGAAGTCTGTCTGAGTGGATCATCTAAGCGGGACGCGTACAGATTCGTGTCCAACACCGCAGACTCTCCTCAAAAAGGTAAACAAGGTTGAACTGAGCGCACGCAAGAAAATTAAAACCACACAAACACTACGAGCTCCAGTTCCAAATTCAAATCATACTCTAGTTCAGAAACTGAAACTATCGTGAGGGCAGGGTGACAGTAGACACAGACAGGGTAAATGTGTGAAGGTCGGGAGGGGTCAGCTGACAAACTACCTCAACCCCCAAACTAAAAACAGCTCAATACTAACGACCCGGCTGGCCGACCAAGGGCCAAGTCAGACACCTGGAGAAACACCGCTCTCAACCCTGGCGTATGGAAACATTTTCCCCTCCATTTCCTCTCCCTTTGACTTTCGCATTTATACACATACCCTCTCTCTTTAATACTAGCATGTTAATTCACTTTCCCCCTCATTCAAGCAGATGCTTAAGACTATTTAACTTAATTCTTGTTTCAAAGTTCCAACACAAATTATTTATCCATTCAAGTCTAATTCTAAAACTTCAGTGACCGAACTCAGTTATACAAATGCAATGATGCTTAAATGATTGAATTGAATGATATTCCTGTATGAATAAGTACAAAAATGGAATACATCAAAGCCTTTTATTTCCTTTCTAGGTCCCCACATTTGTCGACCCTCTCCCTCCCTCCCTGGGTACCCCTAGAAAAGGTTGACCTATGCCTCCCACCCTCTGACCTGGCTCTCGGTGGGTTTGTCAGGAGGGTCCTTGTGAATGGCCATCTGGTAGAGTTTGTACACCTGGTAGGAGGCGTCGAAAGAAGCTTTGAACTGCGGGCTAGGGGGATTGGAGCGCACTAGCCTCACCTTCAAAAAGAATATGGGCAAACAAGAGTTAACAATAAAATGTAAGAAGCAATGAGAAAAGCATAAGTGGTTATTGAAAATGCCCAATTAAGAAACAAAAAACTAAACAATTAAACTAACAAAACAAAAAAAGATCACAAAAGGGAAGAAAGACTGACATAAGCACACCCTCTTAAAACCATCTTTTGCAAATAAATCACAGCACTTACAATTCCTAAGATATCATTTCATTTTAATCAAAGGCTTCTTTTCACCTATGACAGCTGTACGAGACCTTAAGCTCAAGTTGTAGTGAATCCTTTGGAGAAAAATCTTATTTTATAAAATATAATCTAGCTAATCTAATCACACACACAAATATCTTTCGTTTTTAAAAGATGTTTGTGTAAGATGTGGCTTCATGAAAGTGGGTGTGTTATGTCCATCTTTCTTGTGACACAAGAATATTACAAACAAGTTGCTCTAAATATAATCATTAACATATTTGCTAATGTGCTTTTTGGGATAAATGGGGATAAATGGCAGAGCACTTCTCCAGCTCTGCCATGTCATCAAAAGCATGACAAACATTAAAACCACAGTTCAGGTAACCTAGTATAAGAACACAATTAGGCAACCTAAGTGGCCTAATAAATTATAACAGGTTAATTTTTACATACAATAATGAAAGGTGCATAGAAAAATTATGATGCATCCATCACATGTGTACTTATGAAGCAGTGGATCCAACTAGGCATATATGATAAGCTCAAACTTCAACAGAGAAGATCAGGAAAAGTCTTTGATAGAAAGACGGGGAAAGAAAAACTGACCAATGCTAATATAAAAAAAATGAAAGGATCCTTCTCTCATCGTCCGGCCCCATTTAATTAACTGTCTCCTCATTTTGAAGCTTTTGTTGGCCACAGAGGCTGTGCCATATAAATCCCCTGGAAGGACACGACAGATGAATTGAACTTGGGGTTTGTTTGGCTTGGAACTTAACTCTTAGGTCTCTCATATGAACATTTGGCATCAGCATCCTTTAGTCAAACAGAGATGCTGAACGTCTCAAGTTTGCTCGTCTTAATATTGTTCTTAATCTGGAGATATATATTTTTGATAAGTTCAAAAAAAAAAAAATGGGGGAAACTCGCACCACTAGCAGACAGCATGGAAATGAAATTTCCAGTTCTCAAAACAGACTTGAAATTCAAAACCAACTTAAATTGCTTAAGAATGTTCAAATAAAGCCAAACAACACAACTGCACTTTGTTTAGTTAATTAAAATTTATTAAAGAAAAGTGTTGCATCTTAATAATATTTTGTCATGAACCCTCAAGACCTTTCTTTGCACTGTTATAAGTAAAAGGACAGATGAGAAAACTGACTGCCAAACCACTGCATATTAAGTAATGGGATAAAAGAACATCTATGGAAATATAAAAAAACTGTAGAGGCTGTACACAGGCACTCTTAAGGGGAAGAGCAGTTCCATACTTTCCAGAGGTGCCTGAGGGGATTTGTATCACGTTGTCACACTGACCCCAAGTGGCGGCATGCAGAACCCCGGCTGCACTGCACGGTCATCTAAACTCGTCTTCCCTGTCCCTATGACTCATCTCTCTGATCTGCAAAAGTAGTGAGCTCGTCCAAGGACGCAGAATCAATCGCAGCAAAAGAGAAATATAAACAACGAAGCTTTGCAGAAAGCGACGGTGATCTTATAGCAAAGCCAAAGTGAAGATGCTAAATCACCAAATTTCCATTTCCACGTTTTATATGGACCCTGCAGGGGTTTTTTTTATGTATCCTGCAGTGTATTCTCGAGTGTGACATCTTAAACAGATGTGTTTATGAAGAAACTGAGCTTGACTTCACTTAATTGCTCTAGTGTAAACACAATAATCATCTGGTACTGGTGTGACAACACTTAAGGATCAACACAAGACACGTCCAACTGACAACATCAGAACGATTTGCTGAACTGCTAATGATTCAAAATGTTCCTTAGCCAGAAATCTGTTGCAGCCCTGCTCTATGTTCTATAATAATAATAATAAAGAGCTAAATGGGTCAAGTAGAAGCCTCTCCAAATTGTATGACTTGTAAAACATATAATTAACCTCCATTTGCATCGGATAACATTGTGTGCGTGGCCTCTAAAGAGAATTGAATTATAATTCCAAGCAAACAAATGAATCCAACTGAAAAGAGCTGTCTAGTCTCACGGGGTACGGAGACAAAAGACAGACACTGCCTGGTTCATCACTGCATCTGGCTTAAATCTTGGTCAAGACCAGGAATGACATTACTCTACCAACCTCAGATGGAGGCTTAGCCAGGGATCTCTCTTCTACATTGTTCTCCTGCCTGCCAAAAGTTCATTTCCATGTCTTCTCATACTGGCTGAGCTGGGTGCTGTGGTTTTAATGTCATCAGCAGAGTAATGCAACCCATTTTGTGTGGTGTGCCTGTCATTTGGTTGAATTCGAAGTAGGAAGAGGTGGTTTTTCCACTCCGCTTTGGCTAGCTATCCTATCCGTACACATAAACACATGTGAAGTCACTGGAGCTGGGGAAGAGCTCTGTGAGACCAAATGTTCGAGCTAGCTAAGTCCAAACATTACAAAGCCTGAAAGCTAGACTAAGAACACTATTTCTTAATGACAGAATCATCAAAATACGTTAATGATTGTTTAAAGTTACAGGAAAAAAAAGAGGAACAAAAGTTTGCTCCACAATATTTTTGTTCACCTCAAGGCAATGAGCGGAGTTTTCAGGCAATGATTCACTGATGAAGTCTTCCAATGTTTTTGATTGGTTGTTCTGACTAGGAGTTGGTTGGGTAGGAGAGACAGTGGAGGAAACGGCGTCGCCATTTTGCCTCATTTGTTCTTTCTGAAGACGCCGCTCTTTCCTCAACTCTTTGGCCTTCCTACACAGCGGGCGGCTAGGATCGGCTCCATTCCCTGCAAGACAGAAGGAGAAATGTCAAAGGTTTACTGAATGTGCATTAATGCTTTCATTTTATGCAAAGACATGGTGAGAATATGCCACGGACGTAAAAGATCCAGTTTAAAAACTGAACTCGGGGAGAATGATCATTTTCAGTTTCAGACTGCTTTTTCGGTAAGAATAAACCAAAAGTAACAAAGGCTTTAACTTTGAGCCGCTGTAACCGATGAGGCTCAAATGTGGGGCAGAATGTGTTGGACCATGTAGGCAAATGGGTTACCATGCTTGCTTCAGTGAAAAAATCAAAGAGGACTGAGGTAATCACCATCCTTACCTCAGTAGTCTTTACATTAAATCATTGCTTTGGCAGCCATGAAACAATATTCTATGTGCTACTGGAGTCAAAGTGATGGGCAGCTATCGCATGTTTTTTGAAAGTTTTTTTAGGCGATAACAAAAAAACCCCAACCTAATAATAAAACAATCAGGTCTGCTGGTGTGGGAAAATAAATGAGTGGACCAGCTCATCGTACATCGCAAATAAAACACAACCCACGCATTTTTTTCCTTCTATCAGCACGACTGACAGAAACAGTTCCTGAAATTACTAAATCTCTGCCTGTCCCTTCTTCTCATCCTGCTGCCCCTCCTCCTCCTTCTTCTCCTCCTCTACCACCACAACCTCCTGGGCTCTTGCCAAGCCCTTCAGCTCTCCGGGCATCCCATGTCAACAGTTTACACGCCCACATCCTGTTTGGAGCAATAAGGAAACGAGAGCCGTTTCCTGCTTGTCATATTGCCAGCTGCCACCATCAGCTCATTCACCAACTCCCCCCTCCGGTGAGGTCACAAGGAAGAGAGAGTGAGCGAGAGATCCCGATGCCTGATCCTGACAGAGGAGAGAGAAACTGATCCTGGCCAAGAATCACTCACAGCATTCAGCTTTAGCTGTCTCAAGGTCCTGTGTCTGTATGGCAGATTGCATCCTGTGAACAGTAAATACAGAACTGAAGCTATGCTATAAAATATGCTAAAACCATGAAATGACATTTGCAGTGCATAAACTAAAACTAAAAAATATTTTTGTATTTTTTTATTTATCGCTTACTGTGTTCTTCTTCTAAATGATTTGTTGTCGAGTCGTCGGGGGCGATAGGAGCACATAAATGTAGTGACTAAGAAAATTAACAGCGTAATATTTCATCTCAAGATTGCCACATTAGCATTTTATTGGAAATGAAAAGCGGTGCGAAAGGAAGTTTGCACTTGCAAGAAATCATCTCTGGTGTAAACAGAGTTGTGGCTGTGGTAGCGTGGTCACATAGTTTACCTCTTTTAGAATAAACAAACCAATGTCAAGGAAGAGTGGTCACGCAGACAACAGGAACTACAGCCTGGACCGAGTTCATCACACTGACTCAACCACAAACACAGCAACCCTTATCCATGATTACTCTGTCCATGTGCCTCTCTCTCCCAGTAATTACACTCTCAGCATCGACACACACTTTCTCTCTTAGCCTCACAAACACAAAAAAAAACAAAAAAAAAAATAGGTACTCCCAAGGACAGGATATGCAGCTGTGGTGAAGATAAAGTCTGACAGATCAGTTCCTGTGGAAGACAGATGCACTTTCTCCAGCAGTTAGCGCTTCATAAAATCTATGACATTCTCTATCCATGCTTCCCCGAGCGCACATATGGCTTTCAGAAGATACACTCAGTGTAAGCTGTCTAGAAATGTGAAATACTGCTTTCCTATACGTAAACATGCAGCACACAAGTCAGAATTGATTTACAGTGGCCGGAGGATACTGTCGTCTCTGTTCTGCGTGTGCAGTGGCATTTATTGCAATGTATAACCCTTGAGAAACTACCAACTTAAACTCTCTGCTCTAATTAAAACTGGTTCCGCTTCAGTTTTTGGTAACTGGAAACTCCCCAAAGTTATAAAGTGCATTAGTCATAAAAGTAGAGGAAAGAGAGGTCCAGCTGTTTTCTGCTAACGGTGAAAAACATGATCGCACACGGCTTCGAAAATGTTGACGTCTGGGCTCCGGGGAGGCCAATCCATGACTGATAGTGTTCCAGTGAGTGGTGTTTACAGCATTAGTATCGTGCTTGACATCATTTTCCTGCTGGAAAATGAAGTTGTTCCAATCAGACGCTGGATCAAAATCTGGTGATACTTTTCTGTGTTCATAGCCCCAAACCATGACACAGCCTCCACAAATAGCTGTAGACACTCACTTTTCCATCTCATTCTTGACCTACTTCTGTACATACTGATGATGATTTAAACCAAAAATCCCAAATTTGGATTCATCACTCCACGTGACTTTTGTTCACCGATTTTCGGTCCAATTCTTGAGTAATTTGGCATACCTCAGCCTTTTCTCCAGGTTTCCTTTAAAAAATGGCTTCACAATACCCCCGCCTCCACAGAGACCATTTCTAATAAGGCTTTGGTGAACAGCAGTAAACAACTGAAGGCCCTAATGCATCTCTCAGGTCTTGTGTCAGGTGTTTGTTGGATTCCCCCCCCCATTTCTTAAGGTTCAGTATGTACTGTTCTCCTGCTGTAGTTTTGTTTTCTTTTTTAGGTCTGCCACTTTCTCTTTTGCCCCCCTAGTTTTCTCAGGTTTTTGGTAAATGTGGTAAAATTCTCACCTTGTTGGTCTAAAAATCCTATTTTATTCTTGTCAAGCTATATTATCTTTGACATTTTTCATAGATTCACCAAAAAAAATGGGAACAAATTATGCGTTTTCATTACCAAGTTGTTGATCTTGTTTAAAAGCCACACTGGTTCACCCCTTGAGTTAAGTGCCTTTCTCATAATCATTGCATGATTTACAAAAATTTTGCACAATAATATTTCTCCAACATCCTCTCTTGCCTTTTAGTTAATGATGCTGGATGGCGTTCTCATCAGAGTTGGAAAGGAAAAAAGCAGCTGAAGCCTAAAACATTAAAGGTTGTTAAAAACGCCACTTCCTCTGTCTAATGGGAGTTTATTATCTCTTCCCTATAAGTGTTATTAATTCATTATTGAGGGGATATCCTGTTCTGGAAAATAAGGAGGAGAACATAGATAATTCCAAACCAGACACACACTCAAACAGTGCCCTCATTCACCAACATGCTGCAATGTGAAGCCTGGGTTACAAGGTGAACAGTGACACCTTCTGGCAAGATCTGATACTTCAGTTGGTGCAGAGCACAGCATGAGGCCACATTGGATATAGTAGAGACAGCATAAATTTAAACAGAAAACCAAAGAAGCCATTAAGTATTAAGTACAAACAGCTAAGGATTCCTCGATTAGACACAGGTGGCTTATTATTAGCTTAGTTGTAGCTGACTACATTTAAACAAATTAATAAGTAATCATGTATTCAAATTGTCTTAGCTGCAATGTTTAAAAAAAATCCAAATTAAGTTTAATTGCTGCAAAGAAATTCCAAAAACACTAAAGGGAAACTACTTATATAGCAAGCCAGAATAAAAATTCACCACATAAATGCTACATTAATACTCTGTATGATGAGTCCATTTTTAAGGTCTGTTTCCATTGTTTTTCTGGTGGCAAGATCTGCTTTCTGTATCTGAAGTTCAGTGTTGACAGCTCAGCATCTACAGTGAAAAAACAACGCTCTGCTTACAGCTTTTTCTCCCCTGCTGTGCTGACAGCATTTTCAGTTAAAGAGCATTACTTCCCTCTTTGTCCCTGACAAAAAGTGTCAACCCATAGCTGTCACTGACAATCAAACTGTTTGAAATCCCAGACTGATCTAATCCCGTTCTTAGGTCCTTCCTGGAGTAGACTGTGGAGACTCGGAGCACTCGGTTCACGTGTGCTCCGAGTATTTTTGTAACCTAACAACAACGCGGCTTTCTTAGAAGAGCTCCAAGACTGAAAGCACATAACCCAGAAACCGGCCTTTCTAGTTAGTGGGTTATTAAAACTTTAGAATAATGTCAACGTGAAATTATCCGCTTCGGTTTCACACTTACTGGGAAGCTTCATTGCATTGATGGTAATAAATAATAACACCCCGTCAACTCGATTAATATCACCTTCAGCCCGTTTATGTGTGAGAAGGTGGACACACAACAAAGCCGAGAGCAGAGAGAGGTAAAAACCCTGCACTGCTTATTGCTGAGGCTTCATAGTACAGCTGCTTCCACCGTTCATATAGGGATTTATGTCATTGTTTTAAAAGTTTAGTTTCATTTTTTATGATCATCTGATTAACTGCCGCTCCAGGTTTAGATTGATAGATCACATAGAATAGAATGAGATAACTAATTATAGTACTAACATAACCCCCCCCCCCCCCCGAGCAACGGCAAGTACAGCACTAGTTTAGATGATTCCTACCTGGTTTGGGAGCTGCGGATGTTGTTGTCCCAGCCAGTACAGACACTGGATCATTCTGTGATGTTTGCGAGCCTGTAGGTGTGGCATCTGCTGCCTCCTTCTGAACTTCTGTGGTAGATGGAAACTCTGTAGCATCCTTCTGAATGTCTGTGAGAGCGGTGCACTTTAAATGTACTTTCCTCAGTTCCTGTGGTCCTGCCTCTTCACACACTGAGTCCATTGGCTCACCTATAATGCAGGAAATCAATATTCCTTACACCAGACAGCACACTGTAAATTACCCTTCTCTTCTGTTTTGAATTGAATTCATTTTTGAATGAGCACCCAATGCTAACTGTACTTTAAACCAGGGTGCTTACTTACGCCTGATCATTGACATCAGAATATGACATTACTGATCTGCAGTCATGCACCAGGACTGCTCTCTGTGACAACCTGCAGTTAAAAAGCCTTGCTGTGAAGGGGTCTCTGATGAAATGTTGCACAGTTTGTGAGCTTTGCAACTGATGGAGCTCTTATGAGCTGATAGAGAGGAACAGCCATACTCCTGTGTAAACCCATAAATCTCAATCTGCCTGCTGTTCGCAGAATCATTTATATCAAAACCTGTGGTCCATGAATACATTACAGACTCAAGTCATTTTCACACATTTATTAAGTTTCAATCTCAAGTCAAGCCTGTGTAGTGCTTCACACTACAAACTACAACACATATGCAGTCGCAGAGCACTAACTGCTTAAAGAGTATTGCCATTTTTTCCACGAACTGTACACCAATAGAGACTATGAATGGATGTGTTAATACCTCATATATTATACATACCTGCACAATCTTCCTGCCCCTTTTGCAGCTCCCCTTTGGATATAAATCTGTTCATCTTCTTCAGGATTTTCTTGTGGGATTTGGAAGGCTGAAATTTCAGAGCGTGGCATCTTGAGAAAGGATACAAGGTAAAGGTTATTGGTTGTTAAAGCAAACATTTAATTAACGTATTTCTTCAACATAGATCAAACAACCCTTGTGTATTCTAGGTTTTTTGGTCTTATCAGATCTTAAGTTACTTAAAGCATGACTCATAAAAGGGCAAGTTAATAAAATTACCTGATGGTATACTGTGGACAGCATGTCTTCTGCATTATGGGTTTGTAAACATACTTCCCACTTCTGAAAATGAAAACATGGACAAGATTTTTGGGAGAAAAAACAAAAAGTATGCCAATAAATTATTAATTTTTATTTGAAGTAGTCACAACTCCATTTTTAAACTGAATTCAGGAGAAAAGGTTTCAAATGGAAGTAGGAAACCACTGGCTGAAACCAGGATACTAAGTAGCTACTTACCTTCTCCATCCTCGATCTATGAGGTCTTGGTAGTCTTGTACTGTCATGGTGTGGGACCACATCCCTACAATCAAAACAAAACAAATAATTAATCAAATTGTTTCCTTAAAATGTATAATTGATTTAAATACATTTTTATATATAATGGCAATCGTTGAAAATATGGCAACAAGCCTAGCCAGTGTTATGTATGAAAAGTCTCTTCACCTTAAGCCCAATCAGACTTAAGGTCATAAAAGTGGTAACGCCTTTTCTTTTATTCACAAAAACCGAAACGGACGGGGAAAAAACTGTTAATGAGATAATACTTCTGTGTTTAAATTGATGATAAAACTGAACCGGAAACAAGGAGAACGAGTCAGGCTAGTCTGTCAAGAAGTTGAGAGACTTGTGGTAGGTCCACATTTTTGTTCCAGTTTAAAACACTGTCTCCAAAGGGTCATTCCCACAGTACTTTAAGGCCCCAATGGAAATATACAAATTTATCATTTGTAGCCAGATCAGATCCCTCTTCCCAGAGCCGAGGTCTGAGCTCTTCCTTTCAACTTTCAACTTTCCTATCACTCTTGGAGCCTGCATAAACAAACCAAAACATAAGCTTCTATTGCAAGAAAACAATCCATTTAAATTTAAAACAGCCGAGGTAATTAACCGGTAAAAAGTTCACACAACACACACCAACCTCTCAGTCGAGTATAATTTCCTATGTTCCAAAAAAAATTATGCTTAGAGTCCAAGCAAAACTCCACTAGTGAACCACAAAATGACAGATGAGTCTCCAACAGACACAGTGGCAAGACTGCAGGCTTTCTTTATGTCTGACACACATCAAAACTTTTCACAGGACTCTCTGTAGTACTGTGAAAAACTAAGTGCACCTTTATTGTTTCCATAGGATCTAGGGTGAGAAGTAGCAGTCAGGTGCTGCTATACAAATCACTTGATTAAATGATCATCAGGAAGTGTGACCAAGGCTATCAAAGCAGAGATTTGGGCAGTTTGCTTGTCTGGAGTGTTCAGGTGTGTGTTAATTGTCCCAAAAGTGGAAGTCTCAACAAATTCATCCCAAAGTCGAAGAAAAGGCAAACAACCAAGAGATACATCTCAAAGTCTGCAGCCCTCAGTTAATGTGTTAAATGTTCAATACAGTACAGAAAGAAAACCACTGAACATGTATAGCTTCTTTGGAAAGATCACTAGGCAGCCTCGCTTCTGTCAGTCTGCCCCAGGGCAGCTGTGGCTACAACTGTAGCTTGCCTCCACCAGTGTGTGAATGTGAGAGTGAATGAATAGTGGTATTGTAAAGCGCTTTGGGTGCCTTGAAAAGCGCTATATAAATCCAATCCATTATTATTATTATTACTAGGAGGAAGTCTCTTTTCTCTCTCAAGAGAATGTTGCAGCACAGCTTATGTCTGAAAGTTGCATCTGGCCAAACCACAACACTTCTGGACCAGTGTTCTTTGGAATGATGAGGCCAAAGTGGAAATATCTACCATAATGCATAATATTAGCATAAACATATCAGCGTAAACAGCTCATACCAGCTGTCAAGCACAGTGATGGAGGGGATGTTTTGCAGTGGTGTTTGGCTTTTTGCAGCCACTGTACCTGGTTACTTTCCAATCACTGAGCTGATTATAAACTCCTCTGTATACTCAAGTATTCAAGAGGCAAATAGACTCCATACTTGAAATGTGCAATTCACTTGTATTTTTATTTTTATTTTTATTCCTATTTATTCTATTTATCCCCTTTGTATATTTTATCTATATATGTCTTTGTATTTATATATGTGTGTATATATATATATATATATATATAATATTCTTAACTCTGTAACTTCTGTCGGTGCTGTGCTTTTTGGAAAACAAATTTCCCAGAGGAACCCACCCGAGGGATTAATAAAGTTTTATCTAATCTAATCTAATCTAAATGTGAAGCCGTCTACATACCAGTTAAAAGTTGGTAGCAATTGAGTCATGCAAAGCGATAAGCAGCAGAATGGCTGACAAAGAAAGAAAAAAAATAAAGGCACTGCAGTGACCCAGTTACAGTCCAGACCTCCAAATTCACACGGTGTGGTGGGACATTACAGGGGCCTGGGTATAAACTAATGACTGTAAACTTCAGTGAACTGAAGCAACGTTGCAAAGAAGAATTCCTCCAAAACAATGTGAAAAGACTGAGACAAAATCATATAATTTTTCTTATGGAAAATGATTCCTTCAAGTTACTGCTGCTACAATATGATGATTCTACAAATGAATCATGACGTGACCTTAGTTTTTCACAGGTCGCATGAAGTTCCTGTGAAAACTTTCTAGACTGTCTATACAACTGAATCGCCATCATAAATAAATGTGTAAACAGTATGTGAAAATCTTTTTTTTTTTTCTTATGTTGCATTATTCAAATCATTGTCGTCGTGGCCCCCCCCCCCCCCCCGCCCCCCTTCTGTTACATAGATCTTCAGTTATCTTATCTGTCAGTGGTAAAATAAAGAGCACTGAAATTCACTCTGTTTAAAACCCCAGAGAAGTTATGCTTAAATACAAAAGGCTTAGGGCCTACACATTTAGTCTCTCAGATATTTCTGGCCTATGACTGTAAAATGATCACACCCTCTGAAATTGCAGAAATGTCCCAATCTCATATACATGTGCATTAAAACCAATAATGGGCATATAAAATGAACTTAAAAGGCTTAACTTATGCTGATTAATTAACTCCTTTTATTTGAACATAATACATGCCATCAAAAAGCCCTGCTAATTTGTTAGGCAGGACTCATGAGTCTAAAATACAAAGAATGGATTCCATGTGCAGGCGGGATAAGAGTACAGTGGCTCACAGCACACCTGGAGTGTGTTTTCACCACTCACACCAGATCCCTTCTTCAGCCTTCACTCAGGCATGACAGACACAATAACACAGATGAGAGCAGATGTTGTGCTCTTGTTGTGAAGAGTTGCGTTTGATTTGTATCTGACAACACTGTTGATAATATCACTGCACCAATCACACCAAGGGAAAACATCATATGACGCACCTGTTCAGAAAAGTCTACAGTAAAGACGCACTGCTACTATATACATAATCCATGCATCTACAGCATAAGATGTTTCACATCTTTCCAGGAAAATAAAATGATGCCAGTGAGAGTAAAACATGAGATAACGCTTGACCTGCATCCACTTCCAACCCTGTAGCACTGTTACATAGTTACAAGAATTACACAGGTAGTAAAGTCTCCCTTCTTCACTGCAAGCTGTCGTATCCATATGATGTAACAGGAACAGATTAACACTCTTACTTTAGATTAGACATCAGCTCTTGTCTGCAGGCCATGTGCCCAGTTGCTCATTGACTACACTGGGACCTCCCTAATTATAGTCAACCTGTCTCAGTCCTGCTCAGATCAAATCAATGACACCAGTGTGTCCTCTTACCTTCTCACACAGTTTTCATTTTTATGTAAAAGTGAGATCTTTTAAAAAAGTAAGAGTAAAATGAATCGCTGCATCATCGAGGCTCATTTTTACTAAATATTCCAAAATATAGTCACGTGTCAGCATTTATAATTAGGCTGTTCAACTAGTACACTGTTATCCCTCTGTCACTCACAGCTAGAGAACAGAGTTCGCAAGAAAAAGTAATGCCAAGTACCATCTACATTACCTGTTACACCAAAACAAAGTGTGAGAAAGTACTATAACACATGCGCCGCTCGCTGTCACCTATTGTATATTATACGACTTTTAAACCACGTAAAATATAAAATATCCTGGATTTCCTAAACTCGGCGTCACATCACAAATAACAAAAAAGAGAAAGCTGCACTTTCTAAGGACAGCAGCCTTGCTTCTCCGTCCTGCTGTTTAAGAGACTACCTATTAGCTTGGTGCTACTGCAAATCTACTGCTAACATGCTACAATTGCATTGTTACACCCAAGTTAAACATGGTTGTCCTACAGAAAAAACATTCAACAATAACCTTAACTGATTTATTCTACAAGCCTTCTTCCGTTTCCCAGAAAGCAAAAGCTAGGCTAGAAGCTAACGGCTAAAAACTGAGCTAGGTCAATAACCTTAAACCTATCTAAATGATGTCAGGCTAACGGTAAATAATATTTACACTCGCAGTGTGCGTACAGTCTATGTAACATACTCAAATACACTGACATTAGGGATAGGTGCAGTGCAAAAAACAGCTAGCCGGCTATTATGCCAGAAAGTAGACGGAGCTAGGTCATTAGCACAAGCCAGTTCAGAGAACCCCGGCTATCCTCCACACAGACACACATATACACACACACTTCATCCCCAACTTACCACGAGAGAAGTTTCCCGTTTGGCTTTTACAGTAACCACAGCGGTAGCCATCTTCGCCACCGAAATATTCTACTATAGTATAAGACTTATTTCCTGCCATCTTTAAGATCTAGCACAGCTGACAGCTGAGACAGGTGACCGGGCAAGCCTTGCTCGACATGTAACCCCGCCCACAGCAAATACGTCATCAGTTGTGCTTAAAACAAAGGGAGTTCTGATAAAAGTGTTTACACTCTCAAATAATGAAACAGCTAAACATAATGCATTGCAGTGCATTCTGTAGAAATGACTTTATAACTTCATATTTAAGAAGACAGAGGCAGGGGAGAGGATGAAGGCATGTTCAGAGGCCTGAACATGTTCTGAATGTACGGTTTTGAGACAGTGGCACTGGCATAAAGACAAGGGGTGAAGCTGGAGGTGGCAGATGAAAATGCTCACTTTCACTGACAAAGATATACAGATTTATAATCCTGTCTATCAGTGACAGCTCAGGTTGAGAACTTTAGAGATAAAGTTTGGAGAAGAAGGTTAAGATGGTTTGAACATGTGCAGAGGAGGGGTAGTGGACATACTGGACAAAAGATGCTGAAGATGCAGCAGCCAGGTAAGAGGGAATGAGGAAGCCCACAGACTAGGTTCATGGATGTAGTGAAGCAAGACATGCAGAGAGTTGGTGTGACAGAAAAGGATGCACGGGAGAGGATGAGAGGGAGGCAGATGATCAGTTGTGGTGAGTCCTAACATTAGTAATCAAAAGATTATTATTTAAAAACTCAGTTCTATCAATTAAATAAAGTAATAACTGAAATCAGGCTATATACCAACAGCTGCTTTCCCACTCTTGAATAAAAAAATAGTATGGATTAAGTAAACTAAAACAAAAAATTACAAAAATAAAGACCTTCATTGGGGGGAAATAGACAGATTTTTCACCAAAAGCTTTGTGACACATAAAATTCCACAAGTTATAATTAAAGAACTGTACACCATATTTATTAAATTATCTGTGCAAAGAGGAAAGACAGCAAAGTAAATCCAAAACAAGATCCTGCATAAACAAGATCAAGGGAGAGTTTGCATGTAGAAAAATAACTTAGAAAATCACAGCTGGAACAATGATTTAGTTTGATGCAATTACAAAAATGGCGTTGAAGTGAAAAGCGCTTTGTCCAGTCCTAAGTTCTGTTTTACTTTTACAGTTTTCTCTCATTTAGCCATCAGTCAATTTTCTTGGGTTTCACATGGATTCATAGGTTCACAAAACCAGGATATTGGTTGTCTGATAAAAGTTGCCTCCATTCTTCCAACCACCCAACAAAACAGACCTAAACAGGATTGTGAAAGCAGCTTGTGAGTTGAAACGCTACAGACAAACCTCTAAATAAACACGTTACTTTATGTTGTTCAGTGGTTTCTAATTGAAACTCCCCTGGGGCACAGGGATGTTTTCATGAAGGTATTTCATGCTGCCTTGCTCCGAGAAGTCAGCCACTGTGTGTCCCTCCCCTCGAAGGACCCACTTGGTGGTCAAAAGTCCCTCCAAACCTACAGGTCCTCTGGCATGTATCCGTGCTGTACTGATACCAACCTCAGCTCCTGCAAAATAAACAAAGTAAAATTAAATACCTTGTTTTATTTTCAACATAGTGGTAGTTTAGGTTCACTTGAAGGTAAATACATACCAAGGCCAAAGCGGTAGCCATCAGCAAAGCGAGAGCTGGCGTTCCAGAATACACAGGCGCTGTCCACCTGTTGCAGAAACTGCTCGGCTGTTTCTTCATTCTCAGTAACAATGACATCAGTGTGGGAGCTGCCGTATTTGTGGATGTGGTCCACAGCTTCCTGCATGCTGTCAACCACCTCAATGCAGCATTCCAGGTCCCCATACTCTGTCCTCAGAGACTTGACCTCAGATGGGCTAAAAGTTAAATAGGATGCGAAGCGAGGACCAGCATGAATCTTTACCTGTAAGAAAGCAATAACCAATAGTTTGTTAAAGAATAAAAAACAAACAAATGTAATTTACTGTATTTATGGACGTGGGTAAAGTGTTAAATTCTCTTGCTGTTTTTCCTATTTCTGAATCTCATTCAAAGCATACATCCAAATAATCCTGTTTCTTACTTGCTCTGTTCTCAGCATGTCAATGATCTGGTCAAACACAGGAGTACGCAGCAAATCTCTGTGAATAAGAAGAGTCTCCATGGCATTGCAGGCAGCAGGGTAGTCACATTTAGAGTCTTTCACTGGAAAGAAACACAGTTTGTACAATAATTCAAAACCAGTCAGTTTGCATTAGTGATAAATAATAGACTGGAGCTGAATGCAATTAAAAACCTACCAACATCAAGAGCTTTGTCAATGCTGGCATCACTGTCGATGTAGACGTGACAGATGCCCTCACTGTGGCCCAAAACAGGAATGCCCTTGGCTGCCCTCTGGATTTCCCGGACCAGCTGAGACGAGCCCCTTGGAATGATCAGGTCAATCATCTTGTCCAGTCTGCACAGATCCTCAACTTCCTCACGTGTGCTCACCTACAGCACAAATTCTTTTAGTGTATCACAACAAATAAAATACTACCAGGAAACTAAAATTATATTTCTATAATGATTTTTAGTCTTACCAGTTGAATGGCATCTGCTACACCATGAATGGAAAGGGCCTCTTGAGTGAGTTGATGTAGAATTTTGTTGGTGTTGGAAGCTTCTTTGCCACCTTTCAGGAGCAAAGCATTTCCGCTTGCAATTGCTAGTGCTGACACCTGAAGTATAGCATTTAAAATGTCACTCTTTTTGAACACATATAAAACCAAAGACTCTAAAAAAGTATTCCAGACGGCCCAGAGATGGTCTGACCTGTGGCAGACAATCAGGGCGAGACTCAAAGATGACCAGCAGGACACCGATGGGGACTGTGATCTGTTCTAGTTCTAGGTTGTTGGCCACTCTAGTCCTCCTCAGCACCCGGCCGACGCTGTTCCTGGAGGAAACGGCGAGCTGACGCAGGCCAATGGCAAGACTGTTCAGCTTGGCTGTTGACAGACTCAGGCGATTGATCAGAGGCTGGGACAGACGACCTATAAGAGTAAAGTATGAATATAAATGCTGGCGCATCAATCAATAAAGAGAAACGTGTTGCCAAGCAGGAATAACTGCTCTGCTACGCGATGCCACAACCCAATGACTCCTACCAAAATAGACTACAGTGGTATCTGAGTCACAGAACTACATTCAGGTATGGATTACGCTAATCCATGTGCCAGCTCTCTGCCTCTGTACCTAATGTTGTTGCTAGCTCCATGTCTTTCCTGTTTGCATTAAGAATTTCTTCTTTCTTCTCTGTAAGGAGCTCAGCAAGACAGCAGATGATCTCCCCTCTCTGAAAAAACAAACACATAGATGTGATCAACACAATTCAAAATTAATTGACACTGCTGTCACTAAGATGTAGAACTTATTTAATTTGGTGACCCTGTGCAACTAATTAGGATATTAGTTACCTGTTCAGGGAGCAGAGAGGCCAGGGTTCTGCCTGCATGTCGTGCCATCTCTGTCTGCTGCTCCACAGTTGGGCCTGGTGGTGTCAATAACACCAACATCAAGCATAAATCCTCAAACCACAACAAAAAGATTCAAATGCTCTGTCTGAGTGGTTTTACCCAGTACCTGCAGGTTTCACTTCAGAGAAAAAGGTGCCAACTTTCTTCCCTTCCACAATGTCTGTGATGACGTGACCGGTGACTTTTGGGTCTGTGCCATTGGCAATGATTACTGAGGTGCCACCCTGCAGTGCCCAGAGGGCTGCTTTCACCTGAGCCACACAACATGATTTAGTGTAATGCAACATTTTCATTACTGAACCAACTCTGCCTCTACATATAGTGAGATGAACTATTATCTGTCACACTGACCTTTGCTTCCATGCCGCCGATACCAACTCTGGATTTAGTCCCATATGTGATAGATTGTTGGTCTCCGGGATAGAATATATCAATGAGCTTGGCATCATCTGTTCCTGGCGGACTATCGTATAAGCCTGAGGAAAAAATAAGAAAAATAAATCACACATATATAGATATCTTCTGATTTAACAAAAACGCAACCTGCCTGTTTGTATAAAGTCTTCTATTAATGTCTGACTACCTGGCAATCATTAATGAATAAAAGCAACGCATGAATGGCATATATGGCAGTTGCTATAATAGTATGCATAATAATAATAATAATAATAATACAAAAGATTAGAATTACCAATATAAATCATTTTCACTTGTACAAATACAAAGAAATTGTTGGTTAATTTGGTCATTTGTTTTTATTTCATGCATCTTTCATATAGTTTTAGGTAACTGGTTCACATTTATTATACATACAAACATAAACATAATCTACACATTTAAACAAATTACATACTGGCCATTACTGTGATTCTTAAATGCAAATTAAAGAAAATATTATTTAAATAGTCATATCTGTACCTTGGACATCAGACAGGGCAATAAGTAGGTCTACTTTCATTTCAACAGCCAGCCGTGCAGCCAAGCTGTCGTTATCTTTGATGCTTATTACCTGAAACACAAACCAATTTTTCATTAAGCAAAAAACACCGTGCAGGTCAGTAACAACTTCAGTTTCTACTACATTTCAAAAGCTTCCCTCTCTCACTCAGGTGCAAAGGAAACATTGCATGCAAAAACAGGTGTACCCACATTTACACCCTGTAGGTCACTGTTGGGAACGGGGGGTGGAACAACAGCATCGTTCGTGTTAATTATCGGGACGATATTCATACGCAGCAGTTCATGTAGCGTGCTGTTCAGGTTCCGGCGCTTCTGTTCATCGTGAAAGTCCAGATTGGTGACCAGAATCTAAGGAGGTGGAAAGAAATGTGAAGAAGTATGTGACATTTTAGTCAGATGCTGTAGGTATTTTATTCTATGCAAAACGTGAAACACATACTTGTGCAGTGCAGATGCTGTATTGGGTGAACATAGCTTCGTACAGCGCCATCAGACCGCTCTGCCCAGCAGCAGCACAGGCTCTTGCTTCCAAAACTGGGACTGTCTGAAAGACAGTGAGATTTAAACAAAGTTAACAAGATTTGGAAAGAAAGAAATCAGCACACTGTTATACAGTCAAAATTTACAAAATAGTGGGTCCAAGTTCCTTCTGTTAAAGCTTATTCACCATGTCTTTCAGTTGGTTCTGTCCAGAATGCAGAGCTTGTCTGACACTCTGAGACAGCAGTATCTCATGTCTCAGTCGCTGCTTCCCAAATGCCACAGCACCACTCGTAACAATCATCATCTCCCTGCCTTGATTCTGTAGCATGGCCACCTGATGGAACAGAAACAATAACATTTAAGATCTCTTTTCATAGGAACAGTCATTCCTCTATAAAAGACACTTTGTATCAACATTATTACCTGCTCTACTATTGAAGCCAGTCGTCCCAGTGCCAGACCACATTCATCTCCACGCGTCACCACAGCGCTACCAAGCTTCACTACAACGCGTTTGGCTTGCTTCAGCTCACTGCGGTGTGCAAAGGACTTCCCATGGGATCGAGGGAGAACGACTGCGGGGAATAAAGAAAACAGTCACATTTTAACAAGCATAGGCAGCCGAGGAAGAACCAACACATATCAAAGTGATCCTGAGATTTGTGTACAAGCCTAGTATGATGAAGCACTTGGCTGATCACTTACATTTAGCCTGGGAAAAGGCTCTGATGTAGACTGGGCACACATTTGATTGCCGTGTTCTGAATGGCAGAGGAGAGCAGGAAGCCAACCTGGCAAACATGGCACTGAAAGTTCAGGACCACTGTGATGAGCACAGAAAGCAATGCATGGTTAGTCTAACAATGGAATAGCATCAAATTAAATAAGCAGCTTCTGGGTAAAACAAACAGACTTGACGCCAACGTTTTAAATAGATATATGGAGTTTTGCTGTCGCTTGAAAGCTCTGCATCATGTGTCTTCTTCTTATCAGTGTTATGCGATATTTGGACTTGACACACTGACCCATTAAAGATTGTTTTGCACTAAGTTAGCTTAGAAAAATACCAGCAATAATAGGCAGGGCAATAGACTGGGCGCTTTTCACTTGTATAACCTGTAATACATATGAACGAACTGCAGTTTGCATGGTAGTTTATCAGACTATAGCAGCTACGTGTCGAGTACTTCTGTCAAAACATACCTAGGTTAGCTAATGTTAGCTAGCTTTAGCTGTTGTGAGCTGCCTAACTTGCCTCGGTTTTCGACAGAACAGGCGGAAGAGGTTTTTTATAAAAGACTCCTTACCCAGCGAGATGGAGACCTGGAAAGCCAACCACAGCTACACTTGTAAGTGAACGGCGAAATGAAGACACGTATTCAGTGAGAATCGCAGCGCTTCACTGCCACATCCACAGCCCACGTTGTGTGGGAAGTGCCGTAATGCTATTCACGAACGACGTGTACATAAAATATCGGGAAACTTCAATGACATAAGACGTTGGTTTACGCAAGAAAGTTTTAACGTACGCCTGAATTTTATTTTATTTTTTGTGAGTGAGCACGGGTTGCACAAGTACAGAGACGTCGAGTGACACTTAACGCTGAAACGAAGATTAGGTTGTGTAAAGAGTGCAGAACAGTTTTATCAGCATATATATATATATTTAAATGCACCATCTATATCACAGAGAATGCAGGCTTTTGCGATATATATTATGATATTATTGTTATTTATAATTACAAGTAATAGGCATATATTAAAAAGTAATGTCGTTTCTTCTAGGGACAATATAACATCACAATAACATATTTTTTTAAAGGGAAATTTTGTACTGTAATTCTGACAACAACAAGCGCGACTGTAAACAACGAATATCGCTTTTTTCAAGTTTTCGAAATTATATCTTCACAAAATAAAACAAGCTTCACTTAAGTACTCACGTGACTTCCGGGCGACTTCCCAGCTCTTTTTACACCCGGAAGAGCAAGCGTCCTATGAGATCTCAAGTTGAGATTACTTTATCACACACCTGTGCTCAAACTAAAGAAATTTCACACTAAATTGATTCCATTTTCCTGTCATTTTTTTATTAAATGACCCTGCATTTTGGACTGTTGACTTGTAATTTAATCAATTTCTTTGAAACTGTGCCATTAATTTGTGTGTCAACCATTTGAACCTGCTAGTGAAGCAAAAAACCAAAACAAACAGTCTTCAGTAATGTGACACTAAAGCCACGTGAGTGGCGTTTGTGCATGCCAGGACAGACCTGTGAAACATTAATGAGCAGGACAGTCAGAAGCACAGTGCACACTGAGCCAACATAACAGCTGTACACAGAGCTATGGGGACCATGGAGGAAACTTTGAAGTGTCCTGTGTGCCAGGATTTCTTCATTGATCCTGTGACGCTGCAGTGCGGACATAACTTCTGCCTCACCTGTATACAGGCTGTCTGGGAAACCGATGTGTCTGATGAGGGGCCTTTCTTCTGCCCGGAGTGTCAGATATTTCTCCCCTCTGACCTCACTCTGAAGATAAATGCAGACCTTCAGACCAAAGTAAAGGACTTCACCACTAAGACGCTGTCAGCAGCAGAGCGACAAGCAGCAGCTTCAACTAGTGAAACGAAATCATCATCAACTATCTGCTGTGACCACTGCATAGAGATGCCATCAGTAGCCATAAGAACCTGCCTGACTTGCGATGCCTCGCTGTGCCAGGCTCACGCCCTGCTCCACCAACAGAGGTCTGCTCTAAGGGAGCACACAGTGGTGGATGTGACCAGCGATCCACTGTCTCTGAAGTGCAGGGAGCACCGCGATGAGCTTAAGCTCTTCTGTATGGAGGAAAAGGTACCTGTTTGCTGTTTGTGTGTCCTGGTTGGCACGCACAAACATCACAAAGCCTCTCAACTGCATGAAGCCAAAGCAGACTTTAAGGTGATTATTCTAATCTCTTTTCATTATTTGTGAGGAATATTTATCTATTTTCTTCCTGTTGGTTTTTGTTTGTTTGTTTGTTTGTTTGTTTGTTTGTTTGTTTGTTTGTTTGTTTGTTTGTTTGTTTGTTTTACCAGAGGCATGTTGTATTTCTCTCTCTAGAGTATGCTTGAGACCACAATGAACCAGCTACTAAAGAGGAGAAGTGAAGCCGAACATGCCATCAAAGACCTGGAGTCACTGTATACACAAACAGTGGTACAACCAATACAGAAATCGCACTCTTAAATTGCTTAACTTTTTAAATTGATGGAAGCCATTCTTGTTTGTCTAACAATGCATTTATCTCATAGACCTCTGCTGCAGAGTTTAGAGAGAGAATCTCAGACAAGTACAGCAGAATCCACGTCGTGCTGAATGGCGATGAGCGTCTAATGATGCAGATTATAGACGCAGAGGAGACATGCATGACAGAGTGGCTGGAGGCCCAGAGGAGCATCGTAGAGGCTCAGATCAAAGAGATAGATGCATTCAGAGCCTCCAGCAAATCACTTCTCCAGGAAACCAATGATCTACGGTTTCTGCAGGTAGGTTTCCATGATCACTTACCGTGACCAGAAGTGTAGCACAAATATAGCTCAAATGTTTCCTGTTGTTTTCAAACAGCAAATCACATCACAGAATCTTTGGTGAGTATATTGCTGAGTCCAGTTTGTAACCTGAAATTGCCCATGCTTTACGCTGCTCCATATAATTATTCACTGAGCCTTCCTGTGGTATGATTTTTATTTTTATTTGCAGTGATCCCTTGGAATTTGCTCCAATCCGAGAAGTAAACAGAGACCTCTGTGACCCTGAGAAGCTGAGAACAGTAGAGAGGCTGGTGGATGAACTCTCGGTCGCTCTGTCCCAACATTTTCCACGAATGTGGTCATGTTAGTAAAGCTTTTTTCCTTTGACTTTTTTCCTCTCATTATCATTATAACTGTGTACTAAGTAAATATTTGTATTTGCAGACTTAAGTTCTCCTCTTCTAGACTTCAAAACAGCTCATCCAAAGCTGGAGTTATCCCAAGACAGAAAACAAGTGTACTGGAGACGCCAACCTTTCGGTGAAGGACAGAGCCCTCAGCCATATGACTCACAGTATAGCGTCCTTGCTCAGGAGAGTTTTACAGGTGGCCAGCATTACTGGGAAGTCATTGTCCAAGACAAGCCCTTCTGGATGATAGGTGTGACCACGGGGTCAGTCGATAAAAAAGCCAGTTTAAGCCAGAGTTCTTCCAGTCTGGGTGTAAATAACACATCTTGGTGCATCTACCATGGAGACGGACAGTACCTGGCGTGCCATGATACTCAGGAAAAGCAGCTGTCAGTTGGAAAGAGAGTCAGAAAGCTAGGCATACTGGCAAACCTCCAGAAGGGGGAGCTGTCATTCTATGATGCCGACGCTATGAGGCTGCTTCACTCCTTCTGTGTGCAGTGCACAGAATCTCTCTATCCCATTTTCAACCCATGCATTGATATGAACGGAGTCAACACACAGCCTCTTACCTTGTTTTGGATAAAGGACCCCTGGGATTGGCATACACGTGAGGAGAAAAGTGAACTCACAGGAACCATTTAACTGCCTCTGTGGGATGCAGAGTCACTGATCAAATAATTATTTTAAGTGTAATTTTCCATTTGTGCTCACATAAAATTACATTGTGGAAATGTCCAACGCGCTGTACAAATCTAGGCTGTCCAAAATATTGACTACCACCAAGTTTCTGTGAGTGGCTTTGACTCTGGTAAAGCTACAACGGCATTCAACGAATATACCTACCTCTAAAATCTTGCTAAAATGAGGTTATATAATAATATATGAGAAGACACATCTGTAGACATATCCGTACCGTGACTTTATAATGTCAAGACTAAAGTTACGTAATCATTGCAGCACTGCCGTTTCTGCAGTTGACATGTATGCTAAATATTTCATTAAGTGGTATCAGGTTCAAACAGTGCATTTGTTCTGTGGCAAAGTCGATCTCTTTCTGCAGCTTAGCAGCTCTCATGTGTGCCTTGATGCAGTTCATAAAGTAAATGACCCGTGTGTAAACTGCTCATCAGACCATGGAGGACATGCATGCCTTTAGTCTCACATGTCAATGGCCCTACAGAGTTGTTGCCCTGCAGCAGACAAATACACTGAGGTCAAATAACACAAACAGTAACGCTATATGTCTAGAAAAGATCAAGACACTTAACAATCTGATTTACACAATTCTTTGTGCATCACGCTTTTGCTCATTGTAAATAAATAAATACCTTTCTGCAGAAGAAGAAGAAGTCTGAAAGTTCACATTCAACACAATTAGAAAATATAACTCTCTCTTTTTTTGTAAACAGTAACATTATGCACCCATCACAGGGTTTTGAAAGTTCAGCCACCCTAGGGCTTGGTGAGGACATACAAGAACAACACAGCACATCAGAAAGAAGAAGCATTTATTTGCATCATGTAATAATTCTGCCACAACTTTAGGACATTTTCAGTTCAGTGATGCAACTTGCCTCATTTTCCAGAGGAAACATGGTATAGCTACTTATATTGTGAGATTTTCTTTTCCATTCTTTGGTTCACACATATACAGCCACTCAAACACACTGTGCTTAATTAAAAAAAGTAATTCAAGCCTTTGGGTTTTTTCCATGCATGCATCATTTATGTTATAACAGGAGATTTCAGATTTTTCCATCTTTTATGTGTAACTGATAAGACAATCCAGCTAATGTCCAGTACATTTATGAATAGTTTGAATAATCATATAATTTGATTACATTTTAGGAAAAGCGTACAGTGTGCAGTGGTTGGAGATCTGGCGGGCATATTAGTGAGAAACAAAGGTTGCTCAAGGAATTGCTCCTTCAGTATTTGCCTTGATCCAATCCAGGAAATGAGTGACCCGTGTGTAGACCCCAGGCTTGTTCTTCTTCCCGCACTGGTCTCCCCAACTCACCACTCCATAAACAACATTAGCGTTGTTCTGCATACACGTCAGTGGTCCTCCAGAGTCCCCCTGAAACAAAATTGTACAGCTGACTATATGCTACTACTGGAACTAATGTAATAACTTTCTGTAGATGCGTTAGTAATATAGATGTTATAACAGCATCAAACCATCAAATGTCCTAACCTGGCAGGAATCCACCCCTCCCTCCAGGTAGCCAGCACAGAACATGGAATTGTCCAGGATGTTCCCATAAACAGAATGATCAGAGCACTTTCCCTGGTTGATCAGCAGGACATTGGCCTCCAGCAGGTGGCTGGAACCATAATCAGCTGCAAAGATAATGCAGAAATATATTAGGGGGTAACCCTTGTTTCTTTTTTTCATATTTCATGCCCACTTCCAGAACAAAATGAGTGAATGTTCATCAAAAGTTACTGAAGGTGATCTCTGCCTGTAAAGCTAGCTTCGGATACCACTGGAAAAACCCAGAACCTGTTGTAATGGTCATCTGACCACATCTGCATTGATATATTGAGGTGTCAAAACTTGTCATTAAGAAGAGGTCATCAAATGTTGGAAAAGAGTTCAAGCTTCATTTAAAATAGAAAATGTCAAGTCAAGTGTTTATCAAATAAGCCAAATTATGTACATGAAAAATGGCAAGCTTTTTGTAACCTTACATACATTGCTCAGTAGCACCCCATCCAGAGATTTTGCACTCCGTCCCATCAGGCAGTGGCGCGTTTGGTAGACAGGCTGTTTTCACAAACTGGGTCTCATTGGCACAAAAACCAGGAGTCCCACTGAGCTTCAACAAGCCTTTAGGAATACATGTGAGATATAAATGTCACCACAAACTCAAAGAAAGAACATCTGAACAAAATGACAGAGACATTTGAGACAAGTATCACCTATATCATTGTAAACAGCTGTACTAGTCTCCCTGTAGTTTGGATTTTTAATAGTCCTTTCGACAGGTATGGTCTGAGTTCCAGGGTCTGGCTTACTCACTGAGAGACTTCCAGCCAGCACCTGCATGTCCTTGTTTGGTTCACTGTGCAAATAAAAAACAAAAGGGTTCAGTCGTATTACGTTGTTTTACTTGTAATCTGCCATTAATCTGGTTCTTCAACCTTGTAGCCTTACATGCAGTGTCCAGCTGTCAGCACCCAGCAACTTGCGATGAGAATTCCTCCACAGACGTGTCTGAATGGCTGAGCGGAGCCCGTTGGCTTCACTTGCACAGAAACCTGCCAGGGTATAGCTCCTGGACTGACTTTCAGACCCCCAAAGATTCGGGTAAGAGCCTTTTTTGGCTGAGGTATGCCACAGGTGGCAAACTGTTTTGGTCCAGTAGTCGGAGGGAGAGGTGTCGCAGAAGGGTGGATGGGCTTCCCAGTTGGTGGTATGGCAGTTGCTGGCAGATTACCAGTAGGCTCTGGTTGCGGTGGTTTAGGCTGTGTTGGTTCAGGCTGTGTCGGTTCAGGCTGTGTTGGTTCTGGCTGCGGTGGTTTAGGCTGTGTCGGTTCTGGCTGTGTCGGTTCTGGCTGCGGTGGTTTAGGCTGTGTCGGTTCTGGCTGCGGTGGTTTAGGCTGTGTAGGAGCAACCTCAGTCGGCGGCCCATCTGAAAACACAGATCCAAGAAGATGGCACAGATGTTTTGCTGAGAACACTCAAGATCAAAATGTTGCCCATCACTTTAAAACTCACGTGTCGATACAGGACATTTTGGCACATCACAGTAGTCCCACAGTAACCTGTAGCCTCTTCTGAAAAAGCACCAGGGCTTTGGCTCTCCGTCAGGGTTCCTGAATCATAAAACATGCCACTGAGACAGACCTCTTATAGGTGTTTTCTGCACATTGTCTAAATGGAGTTACTTCTGACCTGCAGAAGTTGTGAGGGCCAAGGCCGTCTTTGTCCTCAAAGGAGGTGAAGGGATTAACACCCAATGCCAGGATGAAGTGGGAGTTCCAGTAGAGGCACTCATAACCATCATCCGTCTCGCTCACATTGCCACGATATGACTCTCCATCGTCCACATAGCAGTCGTTTGGACCTGAGAAATGTAAATTACTCAGTGAGTAAATGAATTATGATGATAAATATATATGAAGAAAGACAGTAGAATGAATTATTTACCAACATGGCAGAAATTTCCTCCGAACCCTTCGGGGCATTGGCAGTCAAAGTCGTTTTCATCTCTGATGCATGTGCCACCATTTTTACATGGATTAGGATTACAAACTGAAACTTTGGAGAACAATAAAACAAAATTTAGGCTGTTGTTCAGTAATGGCTAAAATCCTCACCAAAGAGGAATTTGGGCTTTTTAAAAATATAAATATATATATCAACATACTAGTTTTGCAGTCTGGAGGCTGAAAGGGTCGCTTGCATTTGCACTCATAGTGCGGAGGAGTTGAAGTCAGTACACATTCGCCATGCCCGCATTGACCTCTTTTACAATTTCTTGGACCTTAGAGAATAACACCATTAGGATATTTTTAATAACATTAATTCAGTTTTTTTACACTTTGCATATATATATATATGCAATTTGACAAAAGAATGGAGAGAAGGGAATTTTTTCTTCACACCTCTCTCGCATTTCTTTCCCTTGTAAGGTTTGGGACAGTCACATTTGAACTCTCTTTTGCCTTTCTCCTTACACACACCATTGTTAAGGCAAGGATTTGGGGTGCACTGGCCTGAGAAATAAAAAATGACAACACACCCTAATGTCAAAATGAAACCTTTCCTCTGTAGCATTAGAAGAAAACATGCCACAGATTTGCATGAGACATTTGTTAGTATCTTACCGGCTAGGCCCAGAATCTCAAAAAGCCAGTCTGAATGACCATTTTCATCATCCTCATCATCCTCATCCCCGACCTTAAAGAAGACATCTAGAACAATACTTTCCTTTAGATTTACAGTTTTAATTCTTTAAATACTAAATTTCAAACCATTTTCTATATATGTTACAAAAGCAACATAAAGGAGTACTAACCCTCAATTATATCTTTAAACCTTCCTTTCAGTCTCTTTTTCTCATGTTTCCCTTGTCTTTCAGGCTGTGCAGAGTCCCGCTGTCTGTCTTGTCTTCCAGGATTCGAAGAGTCCCGATGTTTGTCGTGTTTATGTTTCAACTACATTTTTTAAGGAATTGCAGATGACAGCATAACATAAGAGCACGTACACATCCAAATAAATCTCTATCACTCTATATATTCATGTCTATCTGTCTATCTAGCTATATATGTGGCTAAAGCTATTGACTTAACCTTTTTAAACAGAAACATGATCTACTGTGTTTTTTGACAGAAAATGCCACAATGTAAATAACGTGCAACGCATGTGATTATTAAATTCAGTTAATACATACTTCAGCGGGTATGAAGAGCACCGCTAAGAAGAGACAAAGGAAGAGGAGCTTCAGGTTCATGATGGCAGTTGACCAGAAGACATGTAGGAGAGTAACATGAGAGTGAGCTGACTGGGAGAGCCCTCGCACTTTTCCAAACATTTGGTAAGTACACTAACCTTTGAGTTAGCCCTTTCTTTCTGTCTTTTTTTTTCCTTTCTGTCTTTTTTTTTTTGTCTGGCATCCATCCGTGTTGCTGAGTCAGTTGTATTGATTATAACTGAGCTCTTAGATAGTTACCTTTATGGTCCCACATAATAGGAAAAATTCAGCTGAGTTTACCAATCGCTTGTGACGAACACATTTACAGTCAAAAAATATCTTCCCCCAAATGCTGACTTTAAGTTACTATATCTACATGAATGTTTTCCATGTAGTTTTGGTTACATAAGTACAGTGTAAAACATTACATTTCAGGAAATGTGGTCAAATAAATTTACTTGATTGGTATACATTCATGTTTATACCAAGCATATTTTTCTTAACGATTAATTGTTTAAATAAATGAACATTTAAAATTTATACATTTCAGCTGCATTAAAAAAAATGTCTTAATGTTTATTAAGGGCAAAAAATCTTCTTTTCTTTAATCTAATGGAGCATAATAACTGTGTCTGCCAGCCTGAACAAATTCCTCACATCAAAAAATGTTAAGTGAAATAAAAGATAATCTGCCAAGTATACCCAGGTGCAGAGAGCATGTTTGCTTAGAACTGACTGTTTGTTTGAATGTAGACTTTGGATCCACACATAGGTTCATATCAGGATAAATACCAGTGTGTGCTTTTACTAAAATCATAATTCACTGAAATAGCTGGCAAATCCAGCTGATCCATAATGTGTTAGTAAAGCTGAGGACTTTCCTCTGCTACATCAAAACCTCTTGCGATACCCAAACAATTACTAAACAGACTAGTACCTGATATATTTTCTTAGACTTTCACAAAGAATGATGCTCTTGCTTTAGTAACATCCTCGTTTTAATTTGAAAGTCTCAAGGTCTAAGTGATGGACATGCATGATTCCCACAGCCTTAACTGTAACAACCGCAACAGCATCACACTGAAATATTATTGTGAGCACAGAAAGCATTACACAGCCTGAGCATTAACACTGTCAGAATGTTGCACAAGCTCACAGAGTCGCTTCAAACTTCATAATCTCTTTATTTTAAAAAGTCGTTAGTTACAGCTTTAATATTTTTGCCTTATTGTGGGGTAGCAGCTTAAAAAGTAACTGATCAACAGCTCTTCTGTGAAGTAAACCGGAGATCCCTGTTGGCAGATGAAGGGTTACAGATAACAATAGGTTGTGCATTGTTGCCATTGTGGTCATGACCAGGGCAGACAGCTAAGTAGAGGCAGTCTGAGAAGGTTCCCGTGCAGAAGGCAAACAGGGGTGTCATTTTGTCCGCCTCGAGAAACATCACCAGCCCTGCAGGAAAACTACACAAAACACCAATCCGGCAGAAACGCTTCGTGAAAGGCAGCTGATGCGGAACGCCTCCATGCCAGGCCGTATACTCGCCATCAAAAAACTCCACACACCAGGACTCAGGCCCGCGGCCGAGCCAGCAGTCCTCAGTTGTGCCCTTCCGAGGAATGTTGGGGTAGGTGACACCGAGCTCCCAGTAAGTCTTCCCAGTTACATCGATTTCCCAGTAATGGCGACCAAAGCTGAAGCCCTGCAAACTGATGACATTGAGGGTAGTGTCAAAGCGTCCAGGTAAGTCAGGAAGTTGCTGCCAGGTGTCCGTATATGTGGCACTATCGCCTTGGGGAGAGATGATCAGCTTTGGGTGGGCGGTTTCCGGATCCAGGCACACCTCGCTGGAATCTGGAGATATTTTACATTTTGGAATTTAACAACATTTTAACTCAATGTTTGATTGCAATTACAAATAATTTAAAAATATGTAAACTGACAGCTCTTGATGAGTTTCTTGATCATCGGGGTCTGGGAGCAGATAAGCAGAAGCATGTTATTGGTGAGGCTGATGATCTGCTCAGCTTTAGCTTCATCCAGGCTCACACTGCTGGGGTCTGTTTGGTTTAGCAGATCAATCACTCTAGTGGAGGCACACAGTAAGTAAAAAAAACATATATATCATCTGTTGGTACGTATAATAATGAAGCTTATTTCTATGATAGATTATAATTAATTTCCCTACCTGTCTGCTGTTTCCATGTCTTCCTGTTCAGGGTATGAAAAGAACGACTGGGGAAAAAAGCAGAAAAATAATCTAGATTATTTTTATTTTATCAGATTTATATTTTTGTTAAGACAGGAAACATAACATTTCCAGTCATATCTGGCCCACTGGCCATTGTCAACTTTTTCACCATTGTATCAGGCTCTGTGTCCGTTTGGTCCAGTGCCAGAGTGTGTCTAGCCAGGTCCTGCTCTATCTCCTGGATCAGGGAACAGTTCCTCTCCATGAGCTCATCCAAGGCAGAGACAGCAGCCCGCTCTTCCATCTCCAGGTGGGACAGGGTAATCCTCAGGTCCTCATCCAGGACAGCTTGGATTTCTTGATATTTCCGAATGATACTCTTCCTTATCACTGAGGACTTTTTCTAAGTAAGGCATAAATATTTAGAAGTTAATTGCAGCCCTGTCACGAGTAATTATTTCACCTCTCTGTTCTGTGAACGGAACGAAACTCACTGTGATTTCTGACTGTCGTGCCGCGAGTTTCCTCAGCCTATATTTGACTGCTTCTCTCTGCTTCTTTAGACACTCTTGGTGCTTTCCCAGTGTCTCCTAAAGAAAGGGGTTCACACATATTGAGCAAACCTCAGTTGAAGCTAACAAAGTGGATCTGGCAGTGAAGTGCAGCTGCAAAAGCAGAAGCTCATTATGATGCAATGATAACGGCAAACAAAGAAATGACCGACAGGAAAATACTTCAATCAGCCACAATAGCCTTGTTTCAGTTATAGCCTTGTTATAGTATGAATCATTGTATGAAAGGGTTAGGATTACGAACTTTTACAATATGCTGATGACTTACTTTTATACTTATCATGTGCTTTGGCAAACCTTTGTTATAGTTTTGCCATCACAATGTTTCTCACACATACCGTACCTTCACACAGTGGGTTCATTGCTTCTTTTTCTTGAATGAATTAGAGAAAATGAAGTTCTCTGCAAGGTCCAAGTAATTGTTACTATTATTAGCACCATTACTTGTTTAAAGAATTGAACTTTTTTGTCACTCCTACATGGATGATTTCAGGTATGTTAAATTTGTATAGTAGCTTCTTGTTTCAGTTTTCTCCCAGTCGTCACTGGGAGGCCCCGTGACCTCTAAACGCACCATATAGTGTTTGTAAGCTGTCACCTCACATTAATTCAAAGGAAAATCTTATATATAAACATGTCAGGCTTGATTAATTCATTTGTTTCTCACCTCTCCTTCAGATTGTATTTGGCCTTCCTCTGGTTTAGACCCAGAATTGCCAAACCTCCGATTATGATGAAATTCCTGGGGGTGTGCGATATGCACCTTGAATGTTCTCATTCGTTCTCTTAATGTTTTTTTACACTGTTAACTTATTATGACTGACTTTTGAAAAAGAGCACAGCTTTTGGTTAAATGAGTACTTAACTGTTATTTGATGTACGGTACACATACTGTATATAGCCTGGTGGCGTTTCCTATATTTCATTTTTTGGAGTTTTTCTTTAGTTTTGTCACTAATCTAATGCTGTAAAAGAAAACAAGAATCAGAAGTGACTCAGACTGCTGGGAAATGGTCTTCATTTCTGCTTACAGCACTCAGCCATACCTCGCAGTGCCAATTTTTTTGTAAATTTATGTAAATATCACTCAAAAAAATACACATCTCCTCTGTGGCATGTGACACTGCAATCCTTCATTTTTATCCCATAATAATATTCCTCTCTGACTGAATGAGGCCACACTGAAGTTTTCAAATGTATGCACAAGGGATGCATTAATACTTAAGAGTTATACTGTTTACTTACTGAAATTCTTCTTGTTATAAACTATTTATTCAAAGATGTGTGTAATGCCATTTAAAAAAAAATCATTTTGATGTTTGTTTCATTTGTTTACAACATTTGTAACTACAAATTGTCCCATGCTGTGTACAAGTGTTTCCTAAAGAATGGTGTAGTTGATGTTTGGTTACTGTGCTGAACGATGAAGGGTTGACACCAGAAGAGTGATTCGACTCCGGTGAAATAGAAAACTTCTCACCTTAAATGTGAACACACAGGCCTCCGAGAAGAAGTCAGTCACGATAAGCTACTCGTATAAGTGCAATATGACATGAATGCAAACCCGGAGAGGAGACAATTTATAAATAGGTTTTTATACTTAGATGGATTCCATTTCTCACCATGTGGTATTCTAAAATGTATACAATACATTCACCAGCCACTTTGTTGGGTTCACCTGCTCAGCTGGACGTTAACGCGAATATCTAATCAACCAGTCACATGGCAGTAACTCGGTGGATTTAGGCATGTATACATGGTCAAGACGACCTGCTGAAGTTCAAACGGCATCAGAATGAGGAAGAAACATGTTTTATGTGAGTTTTTGAACATGATATGCCAGACACGCTTGGCTGAGTATTTGACGAAACTGCTCGTCTACTGCATTTTCCCATGAAACCATCTCTAGGATTTATAGAGAACGATCCAAAAATGAGAAATTCTTCAGTGAGAAGCAGTTCTCTGGGTAAAAATGCCTTGTTGATGTCAGAGACAAATGTTCAGACTGTTTCAAGCTGACATGCACACAAATACTTGTTATAACCAAATTATGCAGAATCAAATCGCGGCTTGCAGCAGCAGAAGACCACACTGAGTGCCCCTCCTGTCAGTTAAGAACGGGAAAAAGAGGCTATAGTTCACACAGACAAATGATTTCTTGTCTGATTAGTGTCAGTTTCTGCTGTGACATTTGGATTTAATGTCAGAATTTGGTATAAACAACAATAAAAGCATGAATCCATCCTGTCATTTATCAGTGATTCAGGCTGGTGAATGTTTACTGGTGTGTGAGCAAGATTTTCTCTGCATACTCTTAGCCCCTTACTACCAGCTGAGTGTTGTTTAAACTCCACAGTCTACCTGATATTTTTGCTTTATTGTTCCTTTATGACCACAGTGTACACATCTTCTGATGGCTGCTTGTAGCAGGATAACAGACCATGTCAGAGAGCTCAGATTATCTCAATCTGGTTTATTAAACATAACAATGAGTGTGCTGTACTCATATGGCCTCCACAGTCACCAGATCTCACTCCAATGGAGCATCTTTAGGATGTGATGGAATGGGAGCAGCCCACAAATCTGCAGCAACTGTGCGATGCTGTCATGTCAATATGGACCAAACTCTCTGGTGAAGGTTTCCAGCAGCTTGTTGAAGTCAAAAGAGGATCCAACCCAGTACTAGTAAGGTGTACTTAATAAAGTGTCCAGTGGGTGTATATCTGTTCAGTGCAGAACCCACAATAATATATAAACCCCTTCAGTAAAGCAGTCAAAGTCAAAGCTTGTGTAACCCAACAGAGACTTCGCTAATCAGAGTGTGTTTAGGTCAGTGGACGCCACCATCTGATTAAAAGTTACTCAGTCCAAAAATGACTTCTTAACCTGCGTTACATCACTGAGCTCGTGTGTTTATTGGTGAAATGCAAACAAAGAAAAACAAACAGAAAAGAGGCGGTGGGTACCTTTGGTTTAGCAGAGGATCATTATGTTTCATGGTGATTTAAAGCTTTATTGGCTTAGAATTCAATACAACAAATGGCAGTGTGGGGTTTTTTCTTCTTTTCTTTTTTTATATAAAACAGTATTTTCAAACACATTAGGGGTTTTAGCTATTTGTCACTTACTTTGCTTTTGATATGGCATTAAAATATAATACGATTTGTACTTCCAATCCATGTAAAGGGAGAGTGTCTGGCCGTGTTTATGAGAGCCTGAGAAGAGAGACATTTTTTGTCAGGGTCAAACGGATGTTCAGTGCGTAGCCATGGGAAGGAAACTAGTGATATGCGGGTGCTTGGATGATGCAACAGCTGTTGGGTAAGCTAACTGCTTTCCCAGTGACTTTTTCTTTTTAATTCAAAGACTCACTGAGCCAATTCTTGCAAACTTTGGACTAAAACCTTTTCAGCCCAAGCGAGGGTAAGCTGACACATGTTCAAGCTACGAGCATGGACATTTTGTAATGAGCGCCATGAGGTTCTACTGTACTTACAAAGTTCCACAGGAATCAACAGCGAGAGAAATAGTAGGAAGAAACGAGCAAGAAAGAAAAGAAAAGCGGTTCCACTCGAAGCAAAGCAAGAAGTAAAACAAGCGCATTCAAACCAAAGAACATGACCCTGTTCATCGTCCAGTCTCATTCTTTGTCATTTTTGAACGCGGAAGAGATTCCCGCTCATCGTTGACAGTGCAAGTCTAAAAGGACAAGTCTTTCAGTACATAGTCTCAGGAAGCATCAGAGCAAAGAGTCCAGTTCATGGCTTCCGTGATTATGTCAGGTTAAAACAATCAAATTTTTAAAAAAAGAAAAGAACAAAAAATATATATAGAAGAAAAGGAAATAAACCAAAACCTACATCTAGATTACAGCTGCTGTGTGCTATCTGAATGTACAGAAAATGCATGCGGCTCTGAGTGCTAGAAGAGCTTGGCCTTCTTTTTCATGTCGTTGCGTTTCCACAGGGGAAGCCTGTCAAACTCCTGGATCTCCATTCCAAAGATGTCAAAGAACGTTTCAGGTGCTAAGTGGCGCTAGAAGTGAGAACAAAGGTGGAGAAAAAACAAAAGGAGGGGAGGGTGGGGGGGGGGGGGGGGGGGGTGTTCTCAGTTAGCACCAAAGCCATAAAAAAAGAGGTCACAACAGAAACGACAAGAAGCAAATGGATACTGCATATTCCTCGCTACGGTCGTATTTGTGTAACATGCTCTTTACACAAAGCAGAGAAATGCAGTATTAATTGCAGAAGGTCAGGTGGAAAACCGATACCTCCAGTCTGGTTCTGTCCACATCCCTGGGCAGTTTAGCTCTCCCTCTACTGGTTATCATGAGCATTTCATAGGGATACACCTTCAGGAGGAGACATTCATCAGTGGACAAGTCAGATTTACAAGCTTTTGAGTTCAGCTTCAGAACAATTTACAAACCATTTTCATGAAACAAAACTATAAAATTGGAACATTTTAGTAATTCTATTGCGACACAGGGAGCACTGGGTGGGAGAACAGGTATGTGACAGGAGGCTGACTGGGTTGTTGTATTTTTTTAAGTCACTGGGGAAATGCAGGTGCTATGACGTGTGCACTTTCTTTCACTTTGGGTGCCGAAACGTGCAACGGATTAGGGGGAAAACATGGAAACAGAGTTACGTAACAGGCTGTAATTTTTAGATTAATTTAAAGCAAACTAAAAAAAACCAAAACTGTAATGTAGGCCAAGTAAATCCACATGGGTATGACTGTCCTGGAAATCTAAGGTGTTTGTAATTTTTTTTTAATTAGCTAACTCCTTTGGTGCAAGAAGAAATTGATCACATTCAATGATAAGCAACTAGAAGTTCTTTGAAGCCTCTCACCAACTCATATCCACACAGTAATGCATATACGCCATTATATACTATACAGTATATAGTGATATGAGTTGTTTGGATGACAATTTGGGCGTTGGATTCTCTACTGTATGGTGCATACAGTATCCAGCCACTTTAAATCAAAGCTATGTGCAGATGAGCATGGAGAAGCCGGCATGCTAAGCGCTAGAGTGACTCGGCAGCTCCTAAAGCAGCATGCTGAACCCGGCTAAGGTGAGCCTTTCACTTCCTGCAAAAGTATTTCTTCCACCAATGTCCCCACACTACAGGGTTTATGCCATATCGCCTCGGACGTTTTTGTTTTTTTATCCGGATGAGATTTATTACAGTAAAAAAAACTCCATTGAAGAAGTGAACAATATATAATTTCAAAAAGAGATCTATCTACAGTATGTAGATTACAGTGTCATCAGTACAAAAAGAAGAAGATACTTGCTTTCGGTTCCAACATATTAGGCATAGATACTCCCCTGTCCATCCTTGCAAGTGCTGCACGGCCATCCTTAATGTGCTAAAGAACAGAACATACACAAATGTAATATAGTGGAAGGGGACTGCAGGGATAATGGCATGAATATGTCCACTAATGACAGTGGGCACAGTTTTCACTGGATGGAGCAAGTAGCCTGGATACTGTTCGGTACCTTAAGTAGTATTTACGATGGGCAGTCATTTACATGTTTTCTGAATGACTACGTTCCCTCAGGTGAGTTTTAAAATGACACAGCTACATACTGAGTTTAGCTTTGAGTCATAACACTGATAACACAACACACAGAACAAGGCATGAGGCAATGACTGTATATTGGACTTCTAGTACACTGGTTCAGCTACCGGGCTGTGCATGTTTGATTCTCATATTCGAGGAATTTGAAATCGCTCATGCCCCGTAGCTGACAATAATCCAACAGTGATGCAAGCATGTAGCAGGAGTGGGCGGTGTGCATTCAGGGCAAAATTTTTCTTGGAACCCACGTGCAAGCAAAATGTGTGATGCAAGATGAGGAGGCATGCCATGTGAAAAAGCAGATGAGGGACATACCTGAAACTCTGCAGGACAAAATGGGACAGAAAATGAGACTCACAGTTAATGGTTTTGCTGTCAAGTCCCCTGCCAAGCTACTATTTACAACACTGCTGTCCTTTGATGACACACGCGAATCATTGTGCAAATATTTCAAAATGCATGTCTACTTATGTACACGTAGCAAGCCGATTCTGAATACTGCTGCTGAATAGCTCTGGTGAAAACTGACAAGAGATTTGTTGGGTGGCTGTTTTTCGGTAGTATCTCTCACCTCTGCCTCCTCCGCACATGTCCCCGTAGCTGTTGTACTGGGTGAAATCTGTGGACTGAGGCTGCAGGAACACATGAACAGTACATCAGCATTAACATGTCGGCATTTCCTTTCTCAACTGAGACAAGTTCATTTAATTTTTAATTGAAATATTTAAGGCACATCAGGAATTAGTGTTTCTGCTACTGATGTCAAGACAGACTGCATTTGAAGGTGGACTTATTATACTCATTTCCAGCTCCATGTTTTATTCTGGAACTCCAGTAAAGTAGCTTTGCATAATTTAAAGTAAAAAAAGAAAAAAGTCCTTACTTATCTTTTACAGGCCCCTTATGCAACCCCTTAGTTCAGTCTAGGTCCCAAACACACCATTTTAACTTCTGTCTCTTTAAGGCCCACTTTACTCCAATTGGCTGCCCCTCGCCTGGCTTTGCAAACACATGAGAGTGCTTGTAAGGCCCGAGATGACCATATAAGAAAAATGTGTGCAACTCTGATGACAGTAGTTGGCAAAACATTGGAAATCAAGGATTCAGAGAACTCTGCACCCTTTGCCATTAACCTCATTATGTAGTGGGTATTCATATAAAAGTATGTTCTCACCCGATGTAGCCCATTTCTTCCATAGCCAGGCAGAGAGTTAGTTTTGGTTGGAGAAGGCGGATCTGAAATATAAATGTTGGCCAATTAATAATTAATTACTTATATTTGTTTTTAGATTTTAAAAAATGAAAATCAGGAATATACCATGTTAGAGGATATGGTATATTCTAACCTATAAAAAAAAGGATCACCAAGATGCTCTCTACCTGCATCACAGCTGGTCTGTTTGGGATCGTAGCGCTGAGCCGAGAGGCTTCGTGCATGGCGCTCCCTTATCTGCTCTTTTTCCATCTCCTCCTTCAAAATGAGCTTCCCCAAACCAGACTGAATCTACAAACACGCATACTCATAAGAGTTACACAGCTATCGAAAGCTTTTGGAAAAACAGATGTATTGCATCTAATATTGACCGATGTGTGTTTGTTGACGGTGAAGCTACTCGACTGACCTTACTGAGATGCTCCTCCTGGAGCTGCTTTCTTTTCAAAGCCTCTTCCTCCTCCTCTTCTCTTGATCTTCTCCTCCCTTCTGAACCTACAGGTTCCAAACACAAGCCGAAAAAAAACCCAGATGAACAAAAGCATGCGTATGGAAAGTCACGAAGACACGTCCCTGAGGGATTCCATGCTTCAAACATTCTTGAATAGTACGACCACATTCAATGTTTCATTCACATTTCAAACGTAGACAGAAAGAGAACAGATATGGCCGCCTTGTTTGGGCGCCGAGCAGGGAGAAATACACACAGTAAATGGTGGCGGGTCGAACGCAAATGTGAGACAGAGCTGACGAGACAGACAAACAGAGGGACTCATTGGAATATTTGACTACACCGACATGGCAGAAGTTTACACTTCGCCGCTCATGTCGAGTTTTAAAGATGTCAAGTACACAGAACAGCACAATGTAAGACAGACAGACAGAAGTTTGAAGTCAGTCTCAGTTATCTCTGTCCAAGTCATTTGTGGTTCCATTGCATACAGCTAAAGGCCCCGTCGTGTGCAGTAAGGGAAAGTAAAATGGAGAAACTGATGCTGCCTCAAGCAGAAAGTAACATGACAGCAACAGAAACCAAACAACGCTTCTTCAGTTTTGCGCAAGCAAAAAACACAAAAAACGCAAAAGGCAAATACTGCTATGTCTGAACAAGAGTTTAAGCCTGGGGTAAAGCAGGGATGCAGTTAAGCTTCTGGGGGTAGCTATAGGGTTGGAAACAGGAGAGTTAGGTGGCAGTAAGGTGTCTGTTGTACCACTATGATAGCAGCGCGAACATGCCCAACAGGAGCCTACTGTACCTAACGCAGTGAGCGAGTAGGGCCAGCGATCACCCTCACTCCGTGAGCTGTCATCTGGAAAGGGAGCATGGGCAGCGGGGAAGGTGGCAGATCTGATGATCTCATCAGCAGACTTGATTTGGCGTGCTACGGAAGCTGTATCTAGGTTGGTAACCATGGGAACTGAGCTATCAGTGTCTGGGTCACAGCCTAAACCACAAGTAAACATCTTTGCACCATCTGATCGTCAGGCTCAATGATCATTTAATCCAGGGTCATCATCATTTTCATAAATATATATAAATATACAGTCTTTCTTAACAAGCCACTCCATAACAGAAAAAGCTTGACCTTTTTTCTTATCATAGAAGAAGTGAAAATCGGTGGTGGATAAGACTCATTGTGAGTATTAAGCGTATGATTAAAGAAAAGCCTCGAGTGTACACGTGGATTTCCATTTTAATGCCAGATTGTGGAATTTCCTCTTACTGTTAAGTAATATAGATAGCACACGGAGAAAGACACTGTAGTGACAGTAACGCTCATCCCCCTTTGTGAGTCTCTACTTTGAAACGTGCCACAGGTCTTGCTTGTGGTACCCACTGCCCTCGCTCTTGACTCCTGGAAAATGAAGAGTGGTTATCCCGTAATTGTCACCACTCCACAAATGCTGCACAGCCTCGCTTCACCTACAGGCCAAGCGCTGCTTTTACTGCTATGACTTGTTAAGACGGACAAAGTAAAACAAGCTACAGGTCAGACATAAAAGGATTGGAGACAGACTTCAAACATTGCTTGTACACTGACGCTGACGGTGGCTATGGTTAGATGAATACACAGCTTCAGTTGACCTCAATAACACATAGAGTAGTGGCTACAGTAGTGCTTCCCAACCTTTTCAATATGAGGAACTCATTTAGACATTCATATTTTTCTTAATTTATACAAATATTGGGTTTTGGGTTTGTTTTTTTTAATTGCTTTTCATACAACTGCCAGAGTTGTGGCCTGCAACCGTAACAACAACAGTTTTTGTTAGTTTTAGCTTCATCATCTTTGGATTTTTGTGTCCACTTTGTATGTATTTTTCACACAATTCATAACAAGTATCCGGTGGGGAATCACTGACACAAATTAATCGTCAAAAAGACAGAATTTAGTTTCTACTGCAAAAAAAGATCATAGTATAACAGGAAAGGTACCGTGTTGTTTGTAGATGGGTGGCTTTCGATAGATGTTGCTCCCCTGATCTGAAAACAGACATGTGCAAAAGACATTTACAGACCATACCGTGCTTTGATGAGTAGAAATGGTTTAAAAAAAATCTAGTGTAAAAACAAACGACAGTAAGTCATGCTACACTGGGATTTACATTAAAACGTGACCTGTGATACAGCTCTATGTGTTTTTTTATTAAAAAAAGAGAGAGGGAAAAACAAAATAGCTCCCAAATGGAGAAGAAAGAAAGAAAGGAAGAAAGAAAGAGCAGTGACAGGGTGCGCTCCAGCTCCTACCTGGGAGGTGGAAATGTTTAGGGGTCTGAGAGAGAGGCGGGGTGACCGGCCGGCTGTCAGGCCTGAGCGGTAGGGGAGAGCTCCGGCCACTCGGCGGGTCGGTGCCTCCAGTGAGAAGAACCAAGAACAGAAGGTAAGCAGGGATACTGCAGGGGAACCACAATTTGAACGGTGCAACACACAGGGACCAACGGGACCAGCTGAAGTCATTCTGAATGAATGGGGCGCATTCTTTCTACTTTGGATAAATGCGATAAATGGGGCAGAGAAGAAGCAGAGCAGCGGCGTTCTGAATTTTGAGATTAAATGTTTGGGAAATGTGTTATGGGTAATGACGTTTGATGTCTGTTAGCCTGTTTTATAATATGAATTCAGAGTTAAGAAGTTAATACCACCCTGCATGCAGCAGCATATCGACACTATAAAGCAGTAAAACCTTTCTTTTTATCTCAGCCGCACAGTTTACTGGAGTCTGGAGACTCATTCAATGCAATACAATGCAAAAGAAATATTTATATATATATCCTTTGTTCAGCACACACAGAAGTATTAGTTAGGATGTAGGGTTTGGATTACTGATATCTCTCTAGTGCATGCAAAGATGTAAAGCACAAACACAAGGAGCCTGACAGCTACTTGGGCAAAGGTGAAGTCAAAGCAGAAGAGGAGCAGAGAGCATGTCAGCGGCTTAAAAAAGCATGGGTTTGACCGAAACATTTAGGCGAGAAATGTTGATGGATCCAGAATGACAGAGTGGGCACTGACGGGAGTCGCTATCCAGGTGATGATGGAGATGATGTGTTGCCTCCAGGGGCGGGGGGCGCAGAGAGAGGGCAGATAACAGTGGAGTGGGGCCCTTACCTTGGCTATGGGGGAGGAAGTGGTGTCTGAAAGGGGAGGTGGGGCGGGAGTCACTATTTCTGGAGCCCACACTGTTACTGCACAGGGAGGAGCAGAGCTTCTGCATGCCTGTCAGAGCCTCTGCCAGGTGGGAGAAAGAGTGTGGGAGGGAGGGAGAAAAACCCCAGGACCAGGCGATAGAGGTGGACAGTACAGGACGAGGGAAGGAGATATAAGGTGAGACATTGTGGGGCAAACGATATACGGAAAATACAGAGGGGTCAAATGTTGAAAAGAAGAAATAAAAGACACCCAAAGTGAGACGTAAGGAGTATTGAAGATGAAGATTTGTTACATTCTAAAAGCAAAGTTTTATGGAAAGAACAGCAAACTCAAACTGTGTTGTAAAAGGGGCAAAACTGACTTGAAGGTAATTACTCTGCAAATGGATTGTCTGCCACGTAAATCAAAGCGAGGCAAAATAACCTCAAGTCAATTTTGGTTACGTTCAACAACACAGGGAGGGAAATGCAAACGTTAAGGCGAGGCTGAGCGAACTCTGAATCATCATCATCACCTGTTTATCAAAGATTTTTTGGATCCACTTTATGAAAACCCTGAAATCACTACAGTAACACACACAGACACATATACACAAAATGAGTCTTTTCGAGGCCCTACCTGGCCGGTGAAAATGCTGCGGCGACCGTGACAAAGTGGGGGTGTATCCATGACGATTATAAACTGGTGATCCTATGGAGCCCTGACTGGTGGACCTCTGAAGGATGCGTTCCCTCCTGTCGTAAGATCCCTGTCAACACAGCCGAGTGATTACACAAGCTTCTGATGAACGAGAGCGCACTACACTGGACTGTATTTACTGTCGCCTATAGCAGGACAGTGAGTTTGATGGATTCGCTCACCTCACCAGATGGGGTTGGCGACATGTTTCTTGAGGACTGCAAAGAAATCAAACAACTCTGAATTATAACTTTGATTTTCACAAGAACATTAAAGGAAAAGACAAATTAAACTTTGCTTCCTTTTTAGCCATGCATCTAACCTTGTCATCCGGCAAGGGGGAACGTTCCCTCCTGGCAGTGTGGAGCTGTGAAGGACCCAGAAGTTCAGTGAGGCAAAAGATCTTTTATTACAGAGTGAAAAATATCTTAATCCGTAATAGAGTCCTTTGTGTTTATTATATCCCCTCTCTCTCTTTTTTTGTTGTTGTTGTTGTTGCATAAGAAAAAATCCCTTCAGAGGAAAATCATGTCTCATTTCAGTTTTATTCATGGACCGTTTTTGTGTGCGCACAATGAGAAGCACGCAGTCTGTGTGTTTACCTCTCCCACACTCTCTCGTCTCTCCTCTCTCTCATCCAGGGAGGTGGTGTACATAGGTTCATAGGTAATAAGATCGGGGCGCTCAATGTCATAAATGGCTTTGACTTTTGGAATGGCAGCTAGGTCTCTGTAATCAAGGATCTCATTGTCTACTTTTGCCTAGGGAGACAAACAAAGACAAATGTGCACACATACACAGAAGTACAGGGAGATTACTACTGCTGAGCGAGGTGCAGCTGTCAAACAGCAGTTATGCTAAAAAAGGTGTGGGAAGGGTAATATCATTGACAGTATTTACAGAATCTATTCAGACTGTAGCTCTGTTTGTGACATTTCTTACATAGATAGTGTGACCCGGTGAGCCAGGTATGCTTGAACCAGGTCTGGAACAAATACTCTCAGACGACGACCTCGTCGGCTATGAAAAAGAAAACACAAATGTGGCTGTTAGTCACATCAATACCTGTCAGAGCAGTTAGCCTACCAGGATCCACAGCCTACTGGCATCTGCATATTAGCCAGGATTGTCACCTGGATATTATGCATTATTAGTACACGGTTGGTCTTTATACTGTATGAGGGATGAGAGGGAACGGCAACCCCTGTATTTACGTTTCATGAATTATATGAAGTACTTTGGAACACTAACATGTCATCTCATGATTAAGTCATTCATTTGCAAATTTGCAAAGTGAATGAGTGATTTAGTGCTGTGATTTGATGTTCTTAAGGACCTCATGCCTGCTTATGGGAAATGAACTGTCTGAATGGCAGCAGCAGGTCTGCACGTGGCATAATTGAAGCTTTTCGCCGAATGGGTAAATGTTGATTTTAGGAAAAAGCCACATCAGTCGTCTGTGACAGCTCGTCTGCTCCTTTAAATGTGCGAGCACCTTTGTCTCATGCGCCGTCGACATGTTCAAAGACAGGACTGAATGGCTCCGTATGACACACAGAGAGAGGGCACTGCAGGCTGTCTCCAGCAGATGGCAGCATACAGTGCACTGTGTCCTATGGACATGGTGGAACACAGGATGATGCCATCTCATAGCCAATAGCGAAATACAGTACCTGCCTTTCTGTTTTTTGGAGGAATAAGAGGGACGGAGGCATTAGCTGTGGAGGAAGGGAGAGGGGGAGGGGGGGTTCACAGGACATCACACAGGGGTTGTACCTTTGCTGCCCGACTCACAGTTCACACATACATCAAGGTGAACGTGGCCACGCGTAAATATGCATATGAACAAATATTTATATACACACACATAACACATGGAAAGGCAAACACACACACACACACACACACAGCTGCTTCAACAGGCAAATTATTTTACAGCACAGTAAGTTAAATTTTAACAGCAAGGGAGTGATAACAGTGTGTTTATATGTAAATATTCCAAATTCTATCTTTTCCTGTAAAACATTTCCGTGACACATAAAAAACCCCAAAAGGTCCCAGATTCCTACCCGCTCCCTGTGCCTTTCTTCTGTTCTCGTGGTGTTCTTGCACCCAGGATGCCAGACTGTTGACCCTGTGCAGGGAGACAGAGAGAATAGATTCAGGTTAAAATGATTAAACACATAAATGTAATTTTATTCATAAGGGCTGCTCATGCTCTAGATCAGGGGTTGTAAAACATAAGGCCCATGGGCCAGCATTGGCCCAGCAAAGACTCCATTTCGGCACACTGGGGGGCTTTGGAAAATGTGAAGAAGGGCATACGTTTAGATTTTAACAGTATTTTCACACGTTTTACAGCTTTTTTCTATTGATAAAAACTTGAATATGGCCATTCCTAATCCACCAAAGTAATTAAGTAATAATTAAACAATCAAATAGCCTAAATAACTCATATTTTGTCATTACCTAACTATAGAAATTTGTGTTTTTTCACAATAGCTCCACAGTGAAAAAAAAGGAACAAATAAATCTGGACCAACTGTAATTTTACACACTTATTTACACAATTATAGTCTTGCTGACAGAAATACTTCATTTACTGCAGCAACATTTCTATTTCATGGAGAAGAACTGAGATGAAATCGCACTTCTTTTTCTTATTGATTCTAGGATAAAGATTTCCCACTGCAGAGACCCAGAGCTGACAGTGTGCCGGGGACATTTTTAAACATAAAAATCCACATAAGTAAGAAGACAAAGAAGGTTACGAGAGGATGCCAAATGGTCTGAGAAAGGAAGTGACGCAAATCATTTCTTATGATCACCAAATCCCAACATCTAAGAGATTTTAGAGTGATGTCTTTTACGGTGTTTTTCAAATCTTTGGGAAAACGACAGAAGAAGTATTGCTCTGCACTTCAAGACTTAAAGAATGTTGATACAATGTTCATTTTGACCTTGTTTTCACCAGCTTTTCACTCCCATCATACTGCAGAGGAACCAGTCTCTGGGTTTACAGCGGCACAAACATACGTCTGTGGCTCTGAATACATCTACTGGAGTGTGGCAGTTAAAAAGACAGCTTGCAATCTTTTGGGGGTATTGTAAATACTGAACAGCAAACTACTATATGTTCAATGTTTTGTTATTAACATGCAGCTGTGACTGAAAATAAAATTTATAAAAAAAATTAAAAAAATTAAAAAAGACAGCTTGCAGAGAATAAAGAGCTTTGTGAGTGTGGTTTTTAGTGTATAATCTCCTATATGAATGTCAGACTATTATAATTTACACCCTTATGACAGAAATAACTACAATTTTCTTTACATTTTCTACCTCCTAATACTATTTCCGCCTTTATAGCTCTAATAGTTGAATAAAATCCGTTTCATAATGCTAAACTTTACTGAACCCAAAGAGGAGTGTTCAATTTATCAGTGTCAGTTAACAAACACACACACAAAAAAAGAAGCAAAAAGGAACAAAGTTTTGATGAGGCAGCAGCAGCACATGTAGATCCGCTCACCTTGCAGATACATCTCTTCTCCTTCTGTGAACATCTGATTGCACCTGCTGCATCGCGCACAGCTGGGGTGATAGTGCTTATCTCCTGCCTGGAAAACACGGAGCGCAAAACAGACTTGTCATCGTGGGGGGAAAAATGCAGACGAATGAAGCCTGCAGTGGGACAGGTGAAGCTGAGCTATGACTTCCAGGCAGTAAACCTTGTGCCCCACCTGCTCTCAGCTACGCTCGCTTCCTCGAACAGCCCATGTTAGGAAAGAGAGCGTTTCATCAGATCCAGTGTGCCAGTAGTTTCCTTTCTAAAGGATTGCTTCACATGCAAATGGGCAGCAGCGGGTGAAAAAAGTTTCCCTAAAAATGCCATTCAGCATCTTTTCACATTTTTCTCAGTAGCTCATGGAGTCAAGTGAGGATCTGTGTGACTTTACTGCATCACATATTGAGAAATCATTCAACGTATTCCAGTCAAACATCTTACTATTTTAAAAAGATAAATATGATGGTTCAAAATGGCACAGTCAACCTGCTTTGAAGTATCCGACCGTCTGGCTTTGTACCTTCCTTTCATATTGTGCTCCAGTAAAATGGTCTGACAGCTAGAGCGCCCAAACTTCCGTCTATACTGACGTACCACTTTGCATGTGGAGCGTTCTGTTAAAAAGCCCAAGCAACCTTGACCACTGGTGATAAATATCCAAATGAATCACCTGCTGTCTAACAACCCTCATTAAGAGGCAACTCAAAGATATGAAGCCACAGACTAATATTTGCATTTTACTGCATGAGAAAAAATGACTGTAGAAGAAACTTTATAGTGCCTTCTACCCAGCACTCTGCCAAACTCAATTCCCTTTCCGCTATAATAAAAGTACTTCTGCTACATGTGCAGCGTAGCATTACAGACACTCCGATTCCTCTCGATCTCTAACAGCACCATTAATGACCCCTACATTAATAAGCCATTCACACTGCACTCCCAAAAGGAACAGACTATATGCAACCTGCTGATGGCTTTACAGTATTTGGCCTGGGTCTTGGGTCAGTGATTAGGCTTTCAGACTTTGGCTTTGGCTTCACTGATCCACTGGCAGCGGCTCAGGGATGAGACCCAGCAGCCTTTTCCTATTGTCATAAAGGCCTGCCTTAGTGTTGGATTACTGTAAGCCTGGTTGGCTAGCAGTGACATTTTCATACCATTAAATGACACATAACTCAGCGTCTGACCGGATCACTGTTTGCAGAACAAGCAGGCTTGCATATGCTGGAGATACTAGTGAACAGACACAGTGTAAAGGACATACGTGTTTTTTAAGCGCAGTTCTAATAATGCCTAAAAAGTGTTTCGTAACAGGTGATAGCATGGGGATACCAGTCACTTTTTAAATGTCAGATCACATTCCCTCTTATATAATATTTATATCGTTTATGCCTGAGCGTGTTTTTGCAAATGTGTATTTAGGCAGGAGTTGAGAAGACCTAAAATCTGCTAAGAGTTAATCTTTTAGTTGAACACAGTCGTGTCAAGAGTCTGTTTGGCTCGGTGCAGAGGAGATTACACCGGAGATTATCAAACTACATTTCACAATTCTGCTCCATGCAACATCCCCGGTGTGTGTCTGCATGGGAAGCAGAAAGGCAGACACACTCTCAAGTATTAAAGACGTCTGAATCCAAAATAATGCAAACAATCTAAACTTGAATTGTACTTTCCCAAAAATTATGATTAAAAATCATTTAAATTCTAGTGATTTAAGGATTTAAACGCTCAGGATTCCCTCAAACTTACCTAAGGCAGGTTCTCGGGAAACTCAGAGGGCGGCCACACAAAGAGATATCTGCGCATACTAAGAGTTAAATGTGATATGGATGTGTGTGTGTGTCCCTACCTCTAGCACCTTCCCTGTGATGAATTGATGGCACGCCTCACACTGAACTCCAAAATGGGTCTGGTAGTCCTTCTCACAGTAGGGGGCGCCATCCCTGTGAGGCGAGAGAGACACACGTGGAAACGCTTGACAGTGAAATATTACATGGAGCGTGAACCCTGTGCAGGCCTAAATTCAAGCAAGCAGGCTATAATCACAGCAGATATGTGCTCCTTACTTGCTGATGTACTCCCCGGTCAGCACTTTGTTGCAGGCCTTACACTTAAAGCAGCCCAGATGCCACTGTTTGTCCAAAGCAAGGAGAGCCTGTCCGTTCTTAATGTCTCGGCCACATCCTGCGCAATCTACGAAAGCAAAATAGGTGTTGTTTAAAAAAAACACACAACAAGAACATGAGTTAAAAGTTGAAGGAAGAATCTAATTAATACTTTGTTTGAAGGCTTGTTTAAAATAAAAACACAGCCTTTACATACTAGCTGAGGCATCTTGTCACTTCTGACCCAAGACACTAGATGGTGATAGAGTGTAACCAGCAGCGCTCTGACAGCTGCCGCTTCCTATCATCCACTTCTCTCCTATCGTGGTTCTAAAAGCTCCATCCATAAGCAAGTAGGATCCCGAGGCTCTAAAAGTGTAAGAGGTTGGTTTCTAAATGAACAATCTTCTTGTCATCTCTTCTTTAATGAATGGAGGATGAAAGGAACGCAGAGCCGACCGCAACCACAGGGGATGATAACTACGTGAGGCATAACAAGGTTGGGATGATGACGTGAGCAGAATCAGCATGCCTTATTTATAGGTGACCTTGTCTAAAAGCTCTCGAAACACCAACAGAGACACCAGTGGGGGATGAGGGAGGGAGAGAGGCAGCTAGAAAGAGCAGGAAGAGGAAGAGAAGGAAGAAAGAGAGGATCCAGAAGAGGAGGGGGGTTTGAGGGCCACACAATCCAGAGGAAATGCACGGCCATGCATTATTTAGCGAGACCTGTCCTTGGTGTTATACATAAAGGAAAACGGATGGTCGGCACATGAGGCTGGGAGAGGTGGAGGATCTCCCTGAATGCTACAAGTTCTTTGTTTTTACTTCAATTTAAGTAGGTTTTAAGGGAACTCCTGCACTGTGATGTGGAAAAGAACCATTTTTAAACCTGCTTAACCCCTTAGGATTTCGCTTCTGCTTTGCCTTCTGCTCACCTTACATACAAGGTCTTAAATAATCAGGTCCAGTCTTATCTTATAGACTACATAGCACCATATCACTCCAGTATGCTACAGGCTTACTTGTGGTTCAGTTGACAGACACCCTCTACTTTTAAGATCAGATTTAAATCTTTCCTTTTTGTAAAAGCTTATAATTAGGGTTGAATCAGGTGACCCTGAGCCCTCCCTTAGTTACGCTGAAAAAGGCCTAGACTGCTGAGGGCTTCCCATGATGCACCGAGTGTTTCCTCTTCACTCGTCTCTTTTCACTCTCGCTGTTTATTTACCTGCATTTAATCATCATGTTATGATTAAACTCTGCTTCTTTCCACAGTGTGTCTTTGTCCTGCCTTCCTTCCCTCACACCTGACCAGTCACCACAGATGGCTGCCCCTCCCCAAGCCTGGTTCTACCAGAGGTTTCTTTCTGCTTAAAGGGAGCTTTTCCTTCCCACTGTCACCAAATTCTTGCTCAGAGCAGGTCGTTTGTTTGTCAGGGTTTTCTGTCTATTATTATAGAGTCTTAATATTACAATATAAAGCACCTCAAGGCAACTGTGCTTTGGTGTTACAGTATATAAATAAAACAGAATCAAACTGGCAGTTTGGCATGTAGGGAAATTGACTTTTGTGCCAAAGGTTTGACGATCGGTTGATACCACTTTATTATCTTTATCAAATATGAACCTTCCCGGCAGTATTTTCCCAACGGTACCTGAACTTCTCACTAATTAACCGTTTTAAAAAAAATAAATCTTGTTTGTTTAATCATTATGAAAACAAAAGAGTGAAAACTATTGACTAACTAACTTACAGCTATAACTTCATATCAAATACAGTGGAAGGCAAAATATCAGACTATTAGTTTATTTGGCTTCAATGCCGGAAACAGTTACGTACAAACAGTTCTTTAAACCGAGAATCTCTAGATTCATTAAAAAGATTCATTAAAAAGAATTTTAATGTTAGAGTGCTTGACCAGAGCGGACCCTACTCATTACACCCTGTGGTATATATTCCCCATGATCCCAGGCTCTGTTGATCCCAGGTACAGCTGTGCAAATATTCTCTTTAAAATTCTCTCTAAAAGTTCCTTTTTCTTTTATTTATTCATTTTTGTTTGCTTAAACAAAGATGAACACCAGCTTTTCTTTACTTTTGAGTCTTTTTGATCTGCGGTTCAGCATTACTCTTGAACTTGCTTGGCCTGATTCTAGCAGCACCGACTATCACACAGTTAAACGTCGAGCACATTTAGACAACAAATTATTGAACATGCAGCTTTCCTCACAGCCAAGCTGCAGCAGCACCTGCAAGTCTCTACAGTTGTATGTGCTTAAAGTGTGCACTTGTGGTGACGTGGCTTTGTAGACGTAACAACAAAGCCATCCAGCATGCTGCTGATTATCTTGTGCCAACTACATTGGCCTTTAGAGCTTTTCCAGTGTGTCTCTGGGCAATCGCTCACAACTGTTTAAGATCTCAAATAAATCGAGAAACACTTTTTACAGAAGTCATTACTGATTCATGTAACTTCTCAAGTTAAGAATTGACTATAACGTCTGTGGGTGCGAAGTTTATGAGTAAGTAATGAATGACCCACGGACAGGCACAACTCCACATTTATTATAGATTTTCACATTGAACTGATTTTAAATTAATGCTAATAATGTGTGGGCAAGATGACTGATATGGACCTGAAAATTATTCTTCACTGCCAAAATATTACGACTAAACTGACTGGTCAACAGCTACATTAAATGCCACGTATGAATCAGGTCTGGAGGCTACGATTTTCCAGACTTTTTGTTTCTCTAAAACCAAATAAATCCCAATAATTCACTTTCAGTTCATGTGTAAAGTCTATCAAACTATCATTGTGTGAAGGTTAATTCCTTTCTGTTTGTGTAACAGACAATGGCTACTCACTGCTGGAGCCCAGGATGTCCTTTGGTCCTGGAGACATGGGCTCGACACAGTATTGACAGAGACAGTCCTTTCCATTAAAGGTCACCCTGTCCCCGGCAGGAAACGGTCGTCTAGAAGCGAGGTGACATCAACAACCAGTCAACAAAGCTGCGCTCCCATGGTAAGTGTAAGAGTTTATTAGCTGTGGCTTGCAGGTTGTTTGACGTGTGGTGAAGATGACAGGGCCCAATGATGCGGATGTATGTCGACACTGTCAGCCTGGGGAGCTCATTTAGTCAGATGACGTAGACATGACACACAGCATGCTACTGTAAACTGTCTACTGGAATTACTCCTGCCATGAACTTTGTTTGTCCATGACAATCATTCCACGGAAAATTTAATTGTAGCTAAAATGGAGAGTCACACATGAATCCAAGAAAGTAAGACATGAGCAGCGTTAAAGAGAAGCACCTGTGTTGATTTTGCTCAAACCAAATATGCACTTAATAGAAAGAGGAGAAGATTTGCTTCAAATTTCAAAGAAGATATATTTTTAACTCAGAATATCATGTAACTGCAATTAGCAACTTTTCATACTTCACATCCCATATTTTATATTTTAGAGCTTATTTTAACACCTTATTGCTGCTTGTTGGTGCTCATTATTATTTTGCAATGCAATCACACTTTTTCTGCAGTCCACATGCCAACCTGGTGAAAGCAGTGAATGTCTTACTTGCAGATGGTGCAGACGAAGCAGGCAGGGTGGTAGGTCTTGCCCAGAGCAGTAACCACTTCTCCCTCAACAAAGTCCCCACAGCCATTGCAGCGGGTACCGTGCATGCGTTGGTAATCCAGCGTGCACAGATAGTCTCCATTTTTCATGAAGAAGCCCCCCTGGGCAAGGTCACAGCCACATACTATAGGAGACACACAAATTGGCACTCAGTGAGCCAGGTCATTTAATGCTTTAAGGCGTTCAACCATCAAGGCTCACAACTTGTCCATGGCTCAGTGGCTTTCTTAACAACTGCTAGCCTGGAGTGTGTGAAATGGACGATGACTGGAAAATCACTGAAAAACACATATTAATAGCTCTGTGTGTACAATGGGAAGCAGAACGAAAAATCCTCTCATCAGCAGTGTTCACAGCCAGGCTATTAAAAAAAATCTTCTCGCTATGAAACATTGTTGCATTTAGAGTTCACGTCTATCAGTCTGCACTACTCTGGCAAGGCTTTTTTCCCTTTGAAGGTTCAATGCAACAACAATTCGGCAATTGTCCAGCCCAGGAAATAACTGTGATATGTTTTGGAAGATAACTTGCTCAAAATGTTTGGTACTACACTGATAGCCTACAACAAGCTTCCTTCTATTCAAATGTAACCTTGTCATCTACACAAACATTCAAAACTCACAAGGTAAGAAATAGAAATTCACAAACAACTGAGGTGTTTTGGTGTTTGTGTGACAAATAAAATATTTTTACTTCTCGGAATTTGTATGGCTGACCTTTGTGTTGGCATTAAAACTGACTTAAATAATCATATTTGTGTAATAAAAAAAATCTGTGTGTATAAAAACTATCAGTTAAAGTAAGTATTTGTCTTTCATATAGTACTCAGAACATAGTATTCACTTATTAAAGAACATTATTAGATTTTGTTTTAGGATTTCCAAACGTTACACTTTACATTAAACAGAACATCAGTCGTTGCAACATAATGAGAGAAGGTTGCACATTTTCATCATCAGCTTGCCCGTACGGAATATTTCAACCCTCCATAACAATCACTCAATCCGTGCAGTTCACCATTTTAGCACCGAAGAGAGAGCCTGCGAATTTAATAGCCCTTCGGAAATGCCAGAGCTAAGAGGGAAAATATTTTTGATGTTTGAGATAACTGCACCTAATCATTCTTATGCAATGAGGCACGCTAAATCCTGGGGATGAATGGGAGCGGGTGAGGGAGTGAATCAGGTTTAATTGCATTAAGACTCAGACATGATGAGATTAGCTTATAAACTAAGTGAGTCAATAGGAAAACCAGCAGTGGAGATTTGATGTCCAGCTGCCCTGGCTTTTCAAAAGATACATGCCATTATGTAAAATGCCTTTTTAGAACCTCAGTGAGGTCGACTTATTGAATTGAAATGAAAATAACTGCAATGAAACAGAAACTTTTGTGCATTTAATGAAATTAAAGTGTACAAAAGGAGGCTATTTGGGATCCATCTGCAAAGGCATCTCTGAGTGTCAGAGCTCAGTCAGCCTGAGGATTACTACTAGTGAGGTTGGACACTGATAAAAGCATACATTCAATTAAAGCAAGGACCAGGACACCGAGTCTTTTGGCTACTAAAGCTGTACTAGTGTCTACTTTGGAAACCTTCTCATTATCCTTATCATGCTTTTATCACTCCTGTGGCATGCACATGTAAAGGACCGAATTAGGCACTAATCTCACCGTTTGCTTGTGTTATTCTAGGCTCTCGATGAAGTAAGCTAACTCTTAGCACTCCAGTCTTGGATTAACTACAAAGGTTTAAGCAGGGCAAGATCTGAGCTGGCCCGAAGTGAGATGGGTTGGTCAGCTGTGGGCGGCTACATAGTACTCATGCCAGAGTGCTAGAAACCTATCAGTAATAAAGCTTAATGAACAAGGATTTGCACTCTCTTGTCATAGTAGACAGGATGGCACTTTAATTGAACAATGCAGGTCTGAGAAGTGAAGACGGGTCATGCCACCATGCATTCGTCCAGTCGGAAGGTCACAGAAAGGACGTTGTGGCATTAAGGGACTTGACTGGTCCTATAGTTCAAACTTTGTATGGACGGGATGCATTCTGGGACAGAAAAGGAAGAAAGAACTGTTTATTGGCACTATCGTGCTTCTTGAGTACAAACAGCGAGGAAAATTCTTCATAACAAAACAAAAAAAAAATCAAACCAGTTCATTAAGTAGCACGGACTGAATGAAAGGCAGCTAATGTCCTACTATTGTGACAGGATCAAATTAGCAGAGAATTTTAAAACTTCACACTTTGGCTGCCAATTTTCACATAACTCCCACATTTTTCTTCTCCCGTTTAGTCTTAGTGGTATGAAAGATCATTTTTAAATTGTAAACACATGACTTATTCACTAACAACTGGTCTGTATTTTAATATTAAAGGCTTTCTGACATGGAATAAAGGTGAGAGAAATCACATGCAGTAAATACTAGTAAAGATATTTACTCATATATAATCCCCAAAGCAGTTTACCTCTTTACTTTACTTGGTAACACTTTATAATATGGCACAGGAATAACTATGCTATAAATAAATTGAAGTAGTGTGTAGGCAATTTTAATTAATGCATAACTGCATGATTTTAACAAACAATATTTCCTTATTTTCCATCCTAAGTACATTATACTTTTTGGGACACATTAGAGAGTGGATTAATCTTTCATTTTTACATCTTTACATCTCCATCTTTATTATTCACATCAAGCCAGCTTTTTAAAAATACAATCCTTTTGAAGGTTATGTTTGAAGTGTGGTTGAGGAGAAAAAAAAAAGATCATAATCAACATCAAAGGTGTAAAAAAAAATAAGCATGTAAAAATGCAAGATAATAATCTAAGAGAGGAAAATATTGTTTGTTTTTCTGCAGAATTGCTATGAAATTATGTACAAAATACTTCCACTGTACTCATGTAAAATACCAGAAGTTATGCAATACTTAAAATTACTACTTAAATTTACTTACAGTATTACTATTTCTTTGTTTCCCGACTTGTTATCCCCATATTCTAGCGTACCTAATTTATTTATTTGTAGTAAAATATAATTTGATTATAATTTCAAATAAAATATGTTGAAAATTTATTTATTGTATACTGTACCTTTACATGTGAAGCACTTGAGGTGAAAGTGCTTGTTCTGCACCCGGAGCACCTCGCCCTTACATGGCTGCCCACACTTGTAGCACTGAATTAGGGGCTTCTCTGTAGAGTGGTGGCGTGTGTCCTGCGCATGAGCCACTGCAAAAGAAAGCATCACAATATCAACATTACTGCTGAGCTGTAATGCTGATGAGCCACGGGAATTGCTAGACGTGGCAGTCAATACGGTTTTTGTGACATTTCTTATAGTCAACAGTTAGTCAACATTAGCATGCTCGGCACAAGGACCTGAATCTGCAACATCTCACAAACACCAGAGCTGAAGAACAAGTGCTCAGAGCCTGTCAGCGTAAAAAGAAAAGAAAAAGAATGACATTGAGCAGGACAGCGCAACTTTGGGTTCTTGGCCAGAGAGACTCTCTGGAGAACATCAGTCTAAATATAGTCTGTCTCCGTCAGTTGAGGATGGACAGTCAAAATGCTGAGGGGAGCAAAGCTTGGTAAATAGAGCACTAAAAGGGTATTGATAAAGACTGTTTCACTATTGAGTTTAATGTACTTTCATTCTCAAAGGAAAACGTAATTTAGAGTTATGGACCATTTACTGTCTCTGGCTAGCTTATCGTCCCAATAATCATTTGACTCTTTTTGACATGTAAGCGCAAATAAAGCTAGAGTCCATCCGGCAATGGGGTCACACTAACTGCAGAACCAGTGACTTCTGAGACAACTCTGCCTGCTGACAGCATCTTTCCTGTTTGTGACATTGTTGCACTGGCAAATCTTTGGACAAACTGGCAGACACATAAACACTGACACAAAACCACCTGCTCCAGTAGATGTCCTCAGGTCCACATTTTTGAATGAAAACACAGACATACACGCTTAGACTCACAAAGTAAAAACCAGCCTCTAATAAAACAGAAGAGACGTCACTTTTGCTGTGACTGAGTAACTCATTCTATAAAAGCCATGAATGAATAAAACAATAGTAGGCAGCAAATAACAGTTTTATAAAGGCAGCCACATGTCCATGATGTACTGACAGTGTGCACGCATGAGGAGAAAGCGAGAATGTAAAGGAGCGGAGCCACTTTATAAAGGACACGAGTCTTTTAGTGCCGCTTGGAGCTTAATGTTTATGTCAGCATTCTATCGCGCTCAAGATGACAATGTCAGCATTGCTGATGTTATAAAGGTGCATTGCTCACTATGTTAGCGAGCTTAGATTTATTGACTGTTAACGCATTCATATAATTGGTGGTAATTAATATAAATTACTACCAATCACAAACACAAGAAGGTCTTATGCAGTATACACCAAATATTCAAATTTGGATTAATTGAAGATTAACTGAATTAGATTAATTGAAAAAAGAGTGTTGGAACTACACTTCATGTCACTCCATTTAATAGTTATTATTAATCTAATGGCTCTCTTCCATAGTTTCCTGTCCCCTCACCTCCATTTGTGGCAGATGGCTGCCTCTCCCAGAGCCTGGTTCTGCCTGAGAGTCTTCCTGTTAAAAGGCCATTTTTCCTTCTCACCGTCGCCAAGTCTTTAGCTTACAATATAAAACACATTGAGGCGACGCAAGTCAGGGCAATCATAGGTAATTCCTATGGGAACCATGAATGTCTAGACCAAGAAAAGCGCCAGTCTATCAAAAAAAGTTGGTTCTGTGGACGTGAAAATTGGGATGGTATCCGAGGATAACCAAACTCAGTGAGGCTCATCTTTAAGGCCATGAATGCCTATATCCACATTCAAAGCAATGGAACAAACTGAGAAACAGATTGAGATATTTCAGTCTGAACTAAAGTAGTGCAACCACAGCCTAACATGGCTATAACACACTTGTTGTTCAGCGTCAGATAATGTACAAACACATTTAGACATCACGTTCTTGGTGTGAGGTATTTTGACCATCGTTAGAATTATATAAGGCTAGGCTATTAATGGCAAGCAGCACCAGCATTATTTTTAGATCCACGATGTATCAGCATGTGGCATTCCTCACTTAACACTTTGGGCATCCCTCTTAAAGACAGACGTTAATCTGCCACTATTGCATGGAACGTAAATACAGCTGCAGTGCCGCACTGCACACAGCTTATCAGCTGTTTGAAACCAGCAGATTATTTGACAGTCGGAAGCTTTAACTGGCAAGCAGGCTTTCGCTTTTCCTTCTTTTGTTACTTCTTTCTGTCTCTTTTTCAAACAAAGACATACCCACACAAATATGCAGAGTCACAGTGAGAACAGACATGAAAGGCTCTTTCCTCTTTCTGCTCTGCAGTAGATCATTAGTCTGCAAGGCTAAAATAAGACACCGCCAAAATAGCGAATACTGAAATAGTATCATGAACAATCGATGGTCTACCAAAGAAAGAGATTACTCTGTACTTCTGATGACTTGCCCTACCTTGTGTCCCATTATTTACGTTTAGACTGGCTTACTAATGTTTAAAGATGGCAGAAAGAGAAGTCCAATTTTTTTAAAAGGCATTTCAGCTATTTTTGATTTAAACTTGACTAAACCTTTATTGTGGCAACTCCTAAAAGGAATAACAACAACATTACATTATTCTATTTACATTTTGAAACACAAAGGTACAGAGTAGTTGTGAGATAACAGAAAAAAAAAGGTGGACTATGAGTGGAGGATCTTTCTCCTTGGTGTTTCTGATGTGATTACACTCAGCAGGACAATGACTCATTTCTGGGTGAACCAGACTACTGTAAGAGTAAATGGAGTCCCAGCAGCTCTGTATGTGACATTGCACCTCGATGGAAAAACAGAGGCCATCTGGGTAACCGCTCTCATGAAAAATATCCAATCCAATAAGTCAGCCTCAGGAACATGCTAGAACAACTTAAAGGCCAATTCCATTTCCTTTTCTTTCTTTCTTTTTGGTCGCATTTACTCGTACCAGTAGTAATAACACTGTGCTCATGAAGGAAACTGACAAGATTTAGTAGCATAAATCAAATGAGGAGGAAATTTTATATATAATTGTATATTTCTAACGATGGTCTAAATGCTAGCTGATCAGGCCAAATTGTACAAAAACTGACAAATGAAGTAACTACAATGACACAAAACCAAGAGCTAGTTTAATACTTTAACTTAATGTTAATCAAATCAAAAATAACTAAATACCTAAGTCAAATATCAAATGAACAAAATAAAAAAAACATTTAAAGTTGCTGCATCTCCAAACACCCATATTAGCACTTCCTCTGTTTGGGAATGCTACATTCCAAGGCCCATCTTTTGTTTATTTGACACATGACCTTAGCTGCCAGAAGCCTCACAAGTGAAATGTGTGTCAAAAATGAAGATAAGAAAATGTGTTCTACAAAGTGCTGGTACATGAGGTTGCTGACTGTGCCAGCACAGCAGGTTACTGGCTTTCTTTTTAGCAATCAAAACAACTTTCATAATGTTGCTATAAAACAAAATAGTAAATCAGCAAGATGTCATGTGATTTTAAAGGCTTAACCTTTAAAACTTGATTCATTAATAACTTAAGAAAGGTACAACGAGCTGTAAACACAGAAATGTCATACAAACATCGTTCAAGTTAATATTCAACAATTAGCATACTTGACTACCATATCATTTTCTGGATAAAGGCCCAGTAGTTAAATTGTAACAAATTAATTGCTTTTTTTTCAATCCCTATCCCAGCTTTATTAAAGGTGCCTTCAAACAAACCCAATATTTCACACACTTTGCAATGACTTAAGTCACTGCTAGCACTAGCAAGCTAGCTAAGACCACCCAAAGTAGAAAGAAGTTAACTTTGGAGTTACTGAGAATCCCTACCTGAGAGCACCTACCTCTCCAAAATCAAGCTACATTAGCAAGCTAGCCTGTAGCCTGTCTACTAGGCCTACACTAAAATGTTCTGAACTCTCAATCAAACTTCAACAAAAAGCCACTTCAGCAAAAAGTGTCTGTACTACTTCAGGTTAATCTGTGTATTGCTGCCTTTTATAGTTGGCATAATGGTGCAGTGGATAACACTGACCTCACCGGCTAGCATGACCGCTAGGCTAATTTGTGAGTCTTGCTTAAAGAGTATAGAATAGGCTTGAATGACTGCATGGCAAAAATGTGGCTATGACTGTGGCTTAGACTGTGAATACAACTTTATAAATGCAACTACAGTACATCATTGAATTTTGACTTGTGTTTTTTTATACATCAAGGCTGACAAAAAGGTGCAATATGAGATTTTCTTTTAGTTCCTGTTTGTTCAACAGACGTGGCTCTTGAACTATTATACCTTGGCATTTGGGGCTGTATTTATTGCCTAAAATGATTACGGATGGTGATAATTCCTTGAATATGTTAATACAAGTTAGACCTTTCACATTACACAGGCATTGAACCAGCGTGGTGATAAAAATATTCAACAGAGCAGCTTTAAAGTAGATATTTTGATTTGATGCCAGTTTCTATTTTTAACATTTCATAGTGTTGCGTTGTCAGTGGGAGACAGCCCGGCACGGAAAAGTCAACACTGCTAACGTCATAACAGGTTGACAGAAATCCAAGACAGATGTTTGAATCCCATGCACAGAGGATCTAAACGCTGAGGTTTGGAAGGGAATCCATAAGCGCTGTGTTTTTCCAACTTTACCCCGCCTCTGCCCCGCTCTGTAAAGTACTGCCTTTGCCTGAGTAGTGGCTGCACAGAGGGGTTTAGGAAAAAATGAAGCTTCAGACGGGTACTCTACATGGCATTTCATTAAAACTTAAGAACCCTGCACAAAAAAGGCTGCTAAATTATATGAAATGCTACAGATTGGCTCATTTACAGGATTTGTCCAGACATAAAGCGCCGTACTGAGGGGCTTCTTTCAAACATTTAGCAGTCCTGTATACATTCATAACTCCAAGTCTATAAAAGCATGAGTTCAGCATCTTGGCATTTTAACAGATCCATTATTGAGTCTTTAGAGGTTCATGTGACAGCAGCAAGATGCTGCTCGAATATATATTATATAATGCTATAAATAAGTAAGTATGCAGTACATGAAGGAACCTCAGCACAGAGCAACTTACTGTAAAATATATAGTAGTACAGTTTTTCCAACTGCTGATCACATTCCTCATTCTGGGCTGGATGTGTTGGCTATGCTGACAGGGTGAGCTGTCCTGCCTCATCACCAGAGGATGAAGTGACTGATATTAGCCTAAGCACACAATGAACGCATGCACACACACACACACACACACACACACACACACACACACACACACACACACACACACACACACACACACACACACAGTAGTGAGGGAACAATAACCAGCAGAGCATCCCAAAGCCAGGCCCAGAGAAAAGGGGGCTGCTCTCTCCATATTCAACCCCCAGCCCATTTAAGCTAAGTCTAGCTGTGTTGGCAATAATAAAGCCTGAAGATTATACTCAGAAGGGAAGTGAGAAAGGTCCTCATGAATCCCCCGAGGACAGATGTTTTTCTGTAACACGTGCCTCGGCCTCACTGGCTAATAATAATGGAGCGGGGCTGTTGACAGAGAGCGTAGGATTTGCTGAAGAAGCTTCAGACTTTGTTGCTTTCATTTCCTGCCTTCATAGACCCCGAGGTATGCAAAACCATAGTAGAACTTTGGAAATGCGCTGGGAGAGGGAGAATTGAATTAAACAATAGATGAGAGAGCGAGATGAAAAGATCTAATAGAATATTCAGTCGCTCCCTCTCCCTTTGTTACTGTAAGACTCGCAGACACAAGAGTTTCCAGTAGAGACAAACAGCAGCCATAAGGGAAAGTGTGTGCGTTTGTAGAGTATCATACACTAGACAGAGGGACACACTGAGGGGGGGGAGGGCAAAGGCAGTCATCTCCACTCCTTGTGCCCATGCCAGTACTTGAGTCCCCAGATCTTCATAGGCAACAAAAACACACACATAGTGCCACCGAGTACAACCCGTTTTGGATGGAATATTCTGGGAGGGGGGTCTGACCCAAGATTAACATCAAAGGCACAAAATATGCCAATGTGCGGTGGGACGTGTGCCTGTTTGGGGGAAGGGCATGTGGGGGTCTTTATCGCTCAGACATAACAAGGAGCTCTTAACCCTCCCCTCCATGAATATGTATGGTGGTATCCAGCACTTCCACACCCCTCTGCCCCGCCATCAGCACCCCAGACAAAGCACTTCAAACGCAGGGCACAAATTGCAGGGGGGGAGTCCTATCGGCCTCCACCAGACCCCCTCTTTAAACCTTTAATAACTAATCCTCAGGGACCTGAGCTTGAAATAATGATCTGCACTCTGTGGTTGAACGCCACAGTGCAGTTCATTGCAGATCATTTGTTGTTGAGCAGGTACACAATTATAATAGAGAGAGACTCGGAGCACAGTTGCTTATCAAGAAGGAGACAATGGAGGCTTTATAAACTTCAAAGCTCCTCGTGATTGTGAATCTGATGATGACTTTGGGTCTTTGCCTCTCAACGACAGCCCACGAAGGCCCCGCACTCCTGTCGTCTTTCCTGGGATAATCACACTGATTGATGCCTGGCAAGGAGGATGTTTGTTGACTGGCAGAATATATGACTACACTCTGCATTCTTTCATGTGACTCTCACCCACGTCACTCGTGTTGTTTCAGCGTGTATATTTTGGGTCAGTGGCCATCTCTTCCTGGCTGACCACTTATCTCATCTGTGTATTCTAGTCTTGTGTGCCAGCTGTACAAACAGCGAGTGTCTGTGAGAGCCTGTGCTGCACTCATGTCTGCGAAAGGGTTTAGCTCCTCTTTCAGGGGCTAGACACTGGCAAGCTTCAAAGATGAGGCACCACTGCAGTTGTCTGCAGCAGAAGCAGCACTCTGCAAAATCACTAGAGGCAGCCACAAAGGCACATGACATTAGACTTTCGTGTCAAGAGGAAATCTTCACACTTTGTAAGAAGGAGTGGTGGGAGTTGGCGTTTCATGAGCCAGGTGACATACATGTGATGATGGCTACAGTCAGCCGGGCTTCTGACGCAATTTGGCACAGGAAGCATGAGTTTGAGGGTAAAAGAATCAGCTCGGCCTATAAATGTACACAAATCTCAGGCACGTGTAACTCAAGCTCAGACTATCTAAGGTACACATGGACCCAATAAATTACAAACTATTTCAAGGTTATTTTTGGCTTTGAAAATAGGGCAGCCGCCTGCAAGCAGACAAAACGCTAACACTGCAATCCCTTGATTGTGATTCATCTTTCTGAGCATACAGTGTAATTCAGTATTGGCTCAGCTGTGCGTCCTGATGGTACCGAGCCCACCTGGCCTCAGACAGGTTGTCTTATGAGATCCCGGGAGAATACACGATGAAAGCTTGGGTTGCAAAAACATTCCGATAGCTTCCTCTTAAGAGGAATGAAAAACTAGAGGACCCTGGACAAGCTTTCTGTCACCGACAAAGCCCACAATGGAACAGGAAGGTAGTGAGTTAAGTCTGTGGAAAAACTTTCAGAAGGGAGATGAAAACGTGGCAGCCAGAGGTTACGGATGTTCTGCCAGCACGGGGACTTGGTGGTGAGAGCCGTTTTACTCGTGGCCCAGTCAAATCCACATGAAGGGAAACAGCTCCAGAGCTGGACACCGCCTCCAGCCACGAATGTGCTGTCAGATGCATACTCACATCTGACTAAAAAAAAGAAAAAGTCTTTGCACATGTTGTTTTTTTGGTGGTAGAAATATTTTCAGGAAAAAGACAGAATTATGATGAACTATGTTTGGCTACACAAGCATGCAGTGCACAACTGGAGACATGCCTCAGTGACTTATTACTATGATCTTAACATCCAGTCCATTAGGTTTAAAGTGTAACACCTTGTTTTGTATAGTATAGTGATGAAGTGTGATGGATATGCACTGCGTTTGAAAGTTACAGACTCGTTCCCGGTACAAAAGCTACTCCAGTTTGAGTTCAGTTAGTCATCTGCTCCTTGGCAGAGCTTTCACCGCTCCTCTAAATATTTTTAAACAGGAGATTTTCTTTACTCTAAAAAGCTGTCTTCGCTGCTGCTCGCCTTGAGTCATGCTGACAACGGTCAACCTCACGAGCGCATGCCCCGGCAAATTGCAGGGAATGTTAATATCTCTAAACGACAACCCCTGACTTCGCTTCGTTCTGCCCACACAGCCGGGCGACCTCGGTAATAGGTGGAAACAATCATCTTTTTCTTTCAACAGGACACTATGAATGGGGCCACAGCTGACAACAATGGAGTGTACCTTTTAGATGGTCACCATGGCAACGGCTGCAGACAGAGAGAGAGAGAGAGAGAGAGAGAGAGAGAAAGAGAGAGAGGGAGGGAGAGACAGAGTGCAGGTCCACAGCTCTGCGCAGTGTGCCTCCCTACACTAGTGCTCCACTTTTCGTCTCCACGTTACCTCGCTATTTAGCCTCTTTATAAAGATAAACTGTTTAATCCCAGAACTATGACCCTGAAGGTTTTAATTGACAAGCTCCTATATGACAAGCCAGATGCTGTACATTTACATAAAGCCTGATGCAGCCAAATTAAGCAGACTCCAACCCAGGCAGCAGCAGCAGCAGCTAGAGAATATCGACAAGGGCGTAGCATGTTCAAGTCTGCTTCTCTGAGGGAACATGTTGATGTGCTAGAGATGCACATTTAGACTGAGCTGTTAGTCATACTTCTTCCAAGCAACACACACCCACATAGAGAAAACCACCCCCGTATTACCACATCATATGTCTAAATCTCTAAAAATAATCAAATCGGAAATCAGAAATTTAGTCCAGTCAAATCGAATTCAGCCAGACACAGGAGTTTAAAGCCAAATAGACGTACTGCACGTCTATATGGTCTGCAGACAGTCAACAGCACGACAGGCAAAACAAATCCCGTAATAACACACTCATGACAACCTCACACACGCACACACACACACACAGTCATGACCGCTGGAATACCTTTTTCTTTGACCATGACCATTGGAATCCAGGTATATCCGCACCAGAAAAGGCTCTGAAGATCAACCACCAGAAACACCCGAGCTGCTAGATCCCTTTTTTTAGTCAAGACTGGAGCACAAAAAAGAAAGCCAAAGCACCAGAGAGAGGGAGAGAGAGAGAGGTGTGGGCGCTGCTTAGCGCTCCTCTCAAAAACAGCTACAGCGTGGGGTTTGCCTCCCGACTGCCTGTTTTCCTCCCATCCCTCTCCTCCTCCTTTCCCCCCCTCCACACATCCTCCTCCCTCCTCTTCCCCTATTGCTCCCTCTCTCAGCCTCTCTCTTGTGTCAGCCGCCTCCTCATTGCAGCAACCAGGTGGCTGCTGATGCTTCTGTGTGACCAAAACAGTAACCCCCCCCCCAAAAAAAAGAAAAATCCCCACACCTGCTCACATGTAATGACACCGATTTTTTCGTCTTTTTTCCAGTTGCAAAACCTTATTTCTAACTGTCCTCCATTCCAAAGTGGGTGGTGTACTGCGATTTATCAATACCCTGAAAATAAATAAATCTATTCCACATGTAAGAAGTTCAACATTGAATTATTCTGAAAAAGCTCCCCCTTATCACTGTGCTGTACAACAGACACTTCAGCAAAGACTGTGTTTCAGTACAACAGGGCAGCAGGTGGTGATCAATGACTTTTTACAGTAAGGTTGCTGTGCTAAAAGAGTGGCTCACTGAAAACTTTCAGTATTTGACAGATGTATTAAAAAAAAAAAAAGCAGACCACAACAGCTTTAAAAGCAACTAAGTAAAAGGCTGACTTCTTTGGAAGTATGTTTTTGGACCAGGAAAGCCAACCTTAATTAGAGTGAGAGCCTTAACTGCTAAAAATCTCAGTGATCATGAGGGCAGCAATGCAAAGACCAAAACGGGCCATCTGAGGTTGAAGGTTAAACTTCATGTGATCGCGAACACGAGCGCTGTATTAATATCTTCGGAGCTCCAGTCCCCTGGAATCCAATTACACAGAGCACAGGAGAGCATGTTCTAGCTAGATGAACATACCGGCTCTTATATCATCTGCCGCTTAAGTAACCATATGAAAAAAATGACTCTATGAATGAAGTGGCACCTCTGTGATAAAAAAAAAAAAAAAACCCTGCAAAATAAACAAGACTCCCATCTGCTAGAGATGCGACAACATGCAAAAACAAGAAAAAAATGTATGCACGTGTATTATGTAACTGAAGTGACACGTTTTGTTGTACTAAAAAGAAACCGCATCAAATATATGGAATTATTTTGGAATACTATTTCACTCAGAGCTGACAAACTAGGGTATAATGCATTAATAAAGTTTCTTATTTGCTATACGGAGAATTTAAAAAGTTTTATTGATGCCCAAGGTGCCAGTCCAGTGTTTCTAGAAACAACAAGGTGGAAAGATTATGACTTTAAAAGTAACTCAGCAGAAATTAGGGACCAAATTTGGTTACTGATCAATCCGTATCCCTATCGCTATGTGCGAGGAACAGCTTTTCATCAGCACTGCCACTGTAATTCCTAATGCAGGCAGCTTATTATGCATGCAGAATGCATTCGCCTACTGCAGTGTAAACTGTGCCACCTTCTGGAAACCAATCATCGTACCACAGTTTCCACGGGGCGTTTTCTCCTCATCAAACAAACGGGCGACATGCCAGGGAGGCAAATGGTATAAATAGTTGCCGGACGTTACTCCGAGCACTCCACCCTTTTTTATTGTAAAGAAAGGGAAATATGTCATAAGTGTATGATAATTAAAACAAAAATAAAATCCAGTAAAAACTAAAAGAACACTACGAGGTTTGCAGTCCACCTACTAACTGCTAAATGCAGCACAAAGACATCCTGTTACTGCTCCTGCTGTAGTGGACCTATTATCATCTTGACTCTTTTAATAATCTCTGTAGGAGCTGCAGGACAATCATGGTACAATAGGCTTGCCAGGAGCAATTCCTGAGGAGCAAAGCCTATTATCCATGGATGAAAGGTTTCTGCTGTATTTGGCGCACCTATGGATGATCCATGTCTGACTGTCAATTAATAACAAGCCTGTAAATTAGCAGGTTAAGTACTGTTATCATCTGACACGAGCATTTCATAGTAATTTGTCTTATGGGTTCAGACCATAGCCAAACTGGCAAAAATGATTATGTTGCAAAAAAAAAAAAAACGTCACACGTGGAGTAAAAAAAAGTGAGGACAGGCTGCACAGTTATAATTATGGTTGCAAGACACCAGAGACACACATTGCACATACACATAAATGCATGAAAAAACTTTTTTTAAATATGCATTTTGAGACACTCTGTGGACTGGATGATGATTTCTAGATTTTTATAAACTTGACAGAGAAGACAAATAACTAGGATGCACTCTTAAACTCTTTTGGAGCACAGACAGACTTAATTAACTCTCTCTCGCTGGATAATGACACGCACTTCACCGGCTTGCTGCTATTTTAAAACAGGTTACAAAACAGTGAGAACCTTTTGAACACCAACCCTGTGCAACCTGGCGCACTTCTTTAAAGCGTATTTCGCCCATTCCAGATTAACATTACTGTTATGTAGCCACCCTGAACACACAGAACTATATTTTTCCAACAAACAACTTCATTGGCATTTTTTGAGAAATGTTTTAACAATTTACCAAAACATAAAAACCACTTTTCTTTCCCCCTTTTTTGTTTTTTACCCACAACCCACACGGGCTTAACTTATTTTCATGTTTCTTTGAGGAATCGATGAAATATTTGTTGACCCCTGGATAACAGCACTTGGAGAGCAGGCTTAGTGCCACTCACATTCAAACAAACAATCATCAAGTGGAATAATGCAGGAGGGTTTATGGTGTGGGAACACAGAGCATGTGTTGGGTTCAGCAATCATAGGCAACAATAGGCTTCGGGAGTGGTTATGGCTGAATAAGAGGATGACTATTGTTCATTTCTGAGTGCTTTTTACAAACATCTAGTCTTATGAAAATCATAGAATTTATCCAGTCTCCCCCAAAAAAATGCATATATATTACTGCATATAAGCACTTATTGAATGTCACTGTCTCTGATTGATCTTAGCTGACAGCTAACCTCTGTGAACTTTTAGCTGAAACCACCTTCCTTAAAGCTGGAAGCTCAAAATCACTTTTAGACACCAACATTAGAAGGAACTTGCTGCCATGTGGTTTGCAAGTATTTATTTTAAGGACAACTCAGTGCCAAGCAATGATGTTTTTTACTACTTTGCCTGGCATGCAGTCAGAGAATGCATAAGGTCTGGAAATTTCAATCTGTATTAATGCCCATGTTCTAATCCTGATGTAAGCCACCATGTCACTTCGTCATGTACTGTTGTACCGTTGGCTTGGCAAAATTCAGCAAAATTGCCCTCGCATATGGCTTTGAATTATATAAGTATAGAGAGGAGAGTGATGAATTTTCTGACGTTTTTTTTTACATTTTCTGTGAGACTTTTTCAGTGTAATCATTGCATAACTCATGCAAGTGAGGCTCGCACACAGAAACACAGGTCAGATGTGGAAATCCACAAGAGGTGTAGTCACACGCTGTCATCCAATTAGAACAAACTGATCTCTGAGCAACAACTAATCAATTCACTTCAAGACACCTACTCACAAACAGAGCAGCCAGACTGCAATAGAGGGCTAAAATAAGAGTCTTTTGTTGTATAAAACAACTGCTAAAAAAAGGAAGAAAAATTATAAACTCTAATGTAACTTCAGTTAAAAGTGTCTTAGACTAGATGCACAGTCTATTTTTTGCATGTTATTGTGAATGTTTTATTGCTCGCACTGAGGTAAGGTAATATCACTACAGTCAGTTTTTATTATTTGGACAATAAAAAGCCTATAACAGAAGCTGAGTTAATAAACGCTGATCCATATGTTTTAACCTGTCCTACCTGTAGCGACATCGTTCAGCCTCTCGCTTAGATAATAGTCGTTAGGGTTGAGGTACGGGAGCTGCTCCATGTACTGTTTAGGAATCAGGTACAGGACTTCCGCCACATGTCCATCCTCGATGATGGACATACGTTTTACCGAGTTCTTGCGTTTTACTCGGACGCGGTTGACACTTTGGCTGCGGCTGGAGCTGCACAGTTTGCTCAGGCTGTTGAGGTTGGGCACAGTAGGCATGGTGCCCTGCTCTCCTTCGACCGTCCCACAGAGAAGGGCGAAGCACTGCAGGTAGACGTCAGCCAGTGTTGGACTCAGACTCGCTCTGAAATACTTTCAGCCTTGGACATCGGGGGTGAGGGGTGTTCACAGAGGCACAGAAGCGAAACAAAGGAAGCTTGAAGGGTAAATTCAAAAGAACGCATCGTTAAATCTTGGCCCGGTTTCAAGAGCCGATGAACCGCCTTTGGTTAGGGTCCCTCCATCCATCACTTTTCAGGTGCCCATCTTGAGGCGGGCATGCAGGCAGCAGGTAAGACCAACACTCTGCTTTAAGTAAGGAAACGTAAGGAAACAAGCTTACAGTATGAGTGTCTTCAGCCCAACCAGCTTGGTGCCTTAAGCTGCTTAAGGCTGACGTCGAGCCACGATTATCTTCTGGGTGGGGTTAGATTTGTTTTTACGTTTTAAGTTCAATTACGCTGCTAAATAACAAGATCCTTTTTTAAATCTTACATTAAGTTAGGTTCACACACAGAAAGAACAAATGGATCATTGTAGAGCATTACACTGACCCAAAGCATTCTTTCAAGGTTAGATTGCCTTGGGAGTCTGCCAGTCCCTTACAAGGTCAACAACCAGCAAGGTCGTTCCAGCAGGCAAGAATGCACAAATTCACTGTTCCTCATCAGCAGGATCAATAACATCTAAAGATCCTGTGAATACATTAGTGTTAAACTTGAAATGCAGACAAGTTATCCCTCCATTAGCATTGAAATTGACGGCTACATCAATAGGATTTTGCTAAGTTGCAACGCAGTAAGAACACATGTTGTGGGTTTGAGTTAAATTTGCTTCTGCAAAGACTTGCACAATGTCTTTTCATTCTTGTCTCATTTCCTCCAGCCAAGAATCCATTCACATTCCTTGGAAATCTAAGTTTTTCATTAGGTAAAATCCACTGACAATAACCCACTAATGCTTTAAACCAACTGAAAATATGATAGTTTTGTTGACACAGAGTTGCTAGGAAATTGCTACGTAGTCACCAAACATATTTCAACATAATATCAACTAAGTGCAATAAAACAGAAAACTCCTGACGTCTTAATTCCACCAAGCAGATAAGAGTAAATGAAACGTGTCACGAAAGAATTAAACCAGAGTAGCGCACACTTGATGAAAAGCATAGCAGACAGTGACAAAGCACAAAATTTCCTTTTAGTCTGGAGATGCCCGGCTTGGCCTGCACTTCAAATTTAATGAATTTCCTCTTTGTCTGAGAGGGTGCACAGACAGGATATCTGGAGGTAGACTGGCTGCGTATAGTGCTATTACCATCAGGTACTTATCTAATTTTACTTCCTCTGGAGTCTGCTTGCAACCACACCTTCATTCAGGCAGTCAGACTTTCATTACAAGCAAAATAAAAAGTGTGACAGTGAAAGAACATGTACAGTCTCACACCCACACACGAGGACACATGTACCTGAGAGTAGCTGAGGACATAGTACTCTGCTGCAATGTTGCACTGCCCTCCAATCGTCATCCAGTCTGTGGTATCTTTGCCACAACTACCCACACACTCGCAACTGAACACGCTTAGAAAAACAAGACTGCTGTCCCTGCGCAGCTGAAAATCAGTAGAGCACATAAAATGCATCACACACATTCGCACAGCCTCTGCTGTTTCTCCATCCTTATCAACGCATAACAAACACCCCCCCCTCTCTTACCATCTAGTCCAAAACAGGAGGTGATTTTTTGGGCGTAGTTGCAGAGCCCATCGTAGCCAGGCTGCTGCCTCACTGTATTCCTCTCCCCCATCTCTACACACTCCCACACACACCGTCCCGTCCGGCAGTGCTTTCACTCCTTCCACTGCTCATCAATTATTCAGGCTTTTGCCAGGACACATGCATGCGCGCGCACGCCGACCCTCGGAATTCGCACATACAGTGCATAAACACACAAACACACTGGGAGAGAGAAAAGTGCTGAGGCAGAGGGTCGTGCCGTTACAGCGTGAGCAGCCCTCTCCGATGGTCGGATGAGAAGGAGACATCAGATTGGGTTACTGCAGGACGGAGCCGTGCCTCCTTTTTCATCCACCACTGATCATCAAGATAACACTGCACCGAGACAGGTACGCTGTGCAGGATGTGCAAACTGGTCAAGGAAAGGGCGGGGCAAAGCAGGAAGTGGAGAAAAATCACAGATGCACTAAGGTTTATGAGGCACACTTTCTTTGTTCATAGTAACTTGAAGTCCTGCATAATGAAATTACTTTCAGGACAAATTAAGTTACCTATATTTTTTCAGGCTCACAAAATTCTTGTGACTTTCATTAGTGCACATGCACATAAACAGCATGTAATAAAACGTACAACTGGGTTTTTAAGTTACAAAAATACTTTGGAAAACAGGATGGCATTTCTTCACACTGATAGTGATGGAAGAACAAAAACATTACCTAAGGCATGGGTGAAACTTCCCTTAACAACATGCCTTTGCTAGGAAAATGGGGGAAAAGTGCAGTGATTTATTGAAACGTGTGTACGCATATGGAAATAAAGTAAATGAGAAAAACAACGAATTGGTACAATTTTAAAGAGCTTGAAATATGATCTCCTTTGTTCTCCAACACAGCCTGAACCCACTTACACTACAAAAAATAATTTTGTGACATAAGTAGACTGTAAAATGTTATATTTAATGGAATCTGGTCAAATTAAATTTACTTGATTGGTTTATACCAGGCACATTTTCCTCAATGATTAATTTTATTTGATTGATTGATTTAAATAAAAAAGCTTTGATTTTGATTTTAGTTGCATTTTACTCAAAATTATTGCTACATGTTTACTGAAGGCAAAGAATACTTTTTTTAGGTAAGCATTCTTCTAATTTATTTAAGTAATCTTCAGGATTACTTGACTGGAGGCCAGTCCGTGACTGATAGTGTTCCACTGTGTTTCTATCCAGGTACGCTTTTACTGCATTGGCACTTTGTTTATGATCAATCAGACAGTTTCCAGATGGTATGGTGGATCGAAATCAAAATGTTATTTTTCTGCTTTCATTATTCCATCAAATTTTGACAAAATCCCCGACACCACTGGCTGGAATGTAGCCCCAAACATGATATAACCTCCCCTGTGTTTTAGAGACTCGTTGCTGTACCTCACTCCCAACATCTGTACATATGATGTAACAATGATTTGAACCAAAAATGTTCAAATTTGACCAGTTGCCACTCATTTCCAGTGCAGCTTTTGCATATTTGGCACACCTCAGGCTTTTCTCCCTGTTTCCCTTTCTTTAAAATGGCTTTTTGGCAGTTACAATTCAACTGAGATCATTTCTGTTGAGGCAGCAGATTAATCAGCTGAAGGGCCAGATGTATGTCTCTGGTCCTGTGTCAGCTCTTTGCTGGATATTTTCTGATACTTCCAGATACTCTTCATCGGTCGTAGATAGGTTTGTAGGCCTACCTTTTCTTCCTTTATGCTCCATTTGTCCAGCTTCCTCAAATTTTGTTTTACGGAAACAATACTTTTTTTCAGCTAATATCGTTCGCTGTAGCATTTTTCATAGATTCAGCGAGTTTTCTGTTATGTGTAGAAAAAACATTGAATCGTTGCCATAAGTTAAGTGCATCTTTTATGCCTGGATGATTCACAGGTCAGTGTTAATAACTGCTTTATATTCTAGGGTCAATACAAAGCGTCTTGAAGTGACTGTTGTTGTGATTTGGTGCTATATAAATAAAACTGAAATGAAATGAATTGAATTAAAGTTTTAAGAGGTTTAATAAAAAAAACTAAAAAAAAACACATTTGTCTGAAAATGTTCAGGTACAAGGACTGAGTGAAAACACACCCAGTGTCTAAAGAAAAACTTTCTTTGGACATTGGTTTCCTGAGAAAGTCTGGAGAACTATTACTCAAGACCACTTTGAAAAAGTGACAGGACAGTCTGGCTCCTTAGAAGCAAAATATGAAGAAATGAGGGGTGGCCAAAAACGTTTCCACAGTTAAATACATCCATAACTTTTTCACAAATCCCGCTAACATACTAACTAAAACGATCATTTAATCTGCTTGGTGGGTGTAATTAGACATTTGTTATGTGTTAGTCCCCGTAGGGACTAGCACATACACATTATTAAAAAAAAAGAAAAAAAGGCAGGGATAGCTCAGTAGGTAGAGTGGTCGCCCCATGATCAGAAGGTCGGGGGTTTGACTCCACTGAACGGCTACCCTGAGGTACCCCTGAGCAAGGTACCGTCCCTACACACTGCTCCCCGGGCGCTGCATTGGTGGCTGCCCACTGCTTCACTGGGTGAATGGGTTAAACGCAGAGGAGTAATTTCCCTACGGGGACTAACACATACACTTTTTTTTTTTTTTTTAAATTTCATTACACCCAACTGAAAAATTCTTTAGGAAAAAAAACACATATGAAGGATATTTTCAACACAATTTAAAGCTCTACAAAGCAGGAACCCACATATAAAATAATCCAACATGCCAGCCTATACGACACCCTGGGTGTAGCTGAAAACATCATAGCCCCACATATTAAAGCTCAATAGTCCAACATGTTGTAAAGTAGCAAAGAACTGACAGCAAATATCCAGCACAAAAAAGTGATTATGCTAAGTAGCATAGCTGCTAGTTCGTTTCTTTTTTTACTTGATTTTTTCCAATAATGTACTGTCGGTGGAGAAATTTGATATGCTCATCTCTCAAATACCACCACAATGTGACCTTGAACAATGCACTTAAGCCCCATTTGCTCTGGCTGAACTGCTCAATGGCCATTAATAGCAGACGCACACAGAGCAGCTCATAGGTACGACTGACTAGGATAATGGTTTTATGAAAAATAAATAAAAATTGAGTTAAGAGATTCTAGACAAAAGCAAAAAAAAGGACAGGAAATACGATGAGACTCAAAAGCCCAGAGAGAGCAGCACGCCCGCGAGGGTTAAGGTGGGGTGACTAATGGAAGGGCATCACTACTACTGAGGTAAAAGCCGATGGCCTTGTGCTGATAACAGGGGTGGGTGACTTCAAGGCTGAGAGCACAATAATAGCTTATACTCTCTGGACCACTGAAGGAGAGGCCCGTGATTATAAAGGGACACTGGCAGAAGAAAGTGTAGTAATTTGTGATGATTTTAAACTTCCTTTTTGCTCTTGGATGAAAATCAATCACCAAACGTGCTTCAGTTCTTTCCTGTATACAGTGAAATATCGATAATGATACCACTAGAGGTCCAAAACATGAACCGGGCAGACCATTAGACACTTCGTATTGACATCTCGAACATAAATCTCGAAGGAGAGTGGTCATTAGTTTAAATTACACACAATAGGGAACTGCAAGCAGCTGTTACAGTATTGCAGATTAGATTTTTAAAAATGCTGTTAAAAATTACTCTATATATATTGTGTCATAAGACATATGAAAAGTAACAAATTCTCACAACTGAGAAACTGGAAATTTTTTAGCTTTTTGCTTGAAAAGTGACTTTGCTGAAAGCGTTTAGCAAAATAGTTGCAAATAGTTTTCTGAAAAATTAGATAACACTTAAAATATGGCCAAAAAAATCTGTGGAAATATATTCTGATAGGCCTCAAGATATTGAAACATACGTGCAGATTCTCTACAAAGTAAAGAAAAAGAACGCAATCATATTATGATAACTAACCATACCAAAGCATGGCATGTCACGTGATTTGATACAAACTTGTTACAAAGTAAAGAAATTTGTGGTTTGTCGATTATTTCTTTGCTGTGATAAGACTTCTTGGCAATAATTCTATTTAGTTTTCCTTAAATGTTGCCACATTTGTAAGAAAAATGCATTTGGGCAGCACCCATTAAAAATTTGCCAAACAGATGTCTGCCATTGACTCTTGTTTGGTATTGTTTATTGGATTGGATGATTGAAGTCTGAAGAAACAAGACAAACCCACCATTTAACAATTTATTCATCTAACAAACAGAGCCCTCTGCAGCATGTTGAGGAACCATGCAGAGCCACAACAGCCTGGCATCACCTCCTCATGCTGGTCACACAGTCCTGTGGGATGGTGTCTTATTTTTCAACCGGCTTTTGTCACAAGTCAGCCAGCGCGGTTGTGTTGGTCACTCTGACACGAACAGCACGCCTATGCTGATCAAACAAGTATTCAGTGGCCACTTCATCTTCTACACTCCCAAATTCTGGGCGTGGTCCCTTATAAACCCCGCTTTGTGTGATGTGCATTATAATCTTGGAGGATAGAGTTCTCTAGAAATATGGTATTGTCCACTGGTTGCAGAATCTCATCATCACCATCATACAGAACTTGGCCTTCCATTTGGAAATGGTACCAGGGCTCACCTGCTGCAACTTAGCTTTGCAGAACACCAGCTTGAAGTCACCCTATGACGTAAGCCCTAACCAGATCTGTCAAACGTGGCCTGTTTGGAGCAGACAACAACTGACCGCTCTACCAGAGTCCAAGCTCACATGTGCAAGAGTCAAAAGGAGAATAGGCTGTTTGCCACTGACAAAAGATTTGGCAAATTTTACATCAACTCTGCTGTTCAACCCACAAATGCATTTTCCTTATAAATTCGAAGCATTTAAGGAGAAATAAACAGGCTTTCCAGGGGTATCAGGATTTTTTGCCAAGAAAGATTGTTACAACAAAAGAATAATCGTGTGTTTTGTTTTATACTATCAAACATGTCAGATGACTTGATGTGACATATTGATGAAAAAGCTCTTGTTTGTGCCTGATTTATCCACATATTAGTAACCTCATGTTTGTCTAAACAGCACGGAGATGATTGGCATATACAACCATAGGATGTAGGATGTAATTAATTCCCAGGAATGGTGATTGGCTGTTTGCAGGAGCTAAAGTGTGCTAATCACATCTATGTACCACAGGGGCACTTTTCAAGCAGTGGGCTCTTAGCTTCATCGATCTCCACCAGCAGATACAGTAGCCCACATCAGTAATGGGAGGGAGTTCAAAGCCTACTTGCTATACAAGGCTCTGTCATATAGAGTTTGGAGGGGAGATATCTGCTGAATAGTCAGCTTCTTTAGGGAAAAAACAAAACAAAAACCGATGCTGTTTTACCCACTAAATGGATCAGACCCATCATAATGAACCAAACTACAGATTTAATATAATGTGATGCCATGTTTAGCTTTTTATTCAGCTCTCGGTCAGTCAGACCATCTGATCACAGCTATAGCAGGAACAGCTGGATGCTGTGCCTGAGCGCAAGGTCACCTGACAGAAATCCAAGACAGCACAAAAGCATGTGGAAACAAGCTCCTCTTATCCACCTGCCTGAACTGTTTGCTCATACTCAGCCAAAAAATGTCAATCTTTCAAAAACATCTGGATAACTCAGACTGCAAGGAATTATAGTTTGCATTTAGCATGCACTTTCTAAAATAATAATAATAAAATAAATAAAAGGTACTTTCTATCACCTGATCTCCTTACCAAATGATGATTATCAAACGCCTGCTGTTGACTGACTATTCTCCACCAACAGCCAGCAGGTTTGAACTAATGACACGCACCTCCCTGATTAAAGGAACAATCACAGAGCAATCACAGAGCTGCTTGTCATTTTTTAAGGCTTAGATCTATCTTTAGGTTTTACGGAGAGCAACGAAGTAAGTTGTAGGCTATTAAAAAAAAGAAAAAAAGGGAGAAAGACTGCAGCGGTGGAAGCTGTAGTTTCAGCTATGCACCGGTGTAACCTACTTACAATATCAGTGTCATTACCGCAGCCCGATCCTCCGTAAGACGGTGCAGCGGGACTCCCTTCTCCATCTCACCCATCCTCGAACCGAGATCCCCTCCTCCTCCAACACCTCCTCCAACACCAAGAGACTTTCCCCCCTCTGTATGTACTGTTATGAAGGCTTCTGCGGCAAAAGATACTCACCTCTAGCAGACATGCCCGGTAGGTAGAGTCTCTTCTTTCTTTGCCGAAATGAACGGGAGAAGATGGCCCGGTGCAGCTGTGGAGAAGGTTGACAGTGTGATATTTCTGATGCTTTAAGTTTGAGCCTGTCATTTATTGGGATTGAGCGCAGGGACACACATACAGCCTGCGATTTGGTGGACTAGACTAGAACGAGCGAAGAGGCACTTTCCAGCGACAGGGCGTGTCCTGGATCAGGCAGCATCCCTTTTCCCCCCCCTCTCTTATTTTCCAACAAGTTTGTGCCCATATTTGAACCCAATATCACGGAATTATTAAGGAATAAATTAAATCATGCTTGAAATTCCTCGCCTGCAGCTGCTGTCGGCTCACCTAAACGTTAAACCGAGTATAGCCTACTTTCTGCCGGGGATGACTGTGCTGTTCTGGACGTGAGTTGGTCTAAATCATAAAGTTGACAGGCACTCGGGAGATGTGACTGTTGTTTCCCCCCTGTTTTCCCATTAATATGACTACTTCTCCGAGATATCTGGCAAACTCCTCCCTCGCGTGAACTCCTAAACTTTACTCTTAAAGTGACACTTTAAGCAAGCATATAAACTGTCCTGCAGCGGAAAAAAACGCCTAGTTTCAGATGGGAAATCAGTGCATTATCAGAGAGCGTATTTATAGTTATTAATAAACACTTCACTTGAACTTATTAGTGGCTAAACCTGTGCCACTGAATATATGAAGCGAACATGTTTAACTGAATGTTGATCGCGGTTTGTTATTGAATTTATTGGTTTATAACTCAATTAGTATGCCTTGATAGTTGTCAACCATCAGAAGGGCTTGTTTAGTGCTCTCACGCCCCCTGGTGGTTGTCTCCATAACAAGCGTTTGGCGAAGGAAGTGCCACCGTGTCCAAAGTGAGCCTACGTTAACTCTCTGTAGACGTCTTGTTTACAGTACCTGTGCCAGGCCTGTAAAGTCCTGTTGTCGACAACGTGCTACGTGTTTTATTGCTTACATTTTTTTCTTTCGTTACAAGGGTCATTGTATGAAACCTCCAATCTGGATCGAGGTAGTAGCAATAGGAAGAAGAAGATAGAGGAATTCTCTAGGTCTTCTCGAGAGAAACTAGTCCAGTCGAAGAACAAAATGTTCTCCAAATTTACGTCCATTCTTCAGCACGCTGTAGAAGCGGTAAGTTTTTAACCGATGTTGATTTTATTCGTTGCCTGGCTTTTGTGTTACGTCTTTCTTTTGTTTTCCAGACACCATATATCACTACGCCAAACATAAGGCTAACGTAGCTAATTGTTAAGCTAACAAATTAGCTTCGGCTAACGTTAGCGCTTTGTGTTTTTGTTGTCAGTTTGCTCATTCTGGTTACCTATGAATGTGCCTGAGTATGTGCCATGACAAAGTACTAAGTAGTCTTTCTTGTAATTGCAGCATGTCATCTGTCTGCATGTAGCTTGGTAAACTGAGCTTGGTAGATGCCGAGTTAGCTTATAATACCACCGAGATGCTAAGCTAACATTGTAGCTAGCTTTCCCGTTTCAAACAGCAGGCTCTCGTCTTCAGGAGTGGTGTCAGAATAATTGGGTAACCGTGTTTGATATTGCGCAAACGCCTTAACGTTAATACCAAAGGGAACATGTGTGAGTTGTCCTCCTCAGCAGTATTTAAGAACTCAGTATTAGCATGCTATCACGCCAGGCAGACAACTAGCTAGAAACCAGTAATAACGTGTCTCAGCTCTGTTTTCCAGCTGTTTGAAACGACGCACAATACAGGCAACTCAAACTCAAACTCTCAAACTCTGACTTCAAATGTGGTTAGAGTATCAATCCACTTCTAAATAGCAGTTACTGAGTAAACGTCCAAAATAAACTTACAACTCTGGGACATACTGTTATATTTGTTTATGTATTTTAAGTCGATTTCAAATAGTAAAACTCTCATGTTACCTGACAACGAAATCTTTTACGCAATTATAAATGTTTTTGCAAACTGCTGGGCTTGAAATGCGATCACATCACAATCAAGGTGTCTTGTAGCTGCACATGAGAACCATTTAGCACGAGAATATATTAATGTCTCTGTTTGAAAGTGAGTGACATATGTAGAAATGTAATTATAATCATTAGTCTCTAGATTATCATAAGCTCATCTTTTCAACATTTCTTTTTCAGCTTGCCCCTTCGCTGCCATTACAGGAAGACTTTGTCTATCACTGGAAGGCCATTACACATTATTACATTGAGACTTCTGGTAAGGACTGTCTGAAATAATAAGTTAGAATCTATATCTTGACATCCACACAGATTCATGTAGTGATTTTTTTTGTGGGGGGAGCTGCACAAAGACTTCTTATGCGTAATATTGTTGTATTTCTAATCTTGTCACAAGTAGCTTTGTTTGGTTTTGCCTGATGTTCTTATGTTTGATGCTGTCATTTACTGCACCAATCTAATATCGGTGCGCATGTTAGAAGCTCCCCACTCTGTGAAAAGAAGATTAAATGGAAAAACTTTACTGTGCAGTCAAATGTAATATTGGCTGCCATCAAAATTAACTAATACTGTCCACAATTGATGATCAAACTTTCCTAATTATGCAGTGTGTCAGAAAGATGACTGACATATTTTTTAAATGTAACTACAAATGAGTTATGTTGTTACTAGCTGCGCTTCTGTATGTGAACAAAAAATATGAAAAACAAATGAAGCTGTTGCATGGACTGCTAAAGATTGGTAAGGCATTTTCCCCTCATGTTTTTAATGTCTCTCATATCTTTCTATGAATTTGCTTGTTAGATGACAAAGCGCCAGTTACAGACACCAACATCCCATCCCACCTGGAACAGATGCTGGACATCCTGACCCAGGAGGAAGCCGAAAGGGAGTCTGGAGAGACAGGCCCCTGCATGGAGTATCTCTTACACCATAAGATCCTGGAGACTCTCTACACCTTGGGCAAGGCAGATGTAAGGCACTCATGCTTTTGCAGACTACATACAGGAAAGTAAACATACCATAAGGTTTTAGCTGTACCTAATAAGCCCCTTTTACACACACGCTCCTTTAATCTGATCTAAATGTGTCAGCTTTTTCATATTAATGATCGCCATTTGTCTTTTTGTTTCTCAGCATGACACAAGTCTGAGTCCATGATGTCGTGTAAACAAATAGACACACAGAAGATTATGACTGTGTGTATGTCTCTCAAGTTACTCTGCTCACTAAAAGAGATTGTTGTGGAGAATGCTGTTAGCAATAACATGGGGTGGAGTGGGGGGGTTGGTATGAGAAAGCCGATGTAGTCTCCATCTCATTGTATTATGGCTGATTTACACTACCGCACTCAATCTTTGTGGAACCTACTACATGCACAAGTGGCTCATGTCATACTGATGGCGCATTATGTATTAGTTACTTTGTATCCCATGTTTTATATGCAGTTGCTGTCGATAGAAACAAATACAATTCTCTGGCTTTTTTTCCTCTTCTAGGTCTAGGTCAGGGTTCTCTTGTAGGGGTGGGTTTTTATAATCAATTTATCGATTAAAATCGATTGTGGCTTGGATAACGTAAAATCGATTCATTAAAATCCTGAATCGATTTTTTTATATAAATTTATTTTGCCCGAAATGCCAGAATCTCTAGTGAAATCTCACAAAATGTCAACAACCACCAAACAGCTAAATGAGAGCAGGAACACGGATTCTGCACAAAGACTTAAACACACAGCGCGACCCGCGGATCAGAATCAGTTAGATGTCGCCCTTCTCACAGTCGGGGCTGAAAGCCGACAGCTCGCTGATTCTGATCTGTCGGCGGGTCTGCGCTTTGTGTTCACGCCCTTTATGCGCTGATTCTAAAGCTGTTAGTTTTATCTCTCTCCAAACAATATTGACCGAACCAGCAGCAAAAGAAGATCCAAACTACGCTTCACATAAACATCGTCATGAATTCCCTCTTACTATTTTGCTTCAACCACGATGCACAGCTCTCTCTCTCTCTCTCTCCCCCCCTCTCTCTCTCTCGCTCTCTGTACTTCAAGAACAGTTTCCCGTCTAAAAATCTGTTTTCTTCATTATTCGCTTGATTGATTACGCACAAGTCTATCGTTGTTTACAGCGCTGTCGGCCGACGTTTTTTTTTTGTCGTTTTAGATACTTCCGAAAAGAAAACCTAATTTCTGCCGTTCAATACTGAACAAATTTAAACTTTTTAAAATTATGCAAAATGCAAAACGCTTAGCCCTGTCTCTAATAAAACCGCTGTAACTTCAGAGGTAATGTTCATGTGTTGATTAATGGTTTTCTTTTGTTTCTGATGTACTGCAGAATATTTGTATAAAATCCCAGGCCAGGAAAATCGCCTTCATGTTTTTCTGTGTTTTATCCTCAGCTACTTTGACACAAAGGCCTCTGCTGTGATGCTCACACCTTTGATAAAGTCTTGCGTGTGTCAGCTTCCTTTTTATAGATACAAAAATATGTAAATGTACTGATCTGAATTATAATATTTCTGACTGTCAAAATTTACCAGATTCAAATCGAATTCAATCCAATCGAATCGATTCGGGACCTTGTGAATCGGAATTGAATTGATTCTAGAAATCAGTGACGATACGATTTTGTTATAATGAGTTGATGATTGTAATTCTCTCACTGATAAATTAAAAAACTTCAGCGAGAAAGTAGCAGGAAATGTACAGGTGGAATTGAAAGTACCGAACAGGCCAGTTAAGCACAGCATTTGGCTACATTTCTAGTGAGGTGGACGTCAGGTTATGTTGAAGGGTTTCAAAGGTGTTTGCTGTTATGAAATAGCTGTGGTAAAGATATGCTGCTAAAGTATAAATATCCAGTTATTTTGGTTGTTCAATAGTCTGTTTGATTATTGTTCCTAAATATATGATGAGCAGTTTTTTCCTCTTCACTTAAAAAAAATCTAAGCTTAAGGATTTTTTTCACTTTCCAGCTCTAGTGATTAGTCCATAAACATTGAAGAGTGCAAAAGACAGTTTGCAAGGCTTTAGTTGCTGGAGGTGAACATAAAACTCCTGAAAATTGCAGAGCAAGTTTCATATGTCCTTCATTCAGACTGACATGTTGTTGTTGTAAAATACAAATTTACAGTAAATCCTTACTGCCGTGAAGACAGTGTCAGTGACTGGTCAGATTAACAAGAAACAACTGTCACAATATAGACGCCCATTTAAGTAACTTGACTGTCAAAACTAGTGTGCAGCACATAAATAGGCCTGTTCTGTCAGTGTTGTGTCAACGTGTGAATGAAGCTGTGCGAAACAGTCAAGGTTAAAGCTTTCTGTGTCTGGATGTCATTATGCTGTCACTGTCACAGACTGATGGAGCCAGAATTGGTATGTTTTCTATGTGTGTAAATAGCAGTATTGTTGAAGAGCAAGGTTGTGATTTAAATTGTGAGCACTGGGTCTATGGAGGTTGGTGTAGGCTGACACTTTCTGTCACGAGTAGTAACAATAATTACAAAAACTGTCACTGCCATTATAAAGTTCAATATATGGTGTTTTCCCACCAGTGTCCTCCTGGAATGAAGCAGCAGGTGCTCACCTTCTACACAAAGCTGCTGGCACATATTCGACAGCCCCTCCTGCCACACATCAACGTCCACAGACCTGTACAGGTGAGAAGTGCTGCAGTCTGGATTTCCTAAAAATATTCTGCTAACTGGCACATTATGTAACTTGCTTGGATCTTGTTTTGTGACTGTGACATGACTTTGTCAGAAACTGATCCGTCTGTGCGGTGAGGTGCTTGCTGCTCCTACAGAAAATGAAGAGATCCAGTTCCTTTGTATAGTCTGTGCCAAACTGAAGCAGGACCCTTATCTCGTCAACTTCTTCTTAGAGGTAGGCTGCTAGGGCACCAGAGATCTGCACAATTTGGAAATATTTCACAAGCAAATATTATTATTTTTTAAGCACATCATTCAGAGAGTATGTCTTATTCCTGACGTTGTCTGTTAGAATAAGTCAAAGAGACCTGAGATAAAGAGTCCTGTGGCAACAGAAGGGGGGAAGGGAAACGCCTTGTCTCCAGACACTGGTCAGTCTCTGGCAGAGAAACAAGCTGACCACCAAGATGAACCACAGGCTGCAGCTGCTGTCTCCACATCCAGTCCAACAAGTAACAATAACAGCAACAACTACAATCTGGTCACCTCCCTGCTCAACCTCACAAAGAGTCCTGTAAGTGTTCCCTGTATGAAGATGATTTATTTATGCATGTAAAGTCTTTCTCTTTAGAAGCTCTCAGTTTGAAATCATGAGCTGTGTCATATATTTTTCCTGTCCACAGGATGGCAGGATTGTGGTGAAGGCTTGTGAGGGCCTGATGCTGCTGGTCAGTTTACCAGAGCCTGCTGCTGCCAAGTGTTTGACTGAAAACACCGAGCTCTGTGAGCTTCTCACCGACAGGCTGGTCTCCTTTTATAAAGCCCTGCCGCAGTCCATGGACCCCTTGGACATTGAGACTGTAGAGTCGGTCAACTGGGGGTAAATTTCTCAGTAAAACTTCATACTAAATAAAGTGACTCATAAATACTTATCTCCAGATCTGATTATTCCTGAAATAGTGTGCTCTGCTGAATGCTATTTTTAGTGGTTTTATTATTTGATTTATTTGAATCAGTCCTTTAATACCTGTATTTTTGTCTTCTCCCTCCTTTAGTCTAGATGTATATAACCTGAAGGAGGATGCTGCTGTCTTCACAGGGAAGAGGGCTCTCATCTCCTTCTTGTCCTGGCTTGATTACTGTGATCAGCTCATCAAGGAAGCACAGAAGGTTCTTACCCAGTGCTGACTCACTGTATTTTGATGACTCATATCATGAACAGACAGAATAAAAGACAGTCTTTCCAAGGAAGTTTTCTTTCTTTTTTTTAAATAAATTAAATACACAAAAGGCTGAACAACATTTTTTGTCTTGTCTTCACTGTCTTGCAGTCAGCAGCTGCAGTGATGGCAAAAGCAGTGAGAGAAAGATTCTTTGTTTCTGTGATGGAACCACAGCTTATGCAGACGTGAGGCCCTCTTTGAAACATCAATCATCATGTTTGTGGTCCTGTCAGTGTGCTACAGGCGTTGTCATGACTGCTGCTGTGGGTTTGTGCATTCATGTAGGTCTGAGGTTGGCATCCTGACCTCGACAGCTCTGCTGAACAGAATCATAAGGCAGGTGACATCGGAGGCTCTGCTGCAGGAGATGGTTTACTTCCTGCTGGGAGAGGAGAGAGAACCCGAGACTTCAGCTACAATCGCTCAGAATCCACTTAGACACAGACTCATCGAGCACTGTGATCACCTGTCAGATGAGGTTATTATACTGCTAATGCATGCATCTTTACCACTATTTATTTCTGCAAACCCAACTAATTCAGGCCTTAATATTACAGGTTTTTTTACTGAATTGTAGCTAATATCTTTAAAAAGCATAAATGGCCATCTGCCTTTCAAGGACTCTTGAGTTTCAGCGAAACATATGATTAACCCAAAGCTCATGAATTTTAATTAGTATTTGTAAGAGCCATTGTAGTCTTTTTTTCATCAAACAAAAGGCAGCTGAATCATCTGTTTGATTCTTCAGCAGTCGCTGCCTACTTTTCTGTTAGTGAGAAAACACTTAACTAGCTTAACTGCTTTTGTACTCTTTGCACTTATTGAATGAGAAGAGCTTTACTCCTTTCTTTGTCCCACCTCAGATCAGCATCATGACCCTGCGGCTATTTGAGCAGTTAATCCAGAAGCCCAACCAGCACATCCTCCACAACTTGGTGCTGCGCAGCCTGGAGGAGAGGAATTACCTGGAGAATAAACCACAGGAAGAGCGGGAGCCGCTGGAAAATGGCCAGCCTCATGATGCTGTGTAAGGACCCCCCTATGACCTTCAACCTCCCCTGAGCTGCTGGATTTACATTCTTGAAGATCCTACGCACAAACGCAAAAATTTCGAAATAAAACCAATGCATGAAGTAGCTGTGTTTTTGAGATATCTTATTACTTCTCATGCATAATTAGTGTGTGTTTTAATTGGTCAAATTCCTCTGAGCCTTGATTATGTAGGCTCACAAAAATGCAACTCAGCTAATTATTTGTATAAATCAAGGTTGTGCGAGACTGAAACATAATGAGAAATAATTTGCATGTTTCTTGTTGTGCACAGTAATGAAAATCTCAATTAAGACGAACTCTCATGAGAGCTTCTTTCACTTGGTAATTGATTGTTTTTCATTCAGTAGCATTCAGTTGCTTGATGCATTAGTGTTATAATATGTTTTCTCAAATAATCAATTTGAAGCCTTGAAGGACTTCAGTCTCACTGACAAATTATACAAAGCTCCAAGCTGCCACAGACACACAAAGGGCCATAAAATACTGTGATGCAGATGTGGGTTTTCTCAAATGTGCAGGGATCTGAGGCAAATCACTTTATGAATAAATGTTTTCTCTACAGCGATCTTGAGGAGGATCCACTGTTTGGTGATGACCTTTCGCCAGAGAGGAAGCTGTCTGGGTCTGACTGGCTCAGCACTTCTCCACCACAAAGTCCTGACCATTCAAAGTCTGAGGGGAAAACAGAAGTCCACAAGATCGTGAACAGGTGCGCAGTCTGCTCATGGTGATGCACCGTGCATCGCTCAGCTCAGTTCTCACTGTTAAACTCTGTCACCTGCAGTTTCCTGTGTCTGGTCCCCGATGAGGCCAAGTCATCATATCACGTTGAAGGCACAGGATACGACACCTACCTCAGAGATGCACACAGACAGGTGAGGGTGCTGTAGGTTACTGTAAAGCTTGTGACACACTGGACAACAAATAGAGAAAAATCTGTCACAGTGCTCTCTGGGACTGTTTTGATCCCCTGACAGTGCTGCAGCAGCTCGTTCTGTATTGCTGCTCATTATTTTTCTTCATTGTTATTCTCAGTTCAGGGACTTCTGTGGCATCTGCCAGCGGTGGGATTGGAGGGGAAATCCAAAGCCTTTTGAGAAGTGTAACTTGGACATCCCGTTCTTTGAGGGCCACTTCCTTAAGGTTCTCTTCGACAGGATGGGTCGCATCCTAGATCAAGTGAGTGCAATCTGTACTGCAGTATTTTCATAATTCAGATCAAGTGCTTGCTGTAGTGTTGATATATGCATTAATTCCTTCTTACTCCTCCGTTCCAGTAAAGCAAGAGAAGGTTCAACTTTAGTTCTAATTAAATAAGTAGTGTAAATACAGCTGTCGAGTGAGATTCACACAAATGAAAATGAAACTAGTAGATTATTCAAACTGATTTAATGTTCCCACACTTCCAACAGTTATTAGATTTGCTGCAGTCAGAAAAAATGAAACACTGCTGCTTGCAGTTTACTGTGAGTGATGCCTCTCATGTTGGGCTTACAGAGATTACATAGATTTTCTATTTGTTTGCTTAATAATGACCACTGAACTTTATGGTCATTGTGAAGATGACTAATAAAGATTCAAAGGAAATATTCACTTTTTGGAACATGGTTTGTTTCAAATCAACACGGTCCTTCTGCTCACCAGTGTCCAATTTACATTAAACTTTTAATAATATGAAATTGTAGCTTCACTGTAAATACTTTTCATGATATGTATTTTTGTTTATTTTCAAAAATGGTCTGTCGACCCACTTTGAGAAAAAGTATTAAAGATAAAATCATGACAATTTCCTTGCCCTTTCTTACCATCAGAATTAATCAGAATCTGTAATCTGGCACAGATACATTAAAAAGATGTCAGATAATTGACTAGTAAAAAAATCTTATATTTGAGTACACACCGATAAAAAACTTCACAGTACAAAAGACAACTAGTGAAAAATTCTCTGTGATATATAGTTGAATTTCACACTGTAAAATAAAGCGTGCACTTTACTTTCAACAGCAAATTCTGAGTTATAAAAATGAATAAAACGTGATTTTCATGCTGGGTTGAGCAAATATAACAAGTTATACCACAGAAACAACAATAAAATAAATTAGCTTCACATATCAAATACTTTTCAAGATTTAAAGGTTTATAGCACGTCGTATATATGTTCGGACCTAAAACTGTGACGTTGTTGCGAATCGGAGATGCTCAAGCAGAACATGAATGACCCAAGTAGAGTTTGGATCGTATTTAGGAAATCAAAACTAAAAGTTGTCAGTCAGTCGGTTACGTAAATAAACTCTCACTTTGTGTTGTTTTCATGTTGTTACTTATTGTGAAGCAAAACTCTTGATCAGATCATTTTTATTTATTTAAATCTTCTTGCCTCTCTGTCCTCCAGCCCTATGATGTCAACCTGCAGGTGACTGCTGTGCTGTCCAAACTGTCTTTGTTGCCACACCCTCACTTGAATGAATACCTGCTGGACCCCTATATCAACCTGGCCCCTGGATGCAGGTCTCTGTTCTCTGTCATCGTCAGGGTAAGGTGCCCATCTGGATTGTGCTACAGCTGCAACTTGCAATCTTGTTGCCTTTTAAAATAGTTGACCAGGATGTGACCGCTCGGAGTCATTTGTTGTCTTCAAAGGAATTTTGGTGCACAAGACGGCGATTAGATGGACTCGGTCTGCTGTCACTTTGGGAATTAATGGGATTGAGTCGGGAATTACATGCAATCTGTTTGTGAAAATACGACGATTAACTGCGATTAATCGGTGAAAATATTTCTCAAATATTGACATAGTTGCTGCAAAATCACAAACATGTTTGGCAAAATTGCTTTTATAAACATAACCAGTTGGAAACCAGTTCAGTCGAGTCCCCTATTGCAAGGAGACATGTCTCAGAAGAGAAGATTGTTGGCAACATGTTGTCAGTCTGTCTGGGAGTGACTGGACTCAGCTCGAGTCAGATTGTTTGGAGACAGTTTGCCTCCCAGTAGTTGCCCTGTACAAAAAAAAGTGGTCACTGCAGCTGCTTGGAGTTGGACCCCAAATGCAAAAAGATTTCAGTGCAACCCCTGGGCAACTAGCAATGTTCCTGGTTGCAAGGAGGTAGCTGTCCTCTTTTCATTGTAGTGTGACTGATCCATTAGAGTGTAATTATCTTATCCATCATTGACAGGAGACACTTCGTTGCCCAGAGCTCAAAGCCCAACTTTAATTTGTGTGCTGGGAGATTTATTGCTTTTCTTGATTGATTAGTGCTGCTGCGTGCCATTTTGAATCTGGCTTCATGGTAATCTTGCTCACCCTGCTTCTTACTGGCTACAACACCAACTCGTTTTATTGTGGAAATCAGTTCAAATCCATGAAATGTGAAGTGGAACACGATGTAAAAGTAGTTTTAGATAGTAGTAGATGTGATTTACTGCTGTTGCTCAAATTAGCTGCTGTGTTTTTGTAATAGCTCTGCATTCGTGTGTGTGTGTGTGTGTGTGTGTGCGTGTGTGTGTGTGTGTGTTAGGTGGTTGGAGATCTCATGTTGAGGATTCACCGTATCCCAGACTTCACACCCAAACTTTTGCTTGTGAGGAAGAGATTATTAGGCATGGAGCCAGAGGGCATCACGTATGTACTTCCTCATGATTCTGGTTCATATGTTCTGAGGTGACTTTCAGGGGATATTCTCACCTTTCTGTTTGCCCTCCCTTTAGTATCGACCACATGACCTTGCTGGAGGGGGTGATTGTGCTGGAGGAGTTCTGCAAAGAGTTGGCAGCCATCGCCTTCGTCAAATACCACGCAGCTGCCTCGTCCTCGCCGTAATCGTCCTGCTGTTCGTCCATCTGCCTCGAGCGGGCAGACAGGTCAGGATGGAACTGGGCTATTGGAGGTGCCGTAGTACCGGTGGCACAGGGTCGGCAAAATATTACCACTAACTGTTCATCTCTGTCAGACTGTTAAAGCCCACACCGACGGGTGTCATCACTCCCCTTCCTCTGACCTCTTGGGCTTCACTATAAAATTGTCTCAGTCTTGTTTTTGAGCACAGACAGACACTGTCCAGCCAGCAGAGGAATAAGAGGAGGAGGAGAGAGGTTGGGGTGCAGAGAAATGTTCACTGGACTCTTTTGAGCCGCTGCAATTTTTCTCACAGCCCCATCCTTCCATCTTTGTTTTTCACCAGCCAAAAGATGACAGCTCTGTAATTTACTACATCAGGACGAAAGATGTTTGTGTATTTATTTTCTGTCCCATTACCACCCATCTGTAAATGTCATTGCCTTAGTGTGGACTCACACCTTTCAGTTAAAGAAAACTGTTTCCTTTTGAAACATTTTTTTTAATCTTTACCCCTCACATCGTTGTCTGTTTGAAGACAAGCAGAATCATCATGTGCGTATATGTACCTGTAGTTACATCTGAAGAGCTGTAGTGTTTGAAGATGCTGCGCTCGTGTTTTAAATGCCAAGTCATCGTATTTATTTGTCTGCTTTCAGGTTGCCTTTTTTTAAACTAATGTAAACAGTCTGTGTAATGACTGACTGAGAGGATCCTCTTTAGTGTTCATTTTCTTTCCTGTTTGTAAGTGCTTCGCTCTGAAAGCTCATCTGTAATCACCGTCATCCAAAGATATCACCATCCGTCGCTTTTTGTTGAATGAAAATGGTGAATTTGCAAATTCTGCCAATTTGCACATGGACCTTCATTGCACTTGTTACATTATAAGTTCATTGGTTTGTCGAGACGTCTTTGTGCAGACTGCGTATCCAGTGTTGGAATTTTCATACACCAGTGTTTGATATATTTTAAGACATGCTTGTTTTATTTGTGTTTGCACGCTTTCTCTATAATTATCGATTAATTTATTTGATCCATTCAAGGGAAAACGTGGCGAAACCAACCCTGTTGATTTTATTTATCAGTCTTAAATACGACTTGGGGCATGCAACACGATGTTTTTCTTCCTTTTGTTGGCTTATTACATTTAAAACTTTATTTTGGGTTGTTTGCATCTACAAGTTCAACCACATTTGGATTTCAACTTTTCCTTTTTTTTTGTCCAATGATTCCCAAGAACCACGGTAAATTAGATTGGAAGAAACCCTTTAAAAGGAGTCCAGTTTTCAGTTAGGAAACTGTTGGAGTAGTTGTAGGAGCTCTGAGCTCCTTCAAAGGTTATCATGACTTCCTACAATGTGTTGCGTTTACTTGCAGTGTTACTTTTGTATCCAAATCTTGAATGGCAAGGAAATGTACTCGGTGCTGTGTATTGTTGGGGCGGATTATGTGCTCGTATGTTGTGCGGATCTCTCGGGACGTCAAATTAAGCGTCTCGGCTCACAGATCAATTATGAATTACAAAAAGGATTTGAATTAGTCTGTATCAATATGCTACTTAATGTAACTTTTGTTGCTTGTGTGTTCCCAGTGTGAATGTTTCCGTTCTATGGGATGGTCTTTGAGCACTGAGTTTGATTTATTTGCGTAACTTTGCTGTGGAGAATCATTCATTGAAGCCATGACTCGCTGGTCTTGATCCTTTGTTTTTGCACCCATTTCCTCCTGGCCCCACCTCGAAACCATCACTTAAGCTACATTATGCAATTGCTTGCAATGAATCAAATTTGCACATCGTCTTCATCAATGTTTTTAATATATATTTACACATCAAAAAGCTTTTTTTCTCTTTCTTTTAAATATTTTGTTGCGTGAACCAAAAAAAGAAAAGTCGAGGATGTCAGGAGAGTAACATTTCTATTTTAATTTTAAACTTTTGTTTTTGAACCTGTCAATTGTTCACACTTTTTTTTTTTAAATCAACTGTGTTTCCAACCTTTTCTGTATAGTTGTATATTGTAAGTGTACAATAGCAATAGATATACTACCTGGTGTAAATGCATGCTTCTACATTATTTTTTAAAGGCAGTCCAGCCATCTGTGACGATTTCTCTGCTGTCAGCACTTTGGTCTTTGGAAATAAGACGCCTTACTTCACGCTGTGGATTTCTGAGGGCTCCTGGAATCAGTGTGGAAGGGGGTTTCTGCTTCTTTGCAGTCTGTTGTAATCTTACTATGCTTCTCTTATGTTATGTGGGCTTGTTTTTGTTTGTGAAGATATACAGGACTCTGTGTAGTCAAAACTCTGATGCCAGTTAATTTCATGTCTTGTCATCTTAGACCAATCACTGTATCATGTTGATCACTGCTCATCTCTTAAATAGGAAGAGTGTTCTACTTCCGTCTCATTGGGGTTTCATTCTGTGATTGTGCGATGGCTAATTTAAACAGGAAAAGGCGCACGCTCGCGCCTCCCAATGCTTCAGAATACCAAGAAGCAATCACTGCAGTATTGTGTGCACTCAGAGGCATCGGTTCATTTATTCCTCATCAGCTGTCTTCATCACTGCTCTTACACACACAAAAGGTTTCATTCAGGACAATATGGTTTTGACATTCTCCGTCCCAATTAAAAACAAAACAAAGTTCCTCAGCAGATGTGCTCATTCTTTGAACAGTTCGTTGTGTTTCATCTTGTTTTATTACAAAAGTTCTGTACAATGAAACAAAAACACACAAAATAACCATTTTCTTTCAAACCACAAATTCTATTCAGTAATCCCCTTTCAAAGTAAGATTTCCAATGTGAGAACTGAATGCCCGCAACATGTAATTTTCCTATGCAAACAGTTCTGTAGGACGACATGAATAGAGCAGAGAAACCATCGGTGTGAAAATGACCTCGCTTGCCAGCGAATAGCTGAACAGAAGTGGGCATGGGAACTTTAGCCTCTGTCAAATTCTCTTTGGCTTCAAGCCTGCCATGCTCAGTCGTCCAACTAATTCTGCAGAAATGAGTGAAAAATCTCACTCTCGGGGCACAGCAATGGATTGTATGACAGGTCCAAAGTCATGTGAGGTGGTTGGAAATAAGTAAAGCTCCCTTTTTGCTGTGCATTGACTTTTTTTTTTTTTTTTTTTTTTAAATCAGCCATGGAAGAGGAGAGGCACTATGGTGCAGAAAGAAGGCTCTCAGTCTAATGACTCTCATTCTTAATGATTGTTGAGGTACATACTGAGATTGCAGTCAAACAGGGTCTTACACTTCTAGCTGAAGGGAGTATAACATAAAGCACCTGAAGTCACTTTGCCAAATTAAGAGCTCCTCATTCTTAGAAAAATAATTCTAGTCATCACTTGAGCAACAGTGCTGTGATTGTGTGCTGAAGAGCAATGCAACGTCTGTACAGTGCGATTACCTGCTCTTGTTAAAACCAGACTTTGGTGCCCGGTGCCTTGATGCGGCTTTATTAGCATCATTACAGTTAACAGATGCTAATCGGCACTCTGCTTTGACGAGTCAGTCTTTCAAATATGGTGGCATTACAAAAATAAGTGAACAATCTCCATCTAATGTCACTTAAATATTCCTTTACGTCTCTAGGCGTGAACACAAAATGTAAAAATAATTAAAAAAAATACAGATTTGTGACAAAGGAAATTTGTTTCCACTGGATTGTCATAGTTTAAATAACTTCTGCACTAGAAGTGCCAGGTTCGGCTTCATTTGGAAACCTCACATGTGAAACAGATGAAATACCAAATGGAAAATTTCCCAGCCCCACCCGCCCTCAAAAAAAGGATGTGGAGAGTAAATGAAAATGATGATGTACTTTGTGACTCAGCTACCCAGAGTCTGAAGGACAGTCCTGCAAATATCACAAAAGGAACAAAACGTCCAAAAACCATCCAGCTTTCTTTCTCCATCTTGTAGTGAAAACTCCCAACAGCGTGACAGTATATACCAGCAAATGATGGTACATTAAATTAACTTACACTGACATGTAAATAATTCTTTTTCTTTATCCAAATCAATTTCATGTACATACAAAAACCACTACGTTAAAAAAAACAAAAAACAAAACAACTACATGCCGCTGCACAAAATTAACCAGGATAAAAATACAAATCATCAATTAAAAAAAAAAAAAAGAAATATGTACATTTCCAAATCGATTTTATTTTTTAAGTCGATAAGCATCTCCCCGCCCATTTACAAACCTCAGATATGTGTGCACACACTGACACATGCTTGTGCACAAACTGCTCACACTGGAACATTCAGACAAACAAATGTCTCTTTGGCTGGTGTGAAGCTGTGGCACTTTGCTGTGTGTGTGTGTGTGTGTGTGTGTGCGCACACACACGTAATTACATAATGTCAAAATAAAGAAAAAACCACACACACACACGCAAAAATAACACCATCAAACGGCATAGAAAATAGGTTCCGATGATGGATTTAGCGCTATATCTCCTATGCATTATATATATATATATATTATATATATTCCAAAACATACTGTGTAAGGGCCTGCCACACATAGGCCCTTGATTGTGTGTGTGTGTGTGTGTGTGTGTGTGTGTGTGTGTGTGTGTGTATATATTTATATATATATATATATGTATGTATTATAAAGTCACATTCAGAAGTGTGATGTGAACCCACAAAGGAAGGCATCAATAAATAGAGATGTCAGTCAGTGTGTGTGTCTGTGTGTGTGTGTGTCCCTGGGTCTGCCGTGTTAAACAGCTCCAGCCGTCTGTCAGTCACTCTTTGAGTTCTGTGCTGTTCACCACCTGGAGCTCCGTCAGGTTACTGCTGCTGCCGCTCGACTGCTGGCCAATCACCATCTGCAAGGCAACAGAGCGATGTCAGGAGACACTACATCAGACAGCCAGTCGCACATCATCACATCACACAGCGCGCAGCGCAGATGGAGATCCCGCTAAAGTGCATGCCATTTATCACAGAGTGATGCTGCAACAGATGCTGATGTTTTCTCTCGTTATGTGTGTAGGCTGCGATCTTATCTATTAGCAGACGTTAGATCCAATTAAAGGACTATTTCACCTATTCCAGTTCAGTGGGGGGGATTTTCCCATCTGCATATAGTATAAAATACTGATTAATTTGATATAAAATGACATCAATAAACTCTTAAATATTCAAGTTCTGGTTTCCATGCACTGACAAGGTGGTTTTGAGTCTATAGCATGTGTAGAAAACAAGTAAGACACTATGCCAGCTTTCATTCAAAAAACAAGGGCCACAGGGCTCAATCGAGCCTGTGGCCTCCTGAGTGCCAGTGCTCTGTTAGGATGCATTAGTGCGGTCACATGGCATGCTGGTTGCGTAGGGAATTTGAGAGTTTCACTTGTAAAATGCAGATCTTGCCGTACTGGGTGTAGCTGCACTGCTGAGACAGGGATCTGCACCGTGCCTGGAGGTGCTGTGAGGAACACCTGAGGGACACCACCTATGTGAAGAAAGAAAGAAAAAAAAAGGAAAAGACACATTGATTACAATTAATTGATTACACTTTTTTAATTACAATGCAATCCACATGAGCCACTCAGGAAGCTGTGTGTGCTCGGAGCCTCACCTGTGTCTTGGGCTTGTGCGTGGGACACCTGCATTGCCGAGGTCCCCTGGGAGAAGGCGTTGAGCACAGCCAGCCCGCCGTCTGCCAGCGTGGGCGTGGAGGCGTACATCACTGTGTGTGGGCTGGGGTACATCATGTGACCTGCCACAGACGTTGGCACTGATGAAGTGACAATGGTTGCTGGGAGACTTACTGTGGCTGCAAGAAGAGCCAGAAAGGGAGGGAAGCGTCATTCAATGGGTTAAGTGGTGTTTACGCACACTGGCCAGCAGATGGCACTTCATATCTATCCAAATTCAACTGCTAACTCCTACTCATGCAATGTAGAGTGGCAATATTACTCCGTCCTCTGGGAATCAACTCATCCAAACAAGAGGAGAGCAAAAACAAACAGTGCACACAGTAAGAACACAACATATTATGACCTTAAAGGATTTTCTTACTAAAAATTAACAATCAAAAACTCACAAAGGGATCCCATTTCCACTCGCCATCATGATGGGAATAATTATGTACACTGTAGTTTTAATGTTGTGGGACCAGTGTGCAGTTTTTGTTAAACTTTGGTTCACTAAGAAAATCTACAAACCCTGTTTGGAACACGTAAATCTGCCTGAAAGACACGTGTGTGTCTGTGTGGTTGGCCTACCGGTGGAGTTTGTAGAGGTGTGGGAGATCTCAGGGCTGCTGTCACTGTTGGAGGTGGGCTGGGTGTTAGGATGGACCTGGATAGCTTGGAGCTGCTGGGGTACCCCTGGGCCTGGAGAGACACAGCGGGCAAAAAGCCACTACGGTAAGTCATCAAACACCTCGCCCAGGCCCAGAAGGGCTGCAGTAGTGTGTTAGGGATGAGGGGTGCAGCAGTGGGGACAGCGAATGGTAGACGAGGTAGAGGTCATGCAAGCAGCATCTGCAAGCATTAGGTGCATGATTATAGAGCAGAAAAGGGAGCGTTAGCAGTGCTAGCAGCAGAAGGTTTATGAAGACATGATTAGCACAGGACACGCACAGTCGTGGCAGCATGCAGAGCATGTCACCTGTGAGGGAGACAGCAGCAGGGAAGCGGAAGACAGCCTGCTGTCCCTGCTGTGGCTGTGGGGTGACGGCCAGGGCCTGACCATGCTGCCCCTGGAGGGCCAAGGAGTGCTGTTGCAACTGACTCAGAGGAATGGTGGGGGTACCAGGAGGGAGAGGAGTGCCTGCTGCAGGGGTGCACACACAAATGCGCGCGCGCACACACACACACACACACGCACACACACAGACACACACACACACACACTAAGGTTAAGTCTAAATATGAAAGGATAATGCAGTTTGAGAAAGAGCTAATACGTTCATTTCGCATAGAGTTCATTGTCACTGTTAGTTGTTTACAACCTTCAGTTGCTCAACATTTTGGCAGCACTTTAGGCTGGAAACACACTTTCTCTTTTTTTAACATTTACCAGGGCTTTAATCAATATGTTTTTTTAACGTTTAGAACAGCGGTCCGCAACCCCCGGGCCTCGGACCAGTACCGGTCCGTGAGTCGTTTGGTACCGGGCCGCGAGAGTTGAGGCTCAGGTGTGAAATGTATAGTTTTCAGGGTTTTCAGCGTTATTTTGTTATCGTTTTTATCGTTAACCCGATTTTCCTGGCTCTTTTCACATGTGTTATGAATAAATCTTCTTTTTTTCGGTACCTGTACTAGTTTTATTTTGTTGTATTTATCCGCAACATCCTAAAGGCTGGTCCGTGAAAATATTGTCGGGCATAAACCGGTCCGTGGCGCAAAAAAGGTTGGGGACCGCTGGTTTAGAACACCGGCCTGATAACGTGACGGCAACCAAACAAACAGAATGAATGATTTTCTGTGAGTGAGTTTCTCATTCGCAAAGCGTGTTTTGTGAGTCTTTTAAACTGGATTTTTTAAATGTAGTCATTTTCTTGGACAATGCTTGATGCTCTCATGTTGGCGTAATAGCCTGACACCGATGGCATGGTGTGAATTGTGCCACCTGCGTGCACATAAGTGCACAAAACTATCAACTTCTACACATTCCTACAAGGTCAAAATTCCTTTTATAAAAGGTCACTGACTGAAAATAACGCAGAAGTTGAAATTTCATAGATAGCCACGTGAGTAAACGACAAATCAGGGGTCACCTAGTTGTGTGGCGTTTACTTTCAGCACTCAAAGGTGTGTGTTCAAAAAGCTGTAAAACCTGAATCTGCAGGCGTGTGATAGGTCATGTGACGTAAACACCAACTAGGTGAAGCTGTCCTTTTGTAAATCCCAAAATCATCCACCTGCTGCACAACTTGTTCTCATCTTCCTCCATCCGAGTGAACTAATGGCAGCCATTTCATTTCTAGAACGCGACTCTGGAGCTACACCCTCACGTTCGGTCATATGCTCCACAGACAGTTGCTGGAGTAGGGTGGGGGCAGGCCCCTTCAAGCTGTCAGCTGAGGAGGCTTTAGTGTGGGAGGGTGTGTTGTTCCACCTGGCGCTGCTGCTATGTGCCAGACAGGTGGTGAGGAGGAGAGAGGGCGCGAGTGAGCGAGCGAGAGAGAAAGCAACAGAGGGTGCGGTGTGGGGGGGAGAGAGCGAGAGAGAGAGCGAGAAAGAGAGAGAGCGTAAAGGTTGCAGAGAAAGATGGTGAAAGAAGAAAAAAACATTTCTTTAAAAAAGGCAGGAGGACAGAGGCACTGCCTGGCTGTCCTTCACACGTCAGTCAAGATAACAAATAGTCCCCATTAGGCCATCGCGTGTCTGCGCCGTCAGACGCTGTGGCGGAGCACAGACAGCAAAATCTCGCGAGTGACATTACTGTCAGTGCTAAGATAATACAACTCTGACGAGCGCTGGGCATGTTTGGCTTCACAGCTGTAGCGACACTACTGTGACAGAAGACAACATGGCAAAGACTGCCCCCACTGTCTAAATCATTTAGACACTCTGGAGGGGACCTCCGATCGGAGCCTGCAGCCCTAAAGTCCTCACCGACTTCCTTTGGGTTTCAAAGCGTCTGCCCTAAATGAAGGGTCACGTCTCGGTCGAGACCACTCTGTCTCCACAAAGTCCGCCTCACATCCTCATATATAATGTCAGCGCAAGCCACCGATCCTTCATTGAATATTCATGACTAATTATGGCCCTTGTTCATCAGCCCTCGCTGCCAGGTCTATTGTGTCCCTCTCACCTAATTATTCCTGTCCCCAAGTGACAATCAAAGGCAGGGCCACTCACCAACAGACGTGGCTCCCCTGAATACTGGGGGCTTTGTAAAAACCCGAGTGTTGGCTATGAAGAGCTGTTGTGTGATGTAAAAAGCCCAGAGAGAGAGAGAAGGGGGGGCACGAGCACTCTGAGATGACGGCTGAGGTCACGCCGCAGTGCCATTTTCATTCTAATCAGCTAATAAGCTAGACAGCACGATGACATTAACAAAACATGAAGGCCAGCAGGAGTGTCTCTTCCAAAGGATGAGGTCAAAACAAACAAATCATTAGGAGTATAAAAACTGAGCTGTGGATGATGAGGACGAGAAGCCCGGGTGGGTGTTTGCTCTCCAACGTACCGGGCATGAACGTGAAGCCGCCGGGCAGCTGCATGACCCCCGTGGAGGCGCTGGCAGTCTTGAGGACGGTCCCGTTGGCACTGATGTTGCTGTTGGCCGAGACGGGGGCCAGGTAGTTGGTGATGGGAAACGAAGATCCGCTGCTCACCTGCATGGTGGTGGAGGTGGTGGGTACTGTGGACTGGGCGCTGCTGGCCGAGCCTGGCAGGGTCGCTACTGTGAACGTCGGCTTCAGGGTGTCCTGTGGGAAGAAACCAAAGGGTTTAGTTCGGCGTTCCCCGGCTCGTGTCGAAATTCTGAAAACCTGTTCCAAACTGGAAATTTAGGACTCAATAAAGCCTCGAATTAAAAAGGAGTAAAGTGAACTTCAGCTTAAATGAGTAACTATTCAAGGTGGCGTTTTTGAGGCTAGCATTTCCAGCTCCAGAAACGCCAACAACTGCACACCTAAAACAACACAATTAATGGGGCTTTTCCTCCACGGGCAGCTGAACACGGGGACGGTTGAAGGGAGAAGCCTTTAATTCTCGGAGCATTTCAGGGACCAATGGATGGCTGACATAAACCAAAGCAGGTTTTAACAATCACAGGGCAAATGGCATAAACAAGCTAAAGAAACAGCCCGGGACCCTTCTAATTGCATCCATATGTAAAACAGTAAGCAGGACAGGGAAGCATTTCTCTGCACGACGACACCGAGCCTTGCAAAGAGCAGCGAGATGGATTCTCAAGTCAGCTCCGAATGGAGGGATTTTATTATGGATGGCAACTTCAGACTAATTGGAAAAACATTTGAAACCCCATTAAAATGCAACTCCATAACCCCCGAGAGAGGAAAAAAAACAAAAACCTATTAAAATCATAACAGTGAGAGCGAGGAACATGACTGTGCATCCTCTTTTGTGCAACACCTGACTACTCGGCATCAGCCATTTATCATCTGCAGCCGCTTCTCCTGCAATTAACATCCAGCCCTACCCGATCTGCCTCCGCTTTTTAATTTTGTTGAGTTTCTATGACAACTAACTGACCGCGTAACACGACGGCTTTGCAAAAATAAAAGAATACCTTTTTGAAAAAGGCACAGAAATAAGGCAGATGAGGCGAACTTGAGATGAAAGGAGGTGAGATGTAGCATCGCACCAAAGAGCTAATGCGAACATCCATTGAACCGCCGAGCAGGATGTGTTGGCGAGTGGGCTGCATGATAAGAGCAGAGTAGGCGTTAGGCCGAGACTATAAAGTACATCGAAACCCACCGTGCCCGTTTCTACACACTCGCACAAGCTCTTATTCACATGATACTAATGATCTCTAATAGCACAATGGGAGTAAGCCTACACATTAGAAGGCATTTAATAGTTGGCACGTCTATGTGGGTTCAGTGTTCTTTGAGGGCTTGAGTCCAGGTGATTGGATACAATCATAGGGGAGCTGCATCCACATCCAACAGGGATCCTCCGACTCTTAACATTTCCACAGAGGATTTAAAAATAAAAATAAAAAAGGATTTTTAAATTTCAAAAGCTAACCCTGATGTGGCCAACATATCAGCTCCCTTTAGTCTGAATAGAAGCAGTCATCATATATCACCCCGTCTGCTTTTTTCAGCTGCATACACAATGAAATATTACATGGATATAATACAATTGCCATTAACTTGCTGCACTATTTGTCAGCTGCCTATGAACTCTGGAACTTGCCCCCTTCCCCCCAATGTCATTTATACAGTGTCAGCAGTTTGAGGCCAGCCAACTTCCTGGTGATAAACGATTAAAATATTTGATGTTACAAGCTGGAAAAAATAATAATAATAATTCCACCTCATGTTCGAGCATATTTAGGTGGTCAGTTACGTGGCTGGATCCTTCAAAGATGCAGAGTGAGTGAATAATAAAAGGTATAATGTCTGGAAAACACATCTGCCTGCAACATCACACCGGCTTACTATGAGGAAGCAAGTGTACTGCATCTTATAGGGTTGAAATTCAAAAAAAAAAAGTAAGTGTGCACCTGCTATTGATAAGAGGAAAATCATATAGAAGTAGGCGAAGCCTTCTTCTCTCAGTCCTATTGGCTTTTATATGTAACTGATAACGTGGGTGAGAGGTGGAGAAACCAGCATGCTACTGATAAGCCCTTCCAACCACACACTAGCCATGCAAACACATAAATGGAGCTACTGTAAGGACAAGCTTGCTGTCTTACGCCACACTGCAGTCTAATCAAATAGTAATATTTACAACAGTCTTTTAGCATGGCTCCGACTAATCATTAAACAAAGGCTTTTTTTTAAAAAAGCCTATAAACTCCTCTAAGTGTCGCAGTTTTCCAGACTTCACTCTCTTTAACTGTGGGGTTACAGATAGACAAGTCTGAGAAAAGCTGCTCCGCTTACAAGAATCTACAAGTGCAAAACTTTGCACTGCTCTTAGTTAGCTGGTCCACTCAACTCCAGGCTCTGCTGAGGGGCTGTGACAGTTCAAGGTCCTTTACCTCTTTAGTTAAACAGCAGCTGGAAAGTCGGAGGGGGGAGGGCCTCGCAGCGCTGTTCTGCCCTTTCAACCAAAAAGGAAAACGAAATAAATTCACGCAACAACAGCCCGTCGCCCATTTGCTATACTATAACTGTCATTCATCAGCGAGTGATTGCTGACAAAGTGAGGCGCAGCTGTCACCGCACCTTCCTTCTCCCAGGAGGCTTTACAATGAAACTAAACTAAACTAGACAAAGGGGGGTAACCGGGTCTGCACTGGTGCACGGGCCACAGGTATCACTGATGGCACAGAGGGGAAAAAAGCAATGAGACCACAAGTAAAAATGAGATATAAAGTATTTCATGAAAGCCAACAGAGCTTGAAGTGTAACTGTGGGGTTTTAGCTACAGTAGCAGTAGAAAGTGTGTGTATAGTGGGGGGCCAGACTGAGCAGAGTTAGACCTGTGTGTGAGGTTTGGGACAGGGGCAGAGTACAAACAGCTGAGGGCACAGACAGCTGGCGGGAAACCTGAGCACCTCTGAGGGGGAATTAACCCTTTCCGGCCCACAGAGGCAGCAGGAGGCCACGTGTAAAGACGGCTGCCATCTGACACCAAGCAGCTCTCACCGTTCAGGTCGCAAAACACGACTCTGAAGCAGACAGATATGCCGCTCTGAAGAACGACTCAGTTTTTTTAAACATGCGTCCTCTCCTGCTTCCTGTCCCTCCTGAGATCCAATAGGGAACAGGGGTTTGGCATTCAGAGGGTCAAATAGAGCAATTAGCCTTTGTGCTAGTCAAACAGTCTAGCCGTACCCCCACTATCTCTGTGACCTACATAGCCAAGTTTCCTCTGACCTACTGGTTTGTTTGACCATCTCCGTGTGTCTCCTGTTCAACTGGCCCGTCTATAAACGGTGCTGGCTTTCATTTCACAGTCACGGCGGTGCATAGTAAACATAGGCCACGGTGGTGTAATGCATTCTTTCAGAACAGAAGCGAGAGCAGAGGATCATTCTTGTGATGTAGCCAACGCTTCAGCTCTGTCATTTCCTGCTTAAGCCTCGTTCATCTCCTCCTTGTCTCAGTACACGGTTACAAAATGATACAGCATATTAATAAGCATGAACTCCACCACCCCTTTTTACCATAACATACCAACAGGCTGAATAGCAGATAACACATAATATTGGCTCAGAATTAACTAGTCAGTAAGTTATTGTTATACTTTTCTATTGTATTGACTGCAGACGATATTAAGCGGCCGCCTTGGTTCAGATTACTGGGTGGATGGAAATCTCAGCAGGTACTTTTTCCTGCCCACTTACATCCTACCACATATACACAATTACCGAAATCTTAAATCATTACGATCGCTGTATACGAGTTGAGAAAACACTCACAGTCATGGCTGCAACATCTGCACGAGTTCAAAGGATAACGGTGAAAATAAAAAGGTACCAAGACCTTCAACTATTTGTTCTTATCCAGCCAAATTCTCACTGGTGGTCAATCCCGACTGTGACTTTCATAGGGAGAGAAGGCTACATCAATCTTCCAGGTATGATCTGTTAGTTTTGGAAGAAATACCACAAGGAAAAAAAAAACAATGTGCTTTTACAACTGTGACCTGCCCAAAACGGTGACTGATAACTAATTAATGTTTACATTTACAATGAATATTACTTAAAATGGTAAGTGTTTAAGTGTTTTAAGTCTCAGCCTAACTATGGGTGAATTTCAATAGAAAGGGCACTAATAGAGGTCTCAAACTGCATTAACAAGCACATCCATACTCTTCGCTCTATACTAAACTAGAGATGGACCGATCCGATATTACGTATCGGTATCGGTTCGATACTGACCTAAATTACTGGATCGGATATCGGAGAGAAATAAAAAATGTAATCCGATCCATTAAATATCAAAGCACCTCACAAAACTTGCAACACGGCGTAACTCGGCTCATAACGTAGCTCGTAGGAGCAGTGTGGTCACGTGATAGAGCGGCTGTGTGTATTTGTAGCCTGCTAGCAAACATTTCATCTCCGAGGAAGTTATCTCAGAGAGAGGTAAAGCAAGTGTGTAAGTTCATCTCTGAATGTTTGTAAAGCTTATGGAGCGACTGCCTCTCTCTCTCTCTCCTGCTGCTACTTCAATCGTGAAACTGCTTAATGATCAGCTGATCGGCTTTTCTGTCGCGAGTCCGTCTCTCTTCTTTGTTTTTGGCCCACTTTGCACCAGAAAGAGGAAACCAGCGGCTGAACAACAGCAGCACTATTAAGCTTGATAAGCTGTTGTTAGAATTTATTTAATATTACTTTCTACACCAGGATCTTTTTCTACGTAGCTGACGGCTGGTAACTGTGCAAGGGCGGATCTAGCAAAGTTTAGCCAGGGGGGCCGATAGGGCATTAACAGGGAAAAGGGGGCACAAAGACATACTTTTCTTTCTTATTCTCATTTAAAATATCTAGCTTTTAATAAATAATTATCTGAATCTTACACCCAAAGTTTTAATCTGATGTAAAATATATATAGAAGTCCATTACTGTATATAATAACTGTTAAGTCTAATATACCCTAGTAAGCTGTAGTACTTTTTCCTTTGGGAAAGTACCATCTGTGAATTCTGCAATTCTGTTGAAGAAAGATGTTGAATCTATTTAATTATTCTTGAAAAATAATTTATTTCTGTGAATTTTTTTCACCCTGCATCAAATTAAAGTTGATTACATTGATTAAGCATCATGAGGAGGAGGTTGTTTCCCTATTTTCTTTTGCTGGGAGTTTGCAACCCTATTAGTTAGGTTGCTTAATATTTCTGCTAAGTACTCTTTAAAATACCAGAATAGGGAGGATGGAGTAGGTTTAACTTTATTAGATTGATCAGTATTGCTGAACTATGAAATATTTTGGGTGCAGTGTGTTTTTTTTACATACAAGTATAACAGAATAGCTTCAGTGTTGTTGTTTATTTAAACCTGAGTATGAACTTATACAAAATGCAGCAAGATATAAAAAAAAACAGTTTTATTGATTAAAAAACACACTATATCGGATTCATATCGGTATCGGCAGATATCCAAATTTATGATATCGGTATCGGACACAAAAAAGTGGTATCGTGCCATCTCTATACTAAACTATCTTTCCCAACACACCCCACAAGGACTCTTTGACATGCAGACTGGAGGAGTCGGGGATCGAACCTTGGTGTATTTAGGAGGTGGCCAGCCGCAGCCTCAAACCACTAACATCCATCAGTAGCAGCAGCCACACCAACCTGGATGTAAACTGCTCATCTAAATAAAAGTCGACTACAGTCGACCCTTTTATTTGTGGTTTTCAAATCAGCCTCACTATGGCTCAGAACACTAAAAACTAAACTAAACCTAACCAAAGCACGACCTTGTAAAACATCCAGCTTAGTATAATGAGGTACCCCAACGCAGCACATGAAGGCAAAATTTATTGTTGTGCAGTCGAGGGCTGAGTCGTCTCCAGCAAGAAATGAATCTTTGGGAGTCAGACTGCGCGGCCCTCCTTAGTTTGCTATGCAATCTATTTTACAAGACAGGAACATCTTTTTCCCCAGCGATGGGGGGGATCTCAAGTATTACACATCCTGCCCTCCTCTATGCACGGTGAACATATGAGATAAAAAAAAAAAAAAAAAGAACAGATCACACAAAATATGAGAGAAAAAAAACATTAAGAATATGTTCTTGTAGCTCTTTCATTTCTCTTAAATTTTCTGCATCCTCAAGGTTTGCGTACATGAGGAAAAAAATAAAAATAAAAGCTTCCCAACATTCGCAGGCACCGAACAAGGAGCCGTTTTAAAGGCGGAGGAAATGAGCGAGTAATTAAAAAGGGAAGGACACAAATGATTCTCTATTCATGTGGGATTAATCATTCCAAATTGAAGGTGACAACTGGCAGGCTAGTCCAGTGTTGGTTGGAGAGCCCATTGTGCAGTTTAATGGTGGCTGGCCCTCGTCTAATCTCCCATTTGCTGGCTCCCATCTCCCAGTCTGTCACCCTGCCAGCAACATGGAATTTGCAGCTCCATTTGGGACTGCTAAAAAAGGCAAGGCAGCCCAAGTGGAGGAGGTGCAGCCAATGGCGGCTGACCTGTCCAGTTGCTTGCTGCAAACTTAAGGGGGAGGTGGAGGACGGGATTGCGAGGCGGGGGGTGGATGACATGGCTTTTGTTGCAACGTTGCTTTCCACCACCTCCAGCGCGATCGACATGCTTCATACATGTTTACAGATGTGCGATATAAGCTGTCAGATCTGTTCTTCTCCAGAGCTCGGGGCTGCCGGGGAAAACAAACACGCCGCCGCTCAGTCAGGACAAGTGAGCTCACTCTGGACGTTTTCTGGTCAGTGTTGCGTGGCAAAGTGAACTGTGATAATGAGCGCAGCAACAAATAAACTTCACGAGGAGCACAACAGCAGTGACACCAGCAACCAGAACCAGAGAGGAGGGAGGGGGGAGTGAGGGATGAAGTACGGGAGAAAAGGAGAAGGAAACAGTGCGGGTGGGAGGAGGGGAAAAACCAGAGCCGACTCTGATACTGAGAATTTGATGACAAGATAGATCATCTAAGTAAGCATAAGTTGTGGGATTTGCTATCCCCTTCCAAAAATAACCCAAAAAGCATAAAAAAAACAAACATCTGCACTGTAGGGACGTAGTATTACTCAAAAAAAATGCGCAAAAAGCAACAAATCTGCCCTCTGATGTGGTTTCATTTCTTATGTATTCCATAAGAATGAGGCCTCTTAACATGCCTCACTCAGACTCTACGTCACACATCACTCTCCCACAATTCCTTTCAAAAGTCCTGAGAGGACCGTCTTGAAGTTACTGCTGCTTTTATGTGTGCTGACAGAGCAATAATAACAAAAAAAGCGAGGATTTTCCACAGTGAGTCACACACTAATCTTAACATCTTATCGTCTCAGGACTCCTTTCGGCTCGAATAAAAGCACTCTTAGGGGGAATGAACTGATCCTGCTGAACGTAGAGCCAAAGTGACGCTCCTGGAAAGAAGTCTGTGCCGACTAATTCCGACCAATATTTAGGGAAAAAAATGTGAGAACATTTCCACGGCAGCTGCTGCGTTTTACCACAAAGAAGAAATCAGAGGCAAAGACACATGACAGCCCAGCTAGTGATGGATCGGTCCAGTCAGATGGAAAGAAGACACTGCGCTGCGAGGCAGAAAGGAGCTGTCCATCATTTCATAAACAACTATTTGAAATGATGAACTCCCCCCCCCCCCCATCATGCCAATTTACTCGTGATGTTTTATGTTTAACAGTGACGTGTGGCTTTTTCAGGTTATAGCTTAATAACAATCTATCAGTGCACGGCTTGGTGAATAGACTCATTTGCTTTCTTGCATAGGAAATCAAATGGATAAGATCCCACTACCAGAGTCTTTATATTTTACCCAGCATCGCAACGTTACCTACTTTGTGAAATGTGCAACATGCTTACATCTACATAGCAATTGATGGATGGACCTCCCTGAGCCTGGTTCTGCTGGAGGCTTCTTCCTGTTAAAAGCTAGTTCTTCCTTCTCACCCTCCCAAAGTGCGGCATCTTTGATCGTTGGTGTTTTCTCTGTGTCATTATAAGGCCTTTACCTTACAATGTAAAGCGCATTGAGATGTCTGCTGTTGCGATTTGGTGTTATATAAATAAAGACAATTGAATTGAATTTTTCCTGCTGACCACTCAAAGTGTTTTAAATTACAAGTCACACTTAATCTCTATTCTGTGTACCTCCCACTACTTTATCTGCCTCACATCCACGGTCAATTTAGAGCCACCAATTACACCCAGTATGCATGTCTTTGGACTCTGGGATGAAGTGAACACAGATACAGGAAGAACATGCAGACTCCAAAGCTGGGGTTTAAACCGATAACCTGCTTACCTGCTTGTGACCCAACAGTGTTAAATGCTCCACTACCATGCCACTCAAATGTACTGCAGACCAAATCATTTCTCCTTTAACTTCCTAGGACCTGGCGTCCACATATGTGGACATCACATTATGGGTTGTCTAGCCCAAAATACAAAGTTTTGCTCTACAAGGGCCTGATATCCACTTACATGGACGTTATACTGCCACTGTTTTATCAAAATTTAAAGCGAATGTCCTCATATGTGGATTTCATTTTTCTCAAACAAAAATCAGGTAACAAAAAAAATCAAAAAAAAAAAAAAAAAAAAAAAGGTAATTCTTTGTTTTTACATTCATCAGGTCCCAATCAGCCGAACAGCAAAATCAAAAATGCATGGCATGAAATAATTCACGCGTACAAATAAATCAGAAATAAAGGCTTGTACTCTAAAAGACAGTACTTGCTCCAAAACTAGGGAGACTTGAGCTTTTCCGATCCAAGGAATAATTTCAGGCATAAAATCTTCCTTTTCTCCAGTAGAGACAGAGCTACGCTAGCCATTTCCTTTGTTTTCCAGGCTTTTCGCTAATCTAAACTAAGCCGCTGTGTGCTTGCCTCGAGAGTGGTATTGAAAGACAATCAGTGAACTAGCTATTACACCGTTTCTGTTAAGCCCTATCAGTTTATTTTGTCATTTGATTTTATGAGCGATGCTAAAGGCACCAAATTACATCTACTTCAATCATCTCCTAAGCTTTTCCTTATTGCTTCTTCAAAAGGTTATCCGCTCCCCCACCAGTCTTTGCAAAACCCGGATTGTTTAGACTACAGTGGAGTGTATTCATGACATACTATTCCTGATGAACAGCGTCCAGACTCGGCAGAAGTTCACGCTGCAAGCACACACATAAAACGATCCCTCGCATTCGAGGGATCCGATCCACCTGCTTGCCCTGTCCTAACCGCCTGACAACATCTCGCCCACTGACGATTTCTGCTGCGTCCCACTGTACACAGGGGTTCACGAGGTCTCACGCTAGCCTCCCACACTCAAAACTGCAGTTGGGGGTGGTGGGTGGGAGTGGACGCTCAGAGGTCACAGTATCACAGCCAGTCACCCAAATAGCTGTCACATGAAATGGGACGAAAAATGTTTCCAATACACCCGCTCATATCTACTTCCAGAACCCACCCCCTACCCCCCCACTCCCTGCCCTCCATATCACTAAAATGAGAGGAGGTGGTGGTGCTGGTGGTGGAGGAGGGTGTGTGTGTGTGTGTGTGTGTGTGTGTGTGTGTGTGTGTGTGTGTTGGGGGGGTGAATCACAGGACTCCAAAGACAGCTGCAGCTTATAAGGAATGTGAGGGGCCTCAGCCAAGAGTGCAGGCAGGGAAACCATACCATATATGGCAACAGAGGCAGAACTAATTTTTATCAATGAGCAGAGCGGGCATGAGAGTGGCTTAACATGCAAAGGTTGATCTCCCATCCCTGACGATGTATGGCATGTGTTACTTAGCGCCTTGTGAAAACAGCATGCGGGCAAACAGGCCTGGAAGTGTGCGTCTTCAAAGGGGAATACTTAAGCTGGGTAAACAGTCGAGGGAATCCAGCACGTGATTGCACAAAGCTGACGACAGCCACCGATCAATTCAACGCTTCAAACCCTTAAATGTTTTAAAGTTCAACAACACAGAAACCAAACTTTTTCATTCAAACTTAAAATAATAATTGGGAGAAATTAAGTGAAAGGTTACCTGTTGTATTATTATTTATCATTTCTATAATGATGCAAGTTGTGAAAATGCGCAACATCCAAATATTTTAAGACTCACACATTCTGTTAAACAACTCAACGTTTTAGCCGTGAATATCAGACGTCTCTGTCTCAAAAATCAAATGTAAACAGCAAAAGCCTCCATATAGCAGACCGCGTGTTCCTCGTCCAAACACAGCCCAGGCCTGCAGTGATTTATCTTCACGAGTGTTACGAGGTTTTCCTGGATGAGGGGTCAAAAAGGTAAAAGTGAAGACGGCGCTCTTTTTGGTGGAGCGGGATAAATTCTGCACGTCTTATCCGGCTTTCCCTTCAGCACGAATGCTTTGAAGAACTACTGAAGACTTCTTGGTTTCACTGAAAAAACGATTTGGTGCCCAGAACCAAACCGCGAGCCCAAACCAGAAGCCTCACATGTTAACGGGCAAAAGTTCAAAACTGTGTTTACAATAGGACAAAGATTATTTTCCACAGCTGCTTGTGGGTTTGATTTATTTGTTCTCCTTCTACGCTGGCCTTTTCTGGAGAGATTTCCCATTATATCCATTAGCGACTCTACTGTGCTTTATGAGGGATTTTGGGTTTTTCTTTAATTTGCACTGCAATTCATGTCTCTATTAGAGAACAGACAGTGAGTCACAATGACTTTAGTAGCTGAACGCAGGAGAGATGAGCTGTGGAGACAGGTACAGGAGTGAGCGCAAATTATTAATAGTTGACCTTTGCTCTTTTGAAACGAGGCAGCGAGTCTTATTTTTTATTAAATGTTTGTATTTTTTGTCTTGGCCAGCTGGAGGACCGGCCTGCAACCGCTTTCACTTTATGATACTCACCTTTGTGTCGCCCATGCTCTCCGACTCCGACACCTGGTAGGTGAGGTCAGTCTCCTCAAACCCGGTGGCGCTCATGCGCTGATCTGTGGACGGGTCGGAGCGCGGCGGAGAGTCTGGCGAGTTGAGGCATGTCTGGATCAAGGCTTTGCCCGTTTCACTGGTGATCATGGGCTGGAGTTTGCGAGTAGCAAAAGTGTACACGTGACCCGTTTCACTGGCCACAAGTAGCAGAACCTGGGTTCCCGTCAGGGTGGAGAGTTCATAGGCCTGAGAAAGTGAGAAGAAGATGTGATTAACCGACCGAAAGAACGGGCCAAGAGTCGAGCTAGAAATCCAAACATCCAAAAAAAAAAAAAAGAAAGAAAGAAAAAGAGCTAGTTCGCCAAATTAGGGCTTGGATTACCTTCACATCATGTGCAAATTAACCCTAAAAATGGAGGAGGGAATGAATCTGTGGGAAAACAGCCAAGAGAACGCTAGAATCTATAAATACTTCTTTGGTGGACTCTGACGTATAGCACAAATGAAACTAAAATAACACAAGATAAGGCTTCCCAGAATAGAGAGTGTGATATAGTCGAGAGACTGATTGCAGGAAAGTGCAAGCTTGATAGACAGGGGGAATAGTAGTAACTGAGTCTTGACAGGAGGAATATTTTAAACACTCAGAGGTGGCTGCCTGCAAAACACGAGGTCTCCGTCACACTCCGCCGGCTCGTCATTCATCGCACAGCTTGCAGACACTCGCATTAAAGCTCCCCAGAGCGAAGGGAGAAGCACACCGAGATTCAGCTCCATCCAACGCACACACACGACCGAGTGCACCCTGATGCTGCACTTGGTGTGAACTCCTGAGAAAGCCTTTTTATCTACATGAGTCATCAGTTATCTGGAGGATGCTCCTGGTGCTGTGAAGGCACAGTGCCGTTACCATCACCCAGAGCCGAGCTGACAGATGTGCCGTTGCAAGGTGGAGCGGAACACACTGTCAGACGCCGCAAAAAGGGGAGGGGGAGGACATGAATCACATTCAAATTAAAGCGTTTTATTGAGCAGTTATAAAACCCATGTCGCTGTCCGAGTCTACTCCACCATAGTGTGCTCATTATGGACCGTATCTGTCCCGTCTTCACTATCTGACCACATATTCGCCTTTTATGTGCAGTAACATGACGACAGAGAACATAAAGGCTAATGATGACCAGCTGCAACTACAGCGGCTCGCCGGCATGCTGCACTTATTTAACCTGAATGATTCGACTCCGACTTAGTGCTGCCTGCAGAGGAGGGGTCCCTAACAACAGAGCTCGATGTTTGGCCAACATCCATGACAGAAAAGGAATAATTTATCAAGTTGAGAGTGCTATGTGGCAACACAAGCTACATAGTGCTTTAATAAGTTTCCTTGCTCTGCTGATTTTCACATAAATATTTATGACTGCAGGGTGTGTGTGTGGTGGTGCTGCTGCTGGTGGCGGTGGTGTTCCTCTGACTGTAATTGGTTCCTATGCCACAAAATATGCCAGCCAGGTCTATTTATCAAATATCTGAGAAAAAAAGAAAAAGAAAAGACCCATCCACAAACAACTGAAAGTAAATGTAGTTTTAACTCACTCCCACCCAAAAAAGGGTTTTCAGGGTTTGTCTTCTTAATGCAAGTCCCAAACTTAGTCTTAAGAGAAGTCAGCTGTGCGTTTAAATCCCTTGAAAGTCTTGGTTGGCCTTCCTTTCTCGTGCAAAGGCGCATTCAGCAATTTTACAAAGATGGGCACGGTAAGGATCAATCGCTTAACTCAGCGGTCCCCAACCTTTTTTTGCGCCACGGACCGGTTTATGTCCGACAATATTTTCACGGACCGGCCTTTAAGGTGTCAAGGACAAATACAACAAAATAAAACCAGTACCGGTACCAAAAAACAGAAGATTTATTCATAACACAAGGGGAAAGACCCAGGGAAACCGAGTTAACGATAAAAACGCTAAAGAGAAAAATTAAGATATAAACCGATAAAACCCCTGAAAACCATATATTTCACACCCAAGCCTCAACTCCCACAGCCCGGTACCAAAAGACTCACGGACCGGCCCGGGAGTTGGGGACGCTGGCTTAACTTACATACACTAGTCAGGTATAACTTGCAAATACTAGGTTGGACCCTTTTGCCTTCAGAACCATCTTTGTGGAACTGTCCCATGATGTCAATCTCCCATTCCCCCACATCCCAAAGTGCTCTATTGGACTGAGATCTGGTGACTGTGGAGACCATTTGAGTGCAGTGAACTTATCGTGTTCAAGAAATCAGTAATGATCTGAGCTTTGTGACATGGTGCATCATCCTGCTGGAAGCAGCCTAGAGAAGACGGTTACACAGCAGTCATAAAGAGATGGACATGGTCAAGTAGGCTATGCCGTTTAATTGATGTTTAACAGTTGGTACTTAATCGCCCATGTTGTTTGCACCATATTCCGATCATACTATTTGCATGTTGCAGAAGAACTCAAGAATCATCAGACCAAGCAAAATTTGTCTGATTTTAGTGAAGGCTCGGTTTCCTGTTCTTAGCAGATAAGGTGGCACCAGTGGGGTCTTGTGCATCTGCGGCCTATCTACTTCAAGGTCTGACATGTGATGCATTCAGAGATGCTTTCCTCCATATCTTGGTTGTAACCCGTGGTTGTTTGAGTTACTGTTACCTTCCTATCAGCTCGAAGCAGTCTGGTCATTCTCTTCTGACCTGTGACATAAACAAGGCATTTTCACCCCGTGAACTGCACCCCATCCCTCTTCTTTGGAGCATTCGCTATAAATTTTCGATGGTTGTGAAGAAATCCCAGCAGATCAACAGTTTCTAAAATACCCAGACCAACCTGTCAACAACCAGGCTTCAATCAGTTAAATCTCCTTTCTTGTACATTCCTGCGCTCCATTTGAGAAACAGGTCGTCTTGATCATGGCTAACGTACTTAAATGTATTGAACTGCTGCCATGTGATTGGCCGATTAGACATCTGGGTTTTAAGTGTAATTGAATAAGTGTACCTAATACAGTGGGAAGTCAGTTTATGTACAGCAGCTATCTCAAGTGCTGAAAATAATATTTGTTCCAACTTTTCAGAGATATTCTCAGAAGGATTTGATGATTGTGTTACTAAATGTTTTATTTTATTTTCAGACCAAATATGCTACTTGAAGATAAGAAGCAGGGCTATGTGAAATTGGCAGCCATCCTTTACTCCTCTAAACTTTAGTAGACTAAATTTTTCATCGTGTAGCTGAAAAATCTAGGACTGACCCATACTGAAGTTCCAATTTGGCCAAAGCCTCTCCTTTTTTGTATTTCACGCTACCATTAAAAAACAAACAAACCCCAAAACACTAAAATATTTAACACAACAGATGAATATCAGCCATTCAGCCGAGACTAAATGCAATTGTATGTTGGTGTATTCCTGAGGAAAAATGAATAACTGCCAGATACACAGTAGTATGCAGTCCTTCACCTTCTATGTCAAGAAATAAATAAAATACTAATAGAAAGTTCCTGAAACCTAACACTGTGCCTTAAAAGTCTCATAAAATCACCAAAGTTATAAGAAAAAGAAGCAGAAAATGTATTCTTTACTCAATTTTATTTATATAGCATCAAATTGCAACAACAGTTGCCTCAAGGTGCTTTATATTTTAAGATAGAGACCCATTAATAACAGAAAACAAAAAGTCCCAACAATCATATGACCCCCTATGAGCAAGCGCTTTGGCGACAGTGGGAAGGAAAAACTCCCTTTTAACAGGAAGAAACCTCCAGTAAAACCAGGCTGAAGGAGGGGCGGCCATCTCCCACAACCAGCTGTGGGTGAGTGAATGAAGACGGGAAAAACACATGCTGTAGAAGAGAGCCGGAGATTAATAACAAATAATTAAATGCAGAGAAGTATTTAAAGACATAGTGAGTGAAAAAGGTGCTGGGAATCCCAGCCTAGAACTATCACAGTGTAACTACTAAGGGAGGATTCAGGGTCACCTGATCCAACCCTAACTATATGCTTTATCAAAAAGGTATCAAAGTTTAAAGCCTAATCTTAAAACTAGAGACAGTGTGTCTCCTGAATCCAAACTGGAAGCTGGTTACACAGAAGAGGGGGCTGAAAGCTAAAGGCTCTGCCTCCCAGTCTACTATTAAAAATCTACGAACCACAAGTAAACCTTCAGTCTGAGAGGAAAGTGCTCCAATGGGGTGATACGGTACTATAAGGTCACTGAGATAAGATGGGGCCTGATTATTCAAGAGCTTGTATGTGCGGAGAAGGATTTGAATTCAATTCTGGATTTAACAGGAACCCAATGAAGAGAAACCAATATAGGTACTCTCACTGCAGCATTTTGGATCAACTGAAGGCTTTTGAGGGGCGGTAATGCCATCCAGAGAAAGCATCTGGGTAGAAACTGTGTTACTAAGATTTTTAGGGCAGAGTACAATAACCTCAGTTTTATCTGAATTTAGAAGCATAAAAAATTAGAGTCTTTAAAAGATTTCTGCAGTTTAACTAATTGGTGTGTGTTATCTGGCTTCATGGGTAGATAAAGCTGGGTGTCATCTGCATAGCAGTGAAAATGTATGCTACACCTTCTAATGATAGTGCCTAAGGGAAGCGTCTATAACATAAACAGAATTGGTCCTAGCACGGACCCCTGTGGAACTCCATAATTAAACTTACTATGTGGAGAGGACTCTCCATTTACATGAACAAACTGGAGTCTATTAGATAGAAATTATTCAAACCACTGCAGCGCAGTAACTTTAATACCTACAGCATGCTCTAATCGCTGTAATAAAATGTTATGATCAACAGCATCTGTACTGAGGTCCTGCAGGACAAGCACAGAGATGAGTCCACTGTCAGAGGCCATGAGAAGATCATTCGTAACTTTCACTAAAGTGGTTTCTGTACTGTGATGAGCTCTGAAACCTGACTGAAACTTTTTAAATAAACCACTTCTCTTCAGATAAAAGGAAGTTTGGAGATTGGCTTGCAATTTGCTAAGGACGCCGAGTCAAGTGGTGGCTTTCTAAGTAACGGTTTAACTACCTGACGGCCTGTGGTACATAGCTGATAAATAAATATAGGTTTATCCTTCCTTGAGCAGTCTTGTAGGAATTCTGTCTAGAAGACGTTGATGGTTTGGAGCAAATAATGTGTGTGACGCTGACAAGTTATTATTTCTCTAATGGTTACAATTTTATTTGTGAAGAAATTCATGAAGTCATTACTCAAAGGCACAAAAGCATTTTTTTTAAAAAAAAAAAAAATGTAATATTTCAATTAAATGACGAATCATTCTTTCATTAAACTCATCAAAGCAGGAAAAACTTTAGGTGTAAGTAATAGCATAATGAACATATGGACGCACTCCATTTAGCCGAGGCCATTCCACAGCACTGCACCTGAGCTGAGTCACACCTAATGTTCTTCATACCACTTGTGCTGCTTTTCCCACTATAGAAAGTCATATCATATTTGCCACATATTAGTACTAATTGAGTAACCCTGAACCTCAAACTGACGTAATTATTTAACAGTGTGTGTTTACAAGGCTGCAAGCTGAGGCACACATAAGAAGAGAACAAACAGGCCTGTGCTACACTAACTGCATCCTTCGAAATGAAAGTGGGCTCATCCTAGACCAATCTATGAATCTTCCCACTCCACCCACCTGTCATTTTCTGTGATGGCTGGCATAGTGTGGGCAACCTTTTCAAAAAAAAAGAAAAGAAAAGAAAACCATCCCCACACTGTGTCAAATAGTGTTCATGTTGCCAAGAGCCTACATAAAGACACCTCAGTTTCCACGACAACAGTCTGGGATACATAAAAAGAGAGAAACACAGCAGAGCGCATGGTGCAGCCGAAGAAATACAGGGACAAGTTAAAGGAAAGAGGGGGAAAAAAACTCCTGGACTCCAATAAAGCACCGCTTACAAGTGTTTATTTAAAGTCATGATGAAAAGTGGTCGAGTCCACATCACAATAACTGCTGGGCTTGTGGTCAACAGCTGACCCCAGCTCAAGTAATCCACTCTCCGTGACTCTATACCAAACTGTGGTGTTTTATTGTGGCATCAAATCATGTGGGTGAGCTGTGAGTTTCCTCAGAAATGTTGCTTTAAGGAGACAGTAATGAGAGCAGTTATGACTGAGAAGCAAGGTTTGTCATCTTTAATGTCGCCTGCTTATGAGCAAGAGTCAACTGACAAAACTGGAAACCAGGACAAGTCATCAGTGAGACTTAGACGTCTGTGTAATGTACAGCACCATAATGCATGCACAGACAGACAGCACCCCACCACCACCACACAACCCAGGCTTCTCGCTTCTGTCTCAGTGTTCTTTGACCGTTCTTTGGTCTGTTTCCCAGGGGTTTAGTTAGCTGTTGGCACATACAGGCCGACTTCTACTTACTGCCACATGGCTGCCGCCTGTAAGCAGTGACGGAGTGAACAGGCTGTGAATTGTGATGAGAACTACATCTAATAGTTGCAAGGATGTCTGTGAAGGTGTGTGCGGGTATGCATGCATGAATCAGTTTATAAGTTTCTGTGTGTGACAGTTGGGATTGGGGGTGTCATAAATAGACCTGTCATTTGCTCTATTCTATTTAAAGCCCAGTGGCTGTCATGAATGTTCTGACTTCCTCACATCCACTGAGTCACTTCTGGACCACAATGGCTTTGTCTTTCATAAGAAATACACTGACACAAGACTGACATCAGGTCAGCAGCATGTAGGCTCACATGAAAAAAAAAAAACCCCAGCCCAAAGTCTTTCTTGTGGTTATTGTAATAACAGATGCACACTGTCCCAGGGTGTTGTGATTATTATTTTTTTTAAAAGGTTATTAACAAGTGCACTTCCATGAATGACTGCAAAGCACCCTACAGTGTGTCACTGCTGTACTTCCAGGCCAATCAACAGCTAAAAGAGACTCAAATCAAACGCTGGCGCAGCTGGATGAGATCCAGACGCATCACCTGACTCACCTTCTTCATTATGCCCGTCTTCCTCTTACTGAAAGTGGTGTACCGTCTCAGCTTGTTGTCAATAAATTCCATCTTTATCTTTACGCGTCCACGTGTCTTCTTGCCCGGCTTTGCCCCGGCGACCCCTCCGGGCACCATGCTGTAACCTCCGGGAGATACTCCTACCTCCTGCCCCGACACCGCAGCCTCCATCTCCCCTCTCTCCCGCTTCACCCCTCTCCTGCTGTCCCCAAGTGAACCCACGGGTTCGTCATCATCTCCGGAGTCCGAGTCGTTATCTGAGCCGCTGCACAGAGGCGCACTCTCCCGGTCCGGATCGAAGCGGGCTCCGTGAGGCAACATGACTCCTGGACTTAAGCCCACCATGCTGCTTTGAACGGAAGTCTGAAGAGGGTTTACACCGGTCCCGTTCCCCGGCCTCGCACCTCTCGGACCCCCTGGACCATTAGCTCCCAGCATCCCAATGGTATCTCTGTCCCCCTGTCGCCCTGCAGCACCGGTACTCTCGCTGACCCCGGGTAGAGCTTGCCCTGATCTGACAAGGACGGGACGAATCCCGCTGCCGACCAACCCCGAGCCGTGTCCTGTGGTACCCCTGCCTGAACCCGAGCCGTTTCCAGGTGGTGCCGATCCAACCTGGCTCGGTAACATTATATATTTACTGGAGCGAGTTTTTTAAACACCAGCCAAGAAAGCTGGATTCGGTTGCCTCGTAAATGACTGATAAAACGCATACACGTCCGGGCCACGATATGTAAACAAACCCGACCAAATGATGGTTCAGAGACTCCAGGAAATTACCGAGACAAACTTTCGAAAGTGATGCTGCCCCCAAGACCCTTCAACCCCGGCTCAGTTTGCTTCACCCTCCTCCTCTATTTCCAAAACTCTGAGCACTTTCTCAAAAAGGAAAGCGCGAAGAGCGACCTCCATATTGCTGCGCCACGTCACCTAGTGCGCCATGTGAACCGAAAATAGCTCTAGTGTCGATTTGCTCGCACACAAGTCGAAGTTTCTCTCAGATAATGTTACAGTATTTCTCTTTCCGCGTGTCACAAACGAACATAAACCTCAAAATTTAAGACAGCGAAAGCGACAGCGGAGTAATACTTCAGCCGAGGAACTACTTCCCTCCTTATAAAGAGATACAATGTTTCCTTATTTGGTGCTGTCTCTCCTTATTTGGTGAGTCACAGCGTCGTGTACGGATTGGCTGAGGATTATCTGAGGAGTGCTGGCATTGGTCAACGAAGCACACTCATTAGAATAAATACCAAAATGGTTGCGCTAACCGACAACGTCACCGTGGAGAAGTAAAAAGGCACCAACATAACAAAACATCCAACTTTTATTTTATTTATTTATTTTAATTACCCACAGGTTGTGGCGCCTATACCACACAGCAAACTCCCATTTTCCCGGAAGTTGAAGTATATCATCTCCTTTTAAATGAAGCGCATGTGTGCGGCACTGTTACTGTAGACAATTCAGCAATATGAGATAATTTAAGGTGCCAGATTATCGCACATCGACTTGAACAGGGAATGTAACTGTAATAGGTAAGTTCCTTTGAGTATGAAGCCTGCTTCTTCCTACCAACCTTTTAATAACGCCACTGTAAAGCAAGGTGCAGTCACTGTCTGTTTGCTTCATCTTGTTCACCTTTGCAACAGTTCCTGCCCACTTAGTAAAATGTGTTACCAGTGTCGTCAGGGATGGCTTCCTCCTCTACAAGTGGACCTGACAGCAAAGAAAAACCAACTTAAACTGATGTAATTCATCATTAGGTTTTCTTTGAAACGTGTAATCCGTATTCATTTAAAAGAAAAAAGAAAAAGGTATCAGAGGGAAATCAGTCAGAGGCACTTAGGTGCGCTATTTGAAACGATGGAACAACCTCCACCCACCTGGTCTTACGGGCAAGTTAAAACAAACGCCAGAGTTTTGAGGCATTTGAAAATGTTTCACTGGCAGGATGCTCAGGGGATTTTTATTGCAAGTGAACTACAAAATCGAAAGTTCTGTGAAACGCAGATTTACTCGGAAAATGGTTATAATGTCACCGCAGTGGAAAGACATTTATTGCGTTAACGCACGCGCACCGAACGAGGCCCAAAAGTGACATGCGCACGGTGCTGTGTGCAGATCTCAAGCAAAGCCATCAAAGCCCCCCCAAATACACACACACACACACACACAAACTGCACAGTGCTCAAAGTTTGGAGGAGACCCATAACGACTGAGGAAGTGCTAAAACTCATTAAGCACGTAGACCCATTGAGGAAACTTCTTTAAAAGCTAGTTATCACATTAAACTGTAAACAAATTATAATAGGGAAAAATGCTTGGCACGCCTCAAGGGTCAGCTTTAATCCTTACCTAACCGCACAGCGCCTTCTAGTGGCTACAACAGAGCCTTTTTATTTGGATAAAGAAAGAAAGAAAAAAGTCCTGGATGTACTTTTACAAGGTCATACAAGTGGTTTAACAAACTATAGCCCAACACTATAAAGTACAAATCCTTTTAGTCCTACTTCTAGCCCCCACCTCCACCACACACACTGTGTGTGTGTGTGTGTGTGTGTGTGTGTGTGTGTGTGTGTGTGTGTGTGTGTGTGTGTGTGTGTGTGTGTGTGTAACTTGTAGAGACTTGCAAGAGATAAACAATCCACCTCATTTAAGATTTCATCACTTATTCTTAACCTCATATTTTGTTGTAACACAGCTGCAAGAAGAGAGTGTCACACAACACTGTTGTATCAGTGAAGAAGCCACCAGCTCCATGATTTACAACATATTTTCACTTCAATACAAAAAACAAGGCATTTATTTCTCACCACTCCAACACCTTATTTGGGGTGAACTTGTATACAGCTGAATTACCACTTTTTTTCCCTCAAATATTTGTTACAACCTCAGCATAAACACTGAGCTGAAAATATTAAGAAGTTAAAGTAACTGTCACAACAAACTGGGTAAAAACACTGTGAACCTTTATTGACAGCAGCATGTATGCTTTTGTATACATCTGTGATTACTGTGAACATGTGCTGAAGCAGATTAAAAAAAAGAAAGAGGTCTAGTTGTGAGTGCCTAGCATTCAAAAAAACAAAATATTACACTAAAAACAACGTATAAAAACAGGTTCATAAACAAAGGCCATCGCATCTGATTAGATGATGTAAAAACAACAACAAACAAAAAGGGAAACGGTTAAGATAATCCTTCATTTACTAGGCACTTAAACGAGCACTGGTGACCTGCAGTCACTCTTTTGACCTCCTTTGTACTTTGTGTTAGCATACCCAGCCGGTTACCAGACTGAACGCACACCAAGATGGACCGTGAGAATGAATACATAGCATAAACTACCTCACAGAAGTACCTTTCTATTACAGTTAAAAAAAAACCCCAAAAAAACAGGACCTTCATCATAAATAACCAGGCACCTGCATGTCCTTCTACACAACATGATATATATATTTATATATATATATATATAAAAAGGGATAATCTTTTAAGTGAAGTTAGTGCAAGACTTCTAACATTATGTACACACTGCCTGGTGTGATGGTCCGCTTCGCAGCATTGCACAAAACAGGTGGACCAGGAGAGAAACTGTGATTGGACCTCTGGAGAGAATAAAGCAGGTCAAACGTGGCGGTGGGTTCAATTCCTGTAGCTGAGAGGACACGATGGTGTTCGTGTGGTAAAAATGAATACTCCTACCCATCAGCAGTGACCTGTAAGCACCTCAAAGTTAACAGACAAACAGAGCACACTTATAAAAATGTATAAAGCCCACACTGGCACGATCTCGTCTGTTCAACATGTTCCTTGGCTATAAAACATGTTTCTTTGTTGTCGTTGTTCCTGAAGTGTTACCGTAACACGGATTACTTGTTTTCCACAAACCTTCATGCAAAACCCCCATTCCTTATCTGTCTGTAGGGACAACAGTTCAGTGCATGTACACACACACACTCACTCAAACACACAAAAGCAAACAATTTGGGGGATTGTACCCGGTGGAGAGAGAGGACACCTGAGGGGTCAGGGTGGCGGACTCGGGATGCAGCTCGATGTAATTGCGAAGGGAACAGACCAGTTTAAACGACCTCACTCGACACACTAGTAAAGTGGCTGATTATCTACAGAGGCTTCATCGCTCCACTGCAGTCCCACTGTGCCCCACTTTCTCTTCGATATCCTCTTTAGATTAATGAGAAAACTCCAAGGAGTTAAGTGGTGACGTGACATTTCAGGCAAATCCTTCGCACTAATCAGAGCCAGCGAATGCACCATCATTCCTACAAAGTTAGAGAGTGCGTGAGTGTGTGCGCGTGTGTGTGAGAAGGGGCAGAGGCACTGAGGTTGTGAGGCTCCGTGAAACGAAAACGGCCGCAGACGGGCGGGGTCACAGTGGAACCACAGGCGGAGGCTGGAGGCTGGAGGTGGGGGAGGATCGTCCATACTGTGGTGAAGGCAAACTCCTGGCACTGCTCGCACGAAGCCATTCATACAAAGGTGAGTGCAGTTCCACTCATATAGCAAACAAGTCTAATCCACACTCAAAAAGTTGAAATGCATAAAAAATTAAAGTTTTTTTTTTCTTTTTTCTTCCCCCTCAACCCTCTTCCCTGAAATGTGTGAGACTAAATAATCCAGCATTCCTCTCTGTATTTTAGGGGAAGGGGGGCGGGACAGAGTTGGTAACAGTTTCCTTTCTGCTGTGAGATGATTGGTCCCTTCAGACTTTGCTGTCAGAGGGCAGCTCTCCCAGGGCGTGGACGATGTCGGTGAACGAGGGGCGCTCTTTGAGGCTCAGCGCCCAGCAGCGGACCATCAGCTTGTAGATTTTAGAGGGGCATCCGTCCGGAAGGGGTAGCTTCAGCTTTCCTGCCTGGAGACCTGCAGAAAAATGAGATGAGATGCCTTTTAAAGAGCGATTCCCTCTTCCTGGGGTAAAGACAGTAATGTGTTGCAGCATCAAACTCACCTTCTAACACTTCGTCGTCGCTCAGTTTGGTGTATGGCATTTCCCCGTGACTGAATACTTCCCACATCAACACTCCGAAGGCCCACACGTCCGACTTGGTGGAGAAGTCATCTTCAAACACAGACTCTGTTGGGAGCCAACGCAGCGGGATCCACGCCTGCCTGTAGTGGTAGTACTCACTACACGTGTGAACACCAGAGAAATAACAAAGGGATGGAAATATTAACCAGATGATTCTACTCAGAGGAGACTTTATTATATGTTTTTGAACAGACCTGTTGTAAACATCCTTGCTGAGGCTGAGTGACGACACTTTGACACGCCTCTGACTGCTGATCAGGCAGTTTCGGGCGGCGAGGTCTTTGTGAACGAAGCGGTGATTGGAAAGATGCTCCATGCCCTGAGCCACCTGAGTGCAGATGGAAACCTGGAGGGGAAAAAAAAAAAGGGGGGGGGGGGTGGTCATGGTAGAGAGACTTTGATAAGAACATAGAAGTCCAAAGTGAGCAAAGTTCAACAATTCCTCAATGATTACTGTAACTTAACAGTGATGAGTGCAGAAGGTTAAAGGTCAAGCTACAATGGCCTGTTTCAGACAGGATGACCTACACGATACTGCAGCAGAGCCCAAAGACAAAAATACAGAGCTCTGTATAACAGTTTACTTCCATTTCCGTTTATTTCAATGGCTTCTGGTGTGCAGAAGGCTGTTATACGTCACTCATGCTGCACAGATCACTGCTTACTTTGGTCTTGGTGCTGATAGGCTGACTCTTGACTTTGTCATCTTTGCTTTTGGAAATTCTCAGGAACTGCTTTAGATCTCCCTGGCATGAGAAAAGCAGACATAGAGAGCAGTGTGTCAGGTACAAAACAACATTTCTGCACTTCTTGTGCGTTTGTGTCTGTATGTGTGTTAGTGTGAGATTACCAGGTCATAGTACTCTAGGATCATGTAGTGAGGATCCGCCTCCCTGCAGAGGCCCAGCAGGCGGACGACGTTGGGGTGGCTTAGCTTGGCGAACATTTCTGCTTCCCGGCGGAAGTCGAGTTGGAGCTGCTCATCTCTGGTCTGCAGGCTCTTCACAAGAACCACCGTCTCCTCCTCGCTCTCTTCGATTCCCTTAGCTTTGGATAGCAGCACCTCCCCAAACTCCCCTTTTCCTGAGCAAACATTCACGTGACACACAGCAAAATGTGAGCACAGAAGCGTAATACACTTTTTCCACAGAAAACAGAGATGCATAGACTACTCTACCTAAAGTCGTGATGGTCTGTAGGTTTGTCCGGGGAAAGTGGAGCTTATCATTGTTGACGTGGCTGTGGCGTTTCTCTGTGGTTGCGATGGTACCCATGTTGGTGAGCGCCACCTCTTCCTGGATCTCAGCAGTGGTGTGGCCGTTCTGTTGAACTGCTCCGCCTGATGAACACAACAAATAATCTACTGGGTCAAAGGTCACAGACGTAGTACAAATATGAATAAATCTTTAGAACATGTTTTATATAATATGTTAAAATGCATTGTATATACGGAGGAAACAAACTGATACTTGTTGCTCTGCTCAAAACTTTTTTGCCTTTTTACATGTTAAGTGTAATCAATAAAATGAACACAGGGTGGCAGCAAAGATCTTGAAATAGCATACAGGATTATTGTGTAACTGTACAACCACAACTTTATCAGCAATCATACCATTAAGGCACTCCATCTCGGGCTCCTCTCCATCCTGGCCCTTCTGCATTCTTTGGGCGTTGCGTCTCTTCTTGCAGTAGAACATGAGTCCTAGGACCACAATGATGTAGGCCACAGCCGCTCCCACAGACAGACCGATTGTTTGGATCATCTTGTAAGGAGCCTTTTCATCCTCTTCACTCGGGAAATGCACCGGTTTGTCTGTTTGGCACAGGTGAAAATTGGGGCTGACTAAAACATGGCTAAGAAGTACACTGTGCATGGATTTAAGTCTTACACACAACATACTGTGTTACCAGTATGCTAAATCTTTCACCACAGTGAAAGATGCAACACAGTTGATGGTAAAAGCATCAACTTTAGTGTAAACACGAACGTAGACGTTTCATAGAACAGGATTTTAAAAATAAGATTTGAACAAGCGGATGATAGAAAAGGTATTTGTGGTGAATTTTAACACAGTTAAAACCACAAACCTACTTACAAACATACATACGGTCCTTCCATTTATCTGAGCTGCCCTGTTACAGTCAATTACTTGTCTTTTACAAGGCACGACAAACATCTAAATTTAATTGTCTCCAAAACAAAAAGGCAAAGCTGGGATACCATCCTGCTACTTTGGGAGAAAATGAGGTGATGTGGGACACGAGTGCTAGTGTGTGACTGTAATTTTCAGCTTTTGTCGGCACACAAGGAGCCACAGAGTGCGAAGCTTTATTAGATCCAGCGTCTGCCCGATCCCATCACCTCGGTGACAGCCGTGGCGTCAGAGACGCGCCTGTGGTTATTAACCTGCCCGCACGGATGACAGACAGAGGCTGAAGGTTTAATTAAAGCCTTCACCCTACACTTGTGATTCTGTGCCCATTTGCTCCTGATAAAGCAAAGCCTGTGTATGCAAGTATGTACGAGCGTGCCAAACTCACCCACTACATACAGCTGAGCAACGCGGTCTTTGATGCTGCAGCTGTTTCCGGCCACACAGGTATATTTGCCGGTGTCATCCGTAGTCACGTCCCTGATCACTAGGGAGCCATTGGGCATCGTTTGGAACCTGGAAGAAGGAGCGGGATAGAAAAACACAGGTCTCAGTGTCCAATCTGAATCTGATTTTATATCAGCGTCATTAAAAAACATCTTCTGATTTAAAGATAATGGCTATAATTTGTGCAATTCAGGGTCAAGAAATGCAATGCTTCAGAATACATTCATATATTTTGCTAACATTACCAAATTAGACCATTAGGGCTATGATTGGCCCAGCACAGGAAAGTGGGGTAAGCGTGTTTAAATAATAGCTTTATTTGTTCTGGCACGTTCTGACGGAGCAAATGAAACGTGAACGCTCATACTCGTTTGTTTCCAAGGTTATAATTCTATGTTAGCACAAGCTAAATCCACAATGAATGTGTGGAGATGGAGCTTTAATCAGTCGTGTAAACTGTGTAATCCTAATCCACGAAGGCTGAGCTGTGGAGAAGACAAATGTGTTTCGTTTACCTTCTGTTATTACTGATGTCCAGCGGCTTGTCTTTACCCACCCAGTGGATGTGAGGCTTGGGATCGCCCGTGGCCTGACAGTGCAGGATCGCAGTGTGACCCTGGTACACCGTCGTGTTGTCTGGTTCCACCTTGAAGCGAACGTGCACTGTTTGTGCACAAAAAGCACACACACAAACACGCACAGAAACAAACAAATCGTATTAATACAACACTTTAACCACCTCTTTTACAGCTTGTGCTAATTGTGGTCACTGTCCTCCCAGATAATCTACAACCCAAATGCAATTCATTAACCAGACTGTAAAAAGGCCACCAACTACACAATAAATGCTGCTGTGTTTGAAACTTAATGGCAATGATCAGTGACCGCCTTGCTATAAAACCACCCTCACATGCACCAAGACCACAAGTCCTCCTGATGTGGGGCTGATGACTAATACAGTAGCGTGGACCCTTTCTTTCACTACTCTCTGCTTCCATGACGATGAGACAGTGGTTTACCGGCTACGGTGAGGGTCACAAAGGCCCGGATCTCCCCCTGGAGGCTGTTGGAGGCGATGCAGGTGTAGTTGCCAGCGTCGCTTCGAGTGACTTTGGTGAAACGGAGCTGGCCGTTTTTCTGCTTGACGTGAGGTGGCAGCTCTCCTCCATCTGCAGGGGGAGCCAGAGAGACACACGGGGACAAGAGCTGGTCTGGTTATCCATGTGGGATTCATGTGGTTAATTAGACTATTATGGCTACTGCAGATGGAGAAGGGAAATGATCTGTGGTGATAAATCGCCCTCACGTTGTGTTTATTCTACACAGGTTGCTACATATTTGTGCGGAAATAACATTTGTCATCGTAAGCATTGAAGAATTAATGCCTGCTAAAGGGTTCTGGGTGAAATATTGCTCAACAGCCATTCCTTATTAGATCTGAAGCTATAGAAAGTGGAATCAGTGGCAGCAGACCTGCTTTGGACCAGCGGATGGTGGGGGGCTCTCTTCCTTTAGCCGAGCACTGGATGGGGATCTCTTTGTCCAATTCCAAGCACTGGGAAGGCTGCGGGGTCGGGGTGAACTTTAGTTTCTCTGAAACACAAGTAAAAGCACAGCACAAATCACACACGGATGACACCAAGCTGACGCAAATCATGTTCAGACATATTTGGGAAAATGTGTCAACAGGCACGACGAGCACACAGATCTGATGAGCGTAAAAGCTGAGATCTATCAGAGGTTGAGATCATATAAAACTGTGGCATGTCACACCTTTTATGAGATCAGATAGGAAGTGATCATGGAGATACCACGTTACAAATGGAGGCTAAGCTAAAGCTGCTGTGTGTGAGTCATATTTTACATCTCTGTGGGTGTCCTGCGGGATCCCCAATTCCACAACACAGTTATAGAAAACCACGCACACAAGCCCACAGCCATGACCACATCGCATTTATTTTTCATCTCAGCGCCGTATTGCTCATCATTCCCTCGCTCATTACACATCATCTTTATCTCCGGGAAATATCTTCAAATAGATTTGGAGCAAACAAAGGATAATCCACTGTATATACTGATCAGCTAAGTGATTCCCACGCATCTTACCGAGCACAGCAACCTTAGCAAATCCCATCAGCTGTCCACCCAGAGTTTTGGTTTGACAGCTGTAGACATGCGCATCATAGACCTCCACATTGTTGATCCTGAGGGTCCCATTAGGGAATATCTTAAACCGGATGTCCTGGTGAGACAAAAAAAAACAAACAAACAAAAAAAGTTTTAGTAAAACTGTGAAGGCACAAACAGACCAGCTTTCTTCTGTATGTCGTTAAAAGAAAAAGACAGTGAGGAATGTGAAAACCTACCTCGGGCTGAATGATGTTGCTGCTGCGGAACCAGGTGACCTCAGGTTGGAGGTTGGCTTGAGCGTGACAGTGGAGGTAACCAGGTTTACCTTCTTCTAAATGGCTGTCCTTAGGCATGTCCACCCACACTGGGGGAGCTGTGGACAAAGAGACAAGTCTTCAGCTACATATCGCTGCCCTGAAGGAATATCCAATGTGTCAATCACCTAGGCTCACTGAACAGACAAAATACACATTAGCTTCTGTTAGAGCAGTGGTCCCCAACCTTTTTTTGCGCCACGGACCGGTTTATGCCCGACATTATTTTCACGGACCGGCCTTTAAGGTGTCGCGGATAAATACAACAAAATAAAACTAGTACCGGTACCGAAAAAACAGAAGATTTATTCATAACACACGTGAAAAGACCAAGAAAAACCGAGTTAACGATAAAAACGATAACAAAATAACGCTGAAAACCGATAAAAACCCTGAAAACCATACATTTCACACCTGAGCCTCAACTCTCGGCCCGGTACCAAACGACTCACGGACCGGTCCGAGGCCCGGGGGTTGGGGACCGCTGTGTTAGAGGACCCAATGTTTCCAGCATTAATAAACCTACTGTAGGATACATCTGGGATACTGAATGTATCCTGCTAACATTAGCAAGCTTGCGCTCTGCCCTGTTACTTCATGCTCTACGCATCATGCTTCTTAGCTTTTTCAAGCCAGGATCTAAAGGTGTTCACAGTGTTATTACAACAACCTTTAGGGTACTTCAGCAACATTTCAATCCAAAAACACTCTATCCTTTAGCTCCTGTCTCAAGATCCCATCTTCCTTTTAAATGCCTGCAACACCACAGTTACAATCTAAACTTTGATCATCTCCGTGTATACATACAAACGACATTAAACAACCACTTTAAAAGTACTTTCTGTACTTAGTTAAAGTGAATTTAGGGTGCATTTAAAGTGGTCTTTGTAGGACTTACTGGCCACAGTGAAGGTGACCTCCTGTATCCTGCGTCCAGCCTTATTCTCGGCCATGCAGGTGTAGGTGCCCGAATCTCCCTTCTCTGTGGGACTGAAGACCAGATATTTCCCATCTTGGTGTACTCGGCCCTCTGTGGGCACCCGCTGACCTTCTCTCTCCCACCACACCACTGGCGGAGGTTTGCCACGTGGGGCGTTGCATTCTACCTGCTGCAGGGTGTCCACTGTGAAAACCTTCGACGCCCGGGGCACCATGTCTTCTATTTCTGTAGCGGGAACCAGAGAGCAAATGTTATGAACTGACTTAGCAATTCAAATGCTGACGCTGATTTATTAGAGGACCGCTAATAATCATCGACCTGTGCTTTAACCTTCTACGAGCCTAAGATCTAAATCAATTAATGAGAAGAAAACACATTTCTCAGCAGATGAAAGAGAAGCAGAGCTGTGAGAAGAGGGAGGGCACTGAAATGAATGAGGCAGAGCCACGATGGGAGCGACTGTTTCAACTTGTCCCTAAACACTGACTTCTACTGTGACACAATCCCCTATAATGCCTGCAGGGATTAGCATCAGATTAAGTGAATTAAGGTATTTAAATTGAGCTGTGGTTCACTGGGTTAAAACTGCAGATACAGTTGTACCTTGTTAATCCAAGACCCTTGGGGGGAGAAAATGGGCTGCTGGAGAGGGGAAGGAAAAAAAAAAGTGCCCGGGACATTGAAATGCAAAGAAATTTTAGCCCTGAGCTTATTCAAAATATTTGACGTGCGTGCACTTGCATTTCAAAAAGCTGGCTGATTAGTAAGATGAGAAGATACTACAGTCATCTTGTTGTAGTTTCAACCTCAATGAGCTGTTTTAAAGTTGTTTCAAGGGTTTATCTGGGAAGACGCGGCGCAAGGAAACAGCCGGCTTTGTTAGTGCATGCACAATATTAAAACAGCTTCACTGTGTTTGGACTTGTATATAATTTGGTTCCCCTTCCTTTTAACTTCTTCTTTTTTTGCACCACCAAAGACTTTTATTTGTTGTAGTCTTAAAATGTCATTTTCACATTACACTGATTTATTACACTTTAGAAACAGTCATTTCATGCAAGGAAAGCTGCAGCGTGTTTTAATGACGTTCAGCGTTTCACAACCTCCTAATTACACTGCTCATTACCCTGGTTGAGTCACACTGATGAGTTATCTAATGTAACATCTACTGTTTGAGTAAAGTGAGTGCCAGGTGCTGTTCACTTTGGAGGAAACTTGATGGGCTAAAAAAGCTTGGAAAACAGCTGGACGGTAAGAGGAAACAATATGAAGGGGAAGCAGCAAAATGCTTCTGGACAGCGCGTGGTAGTGGATGCAGCTGGGCCGGATGTCAATACAGGAATGTGATTATCATCGGAGAGATCTGGGCACTAAGTGAAAGCGGCAGAAGGAGGAGGAGGGAGGGAGGGGGGATTAGAGCAGGAGAGATGGAGGGCAGTGTTCATATGTAGCCCGTTCCACTCAGATTACAGGATAACGGGGGTTTCTAATTGTTTATGCTCGAGTTTTGTATGTGTGTACGTGTTTGACGCACCAGCTATGAGGAGGGAGGCCTCCAGCGTAACCTGTGATCCTCTGAGGCCGCGACCGACACATTTGTAGGTCCCCGTGTTCCTGGGCTTGACCTGGGTGATCAGCAGCGTCCCGTTGGATAGAAGGAAGACTCTGTAGAAGAAGAGAAAGAAACAATCACTGATCCACAAACAACATTTCGCACATTCTTCGCAGAGAAAACCACAGCCGAGAGAAGATTTCTGCACAAATACAGCCAACGACCCTCAAATCTTTCTCAGTCTGCATCTGCAAACCTTTCTTAGAGGTTTTGCTTTGACCTGCAAGTCAACTGCCCGAAAATTTGGACTTTCCATTCTAATTTGGCCCAATTCAGTAAACCCAAGCCATCTGCTGCTCTAAATCTGTAGCGGTAAATGCTAAGAATCTGTCCACGGAAAACAAAGAAACAAATGTGTCCTACATTTTGAGTTAATTAAAAAGAAAAAAATCTTGTGCTTCAGGAGGTCTGTCCTGACAGCTGGCCCCTGGAGTCTGTCAGGCCGATGGGAGTATCAGTGTCAGTGATGGACAGAATGAGGAGTAATTAAAGGCAGACCTTAAGCCAGCTTCAGGGATGACAGAAAAGGAGCTGAGCATCCGGCACAGCAAAAACAGAAGATCCCAAGTCACTGCAGAGCTCATGGGAAAAACAAATACTCGGAGAGGAAAAAGGAAAGCCGCTGCAGAATGATCTGCATTCCCTCAGAAGAGTTTTCCAAAAGCGGGGACTCATATAAGAATATCTAGTTCCACAGTGGATTCCCTCAGGAAAAGTGAGATTTCTGTGTCATCCCTTCTTCTTTGTTTAGGAGAAAGAGGGAAATGAGCTTTGGGAGCTGGTGTACATTTCCACCTGAGAGACGGAGAACTAGTCTGTGGAAACAGGCCAAAATAACTAGAAAACAAAATGAGCAAAGAGCGATTTTTAAAGGCAATCACGAGTATGGTTTCACACGTTTGACCCGTGGGGCAGAAACTGGCTGCAAAAAAATAGCCTTAAGCTCCAGATGGTGTGTGTGGGTTTTTTTTCTTGGTTTCACACATTTGGAAAAACAGTCTACACTAGTTATTCATTCATTCGCTAGGGGAGGTTATCTAAACAGCCTAAGTGCAGACACAGATGATATTACTGCAGAGAGCTGCGTAACTTAGGGACTATAATCAGCCCAGATCAATAAACTAAAATCACACGAAACACCAGGCTGCTGTGGAATAACCTAGCCACAAAGAGGTTAGGCTTACATGCTTATTACTGAGTCATCATCACTGCCTAGGTGACCAAACCTGCCTCTGACAGGCTCATTACACAAATGACTAACTATTGATATTGGAGTCATTCACCCTGCCTAGCTCAACGGGCACAGTAATCACTTCAAAATAGAAAACCAGGATTGTAACTCTACGTGCGGAACGGGCTCATGTATAAGCATGAGGCGCTATGAAAGCTGGCATGATATATAGAAATTTATTATGAAGTCCTATTCATAAAGACGGGGGATATACTGGTAATCTGATTGTAGCTCGAGGGTCTTTTCCTCTCAGAGCGTGGACACTGGAGACCTGCAGACTTCTCTGATAGGTTACAGAGAATGGGTTTGTTCCAGTGATGTGCAGACTGAAGGAAAAAAAACTTTATCGTGTTTTTTTTCCCAGTAATAACATTCCTCAATGTGCAATTTATCTTGAGCTTTGTGTTGAAACAGCACATAGAGAGGCGAGAGCCCGATGCTGGGGTTCCACCTCATCGGGCTCATAGGAATACCAATTGCTGCACACTCAGATACACAGGAATCATGCTTATATGATGGTAAGGAGAAGGAAGAGGGGTGAAAAGGGAGTGGATGCAAGATGGAAGAGGAGGAATCGTAGTTAGGACGTGCAGCGCTGAGCAAAAGCCTTGAGCCACATCTCATTTCTTTATATTTTACTAGAAAAGATATATAATAGGTAGAGTGGTTTAGTTAAACATACATAAGCATCAATGGAAATAAGGTATATAAGGCAAAAACAGTCCAATTTATCAAATTATCAGTCACGGTTTGGTGTGACCACCTTTATTCTTCAACAGGTCTGGGCTCTCGGGAGGCCAATCCATGACTGACTGTGTTCCAGTGTGTGTTCTTCTATCCAGGTGTGCTTTTACTGCATTGGCAGTGTGTTGGGAATCATGCTGCAAAGCCTGTACTCTCTTGTTCAGGCTTTCTTTCACCACATTTTACAGATGGCTGTAGGCACTCACAACAGCCACACTTCCACTGAGGCCGTTTCTGATGAGGCGTCAGTAAACAGTAGATGGATCAACAGAAGGGCCAGATGCATTTCTCAAGTCTTGTACATGCCTGTCACTTCTTTCCTCCTTCTGTCCAGTTTCCTCAAATTTGTAAGAACACCCATCAAACTGTGCTGAGATATGACAACTTTTAGCCAACAGCTCTTCAAGGATTCACTTTGTTGGTGTGGAAACACTATTTTATCCCTGAAACTGTCATCATTTTTTTTCTTTGCTCGGTTATTTCTTATATATAAACACTACACTGGTTCATCCCTGGAATTAGGTGTCTTTTGTGTGCTTGAATGATTCATATGAGAGTGTTAAGTGGCTTAAGAAACAAACCTTCCTTTGAAAATGGCCATGGACAAGGGAAAAAAGTCAAATAGGAGCCAATGACGAAAGAAAAATGAAAGTCTGGAGAACTATTGCTCAAGATCACTTTAATAAATTATACCAAGGTCTGGCTCCTTGAAGGAAATACTGTATGATGAGAAACACCAAAGTGACACAGAGGGAAAGATTTAGCACTCAACATACCTGGACTTGTTTGCCATCAGCTCGTTTTCGTGGTACCACTCCAACGTGGGCGCCGGCTCTGCAGTGAACTGGCAGTGGAACACAGCCTCCCCGTTCCTCACTACCACCTGGTCCTCAGGAGTGACCACCGGCCGCGGGAAGCTCTTATCTGTTAGAGAGGTAGAACATCTGTATGATTACAGGCAACGGACCATCAAGTTCCATCTGCGTGGACGCTCGTGCATCACACCAAACTACTCCGGCTTTATTAAAAGCTGCCAACAGCAGCAGGAGGCTGGTGAGCCAGCAGTGTTCAGGTGGCAGTGTGTCAACACCACAGGGGCCCCTAGGACAGACTTAATGAGGTCAGAAAACAGAACCGGCAGCTTCCCTGCCTTTTCTCTCCCTTTTTTTTTGGCTCTTACAGATTGTAGAATCACACATAAGAGATAATCCTTTTCTTTTCTGCAATGGTCCATAAACTAGTTATTCCTGGAAAACAGGGTTGGAATCAGCTCCACAGGAAAGAAGAAAAACTCAGTGATTGATTTAATATGTAATTTAAAACTGGGGTTTGCGGATTTTGCACTGAGTTTTAAATGACCTGAAAATTGCTTCAGCTGCTGCATTTTTCCTTATGTTCACTTTCATTTGGCCCTTTCTACCAGCCACAAGCAGACCTCTCAGTGTTAGCCAACACTGCTCAGACCTGCCAAAACTTCAGATTAGCTATGGTACAACCTAAAGGAGGAGTAATAGCTACACAGATTTTACGAAATTGTTACACTCCGGATGCAAAGCAGAAGGACGTCGAGTAAACGCACACGCACTAGAAAGAGATCGGGAAAACATGTGAGTATCAGCAGAGCTGCTGAAGGAATGGTGCCAGTAGCAGTTATAGGACATAACGAGTGGTTCGAGTGAAGATAAAGAAAGGCGTGCATTCAGAGCACACCTGGCCCACCCAGGACGTCGACGGGAAGCCTCAGCCTACGATCTGAGAGCGTGCACTGAAAACCAGTTTAAATCTGTCAGTCTTTTCCTTAAGGTGAAGTCCTATAGAAGAGCAGAGGGTGGTGACACCGTAACCTGAAACTGAACAATTATCCTTTCTTTCTCAACACAGGTGCTAATCCGATGTCTCTGTGTTGCAGGTGGCTATGTGAAGCGGAACGGGGCGTCAGGTTTCTAATGCTGATTGGGTGCTGTGCTGCAAACCTTATACACGGGGGAGAAACAGCAAACAACACGACGAGAGCTTGTAGGAAAGAACCTACCTGTAGAATAAACTGTAGCAGAGGTAGTAGTTGTTAGACACACGGAGGAGACCCTGATGCTGAGGGAGCTGCTCTTATTGTTCTTACAACGCATGTTACAATATTGTTCTGTATGTGTGGGTGGTGTGGGAGGAAGTTGCTAACAGACTTAAAGGTAATCACATTACACGCACTGTAACTTTTTTCTGCTTCCTGCTTTCTCTCACCACTAATGCTCTTTAACCACACACACCTGGTCGTCTCCATTTCCAGGTGCGGAAATGTGGGAAACTCACTACATCCTGAAAAGCTTTGATTAGTGAACTACAATCAATTAGTGGATCGAGTAGCACACCTGACAGCAAAGTAAAATCAATATGGTATCATCTTACAGCCCTAATGTTTCTTTATAATATATCATATGTCAGTTTTGTAATCTTGCAGATCTGATATTTGTTGCACAAGGTCACACACACACCTATAATGTTAAGAGTGTAGTTGGTGTTACTGCAGACGTGCCCAGCTGCATTTTTGGCGCAGCAGTAGTACAGGCCATTATCATCCGGACTGGCATTCTTGAAGGTGAGCGTCCTCTCTTTATTGTTGATCTGATGAGTTTTCTCCGTCAGCTTCATACCGTCCTTGAACCACTGGCATGTCGGCCTGAGAAGCAGCAGGATGAGGAAGAGAAAGAGGAAGAGAAGTCGTTCTGAATACCGTCTCATAAACCTGAATTTTGATCTTGAAGTGGGAGGAGACTCACCGGGGATGTCCATCAATATCGCAGCGCAACGTGACCAGCGAAGAGTTCTCCATCTCCCTGTCAGAGACGGGCTCCTTCAAAATCACACCGCCGCTCTCCAACCCTGCAGTGATAGAAGAGGCAGAAAAATCCCGTAAGTGATGCAAGGGAGCACAAGAGGAAAGGGGGAACAGCTGAGGAGAGGGACAGGAGGAAAAATTGAGTTAAGTGGTCGTCCTGTCCTCATGCGACACATGATGACGCTAATGAGCGCAGCAGGGACGAGGGGAGAGCGGAGAACATCGCTGTGACAGCACTATGACTCCACATCTACCACATTAGTGGGTCAGCTTACATCAGCATACCACAGTCCTGGACTTACCACAGTAATTCAAGTCCTTGAGGCGCTTTTCAAATGAAAAGTTCATTAACTGCTAATAGCGACACTCTGCTGTCAGAGCGGCCCATGAAATAAGGCAGCAGTGAACATGTTGTGACAAAGCACCTGCTAGTTATAATTTTAGAAATCCTTCAAATGTGCGCCCATCAAAAAAAAACAGTTCTTCAAAACTAATTATGTGTGTTTACATTATTGCATCAAGGGAGAAATGAATGCCACAACAACGCGATGAAAGACAAGAAGGCTGATCGCTTGTGTCTCGGTGATAGATGAACAAAAGAACAAAGGAAGAAAAACAGATTGTGGGAAAGTGATCCGCATTAGTCCCATACATGGAAGCAGGCTTTTGCAGGCAGAAACAAAGAGCACATTAAGGATTTCGCCCAGTACACATGTGCAGATAGTGTGTCAAACCTGACATCAACAAAGCTTTCCTTCATCCTGCTCAAGTCCAAGACTCTTCAACATGTTCAGGTTGGCGAGACAGATAAAAAGTTGTTACACAGAAAGACAAAAGCTAGCTAGTGACAGCTTAGATTCAGCTGCAGTACCATCTTAGCACACCTTACTGGAATTCCCCTTCTCCCACTGTTGACTACACAAACACTTGGTGTTTACACTGAATGAGAACAAGGGCTAATTGTTATTTACGTGACAGTATAAAGGCTGAGGTATGATGTGCAGAGACTGTGTAAACACTGCGGTTAGTGGGTGAACTCAATGAGAGAGCATGTTTGTTTCTGTTGCCCCCGATTTCTACACGAGTCCGTGGGGGTTTTGTATATGTATGCTGTGCGTGTATTAGTGTAAGACATCCCACTAACGCTGCGCCATTCCTATGGCCCTTGGCTGAACAGTGCTGCTGCAGTGTGGATCATATATGAAATATGCATGGTATGAGCCCACCTGAGAGAGCGATGGAGAGGGAGGGAGGGAGGACGCAGCACCCCTGTGAGGTCACAAGGGGCGCTAGAGGGAAAACTGTCACAATGAATTACTCAGGAACTGGCGGTGCTGTGCAGCCTGAGGGGATCATGGGAAACCATCTCTACAGCAACAGGGCTTCCATTCTCCTCCCTTATATCCCATCTGAGCCGTGCACTGCTCATTACCTCCCTCCTACCACAGACGGCCAGCAACAGTGTGTGTGTGTGTGGAAGCATCGCTCAGCAGTGGAGCAAGTATGTGCGTGTGTTTATACGTTTGTTTGTACATGCAATGGTGTATGCGAAACACAGCTGATGATGCTCTGCCCGCGAGCCTGAGTGCATGTGTGTAAGTGTCCTCAAATATCAGACAGTTCAGCAGATGCAAATTAGTTGTGTGTCTCATTCAAGGCCATTCCAGGCAATAGCTCCACTAACTTGAGGAGGAGGAGGTAATGAAGGGCAACTGCGCTATCGAGGCCTAAGGCCCGATGCTCAGACCTGTTATTAGCGAACTGAAAGCAAAAAGCGACCCACAAAACCAGACGGGGAGACGATGAATCACTGAAGACGAGGGCGTAAGAAAAAGTTTGACGGAATAACAAGTCTTATTAGCGAGGGTGAGTACGAGTGGCAGTCAGATTAAACGTCATCTGCAAACGAAGCATTGTATCGACTCGGCCGGAGGAACAGGAGGGTGGGTTCAGTATCAGGGAGGGTGTCATCTGAATTCATGTATCAGATGCTCATTTGCATGTTCAGGAATAAAACAGCGAGCAGCACGAGAAACACCAGACGCGCTGTTTGGCTAATCAGAGCCTTCAACAAAGATTTGCAAACAACAGCAGACAACACACTCTGCCTTGTGTATCTAAAGTTTCTACCAGTCCTGACCTATTTTCTTCTCTGGCATGTTAAAACCGATTCTGGCTATCCACTTAATTTTCAGTTTGACCTGGATTTTCTTTCTTTTTAAACCAGCCTCACGTTCTTACCACTCACAGCTCCATTCACAGCTCAGGTTTCTCCAGCTGTCCACTCGACAAACAGAAGGCACTCTTTCATAACCTATTAGTGGCAAATGCTTCCCCATAATCCCTCTCAGAATGCATGACTAAGTGTTGGAGCGGGCCTGGCAGCTAACGGCATAATTAGGAGCCTATAATTATTATGTTGGAGGCAGAACAGGAAGCGCTATCAACACGGGGATGATAACGGATGAACGTGAGGATATCATCAAGACAGATGATCGGACGGCTCATTCAGTCATCGCTCTGGAAAGCAGCTGAATGTGTGTCCGTCTCTTTCACTCAGTGAGCTGATTCGTTGCCATAGAGAAGGGTTTCTGCAAAACGGCTGGGGATTTCATTTGATTGACAAAACCACATGGGGATGAAAATAACCAAAACATATGGCATAGTGTCCTCGTATTGTAAACATTGCTATAAAACCAAAAACCCCCAAAAAACAGTGGTGTGGCAGATTCCAGGGGAAAATTGTTAACTGAGCCAGCTCGGTGTTAGACGAGGTGTCAGATTTTATCAGCTGTGGCTGACAGGGGTCAGCAGGCCAGGCTGCAAACTGCAGGGGAGAGATGCTGCTGCAGCGACAAGACAGAGACAGGAGGAAGGAGGAGGAAAAATGAGACGCTGACACAGGAGCAAAGTCACTCTACAGGAGAGAAGCTGACGGATGGAGCCCGGGTCATTAAACATGAAGAGCTGCGTTTTGTCAGCTCACAAAAGACAGCAAGGAAAAAAAAAAAAATCCTTCTGTAAGAACTGTGAGAAACGAAATGGGGAAAAAGTAGAGCTGTACTCATGGTCTGTACGGACTCTTCAAAAATGTGTCTGCTGAACAAATGTAGGTTAAGGACACATGCTGTGTGACTAAGCCAAGACGGCGTGTGCATGCCTACTTATGCGCAAGTGACTGAATAGGGAGGAAAATGTGTTTCTACTCAATCTTCTCCTCATTGCTGCGTGCTGCTGTATGACACTGACATCCCAAAACACCGTCTGTGTGTGTCTTCTGAAAGCCGTGCCTCCAGGAGCAACAAGCATGCTGACGAAAGCGACGCCTGAGCCCGGTCTCGCCATGGAGACCCAGTGACCGGGCGGGACAAAAGGGTGAAGGGGGCGCGGGGGGGCTAAAACCTCTATTGGTGAAAACAAGAGGGGGGATAATTACTCTGAATAATTCTCAGCTGGCAGGACTTGCCCACCCACCATTGAAAGGAAAAATAAATTAACCCTCTCTCGTCAGTGGGGGAGGGGCGGACGAATGAACTCCAGAAATGTCCCTGATACAGTACATATGGAAAAAAAAAAACACCACCCCCTACAGTCCACATTCACTACCAAGCACGCAAAGTAGCGTACACATGAGTGAGTGCACAGTCAAGATTAATGCCAGAAGACGTCTACTTTAAAGCTTGACCGCTTGTTAAAACTGTATGAGTGGAAATATGACAACAGCCACCATAGCGTGGTCTGATCCACTTAAAGTGAGCCGGACAGCCAAACCGCAGATAATGATGCAGAGGTAAACGTGTTGATACGCACACACAGACGTAGCATCCAAAAGTGGTTAGGGATGATTTACTATTGCAGTTTGAGCATCTGGTTGAGAAAAGTGTGCACTAAGCTCTTAAATAACCTTGTTTCATGTTTGTAGATGTTTGTTATCTGAAGCTATGCCTGAGGAATCCACTTATGTGATTTCTTATCAAGCTGACTCAGGCTATTACCATTTTTACAGGAATGGTAATGTGTGGTGCATTAATAACTTCATAACCGGCATCTCAGCTGTGTGCCGGTTTCTTAGCTTGTCTGTAAAAAGTGCCTAATATGATGCTCCAACATAAACCACCGAGAATCCATTCATTCATTGTCATCCATGCATCAAATAGAGTGAAAGGGGACACCGTGGACAGGTCGCCTATCTGTCACAGGGGCAACATACAGAGATAATCACGCACACGCTCTCATTCACACCTACAGTCAATTTAAAAATCACCAAATAACGTAGCCAAATGCATGTGTTTGGACTCTAGGAGGAAGCCAGAGTGCCCACAGAGAAACCACACAGACACGGTTGAACATGCAAACCCGACACAGAAAAGGCCCAGACTGGATTCAAACCCAAGACCTCCTTGCTGTGAGGCAACAGTGCCGCAGACACCGCTGTGTCTCTAGTTTTTATTGACTGAACAGCGCCTCCAGTGGCAGTCAACAACAGAAAGTCAATACTCTTATAATGACTCCTGTAACATTCTTAACTTTACATCAAAATCACATGTTTACAGACTGGTACCAACAAAGTCTGTGCCCCAATTTTTGTGAGCTAAATTCAGGTCTTTAATTGGTCCGTTGCTCAGCACTCTATGGCAGTTTAGATGTAGCTTGCTAACTTAGCTTGGTAGCATTAGCAGACAACTTAGCAGCCAGCTCTCGCATCCAAACGTACGCACAGACTTCTAGAAAAATCTATTTTGTATGCGGCACAAAAGCAAACTGATGTTTATTACGATCGATGTGTGTCATGAACCGAGACCAGACTGTGCAGCGTCAGCGATCACGTCAAAGAACGGGCACATTTGTGTGAGCCCGACTGCTATCTACACCGATCAAAAAGGTACGACCACTCTTACATAAACATTTCCACGGTTAAATGAGTTCAGCCTATTTATATTGCATGCCCTTCCTTTCAAGAAAACTATGCCTTGTTTTTCCAGTGCGTGGGAATGTTAATGGCTTGGCAGATAATGCAGTTTATTCTGCTCTGGAGAACTGGTGCTTCATGTCTAACTTGTTTCTTTTCTATTAAGTCTGTGGGAGTAAGTCGGTTGAGCTTTATTCACACACTAGATCATGTTCAACTGCAACACATGTGAGCGGTTCCCGTCAGATCGGACAGGGTTTGGGAAAACCGATGGGCCTCTTTGGTCTTTTGGCTACAACTGCAAGCACTCGGAGAGAGACGGTGCTCGACATCACACGCCTCAAATATCCACTTGTGGAGACACATCATAGAGAGGGAGTTAAACCGCTGCTCTCTCCCTCCATCCGTCTCTCAGTTTACAACTAGGAGGTCTGGACACTCATCTGTTCTTGTAATCACCCTTTGAACAAGTACCATCACAGCAAAGACAAACCTCCAGGCTGAATGTAGCAAGAGAGGGGAACATATTCCAGATGGAATCATTTTTCGCCCACTTTGCCTGCTTTTTTCCCCCTTTTCCCTCCTTCTACCATCACTGAAAACTCTGTTTGTATGACACAAAGGCTTTTCAGTAACAACTGGTACCTGAGGGCCTCTGACGAGACCCAAACAAGGTTGTTATTTATCCCAAACAGACCTGTGCAGAATTTCCCGGCTTCCTCTGCTCTGAAACTTAAGCGGGTCACCGAGGTTTGGTTATGAGGCTAAATAACAAAATTAAGACACTAGCGTGCTTCCCCATAATTTGACAACACATTTAAAAGGTGAAGATGTGAAAAGCATGACACAAATAAAAAAGCTCGAGCAGACAGACCTGTGCTAATCTAAACCGAAATAATTATACTGCTTTAAGGTGAACTAGACTGTTCAGTAATTTCCTGACAAAAAGCCCTTTGAGAGTATATGGGAAAGAGAGTGTTACACAACGGAGAGGAAAGACAAGCAACAAAAAAACACATGCTTGGTGGCGCACATATCCAGTTTCCTATAGAGAGAAGCCACAAAGAATAAGGCAACAAGGTGGAAACATTCCTTCAGCTTACACTGCCCCGTCATCTTATACTGCAACTTTTGTTTGGCTTTTTTGATCCAGAAACTGGATGCACACCCTTGTTGCCATTATGAAACCCTGTCAGTTGGTAATTTTCACTTAAGAGGGTTGTTTTATTTCCTCTGTCAAAGGAAGGGAAAATGGCCTGAAACTCAACACTCACACTTGATATTGAAGGAGGCGTTGTTGGAGTGGAGCGCTTCTCCTGTGGCTGTGTTTTCCGCAACGCACTCGAAGTTTCCTGCGTCCAGCCGCCGATCCACGGCGCTGAATTTGAGGTTGCTGCCCTCCTGGAAGCGCCTCTCGCTGTTCTCCAGGGGCTGGCCGTTGTGAAGCCAGCTGTATCTGATGTCGGTCGGATCGCTGACCTCGCAGCGTAGCATGGCGCTGCGGCCGTGCAAGGCATCCTGGGATTTGGGCTCCTTGGTGAACTGAATGGCAGCGGCCTGGATGGACAGAACTGGAAAGGAGGAGAAAAGGGAGAAAGAGGGGAAAGTCAGATTAGAATGGGGCTGCTGTTAACGTTTTACTGCTTTTTCCGTTCATTAAGTGTATGCCATAGCAACCACTTAGCCCTGTGGAGGAATGTGATGTTTAGACAATAATGGCTAGCTGTGAATTATTTTCTCGTAAAATCATCAGCCTCTGCGCCGGGGGAAAATACCTTCCCTGTTAGATAGACTGTGATGTGAGTGGGTGCTCTGACACTCAAACATCACACGCCCACAGTCACATGCTGTCATCGGCTCAGGAAAACGTGTCTCTTAAATTAGACGTGATGTGCTTCGCGCACAAAGACACAGCCTCACGTACACTTGAATCTTTTATTGTCCCTCGTGGTGCTGCGGACAAGATTGGTGTGTGAGACATGTTTTATGCTCTACTAATCCACGTCTCAGAAGATTATCGGTCCGTTCAGTTTTGTTTAATGCTCTCAGTTAAACGTGAAAGTACCGTTGTAGCACAAATCACAAAAGTCTCTGCCAAACAGACAGAGGAAACAGAAGACAAAGCGGACCCACTGTTTGTATACTGTTTTGAAGCATATGTCAAATTTGGATTCATCACTTCATAAGACCTGTTTGCCTCTGATTTTTAGTCCATTTCTTTGTAATTTATCATACAACAGGCTATTCAGTGGTTTCTTCACAGCCACCCTCCCACTGACGCCATTCCTGATGTGGCTGCAGTCAACGGTAGATGGACCAACACTAAAGGGCCAGAATGATCTCTCATGTCCTGAAACAACATTACTTCCAGATGCTGTTCATCTGCTGCAGATATCTGTAGGTCACCCACTTTCCTGAAATTATTTCTTCAAATTAAGTGTTTTTGTAACATCAAGTTAGTAACAAAATGCCTAAAGATACAAACATTTGCTTGTCCAGCTTCCTCAATTTTTTTAAGGACATACTGCAGACCATTGTTGACATATGCAGACTTTTCAGCCAATAGCTGACCAGCATTTGTCACAGATTAAACCCAAAAAAGAAAGATTAAGTGTTTTTGTAACTGCTGCTAGTAACAAAGTGCCCAAAAATGTTTTTTTGCTAAGTTGATTGTTGTGTACTATGTGTAGACAAAACCTTTTGACAGTACAGTTGGTCAAGTTAAAAAGAACACACTTATACTACATAATATTTTATGACTTTATACAGATTCAGATCACGAAACTTGTGTCCCACAGCTGGTAGTTTCTACCCTCATTTAAATACAGTCATGCATATCCTTACCAGACTATTGTGTCTACCTCAGAGTACTAACATTGTGGGAAGTATTTTTTCCCTCTCATTCAATTCAGTTTTGTTTATACTGTAAATCTCGGTTCACTAATATGTTTTTTTATGACAAACTACACTCTTTATTGTTGGCAAGTGTAAACATACAGATGACACCTGATTTAAACTCAGCAGCTGCCTACTAGTTTGAACAACCACCATGAAACACTTATCAATAGCCATCTGCAACGGTTGTCGAGGCAGGCCCTCATGAGCCCCGTATAACACAATGTTATCCTGCCTGCCTGGGGTTTGTTATGATAAGTAACGGTCCACCACCAGAGTCGATTAACCATACCTACACCTGTGTGACGGCGTGTGTGTCTGCCTGTGTCTGGCAAGAAAAAAAAGGGAGATCTTTCAGTAAAGTTAAATCAAGGAAGATGTTGATAATGAGCCAATGAAATGCTCCCATCTTTGACCCTCTAACATGCCACCGCTCCTGTCCTGCAGGTGGTTAGCGCTGACAGGCAGGTAGGCGGGAAAAGACACAGCGAGATAGAAAGGATGGTCAAACAAGACTTCTATTCTGGTGAGCCTGCAGTAAGGTTCAGGTTCAGAGTAAATCAGATTGCCTTATATGGCCACAAATATTACTTTACACATTCAAAAGGAAATGACAGGCAGCATTTCAAAGAAAACAGTGTGTCAGCTTAAGTCATGGACTTTTATTTGCATCAGCAAGACCGAAATCAGAAAATTCCATCTAAATGTTACATGAAAGGTGGGCAAATAGATCAACTTAAGCCTTCAATTGCTAGGACGTTTGTGCAAAGCGCGCTGGAAAATAAACTTGTCTCTCCAAGGCTCAAGCGTGCCGACTCTGACAAGGTCACGGCACTGCAGAAGATCAGAGAAAAGATTACTCGTAGAAATGCTAAGCAACAGCTCTCAACACTGACATCAAATAAATTGAAGCAATACTTCTTTAAAATCCAGAGAAAAACAACTGAATATTTGAGACCATCGTATAAACCTTTTCGGTCGCCAGTAAAACCTCAGCTCTGCCTACACCTTTATCAGCTGGTTAAGACAGCCAAGAATGGAGGGCTCAATGACTGTATGCTTTAATTTTGTCGTTTTTTTATTCTTCTTTGGGGAATCTATTTTTGTATAGATGACTTCATCGGTTCTAGCAAAGACACCAATGGCCCGATGATTGGCTTTTACTTTATCACGAATCAAACCTCGAATCATTCCTCCATGACCAGCATAATTTTCACTCAGTTTTTGATATATGATCACATCTACTTTTCAGTTTTTTCCTTGTGACTTCGTGCCAGACATAATAATCAAAAGAAGTCACGCTCTTATACTATTATTCAGGCAAAAAAATATTATTGAGCAAAACTACTTTTATTGTATTTCTTTCAGCTTCTGAAATGTATGATTTCTTCTTTTTCACTGATTAACAATTAATAATATTTTGACATAGTTAATAAATCATTTCACAGCCTCTGAAACGAGCTCTACCATGAAGGTTCCCCATGATTTATTGCACAAAGGGTTGTAACAACTCCTCGTCTGTATAAGCAAATGGTCTCCAGCAATTCTCCTGTGGGACTGAGAATTTGTTCCATCTGTGCAAAACTGGGATAAAAGGTAGCAGATGGGCTGGAAACACCAGCGAAGTCATCCTCGCCATCCACCTCAGACAATCTATGCTTGCAGACAGCCTTCCGCCTCCATTCCAAGCCTACAGCTGGGGTGCGAGGTAGCATGCCAGCTTCCATCACGCCGAACCTCCTCTGCACAGCAACGTTACGAGCTTTGGTGGAGGCACGTGGTTGATGGTTTCATTTGAGATGCTCGCTGACAAACAGCGCGAGTTTGTGAGTTTAGAACCACGCAGACGGAACGACTTCCGGAAAAAGTCCCGGCAGATGCGGCGCAGACAGATAAGGCGTTTTCATATTCCACGGAGTGACAGACGTGAGAGAGAGGTGGGTAGAGTGAGGCGTGCGAGTCTGCCAAGTTTACTGTACTGAACAAACAGAGAAGGTGCCGTGACCTACATCTATCAAACGCACTCCAATCCTGCTTCTCTAAACTGGCGCAGAAGAGCAGACTTCAAGGGCACACGTGCACAAACAGTATAAACACAGTCATGCACACAAAGCATCACAACTGCCATCCCTGTTCTTGTCTTTTACCTTCACTTTACTCACTCAGGAACCCAAATTTCACTGAAGTTGTATCAGTCTGGCCAGATCGACACAGATAATTTAGGTCACGCTTTTCAGCGAGTCACAAGAGGGCTGCAGAAAAGAGGAATGCTCGGATATTCGCTGTGTGGCATTTGGGATAGATAAGCAGGGTAAATGCTATCCAAACTCAGACTGAAGGCCCTTCAAAGAGAGAGCAGTTGAAAGGGAGAGTTGCAGATAAAAGGCAAACAGAGAGTGAGACTGAGGAACACAGGACGGGACTGTTCTTATGACAAAAAACATTCAACACAAAGCATGCTGCGACTAGCAATGTGCCATCAGAAGCAGTGAGAAGGAACGTCACACGGTAGCAAACCTGCACGTAAACAACGCACCACTGTCTTTTAGTCAAGATGCAATTAGTTGTGGTAGAAATAAAAGTTGTCTACCTAGTTTTAACAAACCAATATATCCATTAATGATGCATTAGTGTGTTATTTTGGTTTAGACCGCTTGTTTGAACAAAAAACTACATTTTATACTCAAGTTTTCATTTTAAAACTTGCTCATCAATAAAAGTTCTTTTCACTCACGAGCTCTTCTTCTGAAAAATAGTTTGGGATATGTTTCCCAAAATTTGTGCAATTTCTGTACAAACAAGCCGGGATGTTCTCAACAAAATTCTTTCTCATATGAATCACACAGAAGGAAATTGTCCACTTCACACATGTTCGCCTTACTGGAAACGCTCTGTGTGCTTCAGCTGAAGGAGCTGCCTGATCAGCAGCACACGTGACATTCACTCACAAACACTGGATGAATATTTGGTGCTCTGTCATCACATCGAGATCACACGTGTCACGCGTTTGCGTTGCCATATGACTGGAAAACCTCGGAGTTCAGGAGCTGCAGTTTATGAGTGAAACAAATTCTGCGTGTCCTGACATATGAGAAGCGTAAACAGTGTTGAAAAACTGATACCTAAAGTTTCTACTATTCAAATACTTTTTTTAAGCTAGAAAGCCATTAAAACAGTGAAATGTCTTTCAGCCCGCATCCACAAAAAAACGCCTCGGCTTCGATACCAATCAGCAGCCCAAAAAACTTGCAGCACTGTTAATATTTCACGTCAATCACAGCACATGGGTGTTTTTGACACATTTCAAAACAATTCCTCAGAATTCAACTGACGCATCTGGAAATAAGTCGGACGAGACAGAAACTGGGTTAAAGACATAGCAGGAAAATGCTGAGAGGGTGAAATATCTGCACACGGGGATTCGCCTCTTCAGCTCACTGCACTGCCGACCCCATTAAGCCTGGCACGGCTGTCATGGCTGTCAGGTGGGAGTCGCCTTTAAGTCAGCCTGACAGCCAGAACCCACCATAATAGGTTCATCTGAAACTCACTGCCTCCTTTCTTTCTGTCTCTCCCAACTTTGTTTGCTGGCACTGACAGGCAGGGCTGGCCGAGCCGATTCAGTTTTCAAGAACAGATGCAAGATGCAGACGGAGGATGTGTGGGCAAAATCAGTGTTCTAACAACACAATCTAATTAATACAAACGAGATTTCACATTTCTGCATTTAAAAAGAAAAATGAATTCTTTGAGATAAGCAGCATCAGAGATGTTATCAGTGAAAAAACCTGCGATGAGCATTGTGTGTTTCCACCAGGCCATCACACACACCACAATGTTATCTCTGAAAGTTTCCCCAAACATGCCTCTGCAGGGTGACGACATCCAAGGATGACACACGAGCCCGAGGCTCCATGAGGTTAAACAGAGACACACACAGACAGACACAGGAGCCACAAATACGTGGCACCAGACACACACCCACTGTGGGAGCTCAAATAGCCCCATATGTGTGCGGTTTAACAGCTTCTCAGTGGACCGTGTCAAAGCGAGACAGCTGTGCTGAAATGTTTGCAAATGACAGGACAGCAGAACAAGGAGCCTTGGAGTCGCAGAAATGAGTGCTGCTGACGGAGCGTGAGACAGTGATTGGAGCGTTTGACATTAGACATTAATCTCAATCTTTAAAGTGACACGCATATCGCAGAGTCTCAAACATTCAACTGCAGCTGATACGCTGTATCCAAGCAAAACACTGATAAATATTTAAGACGTTAAAGGTTCTGTAATTCAGCCTGTTTGCTATTAAAATATACAGTGAGGTGAATATCTCCTCAGAAATGTATAAAAATTAAAAAGGTAAACAAAGGTGATCAGCAGGTGATGAATTATTTAGTATTTAAACTATTTTAATTATGCTTTTCTTTCCAAACCTTATGTGCACTCATTTCTTTTAAACACAGCGTGGGAGTCCCAGATGTTTTTGTCTCTCCTCTGCTCTTTCTTTCACCACGTTTGAAAGAAATTAATGGTACCATGTTTGTGTCTGTTTGTGCATTTGGCTACGCAGAGCGAAGGAGTGTGGACACGCATGTGTGAAGTCTTCAAATAAATAAATCAAATGTGTGCGCAGCCTGATGGTGACACTGAATGTTTAAGATTTTAAGGTTTCAAGCAGGGGACTAAGGCAGAGAAGGGCTGTGTACATAAATAAACTTTATTTGTAATCACATGTATAATAATAATAGGTTTTTTTGTAGGTTGACAGAGGCTTTGGTCAAATAATAAAACAGGACACTTTGTTTTTTCCTCTAAGATTCCAACAAATGCATTAGAGCTTCAAAGTTGGGTTGCCATGGCAATAATTGTGGTCTAAATGTTGAAAAGAAAAAAACCTCCTGTGATTATAATTTTTGCAATATTTGAGCATCCTTTGCAGAGAGCAGAGCACCAGGTGTGCCCAATGCTCGCACTTCTTTACACTACGAGTAACTAATTTAAAGCGCCACTTGGTAACAAAGAGTCCATAACCCATGAAAACGGCACTATCTAAAGTGATCACTCCATTTTCATTACTCCATCCTCTCCCAAATCGCAATATCTACATAACCCAATTAAGGATAAGACCTGCAAGACTGCTGATAACATCAGCCCCCCCAGCTCAAGCAGCACACGCCGACAACAAACAGTGAAACTTCAAAAGAGTACACCAAAAAAAGGGGGGAAAAATAAAAATAAGACTCCGTCTGATTAATAATTCATGACTCCAAAAGTTCACATAAGATCTGAAAGTAGGTTTAACATCTTATTCAGTCAATGTCAGTCAGGAGGTAAGACAAGCAGCACTGCAACAAGCACAGACTGGAAAAAGATGTCATCAATTTTTCAGGATGCAAAAGATGGCATGCTGATGCAACTACTCCCTCTTTAAAAGCATCCACTTTAGTAGATTCAGTCCCCGCAGCCCTGCCATGGCTACACGAGTAAATATGGCGATGCTCCACACGGGGTGTCGGGCCTGTGGTCATTTTTACAGGACAAAAAAAAGCAGAATCAAAATCAGAGGTGGATGAATGTCCTCGTCTTCAAGCTGGGGTTATGAATACAAACCTACAGCAATCCATTAAACCAGCCAGACATGCATGCCAGCAGTGGGGAGAAGACCATACCTTATTTGCTCTGAAATTTAGCAGCTGCTGCAGATTCCTACTGCTTCACTGGAGTGATAAACTAACAAGATTAGCTTTCCTATTAGGCTGTATGTCAAACAGAGCAAAGGAAGAAGATGTTCCTCACTGTTATGAGAAGAAAGACAGATGCAGAGTGTGGCAAACACAAAACAGAAACCTGCATACAGTATCTGGAAAGAGCCTCTGGGCTTGAACCTAAACACCTTTTAAAGTAGGGCTGTGCGGTATGACCAAAATCTCATATCCCGCAATAAGAATTCTATCGTCCGATAACGATATAAATCACAAAAATATAACATTTTCTGTAAATTCTGTGAATCTCGGGCAGCTCGACTTGGTGAAGTGTTTCCAGCTGCGCGTCATGTAGCTGGAGTCGAGTGTTTTAACAGATGCATGAAACGATACATTTTTAGACATAAGTTGTAACGGCCGCCGTTTTCTTTGTGAGTATTTATTACACGGCGTGCTGCGGGGAAAAGCCTGTTCTAACGTTTGAGTCTAAGGTTTATTTTTTAGCACCTGGCAGCTCTTTTTTACTTCTCATCCGTAAATAATCTGCTCTTTCACGTGATTCAGTTTATTTTGAAAAGTCTCAACAGGATCTTGAGCTTTATTGTGAAAGGTTTATGTGGAACATAAACAAGCGGACACGCGATGGTGTTACCGTCGTTGTTGCTAACCACAACGCATAAAAACAGGCGCTTGTCCATCTGTAGTGTGGTTATATAAAATATAAGAGAAAGAGAGAACTTTAAGAAATTAATATGGCCACTATAGTGACCATCAAAACGATGAAAAATATTGCCGTAAACAGTTTATTTTGCGACACCACGAAACAAACGATAGCATAAAATGAAACGATAGACGTTTTTATATCGTCATCTGATATATATCGTTATATCGAACAGCCCTAGTATCCATGGCACCAAGTGATAAAAGTCGACTTTTCCTGAGCATAAGCAAAATACTTGGGAGAAAAATCTGATCTTTAAGAAATCTCAGGTGACCTCATTAATGACTGGCATGCTGGGATCACACATGCTGATAACCATCTATCAGAGTCCAGGCAAGTGTGTTTTTACAAGCTGTAGTAAAACCTCAGATGGAAAAGTGTGATAGCTTCATCCTCGGTTGGGTGGACCGAGATGTCAGAAGGATCAAATGGAAAGGAGAATAAGTGGCAAAGTCATGGGAAGCTCTGACGCCCACTGACAGAACTTTCAATGCCCGTCAACAAATTACTTGATTTGTGTCTATGTGGGTGTGGGTGTGTGTTTTTCAGTTTTCCACTGGCTGCCTGACTTAAAACCGGCTGGCAGAAGATCTTCCCTAAAAACTGAGTTTATGGTTTAATAAGTGCTGTGGAAAAAAGGGAAGAGAGAGCATGAAACAGGTAAGGGAGGGTGATTAATATCTTGTGACTTATATCGTGACAGTTTAAGTTCCCTGTCTCAGTCATGCATCGCAGGGTTGGAAAATGTTGATCACGGACAAATACCGGCGTTTGTTTGCGGCGATCCAGGAAATTTCAGCTTCAGTGATTTCTTGGCCAATATTTTAACATTTCTGTCTGTCAGCAACAGTTTCGTCTTCTCCAGCGTGAACGACGCAGAGCAATCGCCCGTACACGGAACAGAAACGCCGCCAAACGAAGAGGTCAGGTTGAATTTTTGAACTCGACAGGAGTGAAGATAAACAAGATCGAGTCAGACCAGGTACGACTTCCCTGTCAGCTCACTGAAACGCGAGTGACAGATATGCACGCTTAACTGGGTGTAAATGTCCCGGATTTATTTAATGCAGAAAAATCCAGAAACGAGGACACAAAAAGGTCAACAAGCACAAGAAATATATTCAAGATCTGCTGTGAAGTGACAAAAAACATCTGATTAACTGGACCCTGCAGATAAAGCCGATTTAAATACAAGTTCAGCAGTTTACTTTTCCATAGTGTTTCTCTCAACGTGAACACAATAAACCTCAGAGTGATCACGTTTTCTTAAATGATATCGGAACCTCTTAAAAGGCAGCTTTCAGTGTTCAACCTCAGTCATTACAAAGGCTCCCAAACTCCATCAAGTCAAAATGAATCAAAGTAATACAAAAGAATAACACCCTGCTGACTCTTTCCATTAAATCCACAAAACTGACCCCAGGTAGTGTTTTATTCTCTGCGAGGTGCACATCAGCACAGCGCTTTCCTGCGTTTATTCATCTCCTTTAATTGAAAACCATCTTCAAGCAGCCAAGCCAGCCTGCCCTTTTACCGGTGACACTCATATGCACGCGCGCTACCTAAATTCAATCGCTGCCATTATTGTACCGGGTAATTGCCCTGTGGAAAGGGTCTCTCTCTGCAAAGCAGCTTGCTCGTGTGCAGAGAGAGGGCTCATTATAAGGAACCTCGCTGAGATCCCTATCAGTTCGTGTGTGTTTCACTCCATCTCATCGCTGACGGCAGGGAGCGAGCACGGCACCAACTACACAAAGCAACCCCCCCCCCCCAACTTATTACCAGGCAACACTGGCATGGCAACCGGGATGCAACCTCGCCAGGTAGACTTGGTTCACTCCTTCCATTATATAAAAAAAAATAAAGAGGGGAAAAAAAAGATTCCCATTTTGAAAACTCTCGAATATTTTTTCATCAAATTATTCCAGATGACAGAATTTAATTTGTCTTAGAGAAAAAAAGAGGGCTTGACAGAAGTATGTCACCTCTCCTATGCAGCAATGAAAAGCTCTCTCATCACTTCTAACGAGGCGCTGCTTGCCAACACAACTCGCTCTTTCAAATGAAGTACTCCATATGGTATCCATGACAGGAGAGGAAAAAAACAACACTCAAATGGCAGTGTGAACAGGAGAGGGGGGGGTGCATGAGCCATAAATCTCTTAATAAGCACACTGGGAGGCGGTCAGCAGCATCAAAGTGTTGGCTATGCCCCACCCAAACATTACTCCAACAGCGTTTTAATAGGCCACACAGCATCACTGCCTCGTTATAGTCATACCAGGAGGCCTGAAGCACAATTCAGACTGGGACGGAGGATGCGGACTAGTTTGGGGCATCATGCGGCGCTCCATTTGCAAAAAGAAACCTAATCATGGTTTAAGTAGGAAAAATTATCTGTCTCTGTGCAAAAATCTTGAGCCAGACCTCATTTTGGTATATTTTGCTTCCAAGTAGCCCAATTCTCCCCTGGAAGGGGAATTGGTTCTGTTTGTTTGTCTATCTGTTAGCAGTCTAGCCTCCAAGACACCATTTTAAATTTCGTGTGATAGTAGATACCAATAACCGCTCGAGCTGATTTCATTTTGGTAAAAGTCAGGTCACGATCACGGTCACACCGAATGTGAAAAATCAATAAAAATGTTATATTACCCACATTTTTTTTTTGATGAATCATTTTCAAACTTCCCCTTGCATGTCCCAATATACTAGGGACATGCAAGTATCGAGGTTGGCTTTGACCTTTATTGCTAGTGCCCAACGTTCCAACCACTTAAACATAAAACACAAACACACAAAAAAGTATACCTGAATTTACAAGCCATTTCAAAACAAGCCACATGTAACACAGATGTTATCAGGATTGAAACAGTGTGGGATCATCTTGACAGGACACAAGAAAATGCAACTAACATTCAAAAACCTTTAGGAAGCCTTGAAAACTATTCCTGAAGACTACTTTAATTATAAGAAAGCTGTGCAAAACGTTCAGGCTGTGTTGAAGGTCATAACAACTCTATTTTTGCCTTATATGCTTATTTACTGCCCTTATTATTATTTTCCAAGCAAAACATAAAGAAATGATGGCTAGCTTTGCACAGCACTACATATTCAGTACAGTTTAGTTCTAGGACTAAAACAAAGTGTTGGAATTCAAAGGCCTGTCTTCTTCCCACTCCACTGCTGAGGTTGTTTAAGTATTACCACAGTATAACGCTGTAAAGCGATTCCTCGTTATCATAGGATGTGTAAACAGCCGCAGACTGAGACTGATCGGTTTGCTTTATGGCAGATGCAGCTCCAGTATGCAAAGAAGCCTTTCAAAGATGATGTGTGCCACGTCGCTCATCGCCCCCCTCGACTTCATCCCTCGACACCCGGCTTCATAACTGTCATGCTGCATCTAAAATAGAGACATCTGAGCACAGCCAGCTCTCACCAATTTTCAACACCCACTCATAAAAGGCGGGCTGTTGAAACACAGGCAGCCTAATGCATCTCTGCGTAACCCACACGTTACCGAGGACAGAGCGCGAGCCAGCAGAGACGGAGGGGAAGAAAAGAACAAGCTCTGATAAGATTTTAAACAATCTGTCTGCAACGCCCACACGATGACGACGGGGAAAAACCTTGCAGACAGTTCACAGATCTTGTCGTGACCATGAAAGCGACCTTGGGTGTTATTACCCATGGTGCACAGCGACCTGGAGCCACAGCCGTCCCCTGCAGCTGTGCTCTTAGGAGACAGAAAATATGGGAGCAATTATTAGATTAAGACGGATTAGGCTTTGCTCAGGTAAAGTAGGTTGGGCCGTTTTTCTCTCTTTGGTCCTGAAAAACGCGGCAGTAATCCAGTAAGAACACTTTTAAAAGAAAACTTGAAACGGGCTGGAATTTTTCTACTTTACTTTAAGTACAGAAACACAACAAAAGGCTCTCCACGCAAGCATGTGAAAGCCTACCGCTAACGGTTTACGCAATAAGTGCTCAAACTATCCTGCAGGGGTCATGGGCAACATCACCACAGAGTTATCAAGCGAAACACAAAGCAACGGTAATGTCAAACATCTGGGGTCACCGTCAATATTTTTCCAGAAGTATGAGCCAAAGATGGAAGATTAAGTCACAGCTGAACAGAGGAGCTCGGCACTTTGCAGCCAGGCTAAACACGCAGGCCTGATAGACGTTGCAGACAAAAAGAGCCTGCTGTTTAGGTGGGAGTTTGAGAACTGAAGCTGGCTTCATGGTTAAATCTGGCTCTGCAGGCCTGTGGATGCAGCCTCTGCAGAGTGATGTGACAGATAGGAGATAAAACAGAGTTTGAAGAAGTGGGATGCTCTTTCCAAGTCTCCGTCTTCTGAAATGTGATCTGTGATGAAGGATAACCTCAGCGGATTAAAAACAGAGAAGAGGAGAAAGAAAAAAATAAAAATACCCCCCGACTGTACAGGCCAAAGCCAAACATGCAGACTTGGTGCAGAAATCTTATATAGTGCAGGAACAACACAATATGTCTCCAGATTGACAGGAGCTGCTTTTCACATCAGCCGTAATAAACGATGGCTCCCCTTGCTGGCTCCAGCAGCAGATGGGCGCTGAGTTCTCGACTGCCTGTGCCAGCCCCGTCCTCTGCAGGCGGCTCTGGCTGATGCCTGCGCCTCGGCTATGTCCAGACATCCGTGCCAGCCAGGAATGTGGTGGTGGCGCTCTTCGGTACGCTGGCAGACGCCCCAGTGCCGATGAGAGCGAGCTGAGATAAGAAGGCTTTCGTGCTAAAAAAGAGAAGATGAGGGCCTGAACGCTTGTTTTCCATCAATCTGCTGACAGTGTATATTATGCCTGGAGTCTTTGGGGACTTTTGGCTTCATAAAGGCGAGAGCACAGAGTCTGCTATAGTCATTACTCTATCTCGCTTCGAGGAGGACCGGAGATTGTGTGAGGATATAACCCAGTCCCCTTGACGATTGACGATTTCATTCTAGGTCAATTCAATTTCAGATTCCGCTATGACGTCCAACTGCTAATATGCTAAGCATGACAATTAAGATAAAAAAATAAAAAAGCGGTTTGAAATTAGATTCTTCTGTCATGGCAGCCTCAGTTACATAATCTAATGAGGCAAACTGCAGAGACGAAATGAAGGACTCTTAATGATAGATGGATGAATGAGCATGCCCAGTTTTAAGAGTCGGATTCTTCCAGTCGCTCAATGAGGCTCCAGAGGACAATAACTACTCCATTAAACCTCCGTTTCTCTCCTGTTTTGTTTTGCTGTGTCTCTCCATCACGCTATTACAGCACATTTGCCACTGACCTTCAGAACTGTATTTTAAAAGCTTCCTGGATACTTCTGGAAAAAGGCTATCTGCATTATCCTCGTGGGTTTTTTTGTTCTAGCACGTGGACTCACATGCCTGAGTGAAGCAGAGAGAGGAAAGAGTGTGTCTACCTTTCTTATTTCATTCACAAAAACAGATTTAGGACATGGGTGGCCCATGGGCTTCTCTGGATCTTCCTTTCTTTGCTTTCCTTCACACACACACACACACACACACACACACACACACACACACACACACAGAGATGTTGATGCTGGCAGGAGGGAATCAAACAAACCTGGCAACTAGGCTGTTTCCAGCTAGTTGCCAGTCAGCTTCTGTGGTGTAGGTTTCCTGGCAGAGCTTGGCTGGCGTTCCAGAGCGGGATTAGTGCAGTCACCACAAATTAATTAGCCACAACCTTCCTGGACAGACATCTACTGTACGTACAGTAACTGGCGTTTCTCGCGCTGTAAGAAAAGCCTCTGTGACTCTGGACCACATGGGTGCGAGAATGTGCTTTTTTAGAAATATGTTGACTCAGCAAACACTACAGCAGGAAGTTTTAATGGAAGTCTTTACGAGTGCGCAAAGATGCTTTTGCTTTATTTTCAACACTGATCCCAGAAGTATTTCTACAAATCCAACGTTGTAAATGCTGAAGTGCACAAGATAACACGGCTAATCTGAACTCAATCTAATTTTTTTCAGACTAACAATTTCAAAAATCTCAAAAATACCCCATAACAACAGATCGCTGCAATACAACAACGACTAACATAGTTATGCATAAGCAGTAACAACAAAAAAACACAGTGTTTTCACCTTCCTCTGCCTCACTAATTGAAACCACGCAACCGGGACCGAGAGGAAAGAAGTCGAGCTAAAAGCACACACAGTAAACAAGGAACTAATGGTACACTTAATGAGAACGTGTGTCATCTTAATAAAATCTGACATCAAAAGAATCCCATTATGAGTCGCAAAGAGCTCGTGAGTGTGTTGTTCCAGCATTGATCCCAGTGTTCTTCATGCATCTGCAGCCTAAATTACAATAATTAGGTTGTATAATCTTTTAATTAAGCAAGCCACTCTGTGACATCATGTTTGGAAGCTGGCAGGCGGTCTGCTTGCACCGCCACGAAGAGGAGGAGTGCAGGGGGGCTAGAAAAACCCATTTGTGCACTAAATCTTTGTTTCTTACGGCTGCTCAGCCTTATTGTCTTCTACACACACGGTGAGACCATCTTAAATCTGGATGCAAATGACATTTTACTGCAGATCACACCTGGTCACCGAATCCATTTCAACTGTGGCTTAGAGAGCATTTGTTTATAAGGTCCTGTGCTAAAGAAAATACATCACCAGTTCACCAGTACGCCACTTCATGGCTGGTGCAAACATTCAGTTGTTTATTTAACAATTCAAATCGGAGTTTATCTTAAAATACAGACAAAAAGAATTCAGACATGATTGGGACAAGGAAGCAGATTTTTATCTACCTTCAAAGAACGATCACGTAATAAGTTATGCGAGACTGAGTGCATCACCAGTGCACATCTTTGTATGCAGCGAGTTTAAGAAAAACATTCAGAGAGGCTCTTTTGTTAGGTTTCATATACAGTGGAGTGCCTCTAAAGGACACTCAGCTATAAGTGCCACTTTCAAATCTCCTGTGACGACTTTGTAGGAGCCAAAGGGGGGCCGTGACATTTGCAATGACTCTGATTATTTGAATAACAGAGGAATGGGCAGGATCCAGCAGACCCCAGCGAGGCTCGCTTTGAATTTAAAGGCAATGTCAACGTTTTCATTTGCATAGACAGCATTTCAATACAGACGGCAGAAGAAATGTGAGCGACAAAAGCAAACGGTTAATGTGTCCTTCACTGCCAAACAGTTTGAATGAATTTCCAGTGTAGCAAGTTTGTATAATCTATGTACCATTTAGTTGAAATCATTAACAGACGCTCAGGTGTGTGCTGCTCATGATGTAAACACCGAGGAGAGCAGCACATGAATCAAACCGAAGAATAAATTACTGCAATTTTCCAAAAATACAGCGCTCTAGATGTCTTGTCGCCCAGCACGGTAGCTTTATTCAAGCACTTACAGCCACCATTAGTACGGAGCGTCACACAGCCACTAACTGACTGTGTTACTTGGCAACACAAGCCACTTGTCATGTTTCCTCCCACTCAGGTTGAGCTGAACACAGTTCAGGTGATTATGTTATTTCAGCGAACAACTCAACAGCTCAGCACTCGCCCTTCACACCTCTGTGTTAAGAAAAAGAAAAAGAACAGCTCTGTGTTCCCACTGCTGGCACGCAAAAAATAAGGCGCTGTGTATCAACCAAAACCAGATCACTCTAGGCTCACTGCCTCGTACGCACTGCAGATTAAGGGTCCGGGGACAGGAAATGAAATGTTTAATCTCTCGGCGTCGCGGCTGTGTGCAGTGTTTGTCCAGGTACCGCACCTGTTGATAGGCATCTAGACACGGTGATCTTTAAGCAAAGATCTTAGATATGACAGAAAGTCAGACTTCCTTTGGGATAAGCGTGACCGATAAGCGCCAACACAGACACAAAGGGCCTCAGACGACGGAGCCGAATGGACCAACGTACGACCTCTCAGCTCAAACAGCTTAAAAGGCGCCATTCTGTCAGCAAAGGGTTTATAGAAAGCTATCAACAAACTGAGAGAAAAAAAACGTACAAACAACAGACAAGGTTTCCATCTGTCTGCTGCAGAGGTGCAGGACTCCCTTAAGAAGCCCTCGGAGCAGAATTGAGAACTGCAGCTGGCATCCATCGCTACATCTGTTCTACAAATGTTAATGTTGAGTGAGTGTACTGACACTGGCGGAAAAAAAAAAGATTGATCGAGACAGGAAGAGAGGGAGCCAAAGCTCTGGAGAGAGAGCGAGAAGGATGAATCGACCTCAAGAGAAACAGACAAAACAAAAATGGAAGTGTTTGCCTTTAAGCTTTTCCAGTCTGCCTGTTGGGTCGTGGTTAGGACGCTGGCAGTTTTCTGGGATGATTCAGGGTAGCGCCCCGGGGATCAAATGGACAGCGTGCTCGCAGCTAGATGTACAGTTTCTCCTCAAGGCTCACGTCTGATGAGGATACCAGTGTGTGGAGTTACAGACCGAGATCCCGACCGGCCAACGCGAGTTCCTTCCAGGCTCAGCAGGGATTCACAACTCCGTTTTCAGACGAGAGCGAAGAAAAATCATCTGAGTCACTCGCTATAAATACATCACATTTGCTTTTTCATTTTCCAAATCTGAAAGTAGTCTAGCAGAGATAACAGGATGGACGGTTTCACGCAGATGTATGTGGTAAACAAGCACGGCACACCGTGAGCCACCTCAGGCTTCAAGTCAATCCATTTCTTCAACTAGACCTCTCTCCTCTCTTTCACATCTCTGAAACATAATATTTCAGCACCCACGCAAGCAATTTACATAAAAGTACATACATATGGAGGTTGAGAACTCCCATTTATCAGAGGATGATTGAGATGTTGTGTTTGTGAGGTGCATCACTACAAACCAGCAGTCAAAAACTGTAGCATTTTTAAAAACCATTCCTTTAAATGTTATTACATTTACACAAGAACCTAAACAGAATCATAGTTTAAAGCATCTAAATGCCTCTTTTCTACAAGATCAGATTTTTATTCCACTTTTTAAACCCTGCCTGTCGCTGCCAGCTATCAGTTGATGCTTTTAGGGGCAGAATTAAATTCCCACAGTAATCTGTGTCCTGTGTTTTACTCAGTTGAAAAATTAATACAGTTAATGTGAAATATGCGAGAGCTCCGAATCTAAAAGCATTAGTGCCTGCTTTTAATGGTATTAGTGAAGGATTTGTGCTGAGCTTAATTTAGATATCTAATGGTTTATGCAGCCACTTTACTTAAGTAAGAATATCCTAATAATATGTGAGGGAAGCCCTGTAGTCTTGTCTCCAACAAGACATCTTATCCACAGCTCTTTCTCCTCTCATAATGGAGAGACGTGTTTGCCTCCTGAGTACAGGAAGCACTCCTCTCTATATCATTTCCCGTATATTAAAGAGACAGAATTTGCTCACAAATCCTACTACACAACAAGAAAATGAGGAAATTGCAAGAGCTGCTGAAATATATCACGTTGGAAGGTGGAGGGTGTAGAAACAGGAGGGGGGGAAGGGAGTTTCTCTAAAACCACAACAAAACTGTGAAAGTCTTCAAGGTCAGCATGGAGCACTTTATTGTTTTTTACATTTTTATTAAAACATGAAAATAAAGACTCAAGTCCATTAACTTGAAACATAAAAGTTAACTTTCCCACCACTTATGGAATGAGTGTGTTGTGGAGTCTTTAGTAGACACACACACACAAAGATAACATACTGGTTTCTTCTTGCCCTAAATGTAAACAGCATTAGAAACCAGTCAGGCCTGACTGCCACAATGGCCTCCCTCCGAGTGAACTGTCACTCACACTCTGGGGAGAGACACCTCGCTGCAGGAGGTGGCGCGACCCCCTGAGACTTAACGAAATGACACCTTCAGAGACACACACACACACACTGGAGTAAGTCGCAGACACGCAATTATATGCTATAAGGCCCCTAATTGGCCTGCTTGGCTGTGTGTGAATACTAACTGGGTGCGGGGCAGCAGCTGTTGTTATAGGCACTTCTCTCAAAGGTGAAGGAGGGCGGAAGAGAGGAGGAAGAGGAAGGGAGAGAGTTTGTGTGTGAGAGGAATAAAGAATCTGGTGTCACGCTGCGCTGTCTCCCGTGCCGACAGCCAATTACCTGTGTGAGAAGCCGGAGCCCTCCCTTGTCTTTCTGTCAGAGCTCGTCTCGTCTTTAAGCGCGATTGGACAACGCCGCTTCCTGTCTGCGTTCTCCTGACTTCCTGGGAGACCACGGTCAAACTGCTATCCCATAATCGTTGCCACATCAGTGCATTTGGATCATTTTGTTTCCTTGGCCTCTTTAGTCTGTTTTCATTTCCTTTTACAGAGGAGACAGTTTGTACTATAGTGGAGTTTTGAGTTTCTCCACATACAGACTGAGCTGGGCGAACTGCCCAGATATATTATCGGCCACCTAAGTGTATTCTGACCCCTTTTTAACAGCGACAGTCTGACATCATGGAAGAGAAAAAGTGCCCTGTCCATGTGTAATATAGGTTTGAATGGTTTTCCTGACCAGAACACATGCAGTTAGTGTGGTTCGGTTAATTGGCGATTCTAAATTGGTCATAGGTGTGAACGCAAATGGTTGTCTGTCTTTCTGTAATAGCCAGGGTGTACCCCGCCTCTCGCCCTATGATAGCTGGGATGGGGTCCATCACCCGGAGTTGGGACTCTGACGAGGATAAGTGGAAGAGAGCGGATGAATGATTTTCCTCACTTAATCGTAAAAACATGTTGCAAAGTTTCTGGGTTTTTGAGTTGTGGGTTTTTCCAAGAGTCACCCTCACTAACTTCACATTCACATCTAGTCTTTTTGTTCTGGAAGCAGGTCTTAAATATGAGAGAAATCACATCCAAGGCAGAAAGAGCTAAGCTACACTCCACAGTGCAAAGAAAAAACAGCTCTTTTTAATGATTAGACATGTAGCTGCTAGTCTTATTAGCGGAGGTGCTAACTGATGAATAACAAATCAACAACTTCTGAGCAAAGACACATAAACAATGATTTGAGTTATCTGAAGGGAAGATCACAGATGGAACAGACTGTCAGAAAGTGTCTTCAGAAAACCCAGAATCAAAACCAAGGACAGATTCACCCCTAACAGCAATACAGATGCTTCATTTGCATATAAAATGTTGCTGCCTCTCATGTCTGTAATTGCTTTGTTTCGCAATGACAAGTGACTTGTTATTGTGTCATCTTATTTACCCAGTTGAGAATATTTTGGCATATAAACCTACTAGGTTTAGTCATTTGCAGAACTATTTTTTTTTAAGTTGAATGTTTCGTTTTTATTTTCTTAATTCTTTCATTGTACTTGCTACATTTTTAGGCATTTTCTTCCTCTTTATGTACGGTAAAGTGGGGGAAAGTCAGGAAATAGGAGGGAAGAGAATAAATGAAGAACATGCATGGCGTCCAGCTGAGGACTTACTGCTCAGGGCACTGACACTCATGTTTTATGCACTTATCCAGTCACCCTGAGATTAGTTATTGTTTTGTTTTTTAAATCCAGTTTTCTTTAGTCAACATCAACTCTGTAAGTCCAGCAACACTGCCTAAAATCAACAGACTGTATACATAAGATTTACAGGTCTTAAAGCCTGAACCATGAAATAAGTGCCAGAAAACTTAAATTTTTGAGTGTTTACTGAACCTTCTTACAAAAAACAAAAAAAAGGGGGAATTAAATATCAATTTGCATAATTGAGTTTTACCCAACTTCAAAGAAGGAAAACAGGAATGGCTACTCAGCCGTCGGATCTGCAGCTGTCTGTGTCCATATCAGAGTATAATCCAGGCTTAAAGGGAAAACCCATCAGATTCCTGTTATCTAATAAACACTTTAACACTAGCTTCATCTCTTACTAAATTCATCATGTTGTTCATTTGGTAAATTATGGTTACCATTACAATTAAATAGGAGATTAAAACATATGTGGGTATACTTTAAGGCGGGGTTACCTTGCAATTGGCAAAAGTTGTTACCATGTAAACATGTTGTTTGTATTCCTTAATCACCCCAAGTTCAGCCAAGTCACTCAGCTCAAGGCTTCAAATTAGGCCTTCACTAACCACTGGGTGACATTATGATGGCTAAGTCCATCTTTTAGTCCCAATCACATGACACACATCTAATTAGGGTTTTAATCAGCCTAATCATTAACTCATTATATGAAAAAACTCATGATGGACAAACTCATATAATTTGCAAGTAAACAAAGTCGGTACTTCTATTCAAGAGTATGGGAATCCTACTGATCAAGTTCTGCTGGGAAGCAATCAGCTGGCCCTTTCCCATGACCACAAAGTCAATGTGTTTGGGTTGCAGTGCAAAAAAAAGCAGTGGAAATATAGGAATATATTTAAGCTTACCTTTGATGGAAATGCCAACATCAGTCGTGTCCAAGCAGACATAAGGAGAGAAGGAAAGAAAACAAGAATGTTAACTGTGGGCTCAATGTCAACACAGACTTAACGGCACAATAAAGAGGTGCTTTCAACCTGCTCGCTTCTACTTTCTCCTCTTGATTTATTCTGTTTGTTTTTGAGGCAACCAGAATATTTTGTGTGTTTTTCAGGCGCTCTCCTGGTTTAGCATGTAGCGTACCATAGTCTCGCCCCTTTCTTTGTCATTGTACCTCTATCAAAAGTACACAAATATAAAAGCATTCTCGATGTACAGAAACACTGTTATAACAGCGTGAAGCCTCCTGGCACAGAAGCCCCCTGAGCGCCTAAATGGAAAGCAGGACAAAATAAATCAATCCAGGTGTAAACATAAAGCTATCTATTCATCCTTCATCCATTTCCCACAAAGCTGAATGGCTGCAATGGATTCACGGTTGATCTTTGCTGGCGGCATAAACCTCGGCAGTAACAACAGGAGTGGTCTCGTGGGCTGAACCAGAGGGCTTCTGGGTAATGCTTTCAAGGGGTGGTTGATGGGAGGAGGAGGGGGGTGGGGGTGTTTCAGGTCAACACATCTTCCTCTCTCGAGTTCTCTCAGCCTCAAAGGAACGATCTATAAAAAGGTGCACTGACTACGTACTGAAAGCCCCCACAAGCACTGAAACATAAATCCATTTTTTTTCCTCTTCACTGGCTCCGTCTCCACATTTATATTCTCCCCACTGTTTTGGGTTCATCTTGGCTCAGTGTGAACACCACGGGAAGATGGAAAAAGAAAGAAGCACAAGCTACATAACAGATAGCAGATCCAAAAAGTGAGACATGCATGGATATCCATTTTGAAGACTCTTTAAGACCAGACCTTTTGCCACCATGGGAGACCCCATGCCCCTCTGCTCACCCTGTGAACACATTGCTTTATTGCCTGTAAAATAGACACAGTGGCCTATTTATAAGAGGATTAAGTAAAGAAAGACAGACAGCAGGAGGGTTTTTTGGTCTCTGCCAGCACTCACAGCCTGAGGGGGAGGACCTGTTACAGGGACAATGCAGCACATGTATGCAGCCTTACGTGACCTTCACCTTGGATGAAGTCTGGGTAGAGTTCGTTGAAGGCGGTGTACACTGTCCCCAGTTCAACTCTGGTCCCACTCCCCCTGTCTTTACGCATCTATCTTCAAAGAAAGGATGTCTATTACATCTCAGCCAGCTTTTCAAAGGTGAAAAGGAAACTCTTGCTCTCGAGCATCATCACCAGCCTGCTCGCTCCCCACCCCTTGCATCAGTAGCCCAGAGAGCAGCTCTGCCTCTTTTCACATCAATGATGACCGCTGCCTCCAGACCTAGTGATTTAATGATTTTTCTCAGGCTTCAGAGGCTGGGTGAGCTTCAGTAACTGAGCCCTCCCTGGCCTTTTAAATCGCCTGCTGCTACCAAAATGATCTTTCCCAGCAGAAAAACAGCCATGCTTTCCCAGCAAATGCCAAACAATAATGGATTGAATTACACAGTAAACACAGGAGTATGTGCATGTTTAAATTCAGCTCTCAAACCTACCCACCTCAGATTGATCCATCTTTCCATCCGGGCTAACCCCAGAAGCCAGCCCACAGGGGCTAATACAGCCCCAGTCTAGTTCTCAGGTGTCAGTCCTATTGAAATAAAGCCAGGCGAGACGGGCCACCGCCTCCTTTCATATTCTGAAACAGATCCAGGACCAGTGGGACAGCAGGGGAGGAGAACAAAACCACCAGGATAGGGATCGTTCAACCCTTGTAGACTTGTACACACAGCCTGTTTGTTTTTATTCTTCATTTTGATGGCATGTATTGATCCGCAACCCCGTGCAGCTGAAGGTCTTGTCTAACAGAGACCCCGACATGCCCTTGCAATGGGTTGAGAGCTTTTGACAAGGATGGGATGTGAGCGGCATTACCAAGAGATGGAAAAGATCCTCCTACCGGCGAACTACCGGTGATAAATGTCCACATAAATACATCATATATGTAGATTCTGCAAGAAAAGACGAGAAGGAGGTGGTGGTTTGTGTGTGGTAGCAATAAAGGTGAACAATGCGTAGCACTCAAAACATCCCTTATTTATCTGTGTGTGTGTGTGTGTGTGTCAAATTGCATCTTTCAACAGGCGTTTCTATGGCAACTGTGGAGAAGACGCCTCACCGGAGGTCAAAGGTCAATTAAGGTTAATACATTTTTGCTGAGAAAAATCAATAATCTTTCCATCTTCAACGAGCCACCCTACTAGCATGCTTTCACTTGAAAGGGAGTGTTGATATTCAAACATCCACCAGTGACTGATTTCTTTGGCTGCTGTATTTTGTTGCTTCAATAAAATACAGCAGCATTACCCAGAAGCCCTCTGGTTCAGCAGACTGACTTTTGCTTCAGTGCACATTTCCCAAATTTCCTTAAAATATGTGCATAATACAATGCTGCTTTCCTAATACTTCCCCAAATTCCCTGTACTACAGACGTTGTAAACGATAGCAGAAAAGGGCAGCTTCTTTTTTTTTTTTACACTGTTAGCCCTCAATCTCCTCTGGGGCATCACCACTTCTTTACCCATTTTATGACAACAGCACTACAAGGACAATCTAACCATGTTCGGTGACCTAAATAAGCCCACAGTCGAAGCGATGCCCACAGGCGTTTCACATATGAGAAATCTACGGCGGTATTGACTGTATGCAGGTTAAGTGTTCACCCACACGGGCATGCCCCATCCAGACGCACTTCTTTAAGGGTTAAAATGCTATTGTGTCAGTGAGGGCCAACAGTAAGACTCCTGGATGCCACATGAATGCTAAGGACGCTTTTAAACAAAGCCGCAGAGCTAAACTGACCTAAAGCCCCGGGCAGAGCAGCCAGCGGCCAACCAGCTCAGTAGGCGACCTGTATGCGAGGCGTATTAAACCGCCAGCGCTCAACAGCACATCAAGAAAAATCACAACAGGCACAAATATTTCTGCACGCCCTGCAGCACAATCCACCAACATCATGAGATACTATACAGCTAATTCAGGCAAATGACATTTACTGAGGAGTTATTTAGATGCTATCGGTGGCTCGGGTCTTTGTGCTTAGGGGATTAGCGCCACCGTGCCCAGCGCTGAAAGGCGTCTTTGTGGCTGTAGTCTTTAGCGGGATGGGAGAGGGGCTCAGATGCCTGCGTGGAGGGTGTCAGTTATCAGGGATCCTGCCATGCCTTGCTAATCTCTGGCCCTGCAGAGTTCCTGAACCCCAGCCAGCGTGTCCAACGCCAGCCTCTAGAGTTCCCTCAGACCAGGGGGACAATGATAGGTATTCACAGGGAGAGGCACTGGACCGTCAAGCTCCTCTCCTTGAGTGAGCAGCATAAGAGCAGGAAGACGGCTCAGGCTGTGGTAAGAGAGGTCTAAAGAACCACTTTGGCCGCCATAAGCATTCAATAGAGACACGCTTCCGACATATATATTGGCACCGTGCAGCCACACAAGCACAAATCCCAGCCAGGCAACAGAGCCACAATGTACATCCTTCAGTTAACTGCTTTCAGTCGTCTCCGGCATGGTATTTTTTCAGCATTTCAGCCAAAAAAACCAAACAAAAAACAAGGCAGTCATCTGTTTTTACTGAGTTAGATTAACCTACTGGTGTCTGTTCTGTTTAGATTTTCACAGTTTGCCTCTTTGCTAAGGTGATTAATGTTACAGTAGAAAAAAAATAAATTATGCAGCGTTTTATTATCCCAATTTCTAAAAATCTGGAGAGAATTATTAATTTTTCCCACTCCATCTTTTTTAAAGTCATTTTATTTCTCAAAAGCAACTCTTCAGCCAAACAGCAGGGAGCTCTCTACAGAAAAAGTCAAAATCCCAACTTTATTCCAAACACATTAAAAGCTTAATCAGTCTTCTGTCTACAGTATCTATCCAAAAGTAATATAAAAATCCTGCAGGGTATACCAGCTAATGAAAAAGTAGGTCAGAGGACTACAGTGCCATATGTTCCCAAAAGATCAGCACTGTTCACACTCCTAAACTCTTGTCTGTTGTCTCTGATGTTTTAATTAAATGTAGATGAGCAGGAGGAAGACAAAGATATGCAACACTGCAGCAATTTTCGTTCCGGGGGTCCCGGAGCTTTAGGAGTTTGAATAGTTGGAAGGGGGTGAAAAAAATAAAAAATAAAGGATTGCGTGGGTACAGGAGGAGGTTGATAGAAGAGGGAGTAAAGGGGGGGGGGGGGATAAGGGAGCGGTGGATTAGCGAAACTAAATGAAGAGATGATTCAGTGAAAAGTTGGAATTAATTTGCGGTTGTCAGTTTCTCTTTCACAGTGTAGTGTTCAGGGTATGGGGCGTCTTCCCCCACCGCTCCTTGGATCCCACCGCTTCCTCCACATGCCTTGGCCAGCGCAGCTTGGCTCCCCTTCAGCCCTGCATGGCCTCCTTTCCACTCCACTGGGAAGCAGACATGCAGAGGACTGTCGTAAATGCTTGGCTGCAAGACTTCACAGACCGCAGTCTCATCTCCTCCTCCTTAGCTCTCCATTGTTCTCTTAACCTGGTTTTACTGTCTGGCGTGATGTGCCGAGACCCCCCTAGTACCAGCTCAATCCTGGTTCAGCACACACCATCTACTTCTTTCAAAGCTGTAAAGAGCTGGGCAGATTTTGGTCCGGGCTTCGTTACAGTAAGCCAAGTCCCTGCAGGCATATATCCAATCATTTCAACAGTTCTCTGGCTTCAAAAAAAAAGAGCTATAAGAATTCAGGCAGAAGATCAAGCAGTGCACTGCAACAACTGGCCTATAAAGTGAGTTCAGACTCTGTGCTAACTGCTCCGAGGTGAAATACTGTAGAGCAAACATACAGCCCCCGGCCAAAACAGACTTAACTAAGGGATCACAAAGCAGATTGGTCTTGACAGCTCTGAAGAACTGGAGGTCTCTTTCACTAAGCAAAGGGACGCGACACGCTCAGGCAATCAGGGACATCAAGTCTGTGGCGTCCCAACAACAATCCCAAGACCCCCACCCTCTCTCTCTTTCTCTCTCGCTCTCACACACACCTCTCATTTTGGCACTGCGGTGGAATGTAGCTGCTAACGGCTCGGTCCCATCCCGGTGCTCACTGAGAAGCTCAATACAATGTCTCTTTTCAAAGGAGAAGCTCAGATAAAAGCAGGCAATTTAATTGCCTTGGCTACAATAGAAACCTCCCTGTAAGGCTGTCCCATTTCCCCTGGCAATTAGGATTCACTTCCCCCCCAGGTACTTGCGAACAAGCCGTGGGGGCCGTCTCTCCTGCGACTGAGCCGTGGCACGAGGACAAGATTCCACCTGTCGTCTGCTAGTTGTCTACAGGGCGTTAGGACATGATGGATTGTTTCCCTGGTACTTATACTACTTGGATACAACGGGAAGTAAAGGAGGCCAATGTTAGCAAGAAAACAGCTTTGGCAACCTTTGCGCAGCTGATCCAAAGATAATACCATTAGGGAAGTACATATACAAATAATTAAACAATGTGGAATGTTCCCTATAGATTTATTAACACATGCACTGTGACTGCAGGTTTTTGGATAATATCAGACGAATGCAAGAACAACAAGATTACTGATGTAAAAATTATTTGCCATCTGATACCAGCTTGTTTATCTGAGATTTCTGGCACTCTTTCAGAAGACCGAGTGGCTGTAAACCAAGGGCATCTTGTGCCTTTGCCTCTGACTGAACAATGAACCGCTTATGAGCAATAATTATATGGTGAAGACGCTGGTTAGCCAGCTACAGCGGTAAGGCCTCAACCGTGGAGTTTTTCACTATGATTAAAGCAGAATAATTAGCTCTAATGACTTCCTGCTTCACACACCATCTCCTGCAGGTCATGCTCGCAGAGAATGAACAATGTTTTTGCTTTTTCCCGGGATTCTGTGTCAGCAGCGACGTGATGAAGACGCCGAGGAGCGTGAGATGACCGCACTCCTAAACATGCGTGTGTGAAATGTGCGCGCTTGAACACAGGAATGACACACAGACGCAGGAACACAGAGGGGCTGTTTGTCAGATTAAACTAAGAAGGAACTGAGTGACAAAACCACCTATTATAGGCTCATTTGTATGTACATCACAGCCTCTCTTTGTATCGGAGTAAGATGTGTTGAGGCGCGCTTCTCGGCTCCTCAATGAGAGAGTGACAGGCTTGCGAAAACCCAGCTACCCCAACCCCCAGCCCTAAAAATCCCCAGTAAAAAACCCGCCTTGAATGAGATCTCTGCAGTGGTTCCGCTAAAATCCGTTCGACATTAGTATGGGCAGCCACTCATTCAGAGTGGGATGGCCAACATACATGACAGAAACAAAACAGCACAGAGGAAACGAGGCTGGCGAGCACTAATGAAATGGTTCAATTAAACAGCACTCCAGAAACCACCGTCGGTTTGAGTACACACGTAAGATTGTGTGAATAAATTAAAGTTGTAATTACAAAATCAGATCAGACGTTCTTATCACCAGTACTGATTAATGAGGGAAAATGTGCTGATGGTTCATTTAAATCCTTATGTATGATGATGTTCTGCTCACTCACAAATTGCATGTGTGTGTGTTGCTATGTGAATAATGTGGATTAGTAGGGATTATTATACAGCAGCCCATTATTAATGGTCCCACTCTAGTTTAAATCGCACCACCCTTTAGCCACATTAGCTCTGGAGCCCCTTTTCAACTCCTTCAGTCTGTTGAAAACAATGAGACCGACTTCTACAAGCCCAAATCCAAAAATATTGGGATGCTGTGTAAAATATGAATTACAAACAGAATGCAAATCTCATAAACCATCTCATATTTTATTCCAGAGAAGATGGTGATTTCTGAATCATGCTGCTTCTATGGATCATAGAGCCTTGACCTGCAGTCGTGGGTGGCGCAGCAAACTGTGTTCACAGGCAAACATTTGTGGAAGTGTTTCCGGAGCCCACGCAGTGATTTCCATGACACAGTGGTCACTGTTCAGTGCAGCACCGTCTGAGGGTCTGAACATCGTGGATATCAAAAATTGTTCCTCACGCACAGAGATTTCTCCACCTTCTCTGACTCTTCTGATGACTTTATGAACTGTAGATGATGAGATATTCTTTCCAAACTGCTTGCAATTTTACAGTGAGGAACATTATTCTGAAATTTTTCCACAATCTGCAACAGCTTTTTTGCAAATTGGTGAGCCTCTGTACTTCTTTGAAACTTTGCCTCTCTTGTTCTGTTCTTCTTTACATTTTATGCAACGTTCTGACATTTTTGAATCTAGGATTGCATAGAAACATGTATCATGACTTCCATTATGTTTTGGACAGCTAACCCATGTGATGCAACACTGGTAAATCTCTGACCTTTTCCCCTTTACTTGTAGTTTTCTCAGAAATATCTTAACACTTATTCGATTGATGGATAGCATTTGGTGCAACATTACATGTAGCACAAAATCATCAGGTCACAATCCAAGTGCAATCATTAAACTGTGTCTGAGAGGAGTTTTTATACTGACAGGAACATTCACACTGAGGTAATGTATGCGGTAATATATGTATTTCTGCAAAGGGAATGTGGAAAACGATTACAATGGATCCAAAACAGACAGAACTGAAAGGAACATTTAACAAGACAGCAGCCCAAAAACAGTGCCTCTGAAAATCTTTGTGAAAGTCCCAGAATAGATCCAAACCTGGTCACCACACAGCACATAGGAAAGACTTAATAACGGCTTTCAACTGACGCTCCCCACAATTCTGCCAAGAAGGACGAGAAAAACCTCCAAAATAAAGGTGTGCCAAGCTCGTAGGATCACTTCCAAGAAACCAGGAGCCTTAATCAAGTGGAAGGACTTTATACTTAATAAACTTTTTTCCTATTGGGGGGGGGGGGGGGGGGGGGGGAGCAGATTTTACGGCAAGTCTGAAAAAAAACCTTTAAAAAATGCTGCTGAAAACTTTGGCTTAGCTCTAGATATCAGTCTCTTTATTCTTCTTCCAGTGAAGAAAGCCCACACTTCCTTTGCATGCATAGCTAAACCCAATAACCTTGCATATTTTCCTATAGGAAGTTTATAATTCAGAGTGGTGATATGCCTGCGACATGCTGTTCTGTTAGTGCAAATGGGATTTACTCACTAAAAGCTCTGATGAGTCAAGGACGGTCCACTTTGGCTAAACTCTCTCTTGGATCTTGTTGGCTGATCAAAGGCTTCTACTAGCTGAGACTGTAATCTTCTAACCTCACAGCTAATATTAATAGGCCCAGGAAACCACACTCCCACTGGCAAGAATCTCAGACAAACAATGCCTCTATCTCCCACAGCTCCCCCAGATCTCCCAGCTGTATCAGCCACAGGTTAAGTGTTTCATTCTGTCTGTGTTTTAATGGGGCGCTGGGGGGTAAACATTCACAGTGACCAAAAAACAAGTCATGGCTTCAGAAAAGGCATTTAAATGAAAATCACTGAATCCTGTGAGTCACACCTCTGTTAAGCTTACATGCATTTCCAAAGACGGATGTAACACCTACGTGTCATGCATTTAGCACATGAAAGCCCGCTGTGAGAACAAACAAATGCTATTCCATGCATGCATGTATGTGCATGCATGGATCACAAAAGGCTTGAGTCCAGGCACTCTTGACACTTGGTAATGAGCCCACACAATCTCCTTACCAGTCATCTGCATCCATCAGTGACACACAGGGGGCGGATTAGATGGACTGCATCCATCACCTGACAATGCACGCTATTCCTACAGGCTTTATTCCAAGGAAACCAGATCTGGAGCACTCAGTTTCCCTCCTCTGTGTGTACATATGTGAGTGTTTTCTGGGCAGTTGTGAGCATGGGAACTAGAAAATTAGATCTGTGACCCATGAAAAGGGACGCTGTGTACCCAGCCTGTCGCTGCCAAAAAAATAAATGAAAAAAAAAATATCCCTATTTCAAATTGTTACTTGGCATAGCAACCATCACCTGCATGAAAGAACATCACATGTATAGCTGCACAGGATGAGCCGAGACAGGGATCAGGCAAATCTCAGAAAGGTCAGCCTTTCCCTGCCCGAATTATTCATTTAAACCCACAGAGAGACATCCGCAAAAGACCGATTCTGTTACAAATGTCTCCTTCAACACATCTCCTGCAAGGACCAAGTGGTCCATAATAACTGCCAGTTCTAATGGACGACTTGGCCTCTGCACATTATATTTAAAAGAGGCAAGAGCACTTTTTTTTGTTTTTGTTTTTTACTGAGTGACAGATGAAGCTCCTAAGCCCCTGGAATTTCCAGTTCTTCCAAATGGTGTAGCTGTTTCAAAGAAGAAAGGAAAACTGTTCCCAGCTCTATAATCTATGTCATGTCATTTGATTAGTTAAATTTTTTAAAGGGGATTTCTAAAACAGAATGGGGGGGAAAAAAGTTTTTAAAAGTCATAAATTCAAGCAAAGCCTGGCAAGTTTAAGCTCAGCAGCTGTTACAGTGTACATCTCAATTATAGCATGAAAATTTCCCACATTAGGACTCTGGATGCTGTTGATTGTTGAAGGAGAAAAGAAAATGTTATACATTATTAAATTTGGAGCTAGCCAGGTGGTTTTACAGCCTGTGGATGCATTAAAGAGTAGTTTACACTTTATTGCATCTCGGTAATGTTCGGGGTTTGAGCACAGGACACCGAAACAGCTCTTCATGCTGAAATGCACCGATTAGGATATCTTTGACCTGGGCTCTAATTAAATGGTAATCCCCTTTAACAGACAGCAACAGCTACCCAAATCTTTTTCATCCCTCCATGTCACTCCGAGGCATCCCCCTGTAACATAAATCTCGCTCTCCACCCGTCGCTCTAAGCTGCTGAAAGTCGCAGCCCCCGAGAAGCTGGCACTGGCTGCAGAGAGGCAGCTCGCATTTCAAGACAAAGCTCAATCCTCTGTCAGAAAGGAGACACTTTCCAAAGCAGCCCTGCCATTCATCAATCTGGAACCTGTTTTTCTGCCCGTTTCCCCGACTCACACCTCCACGCTGAAAAGCTGCCCAGGAAAGCTGCCTTTCGCCAGGGAGAGACTAACACGTTGCCAGGGATCGCGCTCAAACCGAGCTTCTCCACTGGCTGTGCGTGACTGGACAGCGAGTGGACCCCACCTAAATTCACCTCTGCCTCATTTCCCTCGGCCCTGAGAATGATGTGTTTTATTAACAACGTGATGAAAAGAAAAAGAAGGAAAAAAATCAATTAAACTTCGCAAAGGTATGCAAGGTGACACGGCCTCTGTTTGAGTTTCACACAAACAGAAAGAGATAGGGTCAAGGAGGGCTGACAGCGTTCGTTCTGTAAAGTTTGAATAAACTACAATTTCTGTAGACTTTTGCCCCCCGGCACAAAGAGCCCAAGAATTTACATCCTGAGAGTTATCAACACTCTAACAGTCCGGCTTTTGTCCGAGTACACGCACGATTAAAAGCAGCTGAGACCGTTTTACAGAATAGTGACACTGTGTCAGAATTTAAAATCTTGTTAAACACACAACAGGGATGCAGCTTGTTGCAATGGGGTTTCCTGTGTGAAATAACAAGGTGGGGAAGAGGCGAAAAAAATCAGATAATGATCTTGTAAGGAGCAGATTTGCCTCGTTTTAAAGGTCAGAGGTCATCCGATACTACACACACTCCGACTCTGGCTTACATGTCAGTTATAGTTTGCCGTGGCTTACAACTGAGGGTCAGGATAATGGTTTTCTCCCGTGCTGTAACAAAGACAAACTAAACTCTGAGGCACACCCAGCCTCCCTGCGTGACTTTCATTAAAAACAGCTTTCTGCCACTTGTGGATTACAACAAGGAAAATATCCGAACTCAATATTCTGAATGTATTCTATTACAAGAACCCGCCTCTTTCCTGAGGCTAAGAAAATGTAAACCTCTTGCAACATGAGTGTTTTGTTGAACGGACAAATTACAAAGAAAACACTTGACATTAAGGAGGGAGGGAAAAAACCTACAGGCTGGCTGAAAGGTATGTGTGATGTTTTGTTGATTTTGCATGAAGCCATGATTCCATCTGGATTAGCAGAGCTTTCTTGGTTTGAAGCCAAAAACAAACAAACCAAAAAAAGAAGATCAGCACGCTGGAGATCAGTCTCCTCAAATACCTTCAGTCAGCTTGTTTTCACATTCACGCGGCCACCTGCTCGCTGCTCCGTGTGCTAAACGAGTTAAGACAAAATGGCATTGCGAGCAATTTGCTGTTGTTTCCGGTCTGAAGACTGGAGCACAGTCAAAGGTGGTTTTGTTGTCTTTGAAAGGATGATAACGACGTTAAGCTGCAGATGAAAAATGTCTGATAAGACCGTGTGCTGCGAGGATGGAAATCACATGAAAACTCCAAGCGCGAGCTAAGAGCAGATGTCTGTGAAGGTCGATGTTCACCTTCACTGGCTCCTTTCAATGTGGAGGAGTAGCAGCTCCACTCTGAGTCCCTCCCAAATGATTGAGCTTGACGGTGGAAGGCAGGTTAGCCTCCCGCACCCTGGTGACCCTGAACTGGATAAATGGAAGAAAATGGATGGATCCATCCAAACACAGAGCTCTGACCTGCTGAGACACCAACTCTTTTAAAGACAAAAGTTAAAGCTGCTCCCCATATGTCCACTTATTAAGGTCGGCTAAATCATTCACCACTGTAACTTCACTGCGCATGCCGGGTTTCAAAAACCATGGAGGTGCACGGCAAGCTTGAGCAGAACCAAAGTGCAGCACTGATGACATTTGTGACTGCCGACAGCTCAAACTGCCAGTGAATGGAGCTAAAAGGACACTTAAATCACAAAGTGGAAAAATCAGCAACTGTTTCATGTTCATTCACTGAAGCGTCCTCATATTCCACCATGACATCCTAAAAAAGGCCCCTGTTTATTAAACGAGTAGTGTGTGCTGGCACTAACTTTAACAAGATCTTTAAAAAAAAAAAATTACCGAAATAAGAAGCATATGGTTTCACATTCAATTACTGCCATTTTCTGTCCAGCTCTCATTTTAAAAGAACCACTTGTTCTCCACTAAACAACATCTTGAGGCATCATCTCACCACAGCCCATAGCGACCTCAGGAACTAGCCACCTTAAAGCATACCTCAATCGTAAAAACAGACCTTAAAGGGACATCAGACGCACCACAAGATCCTGTGAAACGTAGTGCTTGTGGGCATACAGCAGAAAAAAAATGACTAAAAGAAGAAAAAAAATCGTGTAGACGTCTGACTCACAGCGAGGACAGTCAATACACTGAGCTCCCTGTAAAAACAGCAATAAATCACAACTGCATTTTACCGTCCAATCCTATTCAAAGTGTCGGCTTACAAATACTTAAATAAAACTGAAACGTGGGATTAGTAACAGATGACTTCCTATGAATGACAATCTGTTTTTTAACCCACATGTGCTTTAAAACGACTCAATCCTGCGTCTGAAAAGCCGAAGCAAGACCCTGCATGCAAGTTCTACATGAGCACAGAGTTATAGCGCGTTAACCTGCAACGTGTGGCGATGTCCTCTTTTTACTTACAACAAGTAAACTCGTGCAGCCTCTTGTAATGAACAAATTAGTGCTGTGATTTTATGACGCTGTAACCGCAGAGCAACGTGATATCATGGCGACACTAAACATGAAGCTTCTCGTCTTTTACGGTTGAGTTTTCCCCCCTCTTGTAAGTTTCAACAGAGAAAAAGGCAGTGAAAACACCTCGAAGGGGGCTCATTTTACAGCCGGCACTTAACAAATTTAATTGTGAGCACAGAAACACGGGCCCTATCTCTGTCGCATCGCATGACCGCGGAGAAAATCAGATCAGGATCACAGGACGAAGCTGGCGAGTGCCAAGAGGACGATCGCCTCGGCGGAGTGAGTGACTTCCTTTGTTTCCCTCCTAAACTCGGACCCACACACGCAGTTCTTCATGGGACTGATTAGGTTAGCTCCCTTTACATTTCCGTGTTTTTGGGACAGTCCTTGATCCGAGCAAGAACAATCTCTCCCCTATCGTTAGCTCACAGCTACGCTGACCAGTTGCTCTGCATTTCCTCTGCAGCCCGCCTACCCAAAGAGCGCCCGCTGAAATGTGATGTTTCAGGAAGCCATTTGTAAAACAAAGTGAATCTGGAGCAAGCGGATCCCCCGGTGTGTGACCCCGACCTTTAATCATTCATTACACTTTTTTTTAAAACTTCCAGAGTGTCACTCGGGAGCTCCCACTTCCATCTGTGGTGGTTTAAAACCTGCAGCTCTTCCTCACTCTGAAGCTGGTTAATGCTCATTAGAGTCCATCTGCATTGAAACCTGAGCAGGTCTTTAGGGGTGCGACCTCGGCTTCTCCCTGACCCTCCACCTTCTCGTGGCCTGATATCCTCCGGCTGGCCAGATTGCCGACACTCCTGCCACAAATTAAAGTCTTCATTAGGACATTTACAGGAGCGCGATAAAACACTGTCTGAATTTATGGCCTAACGACTAACGCCTTTCACTATGATTCACAGTGATTTCCATGCGTGGCATGAAAAGGAGGAGGCGTTTGCTTTGTGGCTCTCTGGTTTTGAAGTGTCAGTTAAAAGGCTCCACTTGTTATTTCAGAGGCATGAAAAAACTATATCCAGATTTACATCAAAATCAGTGCTTTATCCAGCTCTCTGCACAAAATGAGACATATTTAAGCCTTTTGGTTTATGCAACTGTTTGTCAATGTGTTGCCACTAGGTGTAAAAATAAAACCCAAGCCTGCTGGGGGTTTCTGCTACCTTCTCTAAACATTTGTGTAATACATTCATATTTCCAAATGTTGTATACAAGGCTGGACTTAAAATAACTAACCTGAGTGTGGGTTTGTAGATGTGTGTGTTTACTGAAATAAACAGGGCGCACAGACCAGCGGTTCTGAGAGACTTAGGCCCCGTCGTATGGCTTCAATCCACTCAGCATATTCTCTGAACCTCTATTAACGTTTCCTTGCTCTTGGGGAACTCGCTCATGTTTAATGCCTTTTGAAAAGGCGCAGAGTTTTAGGAAGAGTTACAATGCCAGAAAAAAGATCAAACAAAGGATGTGAGGTGGAGAAAAAAGCTGCAGGACATCCAGCTCTCCCTCTCTCTCTCCTAAGAAATGAGAAACATTTGTGTGTCTATGAATAGCTGTGCTTGTTTAATTCATGACTAGCTTCGTTTTTTTCTGCAAGGTGCAGCGTAGTTTGGCCCCGGCAGGCTGAAAATCTGAAGCCTTGATTGTCTAATGAATGAAGCTGATGTAAAGATAGCTGAGGTTTCATCAGAATACAGTGCGTTTGCCGTGCTTTAACATTTAAAGGAATCGATTTTAAAGCGCAACAGTCTGTCAAACCCGACTATTTAAGTGGAAAGGTGTGCCAGCTTCCCCTTGAGGTGTTGTATAAATCACCATGAGGGAGCTGCGATTGCAACATCCCAACAACACTGTACGTGAAAAGGAGCACACAACCGGAAAATACTACAGCTCTGTTTTTTCCACTTTGAAAGATTTCGGCGGGGCATTTCTGATCGTTCTGCGAGACACCTACAGTAGGAACATGACATTTATTGAAAGCACGCCACGGGATTTCTCGCCGTTTTTACATCAAGAGCGTGAGACACGGTTTCAGAGCCCGGCCGGTTTTTATCCCTTGACAGCATGCTGCTGTCCATGTGAATGTTCAAAGAGCCTGAGCGAGGGATAGCAAAGGAGGTTCACCCAGGGCTCGTGTGTCATCTGACCTCATTTCTGAGATGGACCCGGGAGGTTGCAGGGAAGGCAGAGGTGTAGCTTTCACTACAACCTTTTCTTTTGCTTCCTGCAAAATGACAGGACAGGAGGAGGGAGGGAGGGAGGGGGGATGTGTGCACACAATGGCAGAGTAAGATGTCTGCCTGGAAACCATCCATGGGGAGATGAAAGAGCACTAGGTGAAGTCATGGTGCAAAAACGCAACGGGCAGAAATACGCGGCTCCATCTCTGAATAACGAGTGAGAGGAGCATCCGATTACAAAGACAGGGAGAGCAGGAGAAAGCAAAGGGCGCACAATGCTACAACGCAGATTGGATGATTTGTTAGTGCATGCACAGCATTCATCATCTGGGCTGGACATTATTAAAAGGTGCAAGGACTGCTGCAAAGGTCTAAAAGATTATTTGAGAACACATCATTTCAGTGCAACAAGAAAAAAAGAGCAAAGTGGGTGTCCAGTTTGAAAACTGCAAGTCTGAACTAAGCTCCTCCGCCGACCTGCTTCAACACAAACAAAGCTCTTGATGTAAACGTACAGATAAATATTCGCAGGTGCACAAGCGACATGAATGCGGTGATGTAAAACACACACTTAAACAAAAAGTCTATTGTCTGTCTTTACATAGTTTAAAAATTCCAGTGGCAGTGGAAACCCCACAGCACACGGTCCCCATCTGCACCACAGGAAGTCAACAGCCAAACAGCCGCTGGCCTTCTCCTGTCACCACGGCTCCTGGCCAGACCCCGTAGGGAGATTGCAGTCTTCGCCCGCCACCCTGACAATACACGCACGCTCAGGCCAAACCAAAGCCACACAGTGTTCAGCGAGGAAAGAGAGGACCTTGGTCCTTTGTCTGGGTCCTAACCTGGATGAGGACACAGAGCAAAGGTGAAAGCTGCAGCAGGGGACAGAGAGGACTCTGCGGAGATCCTCATCCGCTCTGACGCAAAACACCAGGAGGAAGCAACCACAACAAAACATCTATTTCCTCTGCTATCTGGCACAGACCCGGGACCATTGTCAATTGTCAGACACAACATGGGCATTTCTGTCTATCCTCACCTCTACAGATAAGGACAGGAAACACTGTCCTGCGCTCCATAATCGGCCAGGTTGTGTCGGCTGGCTGCACCTGCACAGAGCAGCCTATTGTCGTGGTGTGTATAATGTTTGTCCTCTGTACGGATTGAGTGGTGTGGTTTTTTTCAGGGCAAATACAGATATTGTTGACTGAGGCTGGTAATAACAATGTCTAGATTTCCATTTTCATTTCACCCACAGACAGCTGACAAACAAGGAACAAAGGAATAGTTGGTGCCAAAATATTTAGTGCATACCTTCTACTAGAACAGCACTGTTTTGCAGGTGCTCATGAAAAACTGGGTGGTTTTGACCTTCTTTAATAACCAAATAAATAAAAGGTGGGAGTCACCAGACACCACATGGTACAATGTTATCACAACACTTCACTCATAATACGATAATATTGGGGTTTTTATCCAAGAGGACAAAGTTATCTTCAATTCTTGTTTTTTCGGTGCAAAATAAGATTGTCATGCATACAACACTGTCACTCGCACTGCCGCCGGTCTGCGATTAAATAGGCACATAATGGTACATTGCAGATTGGATGATTTGTTAGTGCGTGCACAGAATTCATCATGTGGGCTTGACATTATTAAAAGGTGCAAGGACTGCTGCAAAGGTCTGCCATCAGTCTGCGATTAAATGGGGTCAAGTCGGAAATTACATGCTGGTAATTAGATCCATTTCTAATAATAGAGCAATGAACTGTTATAAATCATCAAAAACTGTACATCTGCTGCTGTCTGCATACACAGAAAGTCACATTTAACAGAAACAAGCAACTTCCTGCCCTGTAAAATATAACCAGAACACAACCAGCTGGCAGCCAGTTGACTCGAGCCCCTTCGAGTTGTGTTCATTGACAAACGTTGGCAGTCTGTGTGCATTTATAAACTAGACTTCGATTATTTAAAACAGGATCAAAAATCTCTGAGGGTGACTGTAGTCAGTCCAAGTCAGACTGCAACTGTCTGCGGAAAGGTTGGTTTTTACCAGGCCAGCTGCGCGGTCCAATTCTACTCCTGTGGCTCAGTCTTAGCTCGCACTGAATTAGCTTCGCTTTGTCAAGCGAAGCTAATTAAGAAAGTGTGTCCAGTAATGCTGCACTGATTTTTTTCCCCCCGCCCCTACAAATGATAACTTTAATTCTCCTTTTTCACAGAGATGCATTGACTGCCCATCCAGGGTCAATGCTCAGCGCCCAGCTGGCACTCTGCCTGACTGAGTCAGTCTCACTCACTCTCTCAGCAATGTCACAGTCCGTGCACACTAACACCCACATGCCAACATGCTGTTAAAAGACACAAAGTTTGTAATAAGTGCAAGTATTCAAGGAGGGAACTACTTCAAAAACATTCAGGACAACAAATCTAATCATTCACTTAAAACAGCACCAACCAGCTGAATACACTCAGTTTGAGGAAGCTAAAACATGAAAGTGGCTGTAGCTAAGGAGAGCCAGAGCTCAGAGACAGACAAAGGCCAGCAGGCCTTGCTATCTTGCCTTGATATGAGCACTGATAAGCCCAAAACAATTATGAGGAAAACTTTCAAATTCATGGCCCTACGGAGAAGCTGTTCTCTGTAGTTGGGGGAAAGAAGCTTAAGAAATCAGATTAAATTACATCAGAAGAGCAGGAATTTTAAATCTAACTATTTATCCATATATAGCATAACGGTGGGTGCACACAGTAACAAACAACTGAGAGAAGATCCCGTAACCTCCTGCAGTTTTGGGGGAAATTGTAAAGTTTAATATTTTCTTTCATCATGAAAATGAAATTAATTGAAGAAATGTTGATTTTACATTGATGCATGTACAGTTATAAGTCCAAAAAAGAAAATCATAGTGACATTTTGCCAAAGCCAGTAATGTTCTGTAGTATTATAGAGAAAAATGAGATTTCAAACCATTTATTTTGGGCTGTGAAATTATAACGGAGCATAAGGGGTACTGTGTTTTTTCAGTACTTACTTCCTGTTAAAAAAGGTTTCTGATGCAACTATTAAGACCCCAAGTGTAGAAAACCGAGAAGAGATGGACTGAAGTAATTTATGTTGGAAAGCTTTTATGAATTTTTGGTGTATTTGGGAGTAGGGATGAAGAGATTCTGTATACTTCTTATTTTCTCTTAATGCAGCACAATCCCTAGAAGAAAAAGGATACTGGGATCAAGTTTGCCCCTGAGGAATTTTATTCTTGGCAGTGGAATAAACAGCTTTAGACTGGTGAAAAATAGGCATCCAGAGAAACCCAGAGATGTTTTTAATTCATTGAAAACACAAGAATTTTTCATTAAATATACAGTACGACAACAAGACAGAATTAAATTTTAATTAAACTTCAAGAGCTGACCCATTCATCACAAAGTCTGCTCAGTAAAAGCTAGAATAGTGAGGAAGGAAGGAGGGAGTGTAGACTAACAGGAAGGATGTTTCTGCAGCAGATGCTCCAGATTGGTGAAAACAAGTCAGAAAACAAGCAAACCGACTGAATTTTCCGCTCCTGACATGACACCTCACTGTTGGACAGCCTGGAGGTGTTTTGGTCAGGAGGACATGAGCCAGCGCCCTGAAACGGAGTGAGGAACCAGACGCCTTTGAATCAATACAGACAATTTGTTTGGACAAAAAAAAACAACATCCCCAAAGCAGCTGTCTGAATAAAACACAGCTGCACGCTCATTTCAGCTGAGGAAAACATCGAACAAAGGCATAGTTTTACAGAGAGGGGGGAAAAAACCCTCATGCTGCAAACCTACTCGGTTATTCTGACTGTGCTGTGCCATCCCTCTGTCGGAGTCGATTAAGAAAAAAAGTCTGGCTTAACGTAGACTCGGAGGGAGGTTCAGATAGAGGACAGCAGAAAGGAGGACGGGGGTTTAAAGGGATTTCAGCATTTGGCATAGTTTGTGCGACTGGAAGGAAGAAAAGTGAAAAGGGGCAGAGGAGGGTGAAACGGTACAGCAGCAGTAGCAGCAGAGCAGGAACAAGATGAAGCTGGGGATGCCGTGGAGGTTGTTTAACATAATTAAAAACCACAAAATAACTACGCTTTTTGTGTAATGAGCTTCTCTCACTAGCGGTGACAATTACTGTCTGCTAACACAGAACAATGCGGGCCATAATGTGCAAATGCTGCCTGAGCGTGCACGGCTGCAGGAGGGGATGTACGGCTGTAATTATGCACGCCTGCGTACCGCGACTCCGGTCAGTAGAGGTTTCACTGGCCGATTATGTCGCCATTAAATAAATCTAGTGAACGACCGCCTTCGCTGTAAGGGTCTGATTACGGGGCAAATCCCACGCAAATGAACAAAAGTTAATCGAGTGTGTGCAATCCTGAAACAGAGGCCATAACAGAGTAAAGATTAAATCTAATTCGAAGTATTTTCACGCTGTTAAGAAGCCCATAGTGTCATACCCACTGAGCACGGCAAAGCAGTACAAAGAGCAGAGGTTTAATCCTGGTTAAAAGCGTCAACTGCAAGAGGGCAAATGAATGAATTACTCACAGGGCCTGTGGGGTGGAGGGGGGCTGTTCTGATGTTTGGCTTTAAAGCCAACAAAGCTTTCTTACACTTCTGGCTAAAAGTCACCTTTCTTTTGAACACCAGCTAGACTTTATGAGCAAATACAAACCAATTTGTTTCATACTAACACGACACAAACTTAAAGAGGTCAATTACTAAGAAAGAGTTTGTTGCAAAGTTAAACCATAAGCAAATATATTAAGCAGAACTTTGGCTGGAGGTAGAAGATGCAAACAAAGGCAACGACCAGTTAGTTTTTCCGCTATCCAGTGCAATATTTAAACCAGCTACAGATGGACAGTAATAAAAACACAGAAATGAGCAGCTGGATTTTTCTTCTCCCTACGCCACAGACTGAAGTCCGCCTGCCAGAAATGTTAATACAAGTCGCGGCAACAAAGACCTCAGTCGGCTTGATTGGTCCACTTGGTAAGCATATTAAATGCGATGCCTCCTTTAATCAAAATAGTCATGTGTAATGGGCTGTAATTGCATCTGGCTTGCACGATGCTAATGCAAGCCATCATCCTGCTAATGTAGCCACATGTGTCTCTCTTGCTCCCGTAGCGCTGTGACTGCTCAGTATCGATTAGCTTCAGTGAGATCAGCTCAGTTTCAGTCGCCACTGTTTTACAAAGAAACTCGAACCGGTTGCATTAAAAACCTCAGTGTGTAACAGTAAAGTGCTGAATGACAAAGAGAGAAAAAGCAGTCGAAAGTCGAGCTAACTGTGACAGATGCATGGTAATATAATCTAAATGTCTTCAGCTCTCAAAGACTCAATTAACAAGGACTGCCCTGGTGCTCAGGAGTACCAGCTGTCCCTGTTTGTCACTTTAGGTCAATAACTAATTGTAAACACGTCTGCACACACACACAAATCTCTAATTGAGACATCCCCAACTTGGTCCCCATATTTCTTTCAGTGCGATATTAAAGAAAACGCTTTTGAGAAACGCTGCTGTGTTGAGATATTCTTCTACTCTTCAAAGCTTCGGAGAACATGAGCGGTACTCTGGTTTGCATCTCAAATGTATGAGCGCGGATTGAAAGGAACCGGGGAGCTCTAAAACATTCACAGCCACCCTGCGCCAAGAGCTGATAAAGCCACCAGCTTCACTCATACATTATGCTGGCTACATCAGTAAATCCCAGCTGCTCAGCTTTAGTCAGGTACCGGGTCCAGGAGGTTAACACTGTACAGGCTGCCATGGAGACAGACGTGGCCCTCCTGGAAGCCACGGCAGGAAGATGAAACGGCAACAGCAGGAACACGGACAAAAATAGCAGGAGGAGGCTGGACGATACGAGAAATTAGGATAGAAACAAAAATATGCAACCTACTCACAGAAAAGAAAGTCTTCAGAAACAACAACTGGTCTGCCCGCAGGGTCAGTCGGAGCCAGCTGATCTGAAGATCAAACATCGCTAATGGCCTTTCTCAATAAACACCAGTGGCCTTGTCAACCTGTTTAAATCTGCTGCCGTGCCAAGGAGGAGCTGAGGGGTGACTGAGAGCCCGGTGTCACTCTGCCTGTGGCCTGTCGCTATGATGAGTTCATTCAGCCTCAGAACGCAAAGAGTTAATGGCTGCTGGGATTATGCAATGGCGCCCCAGACGCCTTTTCTCCTCTCCTGCCCTCCTTTTTCTTCCCCAACACCCCTTCAAACGGGGCACAAGCCAAATTAGGCATTCCTGCACGTTTCAATCAGATGCATTTGAATGCGACGTTAGCTCCGCGCATGCTTTGGCACCAATGCGAGAACAAAACAGGGGTTTTGTTTCACTCCGAAGCCTCCCCTCGCCAGGGCCTCGCACCTGCCCTGCAGGGGGAAAAGTTGTAAAGATTTACAACCGTCTGAGCGGGTTACAGCTGCAGTGTGTCAGGCTAGTAAAAACACATGTATTTCATCTTTTAAGGTAAATGTGATACTACAGGTTATCACTAAAAGCAGAAGGGTGATTTCAGCCACGGCAGATTAGACAGGGTGGAGGTGAAGGATGGCAAGAAGATGTCACGCACGTCATCTGATAAGAGAATAATAATGTCACATTAGTGAGACATCAAGCGAACGAGGGAAGAAAACCTGATCTGATTTATTAGATTAGTTAGTTCACGCTTTCACCTTTTCCTCCACAAGTGAGACCGGACCTGGGAAAAGGCTCAGGAGATAAGATAATATACAACACCCCAACGTAAACACAGGCAGGCCTCATGTGGGCCAAACCTTCAACAAAAAACAAAAGACCCTGCACATTTTTACTACTTCACTGCAGCGATTGTAAGACAAACAGCACAAAGTTAGCGTTCTTGTTAGAAAGTAACTCTCCAGGAATGTGTGAAGGCATTCGACTGGCTGTGAAAGCTCATTCCAGATGACGCCTAATTATCATAAAAGATGGGAAAAAAGTGTAGCTGAGTAGGTGCGTGTGTGCTTTTCCTTTTCAAACTCAAACATTTCCCACCTTAAATCTTTAAAACCTCTAATTTAGATCCAATCCTCTAAAATAAGACATTTTAACAAGTGTTGCTTTGGCTAATCAGACTTACCAGTAGAGCCCAAACAGATGTCTGCTGGTTACACAAATAAAAGAAGTCAAAATGAGATTCATTTATTACAGGATCTATAACAAGTCAATGGCGACCAATGAAAATAACTCAATTATCCAAAGACTTGCAGTTTGTTTTCTGTCTATTGATTGGTGACTAATCACTCATCACTGCTTTCTAGGTGTGTGTGTGTGCGCGCGCGTGTGTGTGTGTGTGTGTGTGTGTGTGTGTGTGTGTGTGTGTGTGTGTGTGTGTGTGTGTATATAAGCTAACAAAAAAGCCCATCTGATTGGAAGATTTCACCACTTGAGCTCTGATAAATTTGCCAACTGGGTAGGCAAGTAATTGAAAACGCTAGTTTCTGTGCATAACACAAAAAAAGTAAAGGGGGGGGGTTAACTGCTAATCCAGTCCAGACAGGAGACAGAGCCGTAGAGGCACAGAGTCGATAAACAAGAGCGATCCTTCCACATGAGACGGTCAAGCACGAGAAGCAACAAACCAACTGCAACAGGAAACAAGGAAACGGAGACGGGAGAGCTACAAGGGTTGATTCCAATCACGACCACAGGGCCTTGCAGCAGGAGCCAGCGCAACCACACGCATGCACAGCATCACACAGACATGCATGCAGCACTCAGTGGGTCAGTATAAAGAAAATAAACCTGCACATATCAGCAGGTAAGCTTCCTTAGGCGCACATACCAAACATTAAATGTCAGCGCCTGGAAAATAGTAGTCAACACTACATCTCATAAGCTATCACATCCCTCTTTCTTTCTTTAGTCCCCCTCTGGGGCTGGTGAGAGCGTTGTTTTTGGCAACCACTGATCCATAACTTCAAAATGACTCCAAACAACTCATTTAGCTGGCAGGAAAACTAAAACGAAAAAGAGCTTATTCCCCATAAGAAAAATAACAAAAAAAGAAGGCTTTTATTGACACAAGAGAGACGATGTGCAGAGGCATCACTGTGACATGCATTTGCCAGCTGACAAATCTTCGACAGTGCTGTGTGCCTCCAGTTCCCAGCATCCTTAAAGCTGGCACACCTAGATCGATTTCGGGGTCGCTGGAAGGACGGAAAACCGAGATGATGAAGACGCATCAATTTAAAAAATGACATGGACCCCAGTGGGCTGCCATGAGTGTAGCCTCTGAGTGCAAGAAGATCCTCCCCCCTGGGAAAAGAGCCTTCCATAATGGGAGTGAATGCAAGCCGGCTTAGGAAAACAGGGGACCGTGGAGTTCAAAAGGCTTCACCTAAACCTGAATAAACACGGCTGATAAATGACCAGAAATAAGAGCCACCGAAGACGCTGAGAAATCCTCCCCCCTTGTTCACACAACCAGTGCTACCAGTTAAAGTCTCCCATATGCACAAACGCGCCGAGACCCCGATCTGTACAGACAAAATCCGCGGAAGACATTTTGATACGAGAGCGTAGATAAACACAGGTGTTACTCATTATATTCATTAAGGCCCGGTAGCTAAATACAGCAGAGCTTTCATTACTTTCATTGCACGCCTTTGTTTACCTACTCTTTAAAGGTCTAAACGGCTGCTGGGACATTCCTCTCCTCTTTGCTTTGTTTTGTAACGCTGGTGTATGCTCTAACAGGAATGGTTTGTGCTATTTCACTGCTTCCAAGGGGTTTTATCAAGTCTGCTTATGGGTCCATTTGTGTATCAATACTTCAGCTGCTCCCTTTCCCCCCTCCCACTCACAGAAAACTGATCGGGAATCATTGAGGCTTCTCAGTGTCAACACAACTGTTTAATTAACAGTAGAAACTGAAAATAGTAGGAAAAAAAGGTGCGAGTGTGACTCAGATGAGCAAAAGCTTCACTGTTGTGACACGCCAGCATTTATAACACTTACAGGCATACGAATGTCACAGACTGGACCTGTTCTTGATTCTTGTTCTTATTGACTAACTGGTAAACTGGCTGGGGCTGTATTGTGGCCAATATTAACACGAGGTATTGATAACTGATACCCATCAGCTTATATTGAGAGTATATTGCTCAATAAATAACATAAATTGAAGAAGAGAAACCCGGATCGTTTGTCTTTGTCACTGGGGTATTTGGGAGATTCTCAAAAATCAATTACGATAAAAAGAAGATGAACAAATATTTGTGTTTTCTGTGTTTATTTTGCTTTTGCTGATATTTATTTCTGACAGAGTAAAAAAGTAAAAAAGAACATTTTTGAGTGTTTAATCTTTTCCTCATATCTTACCTAACTGCAAAACTGAAGGCACACAGATAAAGGTCAGCCATGGACACTGGGAAGTTTCAACAGGCTGATCAACAGAGTGTGAACAAGTAAATAAATAACTACACATAATAAACTTCAGGGAACTCTGTGTATTTTAAGTGTGACTGAAAGAAATATCAGTATGGGTCTTAAAAATCCTAAATCGGGGGATCGAACTAAACAAGGCAACCCAGAGACCAAAAGAAAGTCAGCGCCATTCAACGACAACAGGCCAAATTACCACTGGCAACGCAACTTAATGTTTTCTAAACTTCAAGGAGAGCGACTGAAGCCCTTTTGTGTAGGCGTGACTGATACTGTTAATAGAGATGATAGAAAGCAGGGTAATTACATTACATTAGAAGGCCACCTAAGCAACCGAACTCTGAAACACCCATCAGCTACAAAATGAGGCATGAGGAGTTTTTTATTACTGAAAAGAAAATTTACCATCAGATCATTAAATAAGAGGAATAATATAACGCGTGTAGAAAGGCTGCTGTTAGGTGATGCATTGCACAGCACAGATGTTCATCGGTCTTTCTCAATATCATCTTATGATGAAATTTCAAAATGCATGAAGACAATCATGCTGCGGTCTGTACTGCAATCCAATCAAATATATATGGAGTTATTTTTTTTCACAGTCAATAGCTCAGTTTCAACACAGTTATTAGAAACAGCTGCGCACGCCTCTGATGGTAAACAGACAAATTCCAAATTGCACAAACACAATGCACTTCTGTCTTTGTTTAGTCTACATCCCTCCATCCCCTCTGACTTTAAGCATTCGGAGAATCCGCCTTGTGTGCAGCCAAACAGCCTTCAACCCCAGCAGGGCTAATAAGAGGCAAGCGTATGGATTTTAAAATAGAGCAACGGCAGGTGGGCACGCCAGCGAGGCATCCTCACAGCCACTGGTCGACTTTCCAGGATAGGAGAGCTTTGGAATAATACTGACATCTTGCATCCTTCTACTTGAAACCTTCTTCCCCTTTTTGAGAGATGAACAGATTCAGTGCCGTGCTCTGTGGTTTGCGCAGTGTAGCAACAGCGTTTTGTTTTATAGCAGATTCTGAAAAGCCGGAGAGAACATCCACACAGTAAACAAAGTCTAAACTCAGAAGTGATTCCCAAGAAGAAGCTGGACAGGATGTGCATTAATCATCGCAAAATGATGATTATTAGCATGATAGAGTGATTTTCTCCAGCTGCCCGAGACAGAGAGAGGGAGAAAGATCAAAGACGAGGGCCTGACAAGAGCCGCTCCTCTGCAACCAGCCCAGTCATTTTTCCACATAAATCTTTCAGGACGGGGAGAGAAACAAAGAGGCAAAGATGATGAAAAATACACCATAGATGAGCAGATAAGAGAGATGCTGCATTAACGTTATGGACATTGACTGGATGAGTGGCTTTCATGTACTCCAGAGGGCTGCCACGTCACGTCGGCTACAAATAGAAACCAGATCAACAGAGCAGCAGAGAGCCGAGCAAAGAGTTATGACTGCCAAGTCAAAATAAAGACAGATCTCAGTAAATATTTGACCGCAGGAACACGGAGTGTTTGGTGTGGACGGCTTCATGTGGGGAGTAAAGATCTCTGTGGCGCTTTCACCCATTCAGAGGGCCCCTTTTTAAAAAAAAATACAGAAATAGGGCATTCCTAAGGTTGGGTTAAAAAAGCACGGCTGTCGTGAAGGTACCTGGCTTGGCTCTATTCATTCATTTTATAAACACAAACCCACTGCCTTGCTTGCCTCCGTCTCCCCTGCTGCTGCCTGCACACAGAGGACACATTCATCCCCCAAAGCGGGCACCATGAGGAGACTGGAAAAGAGGGGGCAGGGAGGGACGGAGTGAGGGAGGGGGGTGGGCACCAGACACACTTCAACTTCAAGGAATTTTTCAGCCACTTTTGACCATCACTGCTGCGCCGACAGAGCGAGCAAAAGCCCAATCTGTGCAGATCAGATAAAACTTGACTCAGTTTTGACACGAGGAACACCGAGTCTCTGATCCCGATCCCCTGGCAGGATAGCAGCATTCCTCTGCACAAACTCGGGAAGGATCTTCTTGCGGCTTTCTTCTCGCTCTGTGGCTGAGGTTATGAACTCCGGAGAGGCTTCACGCCGTGGGAGGCCAAAGAGAAGGAGAATCTTTTTTTACCCCACTTTTTGTAGCTCCTCTCCACCGGCACCCATGATGCAGCGTGCCAAAGCTGAGAAGCAGCTCAAACATCCAATACAGAGTTATGAATATGATAATCAAGGAATTGCGTATCCAGTGTGTTGTGTGAGGTTGGAATTATACTCAAGGGAACACATAATGACATGGCAGGGCTGCTCCAGTGATAGATTACAACCAGCTATCATCCCATCATTCCCCTCTGCTGCTGCAGATGAGAAATTTAATCACTGTGTAATTACAGTGATATGCAAACAGGAGAGCTGCAGCATTGTGAGAAAAAGAAAGTGTGTAACATTTTCAAACCTTTCAATTTAAAAGCATTTGTACTCTTCATCCCCCCGCAGTCTAACTTCCCTATAGTTTTCTCAGTCCTGGAACAAACTGCCTTTCTACCTCATAAAATCAAGTCTCTCTCTCTCTCTCTCTCTCTCTCCCCCCCCTTAAAAAACGGGCTCAGTGGGGGAGGGGTACCCCCCTTTTCCTCACTGACCACCGCTCCCTGCCCAACAAAATTTGACTTCTTTAAATTTCCACTACGTACAACAAAGACTTTCCTTGCATGAATGAAAAAGTCATCAAGCATCACCTTTTACTCTCTGTAGCAGCCCTTCTTTGCAGGGAGTTCCAACAGTGCACCAACTTCAACCAGCTACATAAGTAGTCACAAAAGCATGGAGGTCCATGTTGGCTCCACCAGCACTTATTTATGTTTTTAAACTCCTTCTTCTGGAGTTACAGTATCTGGATGCTCTGGAGTAAATAAAACCCATATGTGCTCTGCTCGTAGTAGGAGTGTAGAGGAGCTTGTTACCAACCTTGGAGGCAGATAAAGCCCACAGCATACATCATATCCACCGGCATTCTCCTCCTGGTAGTCGCAGCGGGGGTTCTCCAGCCTTCCCCCCGCCGGGTCTCGCTCCCTCCTTGTTGATCCATGACCGTCCCGGTGCTCGGCGGCTTCCCGGGTTGCTGTTCTCCGGCGGCTACGGGAGAGCCGCAGCGCGAAACACAGGAGCAGGGGGGTGAGCGTCAAAGAGATCCGTGCGTCACCGTGTGCTTACAGGTAAACCAACACCGCTGCCTGCGCGGCTCCTCCCGGGAAAAGCGAGACGGCCTGCTCACCTGGTTGTTCCGGAGACTAGCGAGAGCACAACAGAAACATGTGGGGCGGACGCTTCGGGTTTCAGCCTGCTCACACAAAACGAGTGAACGAGTTCAGACTGAGGTGCCCCGCCGAAAGTTTGAAGCGAAGTTTAAACTTCCAGGTGGCTCGTAGGGGGAGGGCTGCTGTGAATTTAGGCTGCGGTGGTTCATTACAGCCCGGTCTGTGTTGCCCGCCGTGTGCCCGCTCTCAGAGCCGCTGGACCACCTCGCTCTCCAAAAAGAGGGAGTTTCTCTCCGCCGTGTTTCCAAGTTGGCTTCCTCCCACTCGCCTGGGTGATTTTTTTTTACTCCAGAGTTAAGTGGGCGGAAACAACATACGATAGTTCCTGTCGGAATTTTCAAAATAAATGTAACAACAAGGACGACTTTAAATACCCAGTTTTCCACGATTTCTCATTTGTATATTTTAACCTTTAATTCATGTATTTTAATTTAGTTTATCAGTCTTTTCATGCTGGATGAGGCCAGTAATAGTCCAATAGATCATTATTATTATTATTATTATTATTATTATTACTACTACTACTACTACTACTACTACTACATTTATTATTTATTAACTTTACTCATGTTTTTAAATAATTACGTGTGCAAAATTATCGAGACACTGTTTTCTATGCCATTGATGCTGTTAAGTAACCGGCATGGAAAAACAAATGTATAATATTTTGAAATTAAACTTCCCGTATCAATCTGGTTACTTCACCCTCTTGTTCCTCGGGTGCAGCTTCCGGTGCCCGTGCCTGATGTGGGATAAGGAATACAACACCGCGACCCTCTGGTTCAACCTGAGCACTGTTACCTTATACAGAAACCTTACATATCACACAAATAATTCAGATTTTTATTCAAATGTTTTATATTTTCAATATCTTAAAGTTTTTTTTATGCAGAAGATTTACAAAATGAACATAACTGGTCCAAAAGAAACATGTCAGATTTTTTTTCACTCTGTAATTCCTGCACGCTTTTACGTGTTTGCAGATTACTAACCCAATTAATGTTGTACTATCTCTCAGTTCGGTGTTATGCATACAAAAAGCAACGATTCACAACAACAGTCGTCTTTATAGCTTAAAGTAAAGACTCTACAATACTGAGGGGACCTCACAGACCTCAGCAGGAATGCATGTCCCTGTTAACACCTTCTGTGTGTTCACATCACTCTGACCACGAGGTGACGGCCCCTTGCTGGCGCCACCGTTGGGGATATGTGTGGGCCCAGAGCCACGTTGCTGGTCCACTTGGCCCACGGATGACTGTGGCTGACAGAAACACTTTAGAGGATTAATAGAGGGTTAGTAAATCCTTTTCAAGGGGGCAGATACAGAAAACAAGTTCATTCACAAAATGAATTCCTGAGGGAGGAAAGAGAGGCAGTAGTCCAGCTCTTATTTGAAGTGTCTGAGGGCATGGTGTCAGCTCCCATGCACTAATTAACTCTGCTGCTAGTCACTTACCTCTTAGAAACAGGAAAAAAGGGAATCCGGCAGCTCTCAGCAGAACCCAAAACCACGAGTATGGGTTCATATAAAGCTTCACATTAAAGCTCTGACATCCTGAGAGATTAGCAGCGAGCAGACAAACCCCCTCCACGCTGATTTATACCAGGTGGGAGGAGGAAAACTCAGAAGTCTCACATCTTAGTAAGACATCTATGTTCCCTGAGTTCCCACACTCACACTGGAGTCTGACGTTGTAAGATCTCGCTAGGTGGAAGAGCGTAAATGGATAAGACGAAGATATTCAAGTGAATTCAATTCTGAGTAGAAAATGGTTTTATTTCTTTTATCAAGATCAGACACCAACTGGGGTTGTTTTAAGTATCAGATCAAAACAGTGAAATGAAACGCGCTTTCTACTTGTTGAAATTTGAGCACTTGATCACATTCTATCCTTTACATTAATTACATAGAATGAAATGAAAACAAAGGCAAAATAAGGGAATTAGAAAAAAAGACATTCCAGTTGTTTTTGAGTAGCGACACTAAAAACACAATCAAACACAGAAAACACTCAAAAATCTTACCATCGTCACACATCCCCAATCACAGCATTACAGAAAGATGTGCTCAGAGTTGGCAACTCAAACCTGCAGAGTGGACTAACATACAGCAGTCAAGTCCTGCATGGCACCAGAGGCTGTTCAGGATGAACAGTTCAGTCCTGATTGGTTTACTTTTTCACACATATATATGTACATACGCAAGTTGGTTTTTTTTTAAGGAGTGCTTTCCATGGTTTACACGATTACACCTGTGTCTTTCTCCGCAATGCACGAGATCAGCTGTAGTGGTTAAAGCAGCAGCTATAATTTCAGTTACAGTCACGTCAGTAGAATAAACATCTTCACCCTGTTTCTCAAAGTTTGAAGCTACACCCCTAACATCGCAATAAATCTCAACGGGCAAATCATTAAAAGGAAAACATTACATGACGTCATTTCAAACCCAAAACCTTTTCATCTTTATCTACCGTCGAAGGCAAAAATAAATCTACAGTCTACAAAGTATCTTTTATTTACATGTAAGAAAAACTTAATCTTAACTAAAAATCGGTTATTACTGTCAAAAGGTGGCATTTATGGCGAGAGGCGAACTCAAAGTGCAGAGTCAGTGATTATGAATTAAGGGCAGAGATGAGGTACGGCAGGTTTTCTTGGCCACAATTAGGAGGCACCAAGGCAACAAGACATTAGGACTACGACGAGGGAAATGCAGAAATGTGGCAAGGGGAAAAATATCAGACTGGTTACGTAGGTATTCATCCTGATGAGTGGGAATCTAAGAGGGTCTTTGGGTCAGGCGTGTGAACAAAATGCGTGCTGGACTCGACACTGTCCGACGGTTCTGTTGCCGAAGGCCAAAGGGAGGAAGAGGAGGGGGAGTAGTGTCTTTGGATGGGTGAACAGAACCACCTGCTGCTCAGTTTCCAGAGTAGAGATCCACAGTGCTGGAGCTGAGCCCCCGGCTCTCCCTGAAATTACTGCCCCCTCGATTCTGGCAAGGAAACAAAACAGGTTCAAGTGGAGCATTCAAAAATAAATAAATACAACAACAAAATGCAAATCTTTACAAAAACTGATCATCACCTGGAACGTTTCATCACTGGATTTGTTCAGATAGTTCAAGGAAGAGGCTCGCTTCATACTGATGGACAAAGAAAACAAAGATTAGGCATTTGTTTCTTTGAGAGGAGAGCACACACACACAACCAGGCCTGACCACGTTTGGGGAGTAAATGTCCAATAAACTGTGACCTGCTAATTAAAGTCAGTGTAGAGAAATTACTCTAAGAACATATGTTGAATGGTTTAATGTGGCTTATCATGTAAAGGGCTCTGTGGTGTCATTAAGACTAGAAAAGCCCTCTGAGAACTTGTAGAAGCAGTACATTTCTTTGGAATCATTTATAAAGTAAAACATCCATCACAAGAGAGGATTGCTTGAGTTATTACTTGGTGCTGCGAGGTTCAGGCGGTACGTTGCCCTGCAGTTTCTTCACCAGCATCTCGCTGCTGCGACGCAAAACATCCCTGAGCTTCCCCAGAGAGCCACTGCGATAGAGGGTTCCACTGCCATCCTGCAGACACACACAGATGCTCGTTAGCTCATCCACACTCCCCGCTGCAAACATGCCCGTTCTTATCATTAACCAGTAATCATCAATTATCAAGATGCATGTTTGTGTTTCGCTTGAGTCGTGTAGCACATCACGACGCGTTATAATCGGCTGCTCCCGGCCAAACGACGTGTTCGTGGTGCCTCACACAATTAAATTAGGTGTCACAGAGTTGTTCACACGGAGCTGGAAGCATCTATCCAGAATCAGTCAACTTCCATTTACATGCAAGTCTTTATAGTTTGATCCAAAGGTTGTGCTGAGTGCCATATATATATCTATATATATATATATATATATATATATATATATATATAGTCATTAACACATGGCACAACATCTTCATTGAGACAATTAGCTTTTGCGGCTTTTCTTGACACCTCATATTCTCGCTGTGCACTTATTACTTCACTCCCACACAGAGATCTGTCGTATCGTTTGATTGATTTGATTCATAAGGAAAACAAACATGAAACTTCATGTTGGAAGGAAATCGGCAACCTTGCAGTCTGATAAATTGAATAATCTGAAGTTCATTTTCAGCAGAAAGAAAGCAGAGATTGATTTTAAGAAGATATGTAACCATGGTTACACGAGTGGAGTAGATATGCAGTTTTAGGTTCCTGGGACTCGGTAACACGGCAAACCTCTGATGATCTTCATACCCAAACTGTGACACACTTCTATATAAGCCCAACAGAAACCAGCGTAACCAGTTTAATTTGTCATATTTACCTTAAATTAATAGCTTTATTTGTAAGATTTACTTAAATATGACTGTTTTATTTTGTCAGTAACATAATAAATAAAATCCGGATGTTCTATTCAGACAAATTTTAAAATGACCTTAAAGTTAATTGCAATAATCCATCCATTCATTCATTTATTAGATTCTCCTGTGCGTGTGTGTCTAAGTGTAATAGCAACCAACTTGTAAAGTGTCGGTTTTAATTTCTAATCAGCAAATACAACATGTACTTGTCTTGCTTTCCCAGTGTGTCCTTTTCTCCTTGAGGCGACTGCTGTTGTGATTTGGTGCAATATAAATAAAACTGAACTTTTTCTATAAAGTGGCTGTCACAATGCACTACTACAGGAGTACCAGCAGAGGGAGCTGTGTGTACAGATGCGATTTCTGTTGCTTGTTTGGTTCAGCAGCTGACATTAAAACCTCAAAGCAGGAGTGTGTGTCTGTTTGCATCAGAAGCAGAGAAAAGACAGACTTCACAAATGGAAAAACTTTATTTGAGAATACCAACAAGTGTCGATGCAATAACCTTCACAATGCATAATGGTAATTATAATGCAATCCTACTTACTAAGTGCGTTATAGACTTTTCCATTTATGTTCTTTAGGAAACTGAAAGTCACACTACATATGTCGAGAACAGACAGTTCAATAAATAAGCATTCCACTAACACAACAATATTGCCATAATTATGTGATGGACACAGTCTTTTATTATTTATTTATTTTGTTCATAGTTGCATTAGAAGTATAGGTGTTCGCATGGGAAGGAATGAAGAATCAAGGCGAGTAGCATGATGAAAAGCCATATAGTGAATGCACTTGTCAACTATAAATACAGCCTACTATTACACTTCCAAGATGTTAAATCATTTACATTCAGTTAGTTAAACATCTGAAATAATGTTGATCTTGAGGAAACACTCGCACTGTACTCCTGGTGTCTAAAAACATGATTCACCGACTGTTTACTTGCAAACAACTGTGTGAGGAAAAAGTCCATTAAACTCTGTGTTCAAAATACAGCATCCATAGCCAGAGTGGGCGCTGCGACTGTACCACCAAACATACACATGAATACACACTACAACTACTGTAGGATCCAGGTTTCTGTTGATTTACGATGCTATCCTCTACTCCTAAACCAACAGATCAAGGCAATTGTGGGCATTTATGCCCATTTATTAAACTATAGAGATCACTCAGGTGGCCAGTGTTTGTGCTAGTAGGTCTCTGCTATTGTGTGGGCTTCACAGCGTCAGCCAATGTTGCCAATTCCCTTTGTAAATGCATGTGACTGTCGAGCCTTTGCTAAAGCTTGAAACGGTCACACTGAAGCGAGTAAGCAGAAGCTGAAAATAAATTACCATGGCGACACAACAGCTTGCTGTGATCTGGCTAATCTGCCGTCACGTTTTGGCCTCCATCCTGTTCCGGTCCCGTCACAGCGGGCAACGCAATGTTGACATACTACTGCCTTTATATTGAGCCACATAATAATAAAGTATTTAGAAAATGTAAACAATTTCATACAAAATAAACCAAAACAAAAACAAATTAATAGCAAATATATCTATAAACACAAAAAAACAACAACCCCAAAACAAAATTGGCAACACTCCCTTTACTCTTCCCGCTGACTGTCAATGTGTCAAACTATACAGTACCATTCATTTTAAAACTTGTTAAGCATTTGATCGCAGGCGTTAGTTCAAACTGTCAAATACACACTGGCAAAAAACCCAAAAAAGATACAATTATGGCTAAATACAGGCACCGGGTTGGATGCTAGCTTTGACGTTAGCTGTCATTTGTTGTGCTCAAGGCAAACAAATTTGGAGTGAGAACAATGCAGAGTAACCGTGGAAGTTCATTATCTGTAGCGCTTTATCTGGTTATGTGCTGGAGTGATGTCTGGAGCTATTCTGCTGTTCTGCCTTGTTTCAATAAATGGCTGCTCCTCTTATGAGCCAATAAATAAATCTGCTGTGCCCCCGTGGTAAAGACACACGGGTGTGAATAGAGGAAAAATGTGCGAGTTACTTCCTCACGTGGAAAGATTACACACAATGACCTTTTCTTTTCTTTTTTTCTTTTTTGTGACAGAAAGAGTTGAAGTTCCGACATGGGGAAGGGGTGACGCAGGTTAGTGAGAGGGGAGGACAGGGAGAGAGAAAGTAAGGAGGAGAAAACAGAGCAGAGGTGAGAAGACCAAACGTCCCAGCAGCTGTCAGTTGAACAGGGGAGAGAGGTGACAACCAGGAGGGGGGCTTTCTGAGTCTCTGCCGCAGGAGAGGGGGGAGCATCAGGAATGGCAGAGGAGCTGTTGGACAGAGAAGGCCAGAGGGAATGACAACACACATCCTTTTGCTATTGTGTTGGGGAAGGAGAGAAGGATGGAGGAATAGTCTTGATGGCTTAGGCCTGATAAAAGAGAGAAACAGACAAAAAGAAAAAGAAAAAAAGAAGGCACACATCGTAAGATTAAGAGCTCTGGGTTGGGCTTCCTACTCTAGACATCTACGCTTTGATAAATTTCCCATGACTTGCACTAGATTCAGTAACTTCCTGTAGATTGGAGGCTGATTATTCTTTTTCTAAACCCTAATTTAGTAAACGGTAAATGATATGGGAGCATCAAGCTCCGATTCTCTGAAAGATTACATCTGTCTTAGATGCTACACTAGCAGGTAAGCGAAGCAGTAGGTGCTGGCTGCAGTCACCGTGACTCAGCTGTTTCTCTTTCCTCTTGGGGTACCAGAAAGGCTGAACTTGGCACACAGTGCCCAGCCGGTGACTGTGCACTGCAGACGTGAGACATCTGCAAGCAGCAGCACTGAAGTGGGAATACTTCGATAACTATCACACTGATGGTGGGACATGAATAAACCTAAGTAGTATACATTTCACAGAAGCTGAATCGAACACACAACCCTCCACCTACGTCCTCACCTGACTAACAAACTAATCTATTCTACTCATCGAGTACCTAAATACCAACCCACCCAAGCTTATTGTGTGGAGAGGGGGAGAGTACAATCCACTGAATGAGAAGAGCAAATTTGACTGACAGGCTGATTGGTTGTCATGGCAAGAGGAGTCGACATGGAAGCACGTTATTGACAAACACAAGGGGGGATGGGGGATGAAAAAAAAGTCAGAAGGTGAAATCTGGAAAACATGCAGCTAAAAAGGCAGCATATTAAAGCAGACCACTTACAGACACACAGGAAGTGGAATCATGCATTTTTTTTTTTTTAAACAAGAGCCACACATACACGTCAGTAATTAACCTGTACACAAGCACAAACGCGCTGACAAGCTGTCGTCTCATGGTTATTTCCTAGACAAGCGCCACTTTAATAGCAAAACAGGAAGTGCTTTTTCAGACATCTGAAGCATGTAAACAACTTCCACAACGTTAATGACACAGCAGACTGAGTGCAGAAGAAAGAGGAGATGAGACTTTAAGCAAAGGTGAGTGACAGCTCGGTGAACCACATCACCACGCGGCAAGACACAAGTAGACTCTTTCCTACACTAATCTTTGAAAGACAAAATAACCATTTTAAGCTGCGTAAAATGAATGGATGGATGGAATTTGTTATAAATAAAAACAAAACTTGCTTAGTCAAAAAGCAGAAGTAAACATGACTAGAAAATAGTCAGAAAAAGCATGAGAATGTCATGAATATATTTTCTGTTTGAACTGAGTCAGTTTCACTCCTGCTGCTATAGCTACACGCTGGCTAATGAAATGCAGGCGCACAAACACACAAACACACACACACACACACACACACACACACACGGCAATTCTCTGGATGCCAGGCCATGTTTCAAAGACAGACAGGAGCACGCTCAGATGCAGACACACATGCCGTTAACATTTGCTGCAGTGCGCTGTGAAGCAGTGTGGAGTAGCTGTGTTACGCTTATGAACATGTGCAGAGCAGCAGACATCAGGTTAAAGAAAAGACACTTTTCAACCAAGTGAAAACACACTGAACACATGACGTGCGTTAGTGTGTGTTGTTAAGGGGAGGGGACGCCCAGCGGGCTGGCATTGCTGCATGCATGTTTGGACTGGGTTGGCGCAGCGGAGGGCGTGGCTGCACTTAAGTGAGGGGTGAGGCACAGGCTCAGATGAGGCATCCCTGCCAACGCTCTCATGCCTTATGCAAGTCTCATTATTTGGGGGTGAAATGCGCCCCAGCAACAGCGGTGCCAATTTGACTGCATAGAGCGCCGTGTTTTATAGGCTATTTTCTCACTGTAAAAGGCCAGAAGTGCAGCTAACAGCCAGAGTGAACATTACAATAAGGCAATAAAGTAGCAGGATGAACTCTTACATATCAGCCACTCTGATTACTGAGCAGAGGGACAAGCAGAAGCACGAGCACCGACGATATCAGGAACCTTGTCAGTTGTGCTTAATGGCAGAAACATGACACATCCTATTAGAGATTTAGACAGGCTATATCTCTGAGCATATGAATGTTTAATGTGTTGCCAGGGTGCCACAGTCTAAACCTGTGCCTCATAGTTACTGCTTCACTTGTGCAAAAGCATCGCCAGAAAAACAGCCTTTATTAAAAAGGTTAACATGGAGTCCAAAACTGAGTTTTGATGCTGTCAAAATAAAGAGTGGGTCAGCATGCCAAGACACTCAATCAGCGTTACACTTTGAACTTGCAGCTAAATCTCATGGTGGTATATTCACAGGGAGATGGTGGACTGGTACAGGTATAGCTCACTGGGTGGAGCCAAAATGTGCTTCAATGTGATGACTCGCATAATTACAAGGTCATCCAGGTGATTTTGTAAAGTCTGGACTCATTGAGGGCTTCCTGCCTGGCTCTGAGCCAGCGGAGTCGGTGTCCTCACTGCACTAAGCTAACAGAAAGGAATCCTCTTGGCTCTCCTTTTAAACACATAACACGTCTTTGTCCTTTATTCTGAGCGGCCTGTACCAGTACACCCTCTCTGTGATATTACCAACACAGCCTCGTTTTTCCAGAGAGGCCAGCGGACATGTTGACTCAACCATAGTGGATTTGTACTCACCCCGTTCCACTCCACGCCCATACTCACTTCCTCGCCGGTCTCAGAGCCGCTCTCATACTTAACGCTGGCGAGACTGTCCCTGCTCTTCCGCCTGTCGCCCTCTGTATCTTTGAGGATCTCCACCACACGTGTCTGGTGGATGGGGTCGATGCCCTGATGGGTGCAACACACAGATGCAAGAAAAAAGAAAAACAAAACAAAACAAAAACAGTCAGAAGTAGCACTGATGTAGCCGTCAGCATGTCAATATTGGCAGGAGTGCAAAGTTAAATGGAGGAATTAAACGTGATTTCATGTTTCCTTTCCCCTATTAATGCTTTCAAAGCACTGAGACACGTTTTAAATGACTGTGAGATGGGAGTGATGTTAGGGGAGAGAAGTGGAGGCTCTAGTTAGAGACAAATCAACTTACTGTGTTGCTCTGGATCCATAGCAATGTAGGGAAAGGGAAAGAAATATCATGAGATTCACTGTGCTAACATGGGGAACATATTACTATTTTCACTTAGAAAACTATGCTGACCTGCTTGCGAGACCTCGCAGCGCACTCTTCCAGGGTCTCAGCAGCTTCTAGCTTGCCCTGGCGGCGGTACAGAGCCCCCAGGTTCCTCAAGGTGGTGTTTACTGTAGGGCTGGATGCACAGGAAAGTTTTGTTATTTGAATCTGAACAAAGCAAATAATGTAAGTTACATAAGTTACACAAGCCTAAAATAATAATTGTTTTACAAAAAAGCTTCCGATACAAGTTAGTGACATACAAAGCAAATGAAATAATTAATTTCTGCCTTTGTCACGTGACCATGTTATAAAAAACTCTTATCAGTTTCCGCCTCACCTATTGACTTTGCAGGCCTTGTACCAGCCTCCGTACTCTCCGTATGGAGTATTGTCTCTGTGCCTGCCCTGGAAGTAAATAAGAGAGAAGAGGAAGAAAAACGTGAAGGGGTGTGGTTCAAATGAATGAGCAATATTGTGTTCACGTTTAACTATCATTTAACTTCCGGGGATTAGTTCAAGGATTGCATTTCTATTATAACGAAGTGGCATGCTTTCCTCATTTCTCAGCCTTGTGTGAGAAAAGCTGTTTGAAACAGGTTTTGTTTGTTTAGCTTTTGCTCAAATTCACGCGAGGACGGTTACAGAGAGCCGCTCACCTTGCTCTCCTCCCTTTCCTCGGCGTGCATCCAGATGGGCTTGTTGTCAGCTGCAGACAGACAGGAGAGATGGTGTATACATTGGGATTTGAAATAATTAGCCTCATGCCTGGAAAAGTGAAATCAGCTACTGGGTGATTTAAGGGTTTCCTAATCGGTGCACCAACTCTACCCGTGTGGTGGAAGAGTGAACGTGTGTCGCTTTGGCTAAAGAGTGAATCTGGAAACATATGTGACCGAGCCATTTCAGAAGGAGGCAGAGCTGCAAAGGGGTAAAGGAATTATTAAGTATTCAAGTGCTGTACCGCCACCAGTGGGTCAAAAATGAATGTGGGTTCAACAGGTTATTCCAGTTACTACCATAATGGATTTTATAACATTTCTGAGGCTACATATTTTTCCAAGTATTCACCAGAATCCATCTAAGATTTTAGACTGATGTCACAGTAGATCTGACCAAGCATTAAAAAAGTCAAGCGTTTTAACTATTTAAGCCAAGGGTCCCCAATCCCAGTCCATGAGGGCCGGTGTCTCTGCAGGTTTTAGATCTCACCCTGGGTCAACACACCTGAATCACATGATTAGTTCATTACCAGGCCTCTGGAGAACTTCAAAACATGTTGAGAAGGTAATTTATCCATTTAAATCAGCTGTGATGGATCAAGGATGGATCCAAAACCTGCAGGGACACCGGCCCTCGTGGACTGGGATTGGGGACCCCTGATTTAAGCCAACAGAAATGAGAGACTTAACAGGAAGTGAGGTCATGACTGAGGAAAGTCTAGCACCCATCTTGCTGACACCCTGGGACAGTTACTTACACCTCTGTGCATGTGCGAGCACATCAAATATTGGGCTGATTTGGATTTCCAGGTCAAGTGGTGTAAAGAAGGGAATTTATTTATGACATTTTGTTTGCAAACTTGCAACTCATTTAAAAGATCATTACTGGTTTAGGCAAACATCTGCACCTGCTTGATGTGCTGGTGGTTTAGTAATAGAGTAGAGTACGAGTGTAACAGCTTTAATAAATTTACTGCAGATTCGTCCCCAAACAAATTACAGACAGTAGAAAAGCACCATTAAAATTGTTTTTAATGGTGTAGAGAGGAAGACGATACTACTGTTGAGGTAATAAAGACAAAGAAGATAAAACATGATTATTGCATAAAGTGCTGCCACCTTAAGAAGAAAGAATATTTATCGTTAACTGTTGCTGCTTCAAGTTGCATCACCTTAACCTTCAAAGCACTTTAGTATTAAAAAAAACCAAAAAAAACAAAAACAATCTTACAATATTATCAAGGTAAGTGATACACAAAGAATAAACCTCTGAAAAAGTTGGATGTTTTTGTCAAAAGGCGTCAGAGCGCTGCTTTGTGCCAAGTGACTTTTATTCCTTTTTCAAAGCAGTCAGTCTAATCCGTGGAGGAAAGCCAACAAAAAGGCTTACTTTAAACCAAAAGAGAAGAAAATTGCAAGAGTTCATCTTTCAAAGCAAACTCTTTATTTCTTCAGAAAGATCGAGTCCTCTGAATGGTGAAGCTTGGTACCGTGCTTAGACACAAGTCCACTTTTTAACCACCTGTCCATCACTGCTCGCTGGTGTGGCACAAACAGTGGATGGATAAGAAAAGTGAAAAACAACAACAAAATAATGCTGAATTACTGAGCTGCAGTTCTCCTGAGATCATTTTATAGTCATTCACTGGTAAGAATAAAAATTCTCATTTGTACTAATATAATTAAACATTTACTGCTATACATGGACGCTCCAGTAGCCATTATATGACCTTACCATCAACAGATCCAAATTCTTTCTCATGAGCACGAGTCAGGATCTCTTTGTAGAGAATCTCCGCCTCCTTGTATTTCCCCTGTTTGAGAAAGCAGGATGCCTGAAGAACAAAGAGGTAAAAGGGGATTTTAGTGTTGAACCAAACGGGCTTACTGGCTCAGATTTTGCCTCCCTCGCTGTACATAAATTCTCTCCATCATCAGTGAGGCAGTGAGAACATAAGTGAAAAGGAAAGCCTTGAAGATGCAGCAGAACAGCAGATAAAAGACTGCTAACCTTGTGCTCTTTAAGCAATGCTAAGTGACACGAAACAGTTCTTTAAACACCTTTTGAGGTGACAAATCTTATGCTGCAAGAGTAAATTGATTGCCAACTTTTATAAAAATCTTGTGTTGAAGTAAGTAGTGCCCTTTTGGAAGAAAACAGGAGGGGAAAAAAAACATCAGTTGAGTTTAAAAGACATTTCAAGTGGAATCTTTGCAGGCTGGCACCAATATACAAGCTCAACACCCCCGCAGAGACCAAGGCTGACAGAACAAATGATCGAGTCTGTTGGCAACCAAAGCAAACTCTGCCTGCGTTTACCTCGTTACACTCACAGCTCAACAGAGACTGCAGTTCTTATCAACAAGTACAGCATTAGAAGTAAAAGGTTTGAAAGGAAGACGAGAAAAAGGACTATGCGAGTGGATTTCGTGTCAACTTCTCGCTCACCAGGTTGTTCTTGGTTTTGGCCACATTTGGATCATCTGGGCCCAGCCTGGACTCGTAGATCTCCAGGGCACGACAGTAGTAATATTCCACCTCCTCATATTTGCCCTGATTCTGACACAGCAGGGCCAGGTTGTTCAGCTGTTTGGCCACATCTGGGTGGTCCTTCCCCAGGACCTGATAGATATCAGAAAAGTATGTTCAGGTTGTCTTTCTGCGTCAGTGCATCTCTCCTTTCTGTAGCTCCACATCCTGTTGCTGCTTTCTCCAGGCAGCACGTCAGCCTGCTGCAGGCACTCAGGAGATCTAATAAAAGGCTGGCCGATCAATAGCGAGGCTACAGAATAGAGCTTTCGGGCAAAGAGAGACTCTTTGTACCATGCTGAGCTCGGTAGTTTTGTCATGTCTCCTATCCATCTCCTTCCTCGCTCCCCCAACGCCTGCTATCCATTTTCAGCTGCGCTCTCAATTAAACCCTAATTCCCTGCTGACAAAGGAATGGCCCCCAGTGGAAACTTCACAGACAATTTAAGAAAATCATTTGCTCTTTTTCCTATTTATAGTAGCTGGTATTACACTAGCTTTGACTGACATTTTGGAAATGTTACCACTGTTAATTACTTTATAACAATGGGCTAATTGTTCACTGGTTCAGCCTTGAGATGAGACCTCGATAGCAGTGCCCTGTTGGTGCAATCCAGGGATATGGCCTACCTTTTCTCTGATCTCTAGAGCTCTCTTACACAGAGGCTCGGCCTCCTTGTACTTCCCTCTCTTTCCATACAGCACAGCCAAGTTATTCAGGGTTGCAGCAACCTGGAAAAAATAAAAATAAAATCCAGAATGACTGTACTGGCAGGTTAGATTTCAAAATTCACTGTTTTCAAGGAATTATCATAGTCCGAAAATGTATGCTGTTCAGTGTTCTCAGAAAAACCTAGATAGTAAGTGCCTTGTGACAAACTGCAAAGACCACAGTGCAGCAGAGCTTTACAGGCTTCCTTTAGGCTTTGTGGGGAGTTTTAGTGCTTCGGTGTTAGTAGTCTTAAAAATCTGTGCACAAAAAGGAAACAGTGTCTTTTAACGTTTCCCTTTTGGTTGCTGTATTAAAACTGCAAGGATTCAATGGTTAATGCCGGATGTACAGGCAGACACTCAACACTGATAACTGATCTCTTCAAGCCTGCAGGCACATGGTCAAAAATCCATACTTTAATAGTCGGAAAAATCTATACAGGCTGATTGAGTAGGACAGTAAAAAGAATATTGCCTTCCTATTGAGTCTTTGGGAGTTATGGACAAACAAAAGATAACTAATCTGATCTGTCTAAACATGGATGAGTCCATATGAAGATATGGTAGCCATGGCAACCGTGAAGTCTTACAGCAGGATGGTCCTTGCCCAGGGTTTTCTCACGGATGGATAGAGCGTCGTTGAGCAGATGGGCTGCCTCTTTGTATTTATTCTGATCCCTGTGCAAAGGAGAAACAGAGAACGCCATGTGTAGCTCAACAAATAAAACAGGATACACGGCAACGAAAAGCCAAACACAGTATGTTTCCTGACCTATACACCAAAGCCAAGATATTGAGCATGGTGGCCACATCAGGGTGATCATGCCCCGAGGTCTTCTCCAGGTCCTCCAAAGCTTGCTTGCACAGGGGCACGGCCACCTCGTACCTGCCCTGAGAGGCATACTGGATGACCAGGTTGTGCAAGGTTCTCAGACGTGCTGGGATCTCATAGCCTCCCTGCTGGGCTGCGACCACGGCTGCACTGTTATGTTGGTGCTGCACTGTGGGGGAGAAAGGAAACGTGCAAAATCAAAAGGTCAAATTGGCTCTAGTGAGTAGAAAACTGTAACACACACACACCACTGTCCTGGAATAAGGTAGCCAGGTTATTTTACTCTGAGATCATGCATGACACAATTTATTCAATATTATCCCGACAGGGAAAGAAAGACAGCTCTCTCTTATTCAAATAATCAGATGAGTCATTGTTGCTGTTTGTTCTTACTTCCTTGGCCGTGCTCCTCCTCATCATTGGGGAAGAGGTCATCCAGGGAGTCCTTTGGTGTTTCTCTGTCTTTCTCCTCCTGCTGAGAGGATGAAAAACCTGCCGTTCAGACTCTAACAAATAATTCAAGAGTTGCCTTTATCAGACATGTGAAATGTGTGTTAACGTCTAACAGGGAGAGATGAGGCAAGCCTGTTATTTAGAAAAGTGAAGATTTCATTTACATCACAAAGAGTACATTTCAAAAAATGAACAAAACAAATTATTTTAACAAATACAAAAATGGTAATAATCATCATCACCATAAACAATTAGGATGGGAACATTAAACAGACTATTCAAGAATTATTTCCCCTTGAAAGGATAAATGGGATTTTAAGGATAAACTGCACTCATCCATGTTCACTAAAAGATTTCTTTAATGTGGAAAATGGAAGACAAAAACTTTCCGGCTCTGGCTGGATGGGCCCCTGCTGAGCTAAGCAGTTAGAGGCTGTAATAGCCTGTAGCCACTATCTGTGACTAATATGGTAAGAAAATAGAGATTTATCCTTGACACCAGATCAATGAAGACCACACCAGAATGCATTCCTTCCTGGAATGAGCCAAAGTTTTCTTGTTTTAACGAAAACAGTGAGGTTTTTTTTCCCTTGCGGCCAATTATGCTGACAGTCTCGTGTCCTTCAGAGTTATATCAGCAACTACAAGAAAAACTAAAGTCTTTTTCCATTTCCCTTCTTAGGCTAAATCCAACTTGAATCTATTTAGCTGAAAATGTTCCAGTTAACAAGATAAATAAGGACGAATATATTTCCTACATGCCTCTTGCAATACAGACCATATACACACAAAAATCAGTTATCTTCAAAGTACCAATCTAATCCCACATTAAGGCCTATAATCTTTGTATAATCATTACTTACAGTGGGTGAGACATCTTCATCGTATTTTTTGAGCTGGTTCATGAACTCCAGGTGCTTCTTCTCCTCTTCCAGCTGGGCCACGCTCTGTTCACTCTTCTGCAGCTTCTGCTGGGTGTTGGCCAGCTCATCCCGCAACCACTGGTTCTCCTGGCAAAGCCTCCTCACCTGTGCGCGCAGCTTCTGCTTTTCCGACTCCACCGCGTTCAAGTGGTTGGACAGGGCCATCATCACCTGGGATAGAGACAACATCGAAGAGCGGCGATATTTATCAAGGACAAAATGTTACGGTGACAGAGCGGCAGAGTATAAACTGGGTCTGAATTTCAGTGAATCATGATCACAGCACAGGCTCAGTATAGAATGAGGAAGCTGTGAGGAAGCAGGAACAACCAAAGAAGATAATAAAACAAATCTACCACTTTAGAAACCCTCCTGTTTGTCTGACAACTCTGATCTTAGAAATTGGAACCAATTTTATTTCACACACAAATTTTTCTTTCACTCATATCATCAGCGTGGTTAAACTGAATCTCCTCTTTAGGTTCAAACATACAACTCTGTAAATTCTTGTAACTTCTCAGTCATACCTGTGCTTCTCCCAAGCCCAATTCAATCATCTCCACTGACTTGCGGAGAAGATTGGACTTCTCGTGCACCAGGTTGGCCTCTTCATCCTTCTTTAGGCACTTGATGGTCTCCAGGAGGCTGTGAAGGATGGAGTTATGCTCGTTCTTCAGGGCTTCGAGACCCTGGATCACGAGCTTTGTGTTCGAGATGATCTCCTCCTGAGAAAGCTTCTCCAGCTTCTCTTCCCGTGGGTACACCATGGTGGACATCTTTTGAGCTCAGGGAAACCTGTAAAAGATGGGAGGAAAAGCCTAAGACACTGTGGGAAAATTCCAGCAGCAGCTGTAACAATTTCATAATGATGTGTCAAACATACAGCTGTGCTTGCTTAACACAGAACAGAACCTAAGAGCACAGCTGATTTGGCTCAGCTCACTGCAAATGTCAAAACACGTCTCAGTATAGTTCCTCTCTTTAACCAAATGCATCTTTAGTTTTTAATGATCATTTACACAATTAGCACTTAAGGCATTCTCTGATTATGTATGTGCCTAATTCTGACAGATGCCACATCATATCTACTCTGCTAATAAGATCACAACCTCATCCTGCAGCAAGGTGATGGCCATAAAAGGGGAACTGAATGCACGTTTATTGCTACAGCTCAGATTAGAGATTCAAATTTCATAAGAGAAGTACGTCAGCAGTTGTATAAGCACACAAATTGAGCACAAACAGAATCTATAAAGCTAAACATAAGAAAGAAGGGTGGCTACATAAAACATACATATATATATATTATATTGCCTTGGGAGCCATGGGACACATCATGCTGATGGAGCGACTGCTGGGACTTGGCACCTATAATAAGCTCAGGCTGGGAGCAGGGCTGCAGCTCGCTGTGTAACACAGGACACACAGATGCTGCAGTATGGTTTCTCTCTGGTGCCAGCACCCAAACAGAGGCCAGCCATGCTTGGTGCATGATTCACTGGCGACTGAAGGAGAGAATGATGTAGCAAAAGCTTCAGCAGCACAGCAGCTGGCCAAATCGACAGATTTTAAAAACACCTCTGCGAGTTAGTAATGTGACGGTCGTTTTTAGAAATGTCAGCACTCGGGCGAGTCCATGGAACACTTTACCTAAATAACATAAAGATAACCTATGACTCAATGAGCCACATCACTACTGGCTACATCATGCAAATGTCAGTGCAAAACGCAGCCCTGCCCTTCCAGCTGGGGTGCAGCCAGTGTTGGAACTACTGCATTCTGCATTTTAACAGCACTGAGGAGAAATAGTTAAGGAAAAGGGAGCTTGCAGTAACAAAAACACCAGCTGAGACCCATCCGCCTTAAAAAATAAATAAATAAAAATACACCATTAGTGAGCCACTCCCTTCTTTACCACTTCCAATTGTCTTTTAAAGCAGCAGAGAAAATAAACAGACTAAAAACAGGCCCAAAGGACTGCAGTGAAGAGCTCTTTAATTTGCACTGTGACAACAGGAAGCATGATGGCGGGGGCGTATTTGGCTTAATTCAGGCACAACCATTAATGAGTTATCAAGATAGTTGCTGATTAATGTCTCTTGGTGGACTAACTGCTGCTTTCTTATGTCCTTAAACCTCCTGTAAAAATGACTTTATCTGCTGGCATATTCTCAGAGGACTTTGACTCAGCTTTAAATCAAACATGGTAAACAAACCCAGCTGGTTTACAGCTAGTTTTGGGCAATCATGTCCCTCCTGTGCATGTCACATCATGTAACCGCAGCTGGGCTCTGTCATGAGGGTGTTATTCATTATACTAATATGTACCAGGCCGAACAGCAAGCCAGGGACCAGCTGCTGTACTTGCCTAGTGGACAACTGAATGCCAATGAGCCTGTGGAAAGCAACAAAATAAGCAACTGCTGGGGTCTCCGGCTGGGCAGGACAGCAGCAGGGGCCGATAAGAGACGGGTGACAAAACACTATTTTATATGTTATGGGGGGACACAGAATGGTCTTAATTCTCCCCACCACCCATTTTTCTCTAATTAAAACCTTTGCTATCCTCATGAATCCGACAGATTAAATTAATTTGCGAATTCAAAACAGAAAATTTTACTTTTTTTTTGTATGTTTTGTGACAAATTCATCTCTAGGGAGAGAAAGATAACCTTTTCTGTTAAATGCCTGAACTCTCTGCACAGCCCAGGTAAAGCAGGAAACCATTTGTTTAAGCTGTTAAAACACTTCAACAATGGTATTTAGCAATGCTGAGCTTATTAGCTATGGTACCACGAGGGGAGCACGCTCGACTTCATATATAACCACCCCTCTATGGTTATTCTAATCGGGGAGCAGTACAATGGAAAATTCAAAGAGACCTCCTCTTAAGAGAAGCCCCCTTTTCTATCCCAAACTGACTGAACTCTGATTAAAAGTACAAAAGCAATCCTACAGAAATATTAACTCTGTAGTGTTGTATTTGGTGCTGGCTTAGAACTGCTTTCACAATATATAATATATAATTATATAATACGCATTATAAAATCTAATAATAAGCCGTTAGAAGATAAAGGATTTAGAAGGCGAAAAAAAACATGAAAGCGAACAGAAAAGACTCAAAAGAAAACAAAAACAAAAGAAAAACTCTCAGTTCCATGAAACTCAAATGCCAAAAACAAATCAACTAGAACTTCTATTTGCACGATCAACAGAGATGTCAAAGGACTGAGGCTTCATTAAAGTCAAAGCAAATATTGCAGAGACCCTTACTTTGCATGAAGGCGTGTCAGACAGCTTTATATTTTTCATCTGTGCCTGCAGTCATTTGAAAGTCTGGCTGTGAGACGCCTAACTCCTGTGAGCACGATATGAAATGTTTTCTTTGAAAGATCAACACTGCTCGCAGATCAAACAGCTTATTACCCTGTAGAGCCCCTCCGACTCAGCTGTTTAACACCTGTATGGATGAAAGCCGGGTCTACAAGAGAAGTGCTTTCATGTGAGCCAGCATCTTTACTTTTAATAAAGCACTCCAATTAGGGAGTTTCTTTTCTCAGACAGCTCGAGTTAATATTTCCCCAAGTGTTTAAAGAGGTATATGAGAAGTCCAGCAGTCCTGTTGTTCTCTGCCCTTGGATTAATATTTAACATTTACTTTGTTTTATGAGATCATGTGGGAGGGAAATAGCTGATATCATCAAATGGAAAAACACAAATGCAGTATGCTAGCAAAATAAATAAAAGACAACATATCTAGTTTATGACCTCTTATACCAACAAAAAGGCCAACGGTGCTTTTACGTGCCCTCGTGAGGCACACGTTACCGTGCGCAGCAGTAAACATTCACTCGATGCAGGCTTCAATACAAGTGACCTCATCATTGGGTTCAAGAATGATGAGGGTCAAGTACGACCGAAGGTTCTCCAGCTTGAGTCAGGTTGCTAGAAAATGCATACCAGGAAAGCATTTTGAACAAAACTGCCAGCCCACAGCTACATGACCTGCCATTTCAATAAGCACACGACACGCATTGCTTTAACAGACGTTCTTCTCGCTCCATGGTAAAGCAGGAAATGTAGCTTTACAAAAACTGAGGTGGAATATATAGAGGAATAATAGAGCGATGCACGACAAAGTCATTAAACAAAGCGACAAATAGCTGCTAAAGGCTAAAAGCCATTCATCGTATTTTCTGCTGCTACAGCTCGTACCAGAAAACAAACCTGTGTTTCAGAAGCAGATCAGAACCTCACAGTTTGGCACGGGGAAAAGCTGGTGAAATAATGTCCTCCTCCTTGAGGAAAAGAGCTACACACCAGCAAACGGCATCATAAACCTGCCCTCTTAATCCAAAGAGAGATCCTTTGTTTTGTTTTTTTAAAACAAACAAGCAAACAAAAAAAAATAACACAAACGTTCAGTGTGAAAATGAAGCGAATGGAAATGAAGCTGGACAGTAATGAGAGTGACGAATGCTAATTTTGGTGAGGATGAGGACAAGAAGCTGCCTGCGGGATGATGTGACCTTCCCCAGTGCTTTGTCAGAACAACCAGCATCAGCTTGAGTGCACGTCGGGAGACGGGCCCGCCCACAGAGGGACAAAAACAGAGGAGTGCAGAGGAGCAGGTCAGATGGGGGAGGGAGTCATCCCGATCTAGAGCCTGCTCCTCTCCTCTATACTCATCACACACAAAGGAAGAGACCTAATGAGGCACAACAATCAATACTGAGCTTATTTACATATAATACTCATCATGGCACTAAGAAGGAAATGCCTCACATACTGTTTACCTTCAGCACATCAGAAAATATTTACACTGCCATGATAGGTCACTCACATAGTCACCCGAGCGATGTTCATAGGCTGACTCGTGCAGCAGGGGTGTGCAGTTGAGCACTGGATGGTTTGAATACTATGATTAAAGAAAATCATAATTCATAAACTCCAGGACCTCAACAGATGTGATGTGTGGACTTTAAACTGTGACTCACACCAGTTACAGACGCAGCCTAAAAATAATCTGAAAAATATAAACAGAATAGACATGATTTAGCTCGTTACCCAACTTGGACCGGGAAGACAAGTTAGATGAGTCATTCTTGAAGAAGGCTCAAAGGTCATACAACTGCAATTACAGCACTTCCCACCACGAGGCCAGTATGAGAACAGGGAATAATGTATTGAATGAAATACAATTTCAACAGAGAGGTCGGCGTACTCCGTATTGACTGGCTCATTCGCCTCTAACCGGTGGAAATCTCGGCCTCGTGCCTTCATCCAGAAGCTACAGCCTTCATTCGTCTCCATCTCCCGGGATGCCTTAAGATTCACATTATTACTTTACTTCTCGGCCAATACCATCCTCACTCCGTCTCTTTTCTTCTAACCCATCTATCACCACTACCATCACTTGTGAAGGTAGTGCTTTCCCCCCCACTGAGATCACAACAGTGGATTAACGCAATAACAACTGGCATAAATGTGGATGCTCTGCTGCCAACTTTAATTTCATATTCATTTTTTTTGTCTGTGAGGCAGGGTTAAAAACTCTCATCTTGAGATAATAATCTAGTCTTCTTTAAAATGGTCTGTGTTTAGTTGTAAACAATCCTACTAGCCTACCCTTTTTGAGAAAGGGTGTGATGCATACTGGGAGAGGAAATGGGGGGAAAACAGCAGAGAGGAGTCAGCAAATTCCTAGCCGAGCCAGTGGGACAAACCAAAGCCATCTCCCAGGGGGACGCCTTTCCTGTCCACTTGGTGAAGTTTGACACCACCGGATTAATAATCCTTATTTCCTGCACAATAAAACAGCAATCCAACACAGTGTCGGTATCACTGTGAGAGACACAAAGGAGAGCCAGCCAACCCAGAGGGTGTGGCAGGGCCTGGAAACAACCAGCAGGGAGGTGCCACTGACTGTCCTCAGTCATCCATCACTACACAAAACCAGCAGCTGGAGGGCTGCTTCCCACTAAAAGCTGTCTGACAAATGAATATGCCTGCGTATTGCTAGGAAAAAAGAAGAGATGTTCACTTCAGCATCGTACCATGCCGAGGAGTATTATTCAGGAAAATCAGACACCTGTGACGAGATCGCAGTTCCCCACAAACAAGCCGAGACGATAATGACGGCAAACAGCTGAAAACAGAGGCGCCATCCTAAAGTCGTGGTAGTTACATGTTAATAGCACTGCACTGCCGCTAATGTGGACAAAGCTCTGTGTACATTTTCACATTACTTCAAAGCGCAAAACACACCAGGTAATCTGACATCTGACGCTTTACTAGAATAACACAATTTCACATAGCTTTAGCCATCCATGACATTTTCTTCTTTCACCTACCAATTTCGTTATGATCTCTAAGGTCACACTTGAATTTTGATGGGTTTACTGTGGGGTTTTTTAATGATCGAAGACTCTTTAGTTTTGAAAGCTCTGACTGCCTACTTGCTGCCCGATCTGTGTAGAGCCCCGCTCAGCTAGCTCTCAGCTAGCCAGCGATAGCGTCACCACTCCCCGGGTAAATGTCGCAAGTTCATCCTGTTCAAAGCGCAGAGCTGCTCATTTCTATACGCAGCATCTCAAATCCATGCTCCCGAAGCACACAACCACACACAAGCTCACACAAGACTAACGTTTCACGGAGGAAATACAGCTTTTCACTTACCGAGAGCTGGGACTGACGGCTAGCTCAGCCCCTTTAAATCCAAAATGTCTCCGACACGGCAGCTACCCAGAAGCCTCTGCGGCTGGCCAGACCGCGAGTGACGTCATGCTTACTTTTCGTCACTTTTCGTTTATCTATCTAATACATAACAAGATAGGGTCACCCATATAACCCCAGAACAACAAATGGACATAAGTGTGGCTTGTCCGGCTTAATTTTTTACTTACAAAGAAATCCCAGTACGCTATGAAAGCCCGTAAATGACTCTACAGCAGAATTCAAATGAGGATGTAGCGCCACCTGGTGGATATGAGCATTTAAACTGTAGCAGTCTGGAAACATTTTCTAGTATATTTTTGGTCAGATGATGAAGCTGAAAATATGAATTTGTTGAGGAAAAAGACACACAGACAGACAAATAGGACTCTTTCAATCACAGTATGAAGGATATTGAACACTAGATAGAAATATGTGTGTTGTCAGGCTGGATGAACAGTTCATTTCCCAAGCTTTTAGAATAGAATAGAATAGAATAGCCCTTTATTGTCATTGTACATGTACAAAAAAATTGTGTTTCCTCCACACCAACTATGTTGGAATTAAATATAATTGGCAGACAGCAAGAATAAGTAGTATACAGGAGATATACATTCAAGAGGGATATATACAAGCAACAGAAAGGCACACATTGGAGAAAAAGTTGCAAAGTGCTTGGAGGTAGTGCAAAGAAAAAGACTTGGCCTGAATAGAGTCCGTGTGTCTGTGAGTGCCCTGAGTGATTAGGTTACTCAGACCATGGCTGAGGTGGGTGGGCGGGGAGTATCGCTCATTAACAGCCCAGCAGAAGAAGGTGTTAGTGAGTCTGGAGGTGTGGGACCTGACTGACCTGAGGCATTGACCAGAGGGCAGTGGGTCAAACTGTACGTGGTGCACGGGGTCACCTATGATGGTCCTGGTTTTTCTGAGACAGGAGGATCTTGTGATGGGCTCCAGGTGGCAGAGGGCAGCCAGGGGCGGTTTTAATGACCGCCCCTGGCCTGCGTACCAAACACCCAGGCACTGAATAACAGTGGTAAATGGTAAATGGCCTGTATTTGTATAGCGCTTTTACTAGTCCCTAAGGACCCCAAAGCGCTTTACACAACCAGTCATCCACCCATTCACACACATGGCAACAATGGCAAGCTACAATGGCAAGCTACATTGTAGCCACAGCCACCCTGGGGCGCACTGACAGAGGCGAGGCTGCCAGACACTGTTGGTGTTGTGGGTCCAGGTGAGATTGGTGGAGAGGTGGGTGCCCAGAAACCTGAAGCTGGAGACCAATTCTACCCATTGTCCATTTATAATCAGACGGGAGTGGACCTGTCTGTGCCTCCTGAAGTCCATTATGAGTTCTTTTGTTTTAAGGATGTTAAGCATCAGGTTATTTTCTGAGCATCAGTGGTACAAGTTCTCTACCTCTGCCTTGTGCGCTGTCTCATCTCCATCAGAGAGGGTGGTGTCATTGGCATACTTGATGATGACGTTGGTTGGTTGGGTTGGTGTACAGGGCTGAGAACGTGGCCCTGCAGCATGGTGACAGAAGGGGGTAGGGTGGGGGCCAAGTGGGACTGACTGAGGCCAGTTGGTTAGGTAAGGCTTCTGACACCAATGCCAGCTGACATTGTTTGCACTTCTTTGTTGTTCAGAATCTTATTTGTATTGTTAATTCTTGCTTTAATTTTTTTTTTACTTTATTCTGTTTTTATTTTTGTTTATTGGGTGCTTTAAAAAAATAAACTTAAAGGCAAGGAATGTCTACTCCATTTTCTTCAGATACAGAGAAATGTATTAATCAAAACTTTGCATATTTGTCATATGGTTTGATGTTTGTATGAAGGCAAGCCTGCCCTCTAGAGGCGGAGTTTAATCTAGCTGTCCTTAATGCAAGCTTTTAAACAAGAGAAGCTACAAATGCAACAAAGGGCCAGCTTTAACTTTTAGAAATAGTTACTCGCTGTAACTGTAAAATAACAACTGGTACAAAGGGGACCCTCCGACTATCTGTTAAAAAGACTTTGAAGGGGAGTTGGGGGCATACGTCATCACTGCGCGACATCGCGTGCAGGACTGCGAAGGACGCAAAAGAGACGCTCGGGATGAAATAAGTTAAAATATAAAGGTTAGTCGAGTGCTACGGTTAGATTCGGTAATATCACACACTTGACCTCAGACTGGGGGTTAAATAAGAGCTGTTCATTAAAACCGAAAAGAAACGTTACTGAGCCGATGGAGCCGTCTTTGTAGAGAGACGCTAAGCTAGCGGTGGTTCACGTTTGCTTGTCATTTGGTAACTGAAGATGTGCTAAGCAGAGCTGAGGCACATATGCAACCACCGATAAAAGTCAGGCGTAGTTTTGAACTATCGATTATGTGACCGATTTGTGTCAGCTACAGTCGGGGCCGAAAGCAGGAGAAATGTTAGCACTTGCTTGATTTTAAACACAGTGTCTCCCTTCATCAGTCAGCAGGTCCTTGTTGTGATGGCGCTGTCGTGTCTAACTCGAGCCCTGCGCTCCCTGACTCTCTCCCAACCCGCCATGGTCTCCTCTCAGGTAAAAACGCCTCCTGCCTTGGTCCTGTCAGCCATATTTAGACAGTAAACATGACATCAGGAACAATCTGAGCGGCTCTTTTTGGTGTTGACAGGCAGCTGCATGGAGTAAGCTGGGAGCTCAGGTGCCCAGTAGTGCGGTGATCCAGTGCAGAGGCTTCCTCACCACAGCCTCTCTGGAGCAGAACAGGGTCAGATGGAAGCAGAGGGAGAAGTACACCATCAGGCCTATTGGAATGAAAAAGACAGGAGGCAGAGATCACACAGGTAAAGTGCAGTGGTAAAAAAAATAGCTGTATGTTCACAGGATGGTAAGAGGAAAAGTTTGATTTCCCCCTCTATTTGTTTTTTGAGATACAGCCACATAGGGGTTTGTTTCTCCTCTCCATAATGAACCAGGGATCTTTCCCTTGTTTTGCGAATATGTAAAGCACTACACTATGTAGCCACTGTGTTTAAAACACAAAGTCAGAGTTTATGGTAGCATTTAAATGCTGATGTACAGCTTTTAAATGCTGCACATCTAGTTTATCAATGAGGACAGAGAAAGCTTTTTATGGTGAAATGGCCCCTTAATGCCTGCTCCCTCTATACCCAGACATCGGTGGATGCAGGGGGTTCACACTCAGAGTGGAGTGAAAGTCACGTGAATTCAGACTGAGGTCACACTGCAAAAAAACAGAATGTACCAAAGAGACCTGTCTTCAAAAGAACAGATTAGATTCAACAGATTTTATTTTTTGTAGCTACAGGAAAGGTTTTGTTACATTTTGTAAAACACATTTTAATAGAAACCTGCCTGGTGCTATAGTTAAAGTATGAAATTGTGCTCAAGGTAAAAGTTTGAACTCCTGTGTAGCCTCAGAATTCAAGGCTTGTGGCTTTCTTTCAAGCGTTTGCCGCCCTACTTCCTTCTACAGGAAGAATACGTACACATGGCATTGGCGGTGGTCATAAACAAAGATACCGGTGGGTAGACTTCCATCGTCTACGGTATGAAGCCAACAGAGAGGGCCAGCCTTTTGAGGAGAAGGTTGTTGAAGTGCGATACGACCCGTGCAGGTGAGACCACTTACTGCCCGGATGCGTACTAATGTGTACGCTCAAAGTACTGAAAACACTAAGTCGGGTTTGTCTGCGTGCAGGTCTGCTGATATCGCCCTGGTAGCTGGAGGTGAGCGAAAAAGATGGATCATTGCAACAGAGAACATGCAGGCTGGAGACATCATCAAAACATCTGGGGTTATTGGACGCATGGCAGGTACAGGATCCAAGTTTTTCAGTTGGAGGTTCGTCGGCCTTCGTAACCTGTATATCTAATGAGAATTGTTTAATTTTGCAGTTTCGGCCAATGAGGGAGATGCTTACCCGCTGGGGGCTCTTCCTGTGGGGACGCTGGTGAACAACCTGGAGGTACGACCTGGGAAGGGATCAGAGTATATCCGGGCTGCAGGTAACCGACTGTACTGTATCCCTCATTATATAAGCTGCTGGAAGGCGAGGTTGCTCAGAAAAGCTACTAAAGCGAATGCTGTGTTTCATTTGGTTTTCAGGCACGAGTGGCGTTTTGCTTCGTAAAGTAAATGGAACGGCAATCGTTCAGCTTCCTTCAAAGCAGCAGGTTCAGGTGAGGTCATCTGGAATAGGATTACAGCCGCTGTTAAAGACGCGTTCAGTTTGGCTAAATGCTGTCTCGTAAACATACACAGGTGCTGGAGACTTGCATGGTCACAGTGGGACGCATCTCCAACGTCGACCACAATAAACGGATCATCGGCAAAGCCGGGCGCAATCGTTGGCTGGGCATCCGCCCTTCTAGCGGCTTGTGGCAGAGGAAGGGAGGCTGGGCAGGGCGCAAGATTAAACCGCTGCCTCCGATGAAGGTCTACATCAACCTGCCCTCAGTCTCAGCGAGCTAACACGGCACATGTTGGACATGTTTAGCGGATTGTAGATTTTTTTCTTTGATCCCTTGGGATGAAATCTAACATTGTTCTGGGAAATAAATCGAAATAAAGACGAGCCGTTTGTACAGAAGATTAAAAATTTTTATTAAACACAACTGCTTGTGAGAGCATGGAAAGAAACAATATAAAAATCCAAAACATATTTACATCTATAGTAAAACATGCAGAAGTAACCCATATTTTTATTTTTTTTTTAGATTTTTTTTTAGTGGTAAATTTAAAAATACTGTCATGTCATTTAAAATAGGGTTTGTGCAAAGACACTGGGTGGCATTTCAAGTAACCGGAGCAATGAGATGGCATGATGTAACTTTAGTTAGACCAGGAATAAAAGGATCAACGCTGATGATGCGTTCTTTTATGTTTGCGGTGCTAAATCACGGTGGCAAAGTGAGCATGCCTGCTCATTGATCCAGCCTTGTTTAATGCCCCCATGCTACCTCTGGATTTTGGGCAAAAAAAAAAAAGAAGTCTTGAGGTTACATACATTGAAATACACTTGTTATTTAGTATATGAAAAGCTAACCCGCATGACAAATTCCCCTCACATAACTCTGCCGTTGTTAATACTTAATGCTGAAATATTTAAGGTTCAGTTTGCGCTCCTGACTTGAAAGAGGGTGAACTCTTCAAAAAGCAGGAGACGGAATAACTTGACTGTACAAGTCACAGGCAGACACGTGCGGTGGAAGCTGTAAAACACACCTCAACATTTAGTGGCAAAAAGGTTACGTAACAAATGAGCCATGATGGGGTTTTCAGACCAAACATGGCACTTAAAGCCATCAATGTAACACATCATCCCTATGGTTAAAAAAAGAAATCAAGAGCCTTCTCCTGACTACAGGTAGTGGTTTAAATTTCAAAAGTAACACCTAACACTTTACCTTGAGAACCAAAGTATGTCCCAATTTGAGCTACAATGTGTGTAAACCCATATGAAAGTGCATCAGGGAAATGTATATGAGGAAAACATACCTAATAGTGTTTGCATTGTACTTCATAGTTATGAGTTCTGGAAATATATTTGGCATTTATGTCAAGAAATAAAGGTATACTATTTGTGCTTTCAATTTAGTGGAAGAGGGAGGGGAGTTTGTGATTCACAATAGTATATCTTGTACATATTTATATACAATACTAAAAAAAAAAAAAGCCAGCCTATCAAAGCTTGTTAAGTCTTCACTTTATAAAAAGCAACAACCTCATAGAGAAGGCCCTTTGTCCAAAGGTTTCCTATTGCAAAAGTTTCACGTAACACTACTCAGGAAGTACCATCGAACATAGAGCACACATACACAGACACACGGGGGGGCAGTGACTTGGACGTCAGGCAAGACTCCATACACTTGTAGTCATGTTTCCAAAGAGAGTCAGTACTTGGCTGTCCCCTCCCTCCGAGTCAGACGGACTCATTTGTAATATTCCCTCCATAGCCTTATGCAATACTGAACCCTTTCAGTAACGTGCACATCCAACCACAGTGAAGCTGCAGTAAAGGACACAATGGTAATCGCTTAGAAATGTTTCAATTTGGCTAAATGTGGAGCGCTAACAGGTGAATTTGTCTCAGAAATCTTAATACTGATCTCCGCAGGGACCACAAACACATCACATATACAATTTGAGTTTTCACTTTGACATACTATGAAGTTAGGCCTGGCCAAGATACTCCTGCGACTGGACTGTTAAAAAAAATAAAAGGACTCGACTTTGGCACATCACTGCACGGTCTAGTTTTTGCTAAGTTACTGCAGGTCTGTGACAGATCTGCTCAGGTAAAGCTGAACACAGGGGCGACCACGTTTAACCACAGAAATGCTGAAATTCCACCTGGAAGGTCGAATTACGTAAAGGTGGAAAGTGTGAAAAACAGCACAACAGCTCATGCGATCGCAACTAAATTTGGCATTTCAGCTGTGGGGAAATAAGTAGTTACCCTGCTTCTAAGTGGCTGTTACTGCACAGTTTGCATGTACACCAACAGCAAAGGGAAAACATCTGCATTAATAATAATGAACGGATCTGATATTCTGCTTACATGTAATAAATGTGTCATAGCTACATTTATTATAGCTACCTTCAAATACATTGCTCGACTTGGGTTTCTTTTTTTTTTTGACCTGCTTTAGGTATACAGTGTGCTTCAAAGCAACGAGGCAAAGAACATTCTGTTCCTTCCTATAAAAGCTTTACCTTTCTGAGAAAGTAAAGGGACGAGTAAGAAAACTGAGCAGTGAGTTAAAAGGATTCCATCTAGATTCACAGCAATATTCCAACTTTCAACAACGAAACACAAACACGGTCTCCAACAACCTCACGCACGCCACTGCACATCACTATCACACTCCTCCATTGTCTATAGAGTAACAATAAATGTAGGATTTCACAGAAATAATAAAATGTTAACAAAAACAAAGTGCAAACACAGCTGCCATTATCGAAATGTGGCAAATTGTCAAAAAACCTCAAAATACCTCCGAGGCGGTAGCGCAAATATTACAAATTAGTACTTGTTCTGTTTTGTAGTGTGTAAAAAAAGAAAAAAAGAAAACAACAGCAACACCCAACAACATCAAAAACATCAACATGAAATTTTGTCTTGAACGTGTGAGTCTGTGAGTCAGTAAGATTTCCACAGGAAAACTATTACTGCCGGGAGGAACGAGGAGGATGTCGGTTTTTCTTCCAATTTTCTGCAGCCTCTCGCTGAGCCGGGTAGAGCCGAGGGATTCTGGTGGCGGCCGGGGTCACACGGGCTTTGTGTAACCGAAGATTCCCACCGGGAAGTGCTTGACATGCGTTGGCCACTGGGCAGCGAGCTGGAAAAACTTGACGTCATTCCACTCCACTCCGTCAATAGTTACTAAGGGCAGAAAAGACAGAGCTAAATGCACGAGAAAAACATGATGGCTACGCTGTATTATGGACACAAGGTGGCAGTGGAGCTCCAACAGTGGAGGCAGGGCTATGGCTCTGTCTCACCTCTCAGCATCGTGTGCTGGTGCTTGGCCGTGCAGATCAACCTGCTGATACCATCAATCACTTGGCTCTTAGAGTCCAGCTCTTTTTCCTTCGGCTTCTTGCTGAGAAAAATCACTGGGGAGGGAGAAAGAAGCAAAGTCATATACAAAAGAGCTAAAAAAATACTTTAGTAATGAGAAATCCACAAAGTTTGGTTTCACAGGTCATGGAGGATCCTGCTGCATTACTTGCACAGAGCCTGCTGGGAGAAGCCTCATAAACAGCCTCAAGCAATGTCGCCTGAGTCAGCATCAGAGAGCGCTGAACACTACAACATTTGGACCTCTGTAGCCTGCTTCACATCTCTGCTGGAAACCACAAACTTGATTTGACATCAGCTCCTCCTGGTACAACACATCCAAATAAAGCTACGTTCAGCTGCTCCCTTATTTCCCAAGAGTTCGCCACAGTGGATGTGTCCACATGTTTCACTTGGCATAAATTTCAGTCCAGATGCCCTTCTTGACAAAACCCTCCCATTTATCTGGGCTTGTGACCCCCTGAGGCTGATTTGTGTCTCCTCCTCCTTGAACCGCCAATCTTTTTGTGTACAGCACATGTGACTCTGACTCAATATAATTATATTTTCAGTAATCAAGGCTATAATTTGGAGAAAGAAACAAAATGTGGAATAAATGAGGTAATCTATCTGGTTCTGCCTGCTTTGTTGTTTGTTTTACTGTTCATTGTAACTACAACAAGAGAGTGGAGACTAACATTTCAAAGAGTGGAGAAAAATAATCAAATAAAACCAAAAATACAAATTTGAAAAAGATTTTTTAGTAACGTCTATGTGCTACTCCTCCAAGTGTACCTTTTTTGTTCTTCTCCTTAGTAACAACAGTCATAGCCATGCTGGGTGGAGGAGTGAGTTCTCCACCGCAGGGAAGGCGGCTGACTTGTAGTGAACGGAAGTTACTCTTCAGGGTGTTCTTCAGTCCTATGTCTCTCTTCTCGCCCTCTTTCTTCTTCTCGGGGCCTTGCCATGTCCAGTAGTCCACTTGCAGCCCCATCACCTCACTGCCCGAACATGGAGAGCTACAAAGGGAAACAAACAAGGCCTTGCTTTGGTTTGTTTGTGGTTTGTTCATTTCCACATCCGTTTACCCTGAAAGCTACAGTGATGTGGGCAATTATGAGTAGTTGTTTTAATAAGAGACTTGGGCTTTTCATACCCAGCTCCAGACAGGGTGGTGGACACAGAGGGCGACTGTGGGGGCGTGCCCCCGATCTCCTTTCCATACGGACCGGCCGATGGAGGCGTCGGGGAGGACAAGATGCTTGTGTTGCCTCCCATGGCATCATCTGAGTCCACTGCAGATTTAGGGGGGAAAATCACTGTAAGTAAAAACTGTACCTAAAAGATATTTAATGCTTTCCAGATTATGCCAACTCTTCCTGTAACTGAATTAAGTAGGAAAAGAGTGCTTATCTCTTTATTTTCCTGGTCAGTATCCTGTGAGTAAAATCCCAATGACACTAAACTGATAACACATCTTTAAAAATGTGCTTTTCTTACCTGAAGTCGAGAGGCTTTGTTCCACAATCCCAACTTTCACTACCTGTAAGAAAAATAAGAGCCAGTGTTACAGAAAATATTCAATATAGAATGAATTAAAAAAAAAAAGTGCAAGACATGTTTGCATGGTAAACAAATGTGTTTCTTACCCCAATAAATGGCACAAATTTCTGACAGGAGTCCTCATCGGGGCTGTGAAAAAGAGCGAGAACAAAAAGAATCTGTGAGTTTGACCAACGGTGGGTCTGAAACACTTTCAACACTCCAGAGGTGCACATGAACACTCAATGGTCCTGGAGGGCAGATGGCTGTGGCATGGCCTGCACCATGTCCCATCACAGCGGAAATGGCACATGACTGGCTTGGGTGGAATGGGATCATCTCGGGGAGTCACGATACAATGAGATGAATGAGAGGACCTGCTCCTTACAACCAGAAGAAGACGGAGAGGTGGGGTCTCTCTTGTCAACCAGGACGATAACAAGTGTCTGCTTTTAAATACACGACTGTTTTGGATCTGTCCAGTAACTGTGTGGCTGCTTTATGTCCAAGATTACACGCCTATCCAAACAAACAAAAAACAGGATGACAGTCAACATCCCGTAAAGTTTGAGGCACGCTCAGGCCCACGATCAGAGCGCAAAAGATTAGCACCATAGTTCTGCAAGTGTCCAACGGTGACACTTTTAAAACAAATCACCGATTCTTCCTTAGTCTTTAATGAGCTTACATAAATAGTCTGCAGCAACATCAAACAACAAAAGAAGCACTGCTGGTACCCACTCCCATACGCATATGCAGGACAACACTTCCCAGACATTTTAATGCCTTGCTTCATTACACAGAATTCCAGTAACATTATCGCACAACTACATCAGGACTGAACTGCGCCACCTCTTTACTGTGTCAGGTCATTCACAAGATCCTAATAAAAAAACATCTTATAAAATATGGACATGCTAAATCTACTTGCACTATTAAAGCTTGAGTGTGTCAACTCGTAAAGACTTTCTTTATCTGCCCAACAGAAAGCAACTCGACTGTAAGCACAACATTGAGGTATCTGAGCAGCACTGTGAGCTGTAACAAACTTCCAAAAATAACAATTACATATTAATCTTAACTGTCAAGCTTTTGCATACAGGCTTTGCTTTACTTTGTTGTGCACACAAAACACATTGGTCAGTAGTTAGTATCATTCATGCAATTCAGAACACTAGCAGTGTTATTAAGAGTTCAGTTTTAGTTTTTCGAATGGGAATGTAATTTAACTTATACTGTGTTGTCTCTGTTCACATCATCAGCATTTTTGGTACATTTTATAGATTTTAAAAGATAATCTGAAAATGTTGTGAAACAGTGTTTAGGTGACAAGACAGCTGAGTTCTTTTGGTCCTGCAGTAACAGTTGCATCTATAATAAAACAAGGAGTGGTTTTAAGTGTGGCATCATATATACATATATACTGTTAGATATTGTAAGTCAGCAAACCATCCACGCTGTGAATATTTATTTTAAGGTTGTTAGGCAAATCGTCACAGCAACAACACGGAGGACAAAGTAAGAATCAAAGTCATACCAAACCAAAGACACACGCTGGGACAGAGTGCCAAGTGAAGTTACAGTGAGTATCGAAAGTGAAAAGGGAAATGTTAAGACACAGCAAGAGGAGCTCAAGCCAAATGGAGAAGGGAAAATAGGCAAGGAGGGGGGGGGGGAACGAAACACGAGTTGATTTAGATACCTGATGTAAAAATCAAAATACAAGCTTCTTTTCCTTGAATGCAAATCAAAAAGGGGGGAAAGGGGAGGAGAAGGAATGCAACAGCGTTAAAACTGTGTGGTATTTAGTACCTTCTGACCAATAGGAAGCCACTCTCACAAAGAAGGGGGAAGGGTTTGGTCAAATCTCAGAAAGAAAACAAGCAAATGCACAGAGAAATGCAGTGGACTGTCTCTGTCTGCAGATGTGACTGTGAGACACCTAGACTGGACTTTTTAACATTTTTATCAAATCATACAAAACCTACAAGTCCTGCTTTCATTCAAGTCAAAATAAACAGAAGTGAGTTTAGTGTGGAAACTGAGCTGATGCTCGCTTTGTGTGTTTAATGCATGTTCTTGCAGCTGCATGCTTACATGCACATTCATCTAATTATGTTCCTCATGCAGTTTTAGCGGATATTCACTACAAGTGCTAGTTTATGATGGGCTGTCATTGCAACATTAGTTCAAGGATTCATTTTTTGGAAACATAGAAGAAAATTAACATCAGAACTACCAGTTACGAATAACTGCAACACAGACTTGCTTAGAGCACAAAAAAGCACAGATGCATGCTCAAATACAGAAAACATTGGATGAATAAGCCACAACTTCAATAAGCACGGTCACTTTACCTCTTCTGCTTGTAGGTGAGCATGGCTTCTGAGATGGGAAACTGGTGGGACACGTTGGCACCGGCCAGATACTGAATGATTCGTCCTGCTACATCTATGTTATCTTCAGGGAGCAAAGAGATAGATTGTTAACAACAAGCCTCTCCTGTTTTATGTCTTGCTAACAAGCTGACATTTGATGCAAATGGTAATTTTCACATAGAGCAGTGTGCTAGGGGACTGTGCATTCATCATTCACATTCCACTGAATTAAGGAGATGGGGGCTGCTGAGTGTAAAATGTCATTAAAATGTGGGTGAAGTCGACCGTGTGACACACGGGATAAATTACATGTCAAACAAAATGCATGTGGGGGTCGCTCGTATCCTGGGACGCAATTTTTTTTGGCGACTTGAAATATAGACTTGAGTTTTAATCAATTCATTTTGACCTGTAGCTTCTCGGCACAAAGTCGGTCCTATTACAAACTGCCTTCAGTGTCGGGATCACACCTTATGTTAAGAATAAAAGACCTCTGCTCTAGATCTTTTTTGTTTTTTGGTTCAACCCAACTGCTTTGAGATGATTAAACACCATGTGTAACATTGTGACTCTTGCACCTTTGGGGATTAAAGGGAGGGAATTAATAGGTGAGGATGGGCGAAGATTATCAGGCATGTTTGGGCAGAACAAGTGATAATGGAGGAGTTGGATTAGAATAGAGGCTTAAGCATGGATTTATGTGAGCCATTTTATGTAACATTCTCACATGGTGAGAGTGTAAAAAAATATATATTCAAGGCTTAAAGTTAACAAGAAAATCCTAAAATAAACATCAAACACGCAAATGTCTTCGATTTGGCTGCTTGGATTAATCCTACGGATTCCTACTTTATTGTTTCAGACTAATTAGCTACAACTGGCACACAGCTGGGAGGTTTAAAGCTAAAATTGTTGGAGATGTTGGAAAAAGTTGAAACAAACAAACCCAAAAAGGTTACGATGATGTGCCTTTTCAAAAACAACAACCTCTGTTTTTAATATTACAATGTGTTAGAAGCTTCGGGGTAAAAATGAGAATACGACTTCTGACAGTCTGGCGGTTCTTCTTAATCAGCAGCAGGCAGTTTAAAGGAAGAAGGAATAATGCCATGATCTCAAACAGGATGTAGCTGTCTTTTGCAATTGGAAGAAATCTCTTTCTCCAATTCATCAGCCCCTGACCTCTGCTCCCACCCAATTTCTTTCCCTTTCAAGTTGGCTGCACATAAGAAATGCAGACACCAGAGCTGCGTGTCCTACCTGAGGCGGGCCGTTCTGTCCTGCAGAACAGCTCCCTCCACGCAGTGTCCATAAAGATGCTGTTGAACCGGCTGTCAAAAGAAGCCACGTGCTTTGCCAGGGGATGAGAGCCTGTGGGGAGGATATTTATATATAAAACAAACGCTAAAAGTACAGAATATGCCTGTATGGATTTCGTATAAATCAATGAATTACCAATGGGGATCACCAGGAAGCGTATGTAAGTCAGCCAGTCAGGAGTCTTGTTGGCTAGCTGCTCCACAAAAAACCTCAGGATGGTGCTGAGGTAACTCTGGTCGCCTGCCACCGCCACCTTCATCGTCGGTGGTGTCTGTGCATTACAGTTACAGCTGCAAGGGATAAAAAAAATGGAGACAACAGATGAGTAATTAAGAGGAAGACTAAGATCCAACTTCTTAGAAATATGGGTCAGAGCATGAGTGTGAGAGAAGTGACGGAAGTCTGAAGCAGAGATTTATTTCTCAATAAGATCCGTCTGGTTTAAAACCGGTCTTACCTTTTTGGGAAGCCAAAATACGTCACAGACTATAATTTATTAGGTACTTGCGAGTATCTACAAGCCTTTTTAGAGCAAATGGCGCAACATTTAGATCCTAAACCAAAGACCAATTCCATCTTTAAATTAAACGACAAAAAAAAGAAAGAAGAATAAATTCAGTTTAGCCAGGAAAATTCATCAAAAGGGTCTTAAACCTGCAAATAATTTCAAGTTTCACAAAGCTCTTTCTAAAGCAGCAATCAAACCCTAAAAGTACTTGCTGTAACATATAATGGATCATCTTAAAGAATTTCTCGTTTTAATCTCTCTCAAGAGAGATTAAAGCAGAAGACAGTGTTGATACATTTGGTATTAAAAAGACAAGAAAGTTGTGTTTACTCCAAGTGACAACATCTCAGAAAACAATCATTCTGTTAGCGGCGGCACAGCACTGAGCAAGCATGTTATCATCAGAGACATGCGCGGCTCTGCGTGACATTGCCCCAGCTGGAGTAAATGCGTTGACTGAGGAGCAGGTGTCTAAAGTGCTAAAAAGTTCAGCTGAATAAGGGAGAAAAACATGTTTGACAGAAGCAGTACAGCAAACCGAGAGAGCCTCGTCTCCCACTGACATGACATCCTGAGGAGATGACAGCCGAGCAGGTGGATCCAGGAAACGGAGAAGGCAGCTGAACTTAAGCTTTTCATGAGGAAACGGCCGTATTTTGATAGAATGGGTTCACGCACAGTGAGCGCTTTAGCAGCATGAGCAATACCATCCTGGAATTATCCAGTGAGTAGCCATCAAACACATATAGTTCGGTGAAGATTGGCTCAAGATAATGAGATAAAAATACATAAATAAATAAATAAATAAACAATAAAAATCACGCCATCTGACGGGCTGTGTCATTCAGCCAATGCGTGTGTATGTATGCATGTATGTGACTCACAATCTCTGGATGCGAGTTACGATGGTGTTGAAGGCAGCCTGAACATCTGCAGCAGAGCAGGTTGACACAATGGGCTGGGCCTGTTCATGGAGCAACTCGGCTACATACTGCACAGAAACACACATGAGAGGGACACGATGAGTTAATGGATATACCAGAGGCAGGGTTGGAAAAAAGAAAAAAAAAAATGCTACTCGGAAGCACACGCACATTTTTTTTTTGTATTTTCCTCTTTTTGCAACAATGTAATGTGTGCAGCATGGGTAAAAATAAGCCCTGTCCTGCATGATCCGTGTGGTTCTATCGCATGTATGAACAAATGAAGGTAAAGGAATTCATGATTCGATGCTACTTATAGAAAAACAGACCTGTCCTTGCCACTCTGTAGTGTTGATGAGAATGATGCTCTCTGGTAAGCGTTCGTCAGAGATGAGAATCTGGTTTAGTTGGTCATAGACGGACTTCCTCGGAACCTTTGACACAAATTAGGAGCGCAAAGTATGACAATGACACAAGTCAGCACATTTCCACTGGACTGAAAAAAAAAAAGTGTAAAGAACAGAGTCTGATGCTCAATCCTGGATGCGTTGTCTACCTGCGCGATGAGTCTTGAGTCTGGGGAGCACTCAGACTCCATGCTGCTGGTCCTGTCGCTTTGGGCCTTGGAATTCTGCCTGTCTTTCATGGAGGTGCTGCGAGGTCGTCTCTGCAGCTTGTTTTCCACTTTACTGAGGAGACAACAAGCGAAGAATAAAATATATGACAGTCAGGAAGAAAAAAAAGAACCTAATGATCCGGTTTATAAGAAAAGCAAATTAACAATTAAAGCAGACACACATTAGATCTATACTGAATGCTTATTCCCAGATGTAGTCATCAGCACTTTACCTGGGAGACATGTGGTTTTGGGACTCAGTCTTGCAGAGCTTGCCAACGGAGCAGGGCACCCGTTCAATGTTAACATCCCAGCTGCTCACCTCCCCAGGCCCTGGCCCGCTGTCGTCAGTCTCTGGCTCCTGAACCAAAAGGGGGGGAGCAAAGATGAGCCAAGAGGGCTGTAAGAGGACAACGCTAATGTTTATCAAACACAGGCACTGCAGGTTTGCAAATGTTCAAGACAATCAATTTGAGAGAGAAAATCCACAAGATTAGTGGAAAACAAAAAATAAAGTGTAAATGAACACAAGTGCATTTAACGTCAAGTCTTTTTCAACATTTCAAAACTGTATAAAACAATATGACAGTTCATTTCTATTAACAACGAATATTAGCTGGAGTCATTCATTAATAATAAATTAACCAGGGCTCCGTGATCCCAGGCCTATGGAAAATAACAGCTAATTTGTCTCTTCTGTAAATTACAGAGCTCAGTTAAAATACTTAAAAGACTGAAAAACGAAACCAAAAAATAAAAAATAAAACCCCAGAAAAAAGATGCAAAAGTACCTTTCAGCCTGCAGGGCTGAGTCTAGCCATTTGTCACATTACAATTTGGTTGAAGCAGAGCTTTTTCCCAGCAGCCGTTGCAACGTGAAGAGAGCAGGTAAGCATGTGTTGCTAATTAAAGCTTTGTTTATCAACTGTTTCATGTCAAATCGGCTGCTGTCAGAAAAAAGCTCCATATGCACTCCATGGGCCAATGAGCTTCCCAGCAACTGTCTCCTGGCAACCAAAATTTTCACCTAACGTTTTATTTGTGTGTCTACAGTAACGCTTTTCTATGTGTCTGCATAGTAAAGCACACAATTAGAAAGTACTTCAAAGTTTGGATCAAACCACACATTAAAGATGAGTGTCAAAATGTCCAACATACAGTCAAACATATCATTCCTGCATACACACTTCCATATGCACATTAAAAGATCAAGACCTTTAAAAATGAATATTTCCGATTTTTAACTTTTCTTTTTTAAACACTCGCAGGTATTGCACTGCATGTCCAATTCAAACGGCATCAGTTTCTCTTTCTGTGGTTTTGTGTGTAGCCCTCCTGCTGCCAAGACGAGAGTTGAAAGAGCAGAGGTGGAGGGTGAGGAGGTAGAAAGATACTGGCCTGGTGAATAACTGAGCTCATTTTTTTGAGGTTTGAGATAATGGTGTAAGCCGACCGTGACATACGAGATAAAAAAGTCATGGTCTCTTAGCAGGTGGCTGGGGAAACACTGCTCCTGCAGCTTAGATATTCAGTTTGAACTCACTCATTGGATTGGGGTGGTGAGTGGCTCAGAGGGGCGGCTGCAGCTCGATGAACAAGGTTAGACCGACCCGACAGCACAAGAACAAAAACAAACACAAACACCCCTCTTTCCATCCTCATCAGTCAAGATTTATCCAGCATGAAGCTGCCTTGCCTGCTCTGCTGATCCATAATGGATGACTATGCTGTTTAGTTTGCATGCCCTCGCACGCTCCCTCCCCTCTTTTCTTTTTCCCGGAAAACAACTAAGACCCACGGGAGCAAAAGGGCACTCAAGTGGAGAGGGTAGGGGGTTGGAAAAGAAAAATGTGAGAAAGGGATGCTCAAGGGTATTAAGTTAAAAAAAGAAGAAGGAAAAAAAGAAAGAAAGAAAGAAAGAAAGGGATAAAAAAAACAATGTATGACTGTTCCAAAAACATACCCCAATGGTTGTGTCTGTGACGCTGTCATCCTGATATCGCCCCCCTTGTACTTTACATCTGTCCACAGTGAGAAAGTCTCCACTCTGGGGGGTAAAACACACATGCCAACACATTAGATCATTTAAACCATGAAGCTCACCTTTCTGGTGAAAATAAAAGCTCCAAATGGAAGTGCTCATGTCATAATTAATGAAATGCAAGATTTGTAACCGACCAGTTTCACAGTTTAAGTATATATAAATACCTCACCTATAGTGCCTGTACATTTCACTACTGCTTGGTGTAATATATATAAACCCCAGAAGTGCAAGAGGCACATTCCTGTTTTTAATTCTCGTCTTGTTTGAACGGCTCTTGTAAAGTGTGATTTATTTAAATATTAGATTAAATCGTTTACATTCTGGCAGCAAGACATGTTTATGCAGTTCGACTAGAATGTAGTAGCCTGAATTGCTCTGGGCCATTTTATTACACGCTAAAATGGATTCCCTGATATTTATAAACACCTCTCGCTCTCTCGCCATCACACTCAACGTGTCTCTCTTGTTGTTCAGATGGGCCATAAATTTCTGAGTAGGAGTTCAGGATTGCTCCATCCAATCTTCTCTCTGAGCAATGGGAGCATATTTGTGTGCAGTGATGGTGGTGAAAAGGTCATTTTGTGTCAGACCTTATAAATTCTGAAGGACAGCAGGACCCAGTCCTTTTCTGCCAGGGTCCACATGGCGGACATGCTAAGAATATCTTGTCTCTAGCATCCTTGGGAATCCCTGAACCACAATATGAACAGAGGGCTGCCAGGAATTTAAACACTGGGGCAATACAGGGGAAAGTCTTTTACGCAACACTGTTTATAAGGACCTCTAAAATAACTGCGAGGCAGAACTTTATAGATAAACAGTGCGACTCAAAGGCATCTGTTCATAGAGTTTGTGCTAATCAACTCACAGGGCATGACATCTCTCTCTGCTGACTTTTTTGGCTGTGGATGCTTCCGATTTCTGTCTGCGAGCTGGAGTGAGACATCCCTTCAAAAAACGGCCTAGGAGCAAGAGCAAATGAATTAGACAAGAACAAACAGTTTAAGTAGGGGAAGCCTTCGGACTGATCGAAACGTTTGCTTTAAGATGTAGTAAAATGGGCATCAAAGTAAGAAAAAAACATTTTTGAACTAATAAAACTAATTTCATATAGCTCTTGTCCATACTACAGGTGTCAAACAATTACAGTGTAGTTTAGAAAACTATGAACCTTCAAAGCTACGTGCAGTCAATAGTCCGAAAGCCCAAAGCATATATACAAACCAATAACATATAAATTGTCAATTCACAAGAATAATCTGTTGATGTCAAACCGTCCCTGTAAACATCGACTATATATATATAAAAAGATTGATGTAGCTTCCAGTTCACAGTTCAAGCCTCACCCCTTTGTTCTTCATTACAGCCTGCAGAGGGCAACTTCTCCGGTTACCGAAAGGCATCCAATTGCATACAAGTCAAATGGGAAACAATGCTACTTCTCATTTTATTTCTGAACTCATGAGTTTATGGTCTTGGATGTAGCTTAAAGGCTTATTTTATACAGCGTAAATACTAAAGCAGCATATGACTTAGGATGTGGCAGGTCAGTACCACATGAGCGAGCAGTACTCTCATGTTCTCAGCCAAATCCTTGGAGATGGTGAACATATCTGTTCATAAATAGGGATGATCTCCATGACGGGGCATCATAAAGGACACTGCAGCAGGACAATGACCCTAAACACTGCAGTAAATCTACAACAGAACAGCTTCAAACTAAATCTGCTTTTCAGAATGACCCATTCAGAGCTACTGAAACTACTACTACGTGGAATGACCTAGAGAGAGTCACTCATCCTAGAAATATATTACTGAACTGAAAACAGGTTGCAGAAGAAGAATGATTAAAATGCTGTGGTGGTCTGACCTACAGACACAAAGTATCTGTTATGCTTACTGCTGCTAAAGGTGAAGAATAAGTTCAAGATCAAATCACAGTATAAAAATGAATGGGCGCTTTTTCCCGACAATGTATATGCGTACTCTTCGATCATTATTTAACATTCGTAATTTTAAAATGTAACAGTTCACCCTATAACCACATACAAACTTTCAACTATAAACATTTTATCTGGAACAAAAATATGAAAGACAGACATACTTGAGTTTGGGCTTAGGAGTGCTCAGGACACTCTCATTGTCCTCCATCTCTGGCCCACTGTCACTCTGATTATACACCTCTAGACTGTCATAGAGTAAGTCCAGATCCTCCTCAACCTCCTGTGTCTGGTCTACTGGGTCAGAGTCCAGGACCTGCCACACAGGATAAACAGATCATCAGTATTCTGTAATCAGGGATTTGTAATTATGGCCATGGATTAAATAAGGGCAGGGTGTTACTGGGCGCTGTGCATAAATTAATCACTTTCACAGCTGGAGTAATGGAGCTTCAAGAATGAATGAGAACACTGAAAGCTGTAAAACGAAAATCTGTATGTAATATATACAGTCCTGCCTTAGTTCAAAGACGAGCTAATAAAAAGTGAGCGTTAGCGAAGTGCTAAGATGCTGAGCCTTGCTCTACCAGCTGCACAGTGGAGATGTATATCATAGGAACTACGCACAGCCAGGCTTGTGGACTAATCAGGTGATTAATGCCACTCCATAAGTGCAGGAGCTGGCAGGGAGCAGACAAACACAGTCTGTCCCCTCTCCTCCTCCCGGCTATGTATTTATAGAGCCGCAGCCACAAGAAGGAGATTAGCGACAGGGAACGTGATAAAAGATCATCGGGCCACCTGGAGCTTCCAGAACCATCCAACAAAAAAAACAAAAAACACACACACACAGGCAAAAATGCTGGTGAAAGCAGCACTAGGTTAAATATCTCAGACAGAACTTTTTAGATCTTGATCACATATAAACGAATCCCCATTCAGTCTCATGACCCACATAACTTGTTTTTATGAATAGGATTTTTCGAAACATGCTCGCTGATATAGTTTTTGGATTGCTTGCAACCCAAGGAGGAAGAAAGATGAGAAACAAGGCATTTTCCAGGTTTTCCCTATAGATTTCTTACAGTTCAAGGATAATATTTTTATCCAAAGGGCTTAACACAGTTTATGCACAAATGGACATGTAGGGGTTGCTGCATACAATTTGTCAATGTCCTCCTGATGACCTGATTACAAGGCATTATGCTGAGAGACATTTATTCATAACAAGAGCGCAAATCTAAATAATACATTTTGTATTGCATTAAGTAGTAAAAAAATAAGATGGTTAATGGATTCCAGATATAAATCGCTGCTAATGGAAATACGCATCTGTGAGGAGAAATGTAATGCAGCGTAATGATGCTTGTAACCCTGTTGTGGCAGTGATTTCTCTACTGGTGATTGCCCTCTAGTCAGGAGCACATTAGCAGTGATGTAACAGAATGCTGCTTAGACAGTCAATACTGAGATTATTCCGTCCTGCCTCGAGGGTAATTTACTAAATGCAAGTTTCACAGCTGACCTCCAGAAGATTTCATAAGAGAAGGACAGAAATTCCTGGGAGCAGAGCGAGGAGGATGCTGTATCCCTCATTTGCTTTGACATTGAACATGTTCTTATGCGGTGTCAGTTCAAACAAATGCAATTACCTTTTCTTTTTGCAACTCACCTCATCGGTCACCTTGAACCTCTTCAGCAAGGCCACAAATTTCTGCTTAAAGTTAGGTTGCTGCAACAGAAAAACAGAAAAAACCCCACATGCAGTTACAAGAGAAGGATTAACAGAATAGGAGGATACCAAGTCACAGTTAATTAACCACGATAGCTCGACTCCAGGTAACTGTTCACTGGATTACATATTCAGAGCTGTTCTATGTAAAGGCCATTTTAGCCACTTCACTGGGTTCATTTACACGTCTGTCCACATTGTCTTAATGGCCTGAACAAGGAACACAGTGTGTGCTTTCCCTTAAAAGCTTGTAGAGAAGCAAACACAGGTTTTAAGCTATTCACAAAGTGACTGCTGAGCATGGAAAACTGCATCCAGTGGAAAAGAAAGCTACTAACCCTAGTCATGGAAGTGGTTCGGATCATTTTCCTGCGGGCCTTCTTGGGCTTCCTGACCTCGTCGTCTTCATCGTAAAGATCCTGAAATAGAGAAATTATTAAAATCTATTTCTCTTTTTTATTTTTAATTTTTATAAACAAAGAAAAAGACATCATTACAAAACCCCTCTACTTCCTGAATAACATTTAATGTAGACTTCTTTTGTTTATATGGGAGATTTGATTTCTTGGTGTATGTACTATACATTTGTCTGGATCTAAACATTCTCTGGCACGAACCTGGCCGTGAACTGCATCATCACTGGCTTCTTGCTCTGACGAATAGCTGTCGTCATCGTCCTCAGAATAGTTATCCATATCTGGGGAGCGGTCTGAGGTAGCCCAACCACACACACACACACACACACACACACACACACAAACACATTGAGATATATGTCTAGAGGAATATATCTAGGCTAACATTAGCAGCATTACACCAAAAAGGTTAAAATTTAAAGTTTTGAAAAGACACCTTTTCTAAAAGTTTAAAAGACAGAGATACAAAGTGTGAAACAATAATCCAAGATGACTGCAATATCTAATAAAACAACGGTTCTGGTTCTAAAAATTGTTCTGGTCAGGAATTTATTAAGTGAAACCTCCTAAACTTAATGTTTAACATGGTTTTCTTCACTAAATATTCTTCTTACCCTGCCAGTGTCTTACACATACCAAACTGCATAATGCTAATGAGATGTAAATCAGGCTGTTATTAAATGTTTAGTCCATTTTTCACACATATCAGGGTGAGGCCAAAGGCAGTTTTACATTTTGTGCGGGGAAGGTTTTTCAATTTTCTGCCTAATGTTCTTCTGTTTGTTAATAGTAGACTGTTTCGGCTACAGGACAAGAATAATGGGCAAAATATATGAGAATACAAAAATGCAGGTCTAGTGGTTAATAAATTCTGTGTCATCTGAACTGGACATCATTTTAAAGAGGCAGTTTGTTAGTTTGACAGCTGAGGGCAAATCAGGTGATGGAATATCTTTACTTTTTATTTTTTTGGTAAATGTTAATGCAGACTTCCTTTTGCCCGTCAAACATCCTGTTCTGCGTTCCTAGGTGGGATGGATGCTATTAAAGATCACTGCAGAGGAGAGAAAGACAAACATCTTTTCTTCCCTCAGAGTGACACCAGTTTAATACTTGCTGCATGAGCTCATCTGTTATGTTAGAGCGGCCTCCCTAATAACATCCAGAACAGCGACGGATCAGCACGGCGGGATAAAGGCACGGAGTCCGAATAGGGCCCAGTATTTCTCCTCAGTCCAGAATTAGAGTTGTGTAAGGTAATAGGCCCTACATCTGTTCAACTCTCAAATCAACATTACAACCATAGCTGAAGAGAATAACATATCCTTGGCCACAGCACAGCCTGGGATTAATAGAGTTTATTCTGTCCTCAGTTGGGAAATAGGAGCCATGTGGAAGGAGGGAAGAAAGAGGCCTGAGTAGGGTGAGCTGGCTAAAATTACAAGCAGAACTTGGCTGGCCAGCATGGGTGCAGGCCTGTCTAACGGACCCAACACAGGCAGGTGAGAGATTGCTGTGCCCACCTGAGGTTTTGGTCTTGCGGCCAGCCTGGCCGCTACCATCCTCGTGGTCGATGGGCTGGCTGGAAAGAGAGTACACGCTGATCTCCGCCACACGCACTGGCGCCTCCTTTACGTTGCTATGGAGACCCAGAATCTGTCCTCCGTCTGTTGGGTGTTGCATCACCTGGACATAGTTCAACATTGAGGCCAGGAATCATTTTTTAGAATCCATTCAAATGACAGGCTGAAAATTGAGGTATAAACCCCCCACTTTAGTCCTTTTTTATCCCTCACTGAAAAGTTCCTTATACCTTTCTTTTTTAAACATTTTTGCTGAGATTTCATGACTTCGATACTTGCTATGTTTATCAATCTTTTGGAGCTACGCTGGAGCAGGAGGGATCAAATATTGAAAATACAAACATTTTTCGCAGCAGACAATCAGGATGGAAGAATTTGCCTCTTTACAGAGCAGATAACGATCCCACAGAGATCAAAATGGCTTCTGCCACACTGCTTTACACCAACTGACTACAAGCAGACAGCTATGCTACCTCTAAATAAATCTTCATTAGCACAAAAAAACTGAATGTCTAAAGGAGCCAAGCCAATTTGTGCACATCACCCAGACAAACAGAATAACACAGTTTACATAAACTGTTTTGAATCAGATGAGAAGGAATGAGCTTTCGTTCCGAGCTCCATCTGTGGGGTGCTTTCAATATTTCACTTGATGAATTGCTGTACAGAGAGTGGGCTCATTTTGCTCAAACGCTGACAGGGGTGCACTTTGAATGTTCCATTCAAAGTCCAATAAGCGACTTCCTCCTACACAATGCTTCGATAGTTTCAGAATGAGGGCACAAGAGGGTTCACGCCACAGCAGATGAGAACGTTATTACCCAACAGCATCCAATAATGGCCTATCTAGCTTTATTCATAGAGGTCTGGGAGTTGCTTCATTGCAGCAAGCACCAACAGCACAACAGCTGAGTGGTATTTTAAAATACAATAATGCATTAGCCTGTCCATCAATTGCTGTCCTGGGGCTCCTGCTGGAAAATAACTTTGGAGAGGCACATCAGCAGCTGTAATGAGAACTGTCACCTTTTTCTTTCTACAGATAAACGTAGAACTCAATAATTATGTCTAAACCTAATGGCAGTCTTGAAGATCCCTCTCCCCCTCCCCCCACACCAGAGATGGGCAGTAACGCGTTACTTGTAACGCGTTACTGTAATCCGATTACTTTTTTCAAGTAACGAGTAAAGTAAGGGATTACTATTGCAAAAACGGTAATTAGATTACCGTTACTTTCCCGTAGGAACGCTGCGTTACTGCGTTACTAAAACCGTGATTTTCTTGCGAGAATGTCTCATGACAGTGACGTAAGCGAGTGTGATGTTCGTGACAACAGCTGTGTGCAGATCAACAATGGATCATATATCGAGTGCGGAGAGAGTATGAGCGTGCAGCGTTTAAAGCGTGGAAGTACTGACCTTACTTTGAGTTTGATTCCGTAAAAAGTGACAAAAACATTAGTGTCCGCTGTGCTTGGGAAGAAAACTTCTTTTTACAGCGAAAAAAACCCCCTAAACTTCCAAGCAAGCACCGAGTAGCTACGACGTAATGGGAAACTCACAGAGAAACTGCGGTATCCTTCCACTGACCGCTGCAGCACACCTGCACCAGGATAAACCTCCGCCTACTCTACTCCTGCTTTACAGGTGAAAATAGAGCAAAAGGACCGCTAGTCTTTGACTTTATTTATTTTCTGCTGTGTTTTACTTGCATCTGAAAGAGTGAGTGTAAACACAAAAAAATAAAAAAATATATATATATATTTATTATGTGCTGGAATGTGCAGAAAATAGGTTTAAATGTTAAACTAATTTCTTCCAGTCAGATAATGGTGCATATAATTAAAATTTTGCTTCATGCATAAAGTTAAAAGATTAAAACTAACAAAACAAGTTTTAAAAAGAGACTTTTCCATTTGATTACATTTTGTATGATGGATTATGTAGAAAAAGTAGAATTGGGCTGAAAGATCTATCGCTTTATCACCTATTCAGGTTGTAAATCATGTTTTTAAAAAGTAACTAAGTAACTAAGTAACTAAGTAATTAATTACTTTTGAAAATAAGTAATCAGTAAAGTAACGGGATTACTTTTTTGGGGAAGTAATCAGTAATTAATTACTGATTACTTTTTTCAAGTAACTTGACCAACACTGCCCCACACACACCAAAAACCCCCCAAAACAAAACAAACAAACACCCCAACCATGGAGCACACTCGACTTTGTACAGTTTTGAGGGGATGACAGTTATTGATCAGTGATCTTTGCTTGTGTGCAGAGAGTGAATACAGTGGAACGACTGCAGCAGAGTTTCAACGTCTGATATCAACACTGATAACAGAAAAACAAATACGGCCGTTTTGAAAGTCAAATATAGCAGTTTGATGGCCGAAGATACGTGCAGGATCCAGCTGAGCTCTGTACTCACATTAAAGGACTGCAATCAAGGCAAAAAAAAAAATATTCCACTTCAAACAAACATCCAGCTCTCACTCAGGTGTTTCTGCACAGCATGCCTGATTGCACTGTTTTTATACAAGTGCATATGAAGGCAGATCCAGATGGTTCATAATCTCATACGGCAATATGTGTGATGACTGAGTCATCTGAGGAAAAAAAAAACGTGAATCACAGGAGGGCCTCTCTCTCTCTGGCAACCAAGACATGATAAACAGAAGCAAATAGCCATGTCAATCACTGTGAAAGAAGAATGCCATCGCAGGCTCCAAGCAAAATGAAATGTTCCTCAAGAACAGCTTACAATGAAACAAAAGTAAGTGAGTGAAACAGCTGCCTTAGTTAAGGCACTGTGCAGTACCTCTGCCATATTGATTACTCCCACAGCCAAAGTCTTGTAGCCCAGGATGGTTCGGTTCTTGTAACGTTTCCTCCTCTGCAGCATAATCTGCAGCCTATTGGCATCCCGCTTAAGGAAATGGGGGTACTGAAAATAAGAAAAATCAAGTAAGACAAGCAAAATAATAAATTCATTATGTCCTGTAAAACATAAGAGCTTTTGCTGCATACTTATAAAATAAAACAGTTCTGACTGTTTTTACTTCCAGGCAGTATTTTATCCTGATCTGACAAATGTTTAGATGCCCCGCACATAACTGCCATCAAACGTAGCATATACTGTGGCAACGGGCATATTATTAAAGTCATCAGATATATCTGGTATTTTACCAACCGCTGTGCTCCTTGGACTGCCATTGAAGAATTTAAATTTTCACAACTAGAGCTCATAAAGGCATTTATGAGAAAAATGCGTCACTTTTTTCTCAACCTTTTAGGATGTACGCGCCTCCCTCGGAAGTCACACTGTCTCAGATCTTTACATGTCATCTCCATCGTACCAGCATCAAGCCTTCACTCAACATCACTGTAATTTCACCCAGTTCTTACTCTTCTGAACTCGTGCATTTTTACCTTTTATACAACGTTATAAAACTCGTTCGCTTAATTTTTTCACCTCTATAAATTGCATTCTACTATTGCAGTCTACAAATGCCTTAAAAATGTCAACGAGAACAACACAGGAGATGCTGCACAACTTCGATCTATAAATGGGGTAGACAACAGATTCCACGCGCTCTCGCTCCTCAAGTAACCGCCATATTTGTGTGAGAATTCACAGTATAATGTCAGAGCGCTTGCCTGCAGTGAGAATGTGAGCTCCAGATCTGTCTCCATCAGTCCACTGGGTGGGAGGACATACTCATTTGATCTCAGAAGACGCTTAGAACCCTGTAGGAGACAAAGCAAAGCAAAATGTCACAAAAATGCTAGACAAAAACTCATCACACCCAGGGACTTCCAGGAGTGACTTACTCTTACTTGAAAACACCATAAGCCTGTTCTAAAAATAAAAATGACAGTGTTTGCTGTTGAAACTGGGAACTGTTACACTCCCAAGCCCTCTTGCGGCGCGACTGTCTGTTCTGCGTTGCGGGGGATCCTTTCCGGAGCTGAGAGAAATTGGTGGAAATTTGAAACACCTGGTCAGTGTTCGGCACAGCTATTTAAACACTGCTTTCCTGTGGACATGTGCTGGGGGCTTTGCTTCGCAGCCCTTGTTCATTGCTTAAACCCACAGCTAGAGTTGCAGTCGTGGCCGGTGAGACGGTCATGACCGCGATGTTCCAATGTGACACTGGGAAGGACTAGTGGTCCAATCCCGGCTCAAAAAATATATATCAGGTAATGCTGACAACAGACTGATCAAAACCATTCAATTTGTTTTTTGTTTGCAGCCACACGTTAGAAGCAGCGCACAAGTTCCTAGCAGGAGAGCTAACAGCATGTAGGAGGCAACAGCTTTTCTTTATTTGTTTGCATAGTTTATGATCAACAGCAGTTATGTGAGTTGATAGAAGCTCTGTTGATGACGGCGACGTCTTTTCTGTCTGTTTTGCTGACAGTGTTTAACTTGTTTGGAAGGATTTATTGTTTTTTTCTGTAACATGACATGTCCTCAACTTGACTGTTGCTTTACAGCTGCACTACATAAGTAATGCACATGTGAAGTCGTGCACCCACAGTGAAACTGTGAGGATACAGAATTGGAACTAGTAAGACCATAAATGGCGCAATGAACCGAAATGAGACTTCTGCAAATAAATTAGGTGAAGGACCACAGTGTATTATTTTAACACTGGTATTGGACAGATACTTGGTACTGGCAGATATCCAATACCAAGGCTGAAAGCGCTTGTTTGCTTTTCATCAGGGCAAACAAATAACAGTGAAAAAAAAAGAAAAAAAGAAAAAAATCACAGACAGGAAATCATTAGATGCTACTTGGTTGATAAATTGACTAAAAATCCTCGACACAAAAATCAATGAAGTAAAAAAACAAAAAAAAATCCCAACAAATCACATATTTTGTGTTTTTTCTTAACCGGTTATCAATGCAGACAACTGTGTGTGAGTGTGCATACCCTATTTTAGTACCAGCCTCCTTCACATTCACACATTTATGCAGATTCGCACCTTGTGGTAGCCTAGTACAAACAGTCCTCAACTCCTTTGCTTCTACTAGGATAAGTTAAATAGCTTGTGCTAATATATTTAAACCAGCAACTCTCTAATCAAAAGCCTGCTATACTCAACATATTGGAAACAGCTGTGAGCATTCTTAATCATACTTTGAGTGCGATCTCTAGTTCACGCAGAACTAAGAGCATAACACTAAGAAAGTTATTAGTATAAATACATTCACACAGCTATTGTATTACACATTTTACTTCCACTGATATTCAAGCTACTACTCAAAACCAAAATTAGCTTCATTACCTAATGTTTTTATTCTTGTAGAGAATTGTCTGTTAAGCTGGTTGAGAAAGTCTCATCACCTAAGCTAATACTGGGTTCTGGCACAATGATATGGTGACCTAACATTCTCGGGGGATTGAAATGGCACAGGCTGAATGCCGCCTCTTCCCTAAGTGTAACTGTAAAGACAGCAACACACAGCGTGTCCTCACATGACCTGTCTCAGCCCTCAGCAGTTCCTTAGATTTCTGTGATATGCCTTGGATTAAAGCCTCTCGTGTTTCTTGCCAAATTACAGATTTCCACAACTAAGCGTCTTTTTCTCCCTCTTATAAACTTAAAAGTGGGAACTAAAGTGTGATTATGAGGAAATAAATAGCATGTCAAGCCTTTGGCTCCTGATGTTTTGCCAGAGTAGCAGTGCTGTGTCATTCCATTGACAGCTATAAAATTTTCATGAATACTCAAAGCTTAGTTCAGGTATGTGCTCCATCTGATGATAGAATTAAATAAGACTTGGTGAGCAGTATGGAGTAGTGAGGATATCCAGTGTCTCTCTTAATACCCAGGAGAGAAACTCATGGAATAGTCCCACACAGTGGGTACGACATTGGATCTGACTGTTGCAAGAGCTGCCAAATCATGTAACAGATACCAAATAAAATAGTTGAATGTGTGCTGAGGAATCATCACAAGACACCAGAGGGGTCACTTTACACTGCAATATACTTCAGTTGAGATGGCTTGTAAAATCTTGTTCTAAGTGATAATGTGTGGATCTGTCTGTATGTCCTTGTGATTAAGTGGCTTCCTTTTCAAGACATTCTTTGGCAAATTGGACAAATTAAGCTAAACCGGACCTAGCTTTGTCACAGATTCTATTTGCAGCTTTTAAGCATGAAATGTATAGGCACTGTAGACACTGAAGTAGTTTGCAGCTGATTGTCAAGCAGGTGAAATGACAATTAGCACCTCCGGATCTGATACCACTGCCCTTAGTTACAAAAGGGTGGAATACCTGCCGTATGTTGGGAAAGAGTAGTTGCCTCAAGTCAAGTAGTAAAAGTAATTCACGAGTTTAGTTCACAAATGGGAAAGAATAGAGTAAGAGACTGACAGAGGGATCTGCAGGTGCTGTAACAGTGAAGATAGAGCTGAGCCTAAAACTCACAGTTTAACAGATGAACTATGGAAACATCCTCTCACATAGTCACAACCTGTTAGTAGTGAGAAAGTACCAAGGTTTTAGTACAAGCAGCAGTAACTAGGTTTCTACAAAGAACCTACTTTGACTGTTTCCCTGGCAACCCAAGAAAAAAAAAGAGTAATTAGATGATCGGACTGTTCGTTCATCGTTTTAAAGTTTTATCAATATAACGGTGCAGATATGTATCACCACAACACACACGTGCATACACACATATATTGCATTATACACACTTAAACCCTTTTGCTATGTTTCTAGTACTGAGCAATCATGTGAAAATAAAGGGTAATAAACTATTTTTCTATGACACAATGTGGGATGGCAGTAGGAAAACCACTTATGTAAGTATTTAACATATTTAATATGACATTGCCCCGGGGTACAAGAACTCTTTTCTTTTTTTTAGCTTCATAAAATAATTGTTAAGCACTCCACTGTGTCCACATCCAGAACTGGTTTAAGTACTTCTATGTCTTTAAAATTCAATGCAGCAAGAACACAATGCAATGTTCTAGCTTAACTCACAAAAGGTGATGGAGAACAATGTGCATTTAAAAAGCAGAAGGTGAGACACAAAACTTTAAAGGACTGAGGGTTTAAGGATGTTAACCTCATGGCACTATATGCTCCAGAGAGGACCGTGCTGCCAGTGCCTCGACAGTACCTGCAGCTTTTGTTAAGTATGGATATATTTATATAAAACAGTAAGGTCAAATCTCTGTCCAAGTCTGACCTTGTCACTAACTTGAGCTCTACAAAGAGGCCTTATATGCACCCTCATGCTCACCGGCTAGTACAATGATTCAAGGCACAAAAGCAGAACACTCTGAAACTGCATGACATGCATTAACAATACAGAGCCTTGGCAAGGAAAGCTTGTACTGAATGTCCTTTGGCCCTCCCTTTCTCTCATCCTCGCTCCCCTGCTGCACACTTTGACTGTCTTTCTGGGGCCAGATGGGCTATGTTACAGACCTTCTCCCAAGCTTTACAAGCCTGTGAAAACAAGTTCAACTATACACAGTCTCAAGGTTTTCTTTTTAAACATTTTCAATTCCCTTAATTGGACCCCCACCCCCCATCCCTTTTTTTGTTGCAGTAAGGAGAAGGATTAAGGGTAGGGATGAGAGCTCAATGTGAAATTGTATTAAATAGATTTTAAAGGTTTTGAGGCTTCTGCCTTTACCCAACACAGTGCAATTCAGACATGCACAAACACATAATTGGATCATATCTAAGTATACTGCAAATGGAAGTGCTTTGGACAACAACTTGCACTAAAATGAGAATTGAATGATGTTCTCCTATCATAATCCAGATGACACTAAGGCCTGCCCACAGCCTCAGCCAATTGTACACAGAAAAGACAGGAAAAAAAATTGGGATCATGGAGTGCATACGTAGAAGCAACATATGGAAAAATATGTATTACACGTAGCTACTTGAAAAGTAGAAAAATAAAAAAACCCAACTTTTTGCAGACTAAAATGCAATGTCATCATTCTTTCTGCTTCAGTTTAAGCAGACGATCCAAATGATTAGTCTTTACATGAGCTCTGTGCGTGCATGCAGACCACTTAACCTAATGAGGCCCAGAGAAAGAATAGAGAAGGCCACAGACCGTGCTGCAGAGACAACCCGATGACATGCAGTAATGAAGCTTTGTCATTTACTGACTGAAAACAAAGCCGTTCCTTTCCTCTGTCATCCTCCCCGACTGTCTCTTTATCCCCTCAATGTCTCTGTTCTCTCTAACCAAACCTGCTAGAAATTGCATTTAATGCTCCAGTTCCAGAGCCATCGTGAACAGAGCTTCGCTCTGCTGTCCTCCGGGCAGCTCAGCAGAAATGGAGAGATTTCACGCTCTGGAGACGGTGTAGCTCATGGATCAAGCCACATGTGGTTGCTTTCCTTCTCCTTCAGGATGACAGTAAAGAGAGGATGATTTGTTCCTCCTAGAACAGAATTGTCCAGTCCAGTACTACGTAGACACATTTTCAATTAAATATATATATTAAAAAAAAAAGGGGGGGGGGGGGGTACTTTTGAGTGGGATTTTTAAAAAAAAAAAGTCAAATAACGAAGAGTGGAATTTTTTTTAATAAAGAATCTTTTCGATACAAAAAAAATGTTCATGCCTTTTTAATTTGTCATTTATTAAAATTATAAATATATATTTTAACTCAAAAGTACAGTTTTTAAATTTAATGTTGCTGAAACAACAAAGTAATAAAAAATATAAATCTCTCTGATCGAGAAATCACTCATCTTTGGAAAAGAGAGTTTATTACAGAGAAATGGCTCTTTCCAAAATAAAAGCTATACTATACGCTTCTTCTGGGCTATATTCTCAGCAGCATATTAAACATATCAGGTCCCCATAAGGAGAATCGTGTGCTAACGGCTGTCTAAATGACTCGGGTAAAAGTTGTGTTCCCACTAGTGCTGTCAGCGTTAATCTCGTTGAAATGACGTTACCGCCACAAAATGGCAAATCTCCGTTAACGAGCTACCGCGGATCGCCCCGTGCGTGGGGCTGGACGGCGTCAACAAGTTAACGAGCAAACTGCGCTAATGCACTAGGAACTAGTGATGTGCCACGCAATTGAGCATTGTGTGGCACATCCAACATACTGTTTTACTTTTGTCCATGACGCGCTTACCTTCAGGGTCATACGTCACATGAAAACCAAAATAGTTCCAAACGCCAGATCTGAATGAGGGTGGGGGAGATTCAATTTGCCATGTTGCAACACAGCTTAACTTCTGTCTCGCTAGCTTGCGCTGCGCTCAGTGAATCTGCGTTCGACTACTCCGCCTAGGCTGCACTGTCGAGCGCAGATCCACTGAGCGCTCAACACAGACAGCATGGTCAAAAGAAAAGTTGATAAAATAAATTAAAATTTTTGTATTGTTCGATACATATGCGTACCAAACCGAAAGCACTGTATGGAACGGTTCAATATCGATACGAGTATTGTTGCACCCCTAATATATATATATATATATATATATATATATATATAAAAATCATACATTTGGAAATAGTAAAAAACATGACAGTACAACTTTGTACTTTAATCTCCATGTAAACCCAGGCTTCATCATGTTAAGTGAGGTCTCTGTTGAGGCAATTCGGTCTAAAACCAAACAAACTCTTGTTCATATTCATATATTTTAGGGGTCGTTGTTTTGACAGAGAATTAATTTGTTTAAAAAAAAAAAAACTGTCCAAAACACTCAGCTTTTTTAAACTTGACATTAAAATCACATACAAAGTAACCTCCATACAATATATTGAACGGAAATGTTGAATAACGCCGAGATTAGGCGAGGCATGCATGCACAAGCAATCAATCAATGAAAGATACACAATCCGTCTTAAGGTGCTAATGCTACTGCTTAGCATGGTAATGCCAGTCTGCCATTTAAGGAACCTGAGAGCACGTGACTCACCACAGCTTCCTGTTCACCTAGGGAGGTTTTTCCTTTTTAATCAACCAGCAGGATTACTAGCTTGTCTTCTCAGTGTCTAGGCTTTGCAATTACATTCAACAGCATAAAGTAAAGAGGAAGCAGTGAAGCACAGACTCCAGATGGTGACACACCGCGATCTTACAACTGAGCCTGTTATTCCAATCACACTAGGGAGATTAACCCACCCACCTGTATTTTGACAGCTATAGACAGAGAGTTCAGCTCTTTATCCAGTTCTTTGAGGACGACCAGCTTTTTCAGTGTGAGGGTGCAAAGCCTGTGGAAAAGAAAACAACAGAGGTTGAGAAAAAGACCCGAGTAAAGGCACAAGTACAGGAGCACCTTCATTACTTGATGTGGAATCTCAGTGTTCAAGCCGACTTCTATTCAGCTTTGTGTCCTCTCAGGGAAAAATCTATGGCCTTTTTGTAAACAGATGATGCACAAAAGTGCTGCTGCTTTACAATTCATACTGTCTGGTTAATGGGCAAATTCCTTCTAAAAGATGGCATAGCACAGATGCTTTGACAAGCCACAAAGCAGTAAAGTACCATTAGTGAAGCCTGCAAATGCTGTTTGAGCATGATAATACACATTAAAATGCTGAGCACAGAGGCTTATGGGATTCACTGCCGTGTTTATGATTAAATAAGATGAGGAAAAATTTGTTTGTTTTTTTTTCTTTTAAGTGGGAGCTGTTAAGCTGTGATCCAGGATGGGTGAAATACAACGAAGCAATCGAACACAGTAACACATAATGTTTAATCAGGAAAAAAAACCCACACAAACACACACAAAGAAAATGCACACAAGCACACACACAAAATTCCTTTCCTCTTTCACGGCTATACAACTATTTCACAATTCTGCTTCCTTTCACCCACACCACCTCCCCCCCAAACCTCTGCAGTGAGATACTCCACAAAAAAGTCAACAACTCTTAGGCCAAGTTTACTAAACTTCCTCCTGTCCCACTTTTCCCACCAGCCCTGTTGGATTAAATTGTGATCAGCTTGAGCCAGAGATGCAGACAAGAAAGAAAAACAAATAACTATCCAATCACTCATTTTTCAAGAGCCACTTTGCTATACTCACTTCATCCAGGCACTTCCTGCTAGACGACTATGATTCACAAAGACTCATACTGTTCAGTACAAAGAAAAATGCAGTGTTGCAGATGACAAAAATGGAGTGGTTGTTTATTATTCCATGCAGGAGGATGACGAACACTGTTTGTTTTTTTTGTTTTTGTGTTTTTACTGCTGCTAAAGGCTCAAAAATAGCTTTAACAATTAAAATAACAGTTTAAAATAAGATTTTAAGAACAAATTGTATAATAACACTATATTTTATTATACGGCTTCAAATGAGATAAAGATAACCAAATTCCAAGGGAGGTTTTTCCAAGGGTCCCAAAATATTTATACACATTCAATTATGAATTAAAAAATATATCTGAACAGGTCAGGAACTCCGTGTTCCTGTGATGACTCTCTCTAGGCCCAGTTAGTGATGACAGTCCACTTGGCTGCATAAAGTACCTCATCTGCCTTGGAATAACAGTTGCAAATCTATTTGAGGTTGGAGTAATTAAATGTTAAATCTTCTAGGTAATGCACGGATTCAGCTTGCCTTCCTGTGAGGATGACTCATCAGTCGGCCATAGCTCTCTGTCAGGACACGAGGAGAGAGAGACCGAAAGTAGGGCTGATGGTTTAACAACATCTCTATCCCATCACAGCTATCTCTCCTCGCACACACTCATTCTGCAGACTCTGATTCACATGTAATCAAAACAGCTTCAGGCGCTGAAGGGGGTCACCTAGGGTACTGGGGATTTTTTTTTTATTATTATTATTATTAGAAGTGTTATCACCACTCCTGCCTGCCAGTGTGTTGTGTTGTAAGTGAAACTCATGGCCATCTGTTGTGGCCTGGTGCCAGGCTGGCCCTGTGCTCCTACATAGAGCCAGTTTACTTTGCCACTCAAACTGTGATTTCAGTGACAAACCAGGTGTAGCACAAAAGCACTAATCAGTGTGGTAAAATAAGTAGTACACAATGATTCAAGGACATTTTAACTAGTTTCAGAAAGGATTGTGAAGGGGGGTGGGGGGGTGGGGGCTGCTATTTTTGTGTGGTCTCCCTTCCACTTAGTGGCACTGGCACACACTCAAGATAAAAATAGGGGCTTCCAGGAGCCCTTCACAAGTTGCATTAATCCTCCTTTTTTCTCTTTCCCAACATTCCCACATTCCCAGAGAGACCCTGGGGTGGAATCATAGCACGCCTGTCTGTGCCAAATGGGACCAAAGCAAAACAGTGTTATCAATCCATAAGGAAAGGCAGGGTGAGTGCAGAATTTATAAAACAGTCTCCAATTCAATAGTTCTGTGAACAGGCAGTGGAAAGGAAAGATAAGTGATATATTTTCTGTTTCCCAGTTGATAAGAGCCCATGAAATTCCTTTCAATTTCAATGCTTGTGCTGGTTCAGCCAATAAACCGCCTGCTAAGCTTTTCTGATTGAGTTATCATTGTGATACACTGAGTTTATTTATGTTAGAATCCTGGTTATAAGGTCTTTACAGGCTGAGTTTGAGAGGGGATTACAGCCTGCAAAATGACTGGAAGGTTGAATTGACACCTGCTCAAACAGTTATTTGATAAAAGTTGAATTTTAGGAAGGAATTTATACATTTGTCGTGTATCTACCATAGCAGTGACCTTCACTGGTAGACTAATGAGCCCTGTCACATCACACAAACTGCTCTGAAACAGCTAAAGAAACACAAGAAGAAACTCACGGTTTTGACCTGGCATTCAAACTCCATACATCACACTCTGATCAACTGTCCTTGCATCACCTACAGTACATTTTTACCTTCAACAGAGAAGAGTGGACTAAGAATGCTAAGTTCAAATAGTGCTATGCGTAAAGACTGTACAAATCCTAGCAGGACGCTTAAGTTCACCAATGACTTCCTTTCAAATGGCACATCAAAAATGATGTCACAACTGCTGGAGCGTGGTGGCTTTGGTATAATTTTGGCTGCTTCAGCCCGGCTGGTATGTCATCACTCAGCTGCATGAGTAATGCTTCTCCATCTAAGTCCATTAGCGCTCCCAAGTCACTCACTGCACCATTACTAACTGTTAACCTTTTCTGCCTCTAAAGTAAAGCAAGGTCATTAGATTGCATGGCCATTTCCTCCTTTTAGATCAAGCAGGCGTTCAGATATCATCAAGGAAATCAAAACTATGGAGGTGGCAAATGTTTCCATTTGTGTTAAGCAAGTAAAACTATCCAGACAAGCAAGGAACTGTTCAGACAAGCAGAGGAAAGATAAAGGATTTGCATGGAAATCTCTGTAGCTGAAATAGCAAACACAACAAACCTTGCCAACTATAAACACAACCTCATTTCTCTGGTAGTTTATTGCCAGTCATCAATTTTTTCTGGAACTAAAACTGTATTACTGCAATGAGAAAAATCAATATAATCAACACTTCTTATGAGACAGAGGGAATCTGTGAACTGGCAGAAAAAAAATGTACCTTATAGATCAAATGTTTCTTTTTGCTGTATTTGGTTTTAGGTTTAACCAATCTTTTCTAATTTTCCTCGGATGCAAAATAAACTGTGACGTTGCTGTTGTAAAAGACGGTCTGTCTGTAGCTACACTTGAATCCTTTCACTTTTATCTGTGTTGGACAAACAAAACAACTTATCAGGCAGTCCACTCAAACAGTTGTGGCCAAATATTTGGTTCCAGATAAGAGTCCTGTGATTGTGGGTTGTGGAAGGGTTTACATATCATCTTATCTTTTCTCTCTGCTAATAACAAATAAAGGTACAGAAGTAAAAGAAGCATTTGAAGTTTTAAAAGTTCAGTTTTGTATAAGAATAATCCTCTCACCCTGTCCCAGAATAAGGAAACAACAACAGAATTTGCAGAGTCATAGTCAAGCCAATCCATCTCTACCTCTAAAGACTGGATATTTCGGTTCACCCCTTATCAAAGAGATGTATGAACATCAGAGGAAAATCAATTCTGAGAGGTGGATTAAAAGGTGGACAGCAAAGTAGCAGTCAGTCAGACACATATTCTGCACCGCTAATAATTCTTTTTGTTATCTACTCTCTGCAGCCAGGCTGGCTTTCTTTCACGAGGAGGCCTGACACAGGTTCCTCTGGAGTCAGCTCTTTGAGTTTGACACTTTAGTAAAATTATATGACTGTGTGGAGACTGCTTATGTCACATACACTCTATATTTCACTGACTTCAAAAGCTATTTAAAAAAAAGAAACTAAAACTGGAACCCCAGGGGCCTTAGCTTCCCATCATAAGACTGGAAATGGACATGCACCTTATGATTGGTCCGCAATCTGATTCCTCATTTCGATCGTTCATAGAAATCTGCGTAGACTTAATACATTCCAAAGTCTCCTCTCTTTTTGCAAGAATCTCCGTAAAGGTAGCTGTTGTTCAACATTCATTAGCTTAAACTCAAACACAATCTGTTCAACTCGCCGATTTAGAGTGCAAGTCATCAAAGGATAAATGTTACTAAACTTAAGTCAATTAAAGATAAGCTACAGGAATGATTGAGTATGCCGTCTTAGAAAGAAAAACTGAATCACTCAAAGTAAAAAAACAAAAACTAGAATTAGTGCATGTCTAATGGAAATCTTGGGGCTGAAAGTATTTATTATTTCCACTGTATGCAGTTCCAGTGTAAGGCTGACAACAATCAGCTTACTACAGAAAAATACATCATCACAACATCAGTTAAGTGTATTTCTGGTGTGAACGGGCGTTCATTCTGTCTACATCAACATCTTTGAAAACTGGTTGCCCAAGATGTACTGCTCTTTAGGAGCACATGCAGTTACTATCACCAAACTATTCCTGGATATCTGTATTTGCATGTCACAGGTGATAAGAACACTTCTAAATTTCAGAGCCTACAAAGAGCCAGCATCTAAAGTAATCAAAATTCCAAGAAAAATAAAAGCCCTATTTTGATAGCGCTGCTTACGCAGGATGACTCTAGCTGGGGTCTCAGCTTCTTGACATTTTTCCAATGCACATTCGTCTCAGTTGAAATGACAAACACCCGTAGCTCTTCAACAGTTTCTAATTTGGACAGTTTTTTTCCAGTGACCAAAAAAAGAAGAAGATCTAAACATATACAGGACCATCAAAAGCTTTATTGTGCAAATATGGACATGCTTTTTTACACAAATGAATGTGCAAATGTGCATGGTGCTGAAAGGGAGGCAAACAAACCCTCTGAATTTAACTATATGCTGCCTAAACAAAAACACACTTTTGTAATTCATCCTGTAATCCCTTGGTCAGCATTCTAGTTGATGTTTTGCCAGTTCCATGCCCTCGGATCACTGCACAGCAATTGTCAGTGGCACAAAGCAGAGGGAAGTGGTAGATGGAGGATGAGTGATGTAACAGAGCGCTCAATGAAAAAGACAGTCTATGCTGGATATGTGCTGGGGGGCTTCCAGATAAGGGGGGAAAAAAATGCTTTTAGTGGTTTGAACGTATTATTTTACGTATTCTCTGCTGAGATGTAAATGCAGTTGCATTCATTCTAATAAAGCACCGCTGAGCATAATGTGGTGCATGAAATTCTTAAGAAGGCTGCATATGGTACCAGCTTATACATAGGGGACTGACAAAAAGAAAAATTCTCTGCAGTCCATGTCCCTGAAGAGAAAAGCTACAGCACTGCATTCCTCAACAACACTACTATTTTTTCACATCTGGTTGCATAACTTAACCCAAATAAAAGTTATGCTAGTATAAAAGCTACTTCTACTTAATATTTCATTCACTTACAGCAAAAAACAAGGAAAAGTCTATTCATCAGAGGGCTCGCTTATGGAACTCCTGAGTTTGTCTGAGCCACAAACCAATTATGTTCTCTGTCTTTTTAATATTTTATTCATCATCTTTCAAACTGCAACAAAAGTGAAAAGGCACAAAACAAAGCCCTGCATTCGCTGATCTAAACGCCAACACACCCACTTAAAAGTTCTGTTTCACATTTGTTAAAGTTTAGGCAAACATGACAAAGCAATAGAGGCTGCAAAGCAGTGGCAAACTTAAGTGTGATACGACATTTGAAAGTTGAAGAGTATTTTTTTAAATACAAATATAAATTATGATTGATGAGGACTAATACATGAGACCAAATATATCAGTTTAAACAAGTTCAAAAAGTAGAATGTGCCATGAGAGCTTAGCCTGCACTTAGGCTTGCATGCAAAAGCTATTTTAGCCCCCAAATATCTAGTTGTTTGTGCCAGATGGCCATATGCTGGTTGGGCTTTAATTCCCTGAATGAAATCTTCTGATGGTCACAGTGACAGAGCAGGAAGAGGCTTTGACCAGACAAAGGGAACAAGAGAAGCAATTAATCTGGTAAAACCTGATTTCTGTAGTATTTGTGTGAGGAAAAACACACATGGCCATAACAATATAAAATTGGAAGCAAACATATCTTTGATAAGACTGTCTCTTCGTAGGGTGGCGTGTATGGTGCCAAAGAGGTTTTAAAGCTGCAGTCGTAGGCTTTGGGGGACCGTGCTGTCTGTCCATTTTTATACCATCACATTGCTGAATGTCAAAAGGCCAAAACTGAGTCAGACATTACAGAGATGGCAGCTTATCCCTTAACAGAGGGGTGTACTACAAAGCGAGATTAATGACTTAGTGAGCTATGTCAAGATTAAAGTCAGAGTTTTCTGTGTCACAAAAGCAGCTCTCTTTACCTGGCTAAGTTATGCAGAACATATATCGTGAAGCGCCACATTTTTAATCTTTTTTTTTTTTATCCACAACATGTTATAAGTGAATTATAGATTTTTTTTCTGCTGGATGGATGGATGGCTGTTAAGCCGTCCCTTTCTAAAACCACTGCGAGAAGTGCAAACTGTTTTTGTTGCACTGTGACAGGAATATGCATGTATACAAATGGTGATGCAGACAATATATTGATCATATTATACTTGACTCTAATCGGCTGCTAAGTATCTTTTACACCCCTGGAACTACTACTAGAACGTAGAACACACACCATGAATACTGCCTCATTAACACTAATTTTAATTTAATCTGCCAACCAACTGAAGTGCTTCCCACATCTTTTATTAGGCGCTGCGACAGTAATATATAATATTTAAATGTATCCAGTTTAACGCTTCAGACTTCTAATGTGCAGCGGTCACCGTAGAAATAAAGAACAGCACCAAGAGACCACTCAGCCATAATATAATTAACTTGAATTTAAATGTTTATTTTACCACCCGGTGTCATAAATCCCAAGATAAACACTTTTCTGCAGAATTAATCTCATCTTATTTATAACAGTGTTGCGTTATATTATGTTAAAGATCTTGATAGAACTTTAATCACACGTTTATCATCATCACCATCATCTGCTCAACTGAACATCCCTGATTGGAGCTTGGTGCACTCACAGGGATCGTTTTTCATGTAAGAAGACTCATATAATCTGTGAAACTCCTTTTTTGTGAGTGTGCAAAGGCCCTAAGCAGAAAGCCTGGCTAAACAGAAAAGTTGATAACTGTTATCTCCAACTGAGAATTTAGGCTTTGTCAAGCCAGCTAACACAAAGTAATTCTGGCTGTCTTGACCTTCAGAGTATACCCCTCTGAGGTTACTTCACTAAGTCTGATAGAATCCTTACAATGCAATCAAATGCTTAAATCTTTTCAATATCAAATACTTGAACTTGCAGAGAACAAGTCAACCCCTGTTGTGATTAAATCTACTGCCCAGTTCTTATGGTAGTAAAACATATAACAGCCATAAGTAGGGCTGTTCGATATAACGATATATATGGGATGACGATATAAAAATGTCTATGTTTCATATCGTTTGTTTCGTGGTGTTGCAAAATAAACTGCTTACGGCAATATTTTTTCATCGTTTTGATGGTCACTGTGGTGGCTATATTAATTTCTTAAAGTTCTCTCTTTCTCTTATATTTTATATAACCACACTACAGACGGACAAGCGCCTGTTTTTATGCGTTGTGGTTAGCAACAATGACGGTAGCAGCATCGCGTGTCCGCTTGTTTATGTTCCACGTAAACCTTTCACAATAAAGCTCAAGATCCTGTTGAGACTTTTCAAAATAAACTGAATCACGTGAAAGAGCAAATTATTTACGGGTGAGAATTTAAAAAAAGAACCGCCAGGTGCTAAAAAATAAACCTTAGACTCAAACGTTAGAACAGGCTTTTCCCCGCAGCACGCCGTGTAATAAATACTCACAAAAAAAACGGCGGCCTTTACAACTTATGTCTAAAAATGTTTAGTTTCATGCATCGGTTAAAACACTCGACTCCAGCTACATGACGCGCAGCTGGAAACACTTTACCAAGTCGAGCTGCCCGAGATTCACAGAATTTACAGAAAATGTTATATTTTTGTGATTTATATCGTTATCGGGACGATAGAATTCTTATAGCGGGATATGAGATTTTGGTCATATCGCACAGCCCTAGCCATAAGTCTGAAAACTAAAACAACTCAATCTTTCTATGAACTGTTCATTAATGTATTTCGGAAACTGTTAACATAACATGAAAACAACGTTCAGCTCTGAAGCAAGGTCCGCTCAGTTGTGATGCATACTCCACTATAGGAAGTGCTGATAGCATTGCAACTGTTGATTCACAGGCACTGAGTCTATATGCACAATTTAAGGAATTTGCAAGAAATTCGCTAAAGGACACAAATCAACTTTTCTGCATTTAATTCTATAAATAAAAATAGTAAACCTAAACTTATCAGTAACATCAGCTGACTATGTTTATCAAGCTCCAAGTGAAACATCAAAGACTTGTCGAACAGGGTGCTGTCTTTGGTTTCTCTCTTCTCCAGCTGCACGCTCCGTTTATTTCAACAAATCATATTTTGACAAACTATGGCTAAGTGAACAACTTCCTTGGAATTTTGGAGGAACACGGCCACTGGGAAAACCCCAAGAGACAGGAAATACGTCTTTAAAAAAATCTTACACAGATTCAAACCACAAACAGTGTACAGGTTATAATTAATACTGTGCAAAATAGAAATACTGCCATTTAGGAAGCATTCATATTCAATACATCGTTTAAGTCACTGCTGAATTGAACTTTTACTTTCTAAAGCCAGTTGATGCATGACTTTCCATTGGTTTCATCAGTCAGGTATGAAAGCACCCTGGCAGATGTGATTAAAAAAAACAAAGGTAGGGGAGGGATTGGTCATAACACTCTGTAATTAGGTCTTTATGAAGTTCTTGGTCATGAGGCTACCCTGAGCAGTGGTACAATATGACTGCGGGATTAATTTTAGGTAATTTTACAAGTGAGTGGTACACTGCAGCTCAGTGCTAGATTTTATTTTAGTTTGGTGAGTTAGGCCTTCAGTTCTTTACCTCAAATACTCAGATGAAAAAAGATTTATGTCTGAGAAGTGTGAATCAGAGGTTTAAGCAGTATGTGCTTGTTGTGAGGACGTTCTGGTAAACTCCTCTGAAAATGATGGGTAGCAAGTTGTATATTCCTGGCTGATATAAATATGGGTCAAAGGGAAAACCATTGCTAGAGGCAAGTCAAAAATGCAAAGCTTGCTGTTAAGTGACAACAGGAAATGCATGCTTACATCTAACCTGGCCCTATATTTTACCACCCAGTAAACCAACTGAGAAAGCCCTTTTCCCAGTTGTACTGGAAATCTACCAAATTACCAAACTGGTCCTAAACTGGGTTAATACAACCCAGTAACATGATTTGTGAGTCAGCAAGTACGAATCCTTGAAACAAAAGTTTTCAGTTGCAGACACTCCCACTGGGATCTTTCAGGCTACTTTCTTATTCAACCCTCCAGCCTCTTTAATACTAATTAAAAATACAACTCCATGTTGCAGTCACACCTCAGTGATCTGACAGTAATTTTCAGGAGCTCAGTAAATAGTTGTCATCCTTTGTTGTGTTTCTGCAGTGGTAAACAGCTCTTTTGTCTCTGCTCTGAACACATACTGGTGAGGTTAGCACCCCGTGTTTGGAGAGGAAATGCAAGAGATGACAAGACCAAACATGGCATGACTACAGGCAATATCAGATCCAAAGATACCAGATCATCATCACATACAGCACATCACAAAATAATATAACAAGGAAGATAGTATCTTGCTAGCATGCAGATGATAGATTATTTTAATAAAAGTAAAAGTGTTTTTAAGTTCCTGTCTGCTGTATCCAATAGCTTCCACGTGACTCTTCATTCACTACTCCAATAGATACGGGTGAATGGCAACTGCCACTGACAATGTTGTGGCTGAATTTTAAAATCCTATTAAAGGTGAATGGTATTCCTGCTAGAAATATTCTTTTGCAAGTGTTCTATTGGTTTGATCAAAAGCTTAGTAGCGAAGCCTTCTTCCACTCTTTCTGTCCACCCTAGTGACCAGGAAAATTCAAGTTTTTGATTTTTAAAGAAGAAACAAAATATTGAAAAAACTCAATGGAGGATTTAAATTAAAAAAAAAAAAGAAGGCAGGGCACACACAGGGCTAACATTAGGTCAGTTCCCTCTAAATCTGGGACCGTTATTTGTTGCCAAAGATAGTTTGATAATTGTAAAACACAATATTACTGGATATCATTTTATTCATTATATAAGTATCACTTTCTGATGCTAGAGTGGATCAGTGAATGTACACAAGGCTCCATAAGGATGTTTCTGTACCCCTCCAATTTGTCATGACTGCTACTATACTAACAAGGACACCAAGTGAGCATGTGCCCTCAAAGGCAAATAGAAAGTAGTATAAGGATGACAATGGATTCCTGGTGACTAAAGCCGTCCATGTGCACATCCACAAAGAAGTATAATGCAAATCTTATTGTATAGTCATACATACTAAGAAATGTTTGGAATGGCATTAAACAGCATGAATATATTAAAATGTACACAGCCTGTAGGAGACTAGGATTTATAGCATGCTGAGCTTATATAAGCCTTTTAAAAAAAACAACAATGATTCATCTTTAAAAGCCATGATGAATGGGCTGCATTGTGAAAAGATGAAAGTGCAATGAAAGGGCTGGCAAGGGAAAGCCAGCCAGACCGCTGCGTTGACCCTGAGAGCTTTGACACATCCATCGCTCCACGTCAGAATAGACCCCAGCTAAGTTTTCATGATATTGTACAGTAAATCTAAAGTCCTTAGTCCTGTTTAATGCAGTCTGACAATCGACCACCTTTAATATGAATATGAATAAGCAGAATCAATTTTCAAAGCTGTAAAACCTAGCCAGCAAAGATGTATATGGCTGCTGCTATCTCCAATGTAATGACACGGCATTGAAACTAAGTGAACTTGATGATATCTTTCAGTTACATTTAAGCATTGCTGACATTTCATCTAAAGGATCAGTGCAGCTTTACTATACATATTTAATACTGACATATGGTGCCTCTGCTGAGCATCAGACAGGATTAGGTCTGCCCTTTAATTCTTGCATCCACCACACCGAATCTGTCTGCTCTCATTAATGATCTGGGAATTTAGAAACACCCTCAGCTTCCTAAGAAAAGAAACAAGAAGAAATCAGGTTTATTCAGGTTCTACAGATGCTTCCCGTCTGTTTTGAGCTCTATGGTAACTGAACCAGATATGGCAGTATGATAAATCAAGTGTAGAAAATATTGCCTGACGAAGCAAGGTTTGCCTGTTGTCATTGCTAATGATGCTAGAAGGACTTCAGCTGACAAAAACACCCTTCCAAACCTGCACTGACTCATACCATTTTCTGCAAAGTAGACAAGACTTTCAAGAAAGAAAAATGATCAGGACACTGAACTGGGAATTGTGCAAACAACTACACAACGGTCAGCATCAGCAAATAGTTCACTTTTCCCCCTAAAGTGATTAAAAACCTGACACAACCCCACCCCCCATTTTATACATCCAAATGACTAATGGACTAACTGTATCCGTGCTCCAGCTTCTTCAGAGATTCTGCGCACAGATCATGTTTTGCCTTTGTCTCAGTTCAGCAGTAATTTTAACACCAGTGATAGCAAGGTGAGTAAAAATAGAGAGGGGAGGCCAATTAGGCTGACGCTGTTTGCTGCCAAGTAACAAGCACACAGTCATTTTTCCATTAGCACAGATAAGCATGTGAACGCAGTATGATAAATGCCCATTTTTATACCGTGAATCGTTAATTAATGCAGATTGTGAGATGAAGATGGGAGATGTTGGATCTATGTTAACGATCCATCTTTTTAACATTAATCTTAGAATATGTAATACAAAATTCTCATGTGCAATGTTTTGCGGCACCTAGATTTAAAACAGTAACATCCAATTTCTTGTCCTTAACCAAGTAAGTATTCATATTTAATTTAATTTCACCCCAGTGCAGATCTAACTTAATTCTTTGTTAAAATAAAGCTGCTTGAATTTAATGCACAGAAAAAGAGAAGGTGGTACAACTGCAGTGTGGGTCAACTGATCAAAGGCGCATGGACAGAAACTGGAATCCAGACAGTTCAGACTCCTTAATCTGTGATTAGACAAGCAAGCAAGCAGGGCATCCAACTCCATGTTATCGGAGATTTGTCACTCCAGGGACTGTTATGTCCTCATCCAGACAGAAAAGGCAAAGATGCTGAGTCTTTTCTAGGGCTGTTAGCCAAAACACGGAAAAAATCTTCTATTTATGAGACTCAGTAAGATGAAAGAAACGTTCTTTGAGTATGGCTGACAGTTAAGGTAAAGTGGTTTGACTAAGAATAAATATAACTGCACAGCCAGTCTGTGTTTGTTTACAAGAAAAGACTCTGCTAGAAATGTAGTACAGGATTTCAGACTGCCAAGATGACAAATCTTCATGTTTTAAAACGGTCTGTCATGTTTTCTCATTCATCAACATCATAAATGTTTTGTGTCTGAAATAATGGTGTCTGTGTTGCTGCTGGCATATACAGCTCAGGAAATGCCTCACTGGGAGAGGTGGGAAATAAACAGCGCAAGAACAAGAGAGAAAATATGAGTTGAGAGACGCTGTCCCCAGTGTGCTTATTTTGACAGGATCCTCCCTGTATCAGAGGACACTTTCCTCGCCTCGCTTGCTGGCTCAGGAAGCTGGATCTCTTCACTAGCAGAGACCCCAGTATCCGCCCACAGAAGAATCTGGCCTCGCTCCCATACTGAGGTCCACGCAGGGGGAAACAAACCTTTCTTCCCTTTGTGAGACATTCAACATGAGCATTCAGTGCATGCCTGATCACCATAAAGCTCAAGGCCAATTCAGCAAAACTTTTCAATAGAGTGGACAATCCACAGCTCAAATCCTGGCTCCGTTCCAGAGAGCAGGTTGTTAGTCAACAACAGAAGGGAGAAGGGTACTGAAACCAGACTGAAGGAGGCTGATTTCAGTTGCACCAGCAGCTCTCTAGTTGCCAGGATTGTGGAATGTTTCCCAAGGAAATTCCTCCTCCTCCAGGAAAGCAGGGAAGGAAACCAAGAGAATTTTGACACATATCAAGCAGTGGGAGTAAGCACGAAAAAGAGGGGCGTGAAGGTGCTGATTGGTCTTCTGTCAGCAAAGTGTGTGAACAGCATGGACAGCATGGAGCCAAGTTGAAATCTTATTTGAAGACATGATAAAACAAAAGGGAACTAGTTTAACTATTAATGTGACTAAAATATGAAACATGTCTTAAAAGAAAGCCACATTATGGATTCTTATTTCTCTAACAAGAAAAATAAAAACGTCATGATCCAGTTACATTTGCAATATTGTCACTTTCAGTATCTGCTTTAAAAATAGAGCTGTCATCCCTCTAAATGCGCCTTTGTTCCGAGTTGTTTATATTTTGCATGGGCTTACTCTCGCCAAGTATCGTGCCATGAAGTCAAATGTTGCTTCTGTAACAGCGCATTAACAACATGCTCTTTGGGGATGATTCCTCAGCCTAAAAGCTTGCTTCATTTACATCATTCAAAATACCATATGAAATATGAACATTTAGCATCAGGTGTCAAACAAAGATTGTAAACATGGTGCAAACAGACGTGGCGACTGTGTCACAATCCTGAAGGGCATTGGAGGTGGCTGATGTATATGATTCCAAAAGGAAGCAGAGGATTAAGCAGACAGTGTGTGTGCAGCATGAGATTACTAGCTCCTCTTTTCCTGTTATGAAATCAGATTACAGCAGCTCCCCTGCTAAGAGAAACAATACCCATGCCTTGAGATGAAACACTTATTGAGGAGGTGAAAGGGTGAATTTAGATCATATTATCTGACAGTCAGGCGTTCTTTACTTGTACCCAGATTTAATGGTTTCAGCAAAGGGTTAATCACTGAATTTACAGAAAACTGGAAAATAAATCTAAGAGATTAAGGCCATGGATGATACTAGAAATTGCACGCTAACGGTTATGCTGGGATGCATGAGGGATATTTTTACATATCCCTTATGCATCACAGCATAAAGGCATAAGGGATAAGTAAAAAATGTCTTGCTGATGGCTTCATCTCTGCTGACCCAGAACAAATATGACACAATAACGTTGCTCTACTTGAGCCCGGGTTTGTTTTCGTTTACCATCTAGATCTGCCATACACAACACAAATCTGTTTGATACGCTACAGATTGAGGCAGAAGATACAAACATCTGACCAGAGTCTGCAAAGTACACTCAATTACTATCAAGATAAGGCTCTGCCACTCATGAGGGAGTAAAGCCATCTTGGGACTCGCATGAATCACACAGACAGAAAGAAGGACGCACTACTCGGCAGAGATAAACATCAGACGGGAAGAGGAAGACGTTTTTTCGTAGCTTGCGAGCCTACTGAGATGTATTCACTTCTCTGAGTCCAGAGAAATGTAATAGAGAGATCTTTATACGGAGAGGATTTAAAAAAAAAAATCAAGGGCACGCCAACATTTTCAGATCTACAAAACATTTTCCATTTAGCAACCCAAAGAGGATGATGTTTACTCTGAAAGCCAACAAATTGCTTGAAATTAAGTTAGTTATAGCTTCATAATGCACCTAAAGCTTTGGACACAATGGAGGTTGGAGAGCTTTTATGGACACATTAGCACGCTGCTTGTTCGTGTGTAGAGATGATGTTGCAACAGATGTTTGAGCTAGGTGCCACTTTTCAAATAATGTCTGGGCTTGGTTTAGTCTCAGGTAGTATATTTTCAGGTCTTTCGGGGTTTTATCAGTGCAGATGTTTATGAAAAAGTCCTCTATTTTGAACTTGGCAAGAAGCCAATGCTCTCATCCTGCTGAAAATTCTTCATCAAAACAAGATAAACACAGGACCATATTTTGACCGTCACATTCGTGCCATTCCTGCAAATACCACATCATTACCTCAACAAATTCTTGCCTGTAGACAGCTCAGCTGGATTTTTGAACAGGCCACTAAACTTCTTTAGTTCTGCTGTGTAACCGCAGCTACACCTGTCTCTTTATTATTCTCGTATACTTAAATAAAGGGGAAAGGATATTGGTAAAAATAAAACCACTCTACCAAAACTGTTAGGGTCAAAACAGCTAAGAAAGCACGTCATCCACCATGCAGAGCACTGACTAAATTATTTTTAAATGTACTCTAGTACAAAAATACCCCAGTTTTTTAAAAGCTTAGTTTTACATGCATAACTTTATATTCAGCACAATTTCCCAAAATATCAATGAGACACTTAAATGTGTCCAGTAAGCAGGTTACATGAAGATGAATAATGTGGGTATTATGTCCCTCAGCTGTCTTTGGTAAATCTGCAACATCACCAAAGCAGTTATCTATTCTTTTAAGAGGGGAAAACAGATGAGACTTCTGCACTTCCCCCCTCCACTGATTTTTGCAATAATTATAAAAAAGAGAAAAACAAGGGGGAAAATTATCAGCTTATAAGAAATAACCTGCAATACGAACAGCACGCTGTATTTCACTGGAGGGTGGCAGACTGGCAGACATCAAAACAATGCTTCTCTAACTGTTCCAACAGGCCTGTTAAGGATGGAGATGTCACAACACTACGTCCGACAGGTAGGAGCCAGAATACTGTATGGTGCACTGCAATAAAACTATTTGCATTTGGATATACCCAGAATTTAACAAGCGCAAGATTCTAAAATATGAATTTTGTTTCATCCAGCTCCACAGTTAGAAACCATAAATCTGTGCTAATATAATAGCATATAAAAGCTAACAACATGTTTTCCATTCTGACAAAAACCTCCTTTCCTGAGCGTGGCTTTCAATGGAGCTGAAGGGCTTAGGATTATTTACCATGTTGTAATTATTAGAAAACAACAGCTGTGCGTGATGTTTTGGAGTACCACAATAAAAAACACTCAGCTGGTAACAGCCCTGTTGCCTCATCTGAAACCGTGCCACTTAGCTGGACACCCACATTTGCTAAAGGCCAGTCGAAGAGCAAACAGCTGCACGCAACATGGCCCAGCCCCTGAAAGAATGCCAAGGCAGAATCCCCAAAACAAGCCTTGGGTTGGGCTTCATACAGGACTTTTCACACTAGCTTACAATAAACGGTCAGAAAGCACATAAGGCAGAATAGCCTGTGAGCACTATACCTCAAAGCCACCGCATATAACAATAATTACAATAAGGCTTTTCAGGCTGAATAAATAATTGTGTCATGAATTAATATGCCTAATAAGTTCTTCTCCATACATATCAGATCTAACAAAGTATCCCATTCATCAACAAGAAAGCTGTGGGTCGAGTAACAGTGTACCTTCACTGTAAAACTCATTAATAATTCATTGTGATCCTCACCCATATTCATCTCGGACACAGTGCCTTGTACATCATCCACTTCAGAGAACAGTGTAATGACAGACGTGGGAAATCAATGTACATAGTATGGCATGTTGTATGAATGCACCGACATGCTGTTTTCTGCAATCCAGTCTTAAAACTTAACAGATACAACTATCCAAAATAATCTCAGGCATTAGTCACTGTGCAGCATTTGTTTGGCCTGTCCAGCGACTAAATAAATAGTGAAATCACATTTTCAGAAACAGGACTACAATGAAAAAGGGCAGGGAGCTGTATAATCTGAAAGCAGTGCTGTCACTTCAAAGACGATTCATTCTCATTCAAGCTGGCTTTAAATCGTTTGAACCATCACAGCCAAACAGAACAATATTCAACATTCACACAGGGATCTGAAAGATCAGGAATTTTCCCACATGCAATGATTCCGTTCGTACATACATGCTCATGCAGGCACTATAGAGACACAGGCACATATACACACATGCGGCACATTGACTGTAGAGGAAACCCTCCCCTCCATGCCCACTCCTATCCCAATGAGTGGAGCAGATCTAGGTCAAAGCTGATTAATGTGCCCACAGCTCCCGAGAGGTTTCTGGTCAGGTGGCAGCAATGCCTGCTCACTGCTGAAGAATACTAACGCAAAGTGTCGCAGAAGATAACTGATAACGCAACAGGAAAACAATAACATTAAACAATCAAAAGTATTTAATTTCTTGTCATATCCGCTGCTTCGTCATTACAGTGAGCCGCTTTGTTTGTGATTGTTTATTGCTGTCTATGACGGGGTAGTCGACTCCGATCTATAGAGACGTAATCACAACACAACCCACAGCATAAGAACTTAAAAATTCTGGGAATTTCAAATCGCCAGGCAGCTGCAGAACTGCTCGTTTGGTCAGGCAGCTCATGACACATAGGGCTGCAAAAGGATAAAAAGGATGTCTGTTGCTTATGCGACGAACGGCATCCATGCCACTGTATTTATAGATAGTTATGCCGCTATTGGGTGGCAAGCATTCCTTATACCTAATCAACTACAGGCCTATCCGGACATTTATTATGTGCAAAGCTTCATCACCATAAAAAGAACATAAAGGAAACCTAGTAGAATCCGTCTAACAGATGAACTGGTTAGCTGAACTTTTGTTAGCCAGTTATAACGGTCGAAATACATTAAAAACACCGAGTGTTAATAAATTATTACAGGCTTGTTAATTCGTCTAAGCTATTAAGATACAGTTGGAAATTTTAACATTGGTACTTTTGGCCCACTCCACCTTAACGTGGCAAAACAAATGTGCATTTAGCACAAAACATTATAGTAACTTCAAAACATTTGCTAGGTAGCTTTAGCATTAGCCACCTTGCTAGTTAGCTTGACAGTTAGCTCCCCAACAGTGTTTTGGAAATGTGAGGCAACTCGTCCGTCCTGCCTAACGTTCCACTCAGCGAGGGCGTTGTTAAAGCAAACGTTAGCCAAAGATTTATTAAGCGTTATGGAGGCTTGCAAACATTGTGATTTGTGGTATTTTCACGCTAACATGCCAATGTTAACGTTACCTTGGGACGCAGCTTGGAGATGATCGGTCTATCTCCCAAGTCGCAAAAAGGTTCATGGGCACAGGCATGCTGCCGGAGCCCGAGCCTAGGACCACAGCCCCGGCCAACGCTCCGGTCGGGAGGCTCGTCGGCGCTGGTCCACCACCGCCACCGCTGCTCGGGTTCAGGAAAGCGGCACGGACGCCCCCTCTCTCTACAGCCGCCGCCATCATCACCACCACTGCTTGGGGAGCAGCCCTAGCTAAGTGTCGGACGAACGCGGGAGCCGCTGAACTCCGTTGCTACCTGCTCCTGCTCCTCCACACTGACTCCCAGCTGCTCCCCACTGACTGGAGATGCTGATAGTCGGGGCGGGGCCTGTCACCACTGATAGAGCACGTCGCTGCGTCCAGGGTGGGACATGCTTGCTATTAAACTGAAATTTAGCATACACGCGATAGATACATTTAAAAAAAAAACCAACAAAAATAATAATAAAAATACTAATCTATCTCTGGCCTTGTTTTAGGTGAAATTTAATTAGTATTTTCCATTTAGCACTTTTTTTTATCCTTTCATTTAATCCAGTTCTTTACTGTCCTTTATCTATTCTTTTACATTTTCGAAAAACTGCAAATAATGAGTTAAAATAAAGATCAAAATAAACATTCAGCTAGGTAATAGCCTTTTACCTCATTTAATATCTACGGAATCTTAACTAAGCAGGTGACAGCCTAAATACCACCAAAACTGATTAGGTTTTTTTTTTTATTATTATTTTGATGTGAATGTGTTTAAATTATTTACTAATATCAAAGCACTGTGCGTCAATGACTCAAACTAAATCTTTTCAGTTATCTTCAGTACTCAAATTTTAATTCAAAATCTGCCCACTTTCAGGTGCACATTTTGTTCCTCCTCAAATAACTGTTGGAATGTTATTCAAGATTTATCATCAGTCTTTACCGTGAGTCAGTTATTGCATAATAGCACCTGGTACATGATACCCGATTCAGTTATTGTTCTCATAAGGCAGTTGTTGGGAAACGCATTGAGTGTAACTGTGACTAAAGACTCTAGAAACCTGACTTGACATAACATGCTCAGGAGGGTTGGGTAACGAGTGTGACAGCCTGTTTAAAGCACCGGGAAAACGCACACACACACTGAAAAAAAGGGATTGGCCAGCTCTTGGATTTATGTAAGCATCTTGCGTGTATTTAACACAATTGCCTCATGCTTTAAAGTTAGGTGTAACTATATAGTGTAGAAACTACATGATATGCAGAGAGGGTAGATTAAATTGTTCATATCATGTTCAAGTGAAGTAAGTCAATAATATAGCAATGTTAAATCCCGCGACACTGCACAGGATTTCAGTCTCGCACTCTTTTTTGGTATACCAAAAACAGTAAATTGGGTGGTTGTTACATTAAAAAAGTCTACCTTGTAATTTGAACACAATAATTTCATGTTTTTATGAACGTAATTAAATCATGTAGGATTTGCATGGAATTCAAAAACTTAATTTGTTCTTGTTGAGATGACATGATACAATCTAGTAAGAGTGGTTAGTTGCTGAACTCATGAAATTCACAAGATCGCACAAGATTTCAAACTGCAGGAAAATCAGTGGAGTTATAAGAGGCAGAGAACTACACACACACACCACGTGCATGCTATTGCTATTTATTGTGGATTAACCTGTCAAGGATAAAAACATAAAAATTCTGCATCAAACACAGGAAATCATAGCTTTCCTGTGTTTCCTAGATTGTTGGCATGGTGGTTAGTGCTGTTGCTTCACAATAAGAAGGTCCTGGGTTCAAATCCACTTTCTGGCTAGTTTGCAGTGGTTTCTCTCAGGGTCTTCTGGTTTCCTCCCACAGTTAAAAGTCATGCAGCTATTAGAGCTAGGTTAATTGATGATTCTAAATTATCCGTGAATGTAAGTGTAAATGGTTGTTTGTTTCTATGTGATAGACTGGTGAGCTGTCCAGGGTGTACCCTGCCTCGTAACCTATCACTTCAGGGTTATTTCCCAGCTCTCCTGCAACCCAGAGGATGGTAGTCATTGTAAATCCATTCAATTTTTATGGTAACCAGGATCTAGACTTTGTTGAACATTATGTAATATGAAGACAACATGTAGTATTTAAGTGACCAAGTAGTATTGGGGTAAAAGTTATTGAATAGTGTTGAAATAAAATGACAAAATTGTGAAGGATTAAAATATTCAAAGAGCTCAACTTACTTCATCTGAACATGTTTCAATCGCGTTTTAGAAACACAAAATGCACAGGTTTATTGAATATGAAAAAGTTGTGTTGATTTAACTCAGTTGTTTAAGTTTCTGCCAAAGCAAAACATTTGTGTGCAACAAATGTCCACTATTGAATCAAGTAAATCCAACATGGCCTTTTTTTCAGTGCACACACACACACACACACACACACACACACACACACACACACACACACACACACACACACACACACACACACACACACACACACACCCTCCCTCCATTTGTCAAACCTTTCTCTATTTTGTAATATTCTGTGGTCTTTTGTAATATTAACACGTCATTCTGGATTTCCTGATCGATCATTGCTGGCGTATTCACCTTGGCTTTAATTACTTTTTCATAGAGCTTTTTTCCAGTCTTTCACTACAACAATGAGCCACTGTCAGAGCTCGCACAGATAAACAAATGTGAATTTTCTAAATGAAAGAACTTCTTATTTATTGCCTGCAAACCTTAATCACTGCTAGGCACCTTATCACACCTGACAGTAGAAACATCTCTTACTGAGGGTAGCAAACATAAAACAGTGTCAAATATGTTATAGTTCACATGTCAAAATCCTGATCAATTACAATAAAACAGTGTAGAATTAATCTTCCACCCTAAGGCAGTGTGCGTATAGAAATCTGAATAAAAAGAAGGAAAACTAGTAAGCTATTTAGTATAAAAAAAATGCATTACTGAATGAGTGCATCGCCACCTAGTGTTTGAAGATAGCTCTACATCCACCAAAAATCTGGACACTTTAAAAAGCTATGGTTGCAAGTTGAAATTCACCCAATAGATGGCGCACTTTCTGCATTTATGGATCAATATTAAAAGAAAGCTGCGCCTTTTTCTCCTCTTCTTCTTTTTGTCTCGCTCTCTCGATTGAACCTCCTCCTCCTATAAGCGTGAGTGGGTGGATGCATATATTTTGACACTGTGACACTGCTGATGTTTCCACAACACGACAGTCTGACACTTTATTACTAAGCCTCTCACCTTTATTGAGTTACAGCAACAAGAATTACAATACTCAGCCATTAGACTGTCACACAAACACCTGCTCAGTGGCAGCCGTACAGCCTCAAAATTAAAGGAATTTGTTCCGCTTTTAATATCAGGAGAACAAATATCTGGGAAAGGAGAGATCCTGCAGTGCACTGACAGCTGCCAGGCTTTACCAAAGACAGGAAAGTGAACATAGCAACGCACCTCTCTGACGTCACCACAATACAGTAGGCAGTGAACAACGTGTTGCCTCTTAGGTAACACTGATTTGTTCCTTGAATAAAAATCACACATCTTTCATAATTCCAGAGCGATAAGAAGCAAAGGCATGTTTCCAAGCACATCTTTATTTTTAGGTGTGTGAGCTATTGTTCTAGACTTGTGACATTGTTTGCGTACCACCTCCACACCATCAAAGTCAGGCATTTTTAATGAACAAGCCTTTCATTAGAAGCTAAAAACAGCACTCGCCTCAATCACTGCACAGGCTCCAGTCACACATGTTCCAGCTTAAATTTAGAACTTCAAGGGCATCAGTCTTTTTTTTCTTTTCTTCCTAGTGTTTGCAAAAACTTGTAAAGTTATTAAGACTTGTAGGAAACTTTGTATCTCTCTCCAAGAAACGGGATCCAGCAGTTTGTTTTGTTGTTGTTGCTGTTTTTCCCTCCAATGAATAGGAGGTTGATAGGAAGTAAGCTAAATATCTGCAACAATCTCACTGCAGTTTGGCTATACAATGCAAATGAATCAAATCTGATAATGTGGCTATTGTTCCAGAAGAGAGAGAGAGAATATATTAGCACTGTCAATCTGTTCACAAGTGGGTGCCTGTATGCAGCAAAATTTGGACCATATTGGTGCATTAATTAGAAGTGTTTAGGGCCCACTGAGGGGCATAGAATAAATTCTTGCCAGCCATATGCTGACCCCCGAGGTGCGCAGTGGCGTGGTGCTGCGGAAGAGTATGGATACTCATTTGCAGCACAACATACTGCGTGGGAGCAGCATGATACCTGCAGCAAAGAGTGTTTATTTGAGTTTGTGCCTCTGGAGGCAGAGTCAGCATCTGCCTTCCTACACACTTTATAGTTTGTGCATATCAAGATGTTAACTGGACACAATCAAAAGAGACAGATCAAAAGAGCTACATCTTTTCTAATTTTAATTGCACCCATGCACATTTCAGGTGTTTTGTTCAGTTTAAAAACAGAAAGGATCTGAAAAAAAGGTTGGTTTTAACCGAGTTTGCTATCCGTGCTTTCATTGAAGTGCTCGGTGTAAAGGTCTGCAGAGGAAAAAAGGGTTAACTTTCTGCTCTATCAAAGCCAGCCCATTTAACATTAGTTTAAAGGGAGTCTCGTTGATCAGGGAAGCCGTGCACAGCGTTACTGTGATGCTTCTCATTTCACACACATATTACAGCCGGCTCCGGTGTCGGCTCGCGGTGATTGGTCTTTGGTGAGCAGTCGGGCCCAATTTAAAGACCTTGTCTATTTGTAATCTGCTGAAAACATTATCTCATGGCCTGACACAGTGTATAGAGCAGATAAAGCCAAAGCATATCTCTTTCGTCTTCATGAGCTCTCTGTACACCTCTCGCTACTAATAACACTTCAAAACACTAACAGCTGCAGATAAGCTGCTGATCTAATTAAGGTTTTGCAATACCAGCACATTAACGATATTATTTTCTTGGATTACATCCTCCGTTCAAGCACAATTGACGTACAATTTCCAGAATTTTTGATTGATCTCAGGTATTATCACGAATCCTGTGCTTGGTTTGAGTTTGAGTTTGCAAGCATCTGTAAGGGGGATGAAACTGAAGCCCATCGAGTCTGAAAACAAATGAGAAAATATGACTGAAATCTGTCAACAGCAAGAAAAAAACACACTCACAAAAAAAAAATCCCTAAAACCAGAGGAATTTAAACCTGAGTGGCAAAGCTCATTTAAATCAACATTTCCAAAAATCCACTTTGAATCTATTTCCCATCTTTTTTTTTTCCTTGTGAAAATAGGAGTTATTTAATCTTAGCAGGTAAAACGCAAGGTGATACAGCTGAATGGCTGTTGAACGTCCTTATAGCGTTATAGAAGGATACTATAGCATACTATAGTATGCTTCTTTGAAAACCAGCTGCCTGACTGCATGTGATGTGAATACCTCTCTGTACAGGAGTTAGGAGTCTCAGGTATTCACAGTACTTATTTGGACTAGTCTTATGACTGACTGTAACCCAGTAGAGCAGGTATGTGACTGACTGATTATCCTTCAAAGGAGCCTCAAATGAATGTTTCATTGTTAACATTATTATCTACATTTCACCCTTCTAATTTCCCATATGCTCCCAAGATCTTTGTTGCTGTGCCTTGTCTTTCACTTATGATCTTTGCTTAGGGATTAGCGACAAGAAGGAGGAAAGTAGCCTCTACATTTATTAAGAAAAGAAGCATTTTTCCTTTTTTTTTTACAGAGTTAGAGCCTCAAACCAGATTTGCATAAATCCAGAGCGATGTGGGAGTCAGACTGGAACATAACAATTGACAAACACCTCTTTTGTCTTCACTTTCTTCATATGTGCTTTAGGTGTGGTATAGATATTGATTCCTTTGTACACTGTACCTGGCTCTGTATAAAAGTGGCCCCTTCTGGCATGACCTCTGAATTATGTTGAGTATATCACAGGAATCGCTGTTCCTTTAGATCCTGAATTGAGTTTACTGGGAAACTTGACAAAGGTCAGTCGATCTGTGAACAAACACCAAGTAAAATTTATAGAGGTCACCTTATGCGTAGCTAGGAAACGTATTGCGACAACATTAAAATCTGCCTCCCCTCTCAACATTATGTACCATTATATACAGCAAAAGCTGTATCGGTACATTAGCCAAGATTTAAAGATGTGTCCTTGGGTGATGCCAATTTTTTTCCCCTTTTTTTACTGTGTCGTTTTTGCCCCATTATTGTAAAATAGTTTCAAAATAATATTTATATACATATATAAAGTAACTGTAAACTGAACTATAATCCGAAAAATAATCCTTTATACATTTAAGGCTATTCATTCTCTCTCTCCACCATACCTCTCCGATTTAGTACAGATGTACTTCCCATCCCGGTGCCTCAGATCTTCATCTTCTCTTTCTCTCTCTGTTCCTTCCGCTCGTCTGATTACAATGGGGGGCAGGGCTTTTAGTTGCTCTGCCCCTCGACTTTGGAATTCCTTACCCCCTGAACTCAGAAACATTACTTCATTCCCTCTTTTTAAGTCCACCCTCAAAACTCATCTGTTTAAAATTGCTTATGTTTAAACCTCTGTATGCTCTTAACTTTTATCTGTTATTTTTATTATTGTGTATATTTTCAGTTTTTGTGTTTTTATCTGTTGTACAGTGTCCTTGGGTGCTTTGAAAGGCGCTATTTTTAAATAAAATGTATTATTATTATTATTATAAGAATTCCCTGTATGTAGATGGATATCCAGTAATGAAACCACTATTGTAGATGCTTTTTTTGAGGGGTTACGCATCCTCATCCTCGGAAAAGAGAACACGTCATCAAATTTACAAAACAGATCTTTGGAAAGTCTCAAATACTCTCAAAAAATGTATTTTAATTTCAGTTGTGAATAAACTGCAACCCAGCGAAAAAAGGGATAGATTCAATACTTCATATTGCCACTTATCACTGAAAAGAAAATCCCATTTGGAGGTTATGAGTGAAATGAGATTCTTTAACACAAGCCCTTCATCATCTTACAAATAAACCAAAGCAAGAATGCATCTGTGAATAGAGGTTCCTAACAGCTCAGTACATTTATTGTGTATTTGCACATGAATAACAGAGACATTCCCATTCCATCTAGCCAAGATGCATTTGTGCTGGTTGTTTATGGAAACCCTCCTTACGCAGGGCGCATTAACATTTCGAGCAGAATAAAGTCGTTTTCTTTCCTCCATTTTTTTCTTCAGAGTGATAACAGTGTACTTAAGAAACAGAGTTATTGTAGGAGATGATAAACGAAGAGAGCTGGCCGAGGGGAAAATGAAAACGTGATCTTGCTGAATCTTACTAACATGCAAATAAGGGGAGACATCATGTGTCGGCTTTAAATCTCATTTCAAAACTCGCAGTACTTGAAGTCTCTCAGTGGTTACCAGTGTAGCTTCACTGAATACACAAGCAGACCCCCCCTCCCAACACATATTGTGTTTCCACTGTGGACAATAGAGCCTAAAAAGACAAGAAAGCAGAGAGCTACAAAATCCATTTGCATCAATATCAGCTGCATAGACAAGCAGGCAAGACAAAAAGCCCTGTCGGAGTGCTTAAGACCTGCAGCATCTTACGCGAGGGCCTTGAAGGTCTGAAGCCAGGTAGCCTTACAAAAGGCAACTCTGGACAATGGCCAACACATGGGGAAATGTTCTGCAGCCATTAAAATTACCATTTAAGTGGAAGCAGGAAATGCACCTGCCATCTTGCTCTCCTTCCTCCTTTCTTCTTAATATGCTCAGATGGGAACCTTTGTTGAAAGGAACCATTTTGCATTTATATTTCCCAGGGTAAAACAAGAGGCACAGGGGGAAACTCCCGGCTTGCCGACGTGTTCCTCGCAGAGAAAACATTTCCTAACGAGTCCTTTTAAGCTTCGCTTGATTATTTTTCTGCATTTGAATCGTAGCTGGAATTGCTAGCGCGTGTTTTCCATGTTTTTAACCCAGATATCTAAAATGGCAGCCCCGGGGTACATTTGATTGCTCTTCCTCAGTCCTTTGAACTTGCACTGCAATCACACAACCCGCCACCCCCTAAAAAAAAACAAACTTCATCTATTTTTTACTGTTAAATAAAAAAGGTATCTGCCTATCACAGCACTCCCTGAAGCAACCTGATGAGGAGAAGCAAACCCTGAAAAAAACAAGTCCTCAAATGCCTTATGCAAACTGCGATGCTAACGGAGGCTATCGCTGCAACCGCTCCGTCTGTCCGACATGCGGTTAACACAGCCAGTGTTGTTTATATGTGTGTGTCTTTGTGTCTTTGCACATTGTTTATCGTGCCCATCCAAAGATAGACTTCAATTCAAAAAAATGAGCTGTCAAGATTCATCTAAGATCAATTTCTGTGCAGTATGACTGTTGTCTGTGATGGCAGACAGAGTTTTTTGTGATGCTGGGATGGCAACTTACTCAGAATAAATGTATTTTTCTCGCACATTCCCCCCGAGAACAGCGGCATTTCAATTGTAGTTGTTTAAAGTATGCATTACAAACTACACACTTCAACGGCCTGTCTGATACGTCTAAAAAAAAGAGCAACTGCATGGAAACCTTATTTCAAAAGTACAGCGAAAGATTTAAGACATAAAATCCTTGAAAATACAACTGCAGCTTATTTTGAGAAAGAAAAATAAGGAAGGGGATTTTCTAACTACTCAAGACAACAACTGGGCAGCTTTGAGTCCCTACGTATTTACTGTTGGACAGGATGACAGATGAGGTCAGGCAGGAGTTTGCAGATGACACTGTGATCTAAAATGAGGGTAGAAGAGAGCCTGGAGAGGTGGAGGTATGCTCTGCAGAGAAAAGGCATAAATGTAAGTAGATAAGACAGGATACATGTGTGTGAATGAGAGGGACCAAGGTGAAAAGGTGAACATGCAGAGGTTTAGAGGTAGTGAAAGTGGATAAGCTTAAATGCACCCAAAGAAGGGGGCAGTAAAAAAGAGAGGTGAAGAAGAGCATGCATGCAAGGTGGTGTGGGTTGAGGCAAGAGTGAAAGGGAAGATTTACAAGACAGCAATGAGTCCTGCTAAGATGCATGGTTTGGACACGCTGTTATTGACAAAGAGACAGGAAACTAAGCTGGAGGCGGCAGGGCTGAAGATGGGGAGTGATCAGGATGGACGAGATTAGAAACAAGTACATCAGAGGGACAGCTCAGGTTGAGCAGTTTGGAGACAAACCAAGAGACGCAAGGTTCAGATGGCTTAGATATGCAGAGAGGAGGGGTAGTGGATATTCTGAAGATAGAGCCAGGGAGGGGGGAAAGAAGAAGACTAGAGTGGAGATTTATGGATGTAGTGAAGGAGGACATGCAGAGAGTTGGTGTGAGATAAAAGGAAGCTAGAAACAGGATGAGGTGGATACAGATGATCCACTGTGGCAGAAGAAGAAGAAGAAGAAGCTAAGTACCAGCAGACGTTTACTTTGCTTTCCTCAGTTAGGAGTGCCTTGTTCATGTCTTTGTAGGTCAGAGAACTCACGCTTGTTAGTTTAAGATTTTAGCAACAGGGAGGATGATAACTAACACTGCTGTGTTATTAAACGAATAGTTGATCATGTGTCCATTCTTATTGAACTGTGGAGAAAGGATGGATGGGCACAAGAAGAAAATATCTGTTTTAAAGCCTGATGAGATGCTGTAAATATGATCCGTTTATCCAAGCTGCCAGAAATGAAATAAAAGTGCCACTGTTTCCGAGAGAGTGTGTTGGTCCTTGTTACCAGATAAAGCTGTTATTGCACTGCTTGTCCTTGCTTCACGTTGTCCTTCAGCAGGCACTGAGCTGTGACAGGAAGCATGCAGTACCTTCTGAATGTCAGCAGGCCATGCTTTGACCTCACCGTTGCCCTAACCTGTCACTGACGTCTCTCACCGCTCTGCCTGTGGACGGGTTAAGGCAACATGGAAAAACGAGGATATCTAAATTTCACAGACAGAGCAGAACAGAAATGGGGAAGGGATCACTTTGCAAACACTACCCCGAGGGCCACAACGGAAAAACAGTACTTGCTTTATCTTGTCGGCGAGCCTTAAATGTCAGGAGCATTTTCCCCGACCCCTGTCAAAACTAAACGCCGTCAAAGTGAAGCGGTGCTTCGGTGTGTGACCTGTAAGCCTCCACATTAGATCCAGGGAAAATAAAAGCACATGTTTAACTAAGAGTTATGTTTTAAGGTGTGTGCCATAAAAAACTAGAAATAAACTGCAGAAATATCTCGTAGCTGTCAAAGTAGACAGTAAAATGGACCACACAGCTAAAGCAATGCTTTTACTTGACATTGCACAATATATGTTATTGCTGTTGGTTCAATCCACACAAAGTTTTATTGAGTGTTTCTTGTTCTGGAACTATTTCTTGGCTGTGCATAAAGACTTCCTGGAGTGGTCGACTCCCCTGGCAACCCTCACAGTAATGACAGGTCCTTGCTATTTTGAAGCATCGACTCAACCCCGGTGAAATACAATACAGACATAATGCTAAGAGGGTATAGGTGGTCAATACTTATATGGTGCCCAAAGCTCATTTTTGCCCAGGCTTGAGTAGAATTTTAAAGCAACCCTGCACTTCATGCACATGCCTTCATGCATCACATTAAGTAGATTTTTTTTTCTACAACATGAATAAGATTTTAAGACAGCATATGTTGCTATTGTGGAATTGATGAGAAAAAGTCTGGTTTTCTTTGTGTATGTTGTTTAATCTGGAAGTCACATGCACTGACACATATTGTGGCAGGAAGTTGAACAGTGCAAAAACCTGAAAAGGGAGGAACCAAACAGACCAAACAAATCAAAGAACCCTATCTGTCAGAAACCACAGCTTAGGTAGCTTCTCAGTGGGATGTTTGACCTAGATATGAAAACAGAATATCTGAAGCAGCAGGGTATGTCAAGCACGAGTCCCAGGCATTTATTATTTAATCATATTCTGTTAATCCTGCACATAACTGAACTGGAAACTCCTCAGCAGTACAATTTTGAGTGTGTTGTGTCATGGTCTTGGTTGGCCCAGTATTCTTAGTTTTCGTGTATTTTGTTCCTTATTTATGCCTGGTTCCTAGGTTGCTCTGTTAAGATGTTCCTTATTTGATTACCCCCTGTGTGCCCCTCTGTGTATCTGTGAGCCCTCGTTTCCCCTCCTTGTGTTTTATTCCATGTTTTCCCCAGCCCGTTATGTCTGTGCTCTCTCTCTCCTCCTGTCTGAACCTCTGTGTACTTCCTGTTTTACTTTGACAGTCTCTCGTCAGTATGCGTCATGTTGTGTTCACTCCTGCCCTGTCTCATTACAATTATCTGTGTCAGCTGTGTTCCCCGTGTGCTCCCACTTCCTTCGTTAACCCTCGGTGTATTTCAGTGTCGTGTTCTCCCTCGTGACTGTGCGCCCCGCCGTGTGTTTCCTCGTGAGTCAGTTCCTTTATGACTTCCCAGTTTGGTTTCATATTATTTTGTATCGCCTTAACTTCTGTCAGCAATAAAGCTGTATTTTGAGTTGAGTTTGCGTTTGGGTCCTCATCCTGCCTGCACACAGCCTAAGCATGACAGGTTGCGTATTTGTTCATAGAGACACCCACGAAATTCATCACATGGTACAATGGAGCTGCAAGGTTGCTGCCTTTCCAGCTGGAGGCTAGATTCTTCTCCCATCAAGGGTAACCGTTCTCGTCTTGATTTATTTTGTGCTGACTTGGTTAGCTCTGACAAATAAAAAGCTCACAATACGGAACAAAACTTTCGCAAAGTTCACCTTCAAGAATGTTTTTACTGTGTGCACCTACACTGCTGCTTAAAATGACTTCAACTTCAGGTTCTTGCTGAAGGCAGTGTATAAATAAGGCAAGCAAGTACAGAGTTGGGAGCTGCGAAAGAAAGAAAGCTATTTCAGATTCTCACAAAACATTGAATGGACTCATCAGAATGTATTTTTTAAGGCAGAGTTATATTTTTTTTAACCAAAGCATACAGAGGAAAGGGTGTCAAAGTAACAACGAGGAGGTGAGGTTTTGGTTTCCAGATTTGCTTTGAGATACGTCAGCTCCGGTTTGAAGTAGCATCTCGGTTCACCAGCGGTTTGAAATGACCGAAAATGACCTGAACGCTCACATTAAACGAGCCTTATTAATTTTCAGAAGTTCTGAGTTGGAGAGGATTAGGAGTTTGTTTATGTGTGGCTGTGCAGATGATTACTAGGATGGCTTTTACTGGCGATGCTGAGGGATTAGAAAAGAATAAACTCAAATGTAAAACGGTCTGTTATCTCATGCCAGGGAGGAGTGTGGGGACCAGATGTTATCTTTATGTGGGTAATGGGTTATCACATCTTGGGTCACAGCTTACAGATTTATTGTCCTTCTCTCTCCCTCTTAGATATTACGGAAGTTTTCATTATCTCTTCCACACACTGTCACCTCAGTGACTCAGCTTCTTCCTCAGCCCAATGCGTAGTCACAAAGCAGCTTAGTTCCCGTCACCTCATTTACCCTCTCACACCAATCTTCATAACTCCTTATCACCATAAACATATCACTGAATTCCAGCAATGACTTTCCGGTTATTAACTTTCATACTGCAGTTCTAAAGCTGATGGGAAGATGGGGAATTTATCTGGCCGTACTTTGAGGATAAGAAATGGTTAATGGTTGTTTGGCTTTATCTCCTAAATGGGAGATTCTGAATGGTTTGACAGATGCACCTATCAAATAATATAATGGGTAGTGAGTCAGATAAAGCAACAAAGCTGCAAAAACAAACTAAAGGCTTGATTCAGTTTGGTACTTTTAGCTGGGATTCGCCCAAAATGCCATTTAACCACGCTGTCACATAAGAAAGCAAATATCTGACAAATGCGTGCAACCATTAACACCTTAAATCCCCCAATTATTTAATCAACACAGGCTTCATCAGAGCTGACGACTTAGATAATTCTCAGAGCTGGTGTCGTCTTCTTTTCCGTCCTTGCTCTAGCCACCAGGGGAACAACAAGGGAATAAACTGGGATTAGACTTCTGTATATCCTGGGAGCTGTCGCAGAATGCACAAATGTAAATGGGGTCATGTCAAATAAGTAGAGAGCCTGATATTTCTAGTTGGGTAATCATCCCAAAGCGGAAGCTTTCTGAAAAAGGCAGTCCTATATATAGCAGATATTAATTCTTTGATATCTCCAAGATTTCTGCTGACATGTATTCTATGATTTCAGCAGAACTAAGTGTTCGCAGTCATGCTAGCAGCCCTGTGAGACTGTACTAAGGCATATAAAAGATAGATGCAACCACTGTGACTGCAGCCATTACTTTGTGACCTTTTGATCTGCACTAGAGCCTGGATGATAAGGGATTTTTGAGACTAATATGGTAATGATATGTGGTGTTTTTAAAGCACAACATTCCCATATATAAGCACATATCCCAAACATTTGTTATGCATAGTTGTGTCTTTTTTTGTGTCATTAATAATTAAAATGATTAAATAAATTAAAGTTGAAAGTTCTTAATCACATAGTGGATATTCGAATGGCCGCCAGTACTACCCCTCATCCTTCTAGTAGACACACTTAAGGCGTGAATTCTCTTGAAATATCACAGTCACAAGATTTAAAGAAAACTTGACCTTTGATCTCCTTCAGAGGTCGATACTGCTAAGATTCTAAATAATCCAAGATTGTTAATAGATACGCTTATAGCACCAATTTGAAAATCCTAGGTGATATCTTCTCGAGTTATCTTATTCAAGAAGATTTTTTAGAAAACTCGACCTTTTCACTGGTCTTTAAACTTTTCTGAGATTTTTAGTAGATACATCTATGGCCTTCTACGTTGCTTTCTTCTTGCGTTATTGTGTTCACAAACCTGGGTGCCTATGCCGCCTGCTGGTGGGGTTTAATTTTTTCTACTAGGCTGTGAACACGTTTATTTCTGCTGTAAAGTTTCAGGATGGACGTCTGTGGTAATTTAGCTGCTTTAAAAACTATCCTCCAATGGCCTGTGAAGGAAATGCTGCTGTTTGGCACTTTTGTGCTGCCTTCAATTCAGCCCCACAGGCTGCCTTTTGCTCAGACATGACAACGCTTTGATAATGATCCGGTGTACTGAGAATCTCTTTTGACTATGAAAAGTCAGAGCATCACCAAAAACCTGTGCGATTCGTTCTCCGAGGACCATGAACCACACAAAGTGAAATGCCAGTGCAGAATTGCCTGGCTATTCATTCAATCTCTAAGTTGTTCAGATATTTCACTCCGTAAATACCAACCAATGAATAGATGGAAAAGAAGAAATAAATAAATAAAAGCCAACGATTTGTCTCTGCATGCTTCACTTCTATTTAGAACAGTTCGCTGTGTCATTTTTGTCAATACAGAAAGTTGAAAACTAAGACGTGAGAGGTGCTGAAGATAAAAACTTTTCTGTTCTTTTGTTCGAGCCAAATATGGCAAAACAAAAGAACCCTGTGAATGAAAGCACCAGATTATAGGAATTAAAGTCAAGTGTAGCAGAAGTAACAACAATTTATAGAGAGCTGTGTGAAATACACAGAGGCCCACACGCTATACTAGTGTTTTATTATTGCATGGCTGCTGTTTCAAACTGTTTCAGAGCAGATCACAAATACATTTTTATCCAGTAAAATGTTGGAAGACCTCAAATTACATAATTTAAGAAAGCAAAAAAACCCCCCAAAACAAACAAAAGACAGCAACAAAGAACTAGTGTTGTACTGTTGCCCCTCTTTGCGTGTGTGTGTGTGAATGAGATCAAATACACAGCACCTTTCCAAAGGATCTAACAAACCAACACACCATCCCCTATTGAGCCCCATACTGCACACACCCATCTGCCAGCCCACTTCCCAGCACTCCAGCAGAACCTTTCTATCATCTATTATTGAAGAGAAAGCCTCAGACCTGCAGAGCAGCCACTAGCTGATTGAACTCCTTTGTGTGAACTTGAGGCCAAATGTCTGTCACTGAGACTACATTTACATTTATTTTATATGAAGGTTTGTAATTAGAGCAGTTTCTGAAAGGTTAAAAAGTTTTTGTGAGGTTATGTGAGCTTCAACTTAGAAATGCAGAAAGACTTTTTCTCAAGATGGTCATAAATAGTGATGTCTTCTACCAGTGCTTCACCAATGCTGTGACTCACCAGCAACTTCATTAGCTTCACCTTGCTAGTATGGGGTTGGACTTCCCTTATGCTTTCAGAACTACATTCATTCTTCATGGCATAAACAAGGTGCTGGAAACACTGTGATAGCTTCACATTGTTACTGTAAATTTGCCATCATGGGCATCCATGATGGGAGTCTCTGGATCCACCACAACCTAAAGGTCCTCTATTGGATTGAGATTTGTTGTAGAGCAGTGGTCCCCAACCCCCGGGCCATGGACTGGTACCAGTCCGTGAGTTGTTTGGTACCGGGCCGCGAGAGTTGAGACTCCGATGTGAAATGTATGGTTTTCAGGGGTTTTATCGTTATTTTTCAATCGTTTTTATATTTAACTTGGTTTTCCTGGGTCTTTTCCTGTGTGTTATGAATAAATCTTCTGGTTTTTTGGTACCATTACTGGTTTTATTTTGTTGTATTTATCCACGACACCTTAAAGGCCGATCTGTGAAAATCTTGTCGGACATAAACCGGTCCTTTGCGACATGGCACGTTATCCTGCACGAAGCAACTATCAGAAGATGGGTACGTCATGGTTATAAAGGGATGTACAAGATCAGCAACAATATTCAGGCAGGCTGTGGTGTTTAAAAGATGCTCAGTTGGTACTAAGGAGACAAAAGCGTCCCATGAAAAAGAAACCCATATCAGTACAACACAACCAGAGAAAACCATTCATATAAGACAGGACTGATCCATGCTTTCATGTCGTTTATGCCAAATTCTCACATCAACACTCATCAGATCAGGTAATGTTTTTTCCAATCTTCTATAGTCCAATACTGGTGAGCTCCTGTGAACTGTAACTTCAGCAGGTTTTCTTGACCACATGCCTAAATGCACTGAGTTGCTGCCCCCTTATTGGCTGATTATATATTTGCCTTAAGTAACAGCTGAACAGGTGTACCTACTAAAGTGGCTGGTGAGTATACTTGTCAAGAGTATTTGTCCACAAATCAGAAGTACGGATCCAATAAAAACAAAGTGACTGACTCGACAGTCAAGACTGGGTTACTGAGGACGCAAATTGGGGAGCTACCCTGGGGCCCATGATCCTCAGGGCTGCCTGAGGCTCAGTTCACCATGTGGCAATTAGTCTGTAATTTTGAAATTTCTGAGGTCCCTTTGTGTAGACCTCCCATTGACTATAAAGCCTTGTTTTAAATCCCCAGTTATTTCAGTTTATACCTAATTAGGTTTGTGCTAAAAAGGTCAGTCTGAAGATTTTACACATGAAGTATCACTTAGCCTGTTAAGAGGGTTTTTACTTTTTTGTAAAGCCAATCATTTACTTTTCAGGCCTTTTGGGCAATTTATATATACTGTATAGATCAATATGATCAAAAGATGTTTTGCAGAGAAAAACGATCGTATTCTTTTGCATAAATGTTCAACAGTCTCCAACATTAGTTTGCAGGAATTTTTAACCTCTCCTTCATACAAATTTTCATCGGCTGAATGGTATTTGAGGATTTTCTTGTCCCGCCTGTGCACCATTCATGTAGTCAAACAACTCTATGTTTGATTTGTCCATCTGAGGACATTATTCAAACATTTTGGACTGCTTATACGTATTTGGCAAATTTTCATTTCGCTCTAATGTTCAGTTCTTCTTTTTCACTGGCCACCTTCTTTGGAGGCCTCAAACCTGTGCTCTCTCTTTCTGATCGTAGATATATAGACTCTGACAGAAACAGGAGTAAGAGTTACCTGCAGATCCAGGATTGAACGTGTGTGTTTCTTCTCACATCAAACATTTTGCTCTTGGCTGAATTTGCTGGGGCTGAACAATCTGTAGTCATTTGGAATCTAATGCAAGATTTTTCTGTCAGTACAAAGATTCGTTTAAAAAAAAAAACCCAACCTTCCCAGCCGTACAGCCATACTTTAGAGAGCTCTTGAAACCTTGGCAATATAACACCGCGCGCCTCCACTGAAAGGAAAGGAACGGACAGGCGAAAGCTTCAATTAAAACAGGGTTCATCTGTCACTCCCTAATTGCTGGCACAGAATCTGCAACTTCTGACTCAAATTCATGGCTTGACGTTGTGATTAATCTAATGCAGTTGCTTTGTCTGTTTGAATGAGTCGCTCATTTGTTTACCTATTTATGAAAATGACTACACAGTGTCAGTCTAATGTGTCATTTAGAAAATTAACTTTATCCTATGGCTCGGTTTTTAAAGAGGATCGTGTATTTGCTTGCTCATATATGCTGAGAGGGCAAACAAACACCATGAGAAATGCTTTTAAATGCTTTTTTATGATTATTGTAAATTCAAAAGGGCAGACCTCAAACTACCGTTGGCCCACGATTACAACAATTTAGCCCATCTTTACTTTCAAAGTGCAATCTCAACAGAAATGAAAGACCTCACGGTGCAGGTGAAGCAAACGTGTGCAACACTGGCAGAATTCTCAGTGCTGACATTTCTGAGAGTCCAAATTGAGTGGCAGTGGGGCTGCTGAAAATCCAAAATGTTTCAGCAAAGAGAAACATCTTGGTAAAAGATAAACAGACCATGCAGCACAGTGACTTTCGGAGCACACAGCCTTTTACCGTCTTTGTGTGTGTGTCAGTTTTTGTGCATGTCCCTCACACAGGCATAGTAACAAGCTTAGCAAAGCTTGTCCCTGTTTGCAGAGCTCAAACCACGGCCTCGTGTGCATATTTTCCCCTTAAAGGGCCTAGCATGTATAACAGAGTGTGTAATTTTTGCCACATGCTATGCTATAGCTCCAGTTTCTCCAAACTTTAAAAAAAAAAAAAAACTTTTTCATTTTATCGTTGTCCACATGGAGTCAGATAAGTTCAGATTTTCAAAGGCGGTGACAAAACCTCCATATACAGGGTCAATACAAATGGCCTGTTATTAGATGTGACTGAAGTGGGTTGTTTGGGGACTTTTCAGCAATTGGATAACTCCCCCTACAGAACTCAGTAATCGATTTGAAATCACCACGCAGCAGATGCATTGAATTCTCCAGCTATTTCTCATTCCACTCTACGATGCCACACTGTGCCGCTGTGACCGGCCCTCGCAGAGGGAGTCTTAGTTCCACCCTTCAGGCCAAAGATATAAACTTGCTGCTCAGAAACAAAGTAAATCTGCTTTGCCTCCCCAGCTTAAGCAGGCTAAATCTGCACATGTGATCCTTACAGTCCTATGGATATTATGTATTTGGCTTCCAGCTGTCTATGTGTGATCTTATCTCGCATTTGCAGTGCATATCTTTTCTTGTCCCAGCGAGGCAGGTGTTTTGATTTTCTATTTGTTTTCTCATTCCTAGGAATTCAGTGCACTGGAGCTGCATATTAAGGAGCGCAATCAGACTCTGCACACGCTCATAACCTGAGTGTCATGAGGACAGATGACGGCTCAGACTATACCGGCTCTCAGTAATGGCTGCTACACTATTACATATCGTAACACCTATTCCACTTTGGAAAGGGAAGCGATGAGGGGGTTAGAGAAACTGGAATGTCCTTGTTTGCTTTTGCTGAAAATGTGCACAATATGGAGCATTCAGCATGACGACCTTGCACCTTTTGATGCACTTTTTCAAGGTCATTAAAACCTCAAGCTAAGAAGGTTAATCTGGCTTCGTACTCTCTCAAAAATGTAGCTGTGCTGTGCACCCTTAACAAAATTAATACATTTAATTTAAAGCTGGACAGTAAAAGTATTCTAATATCAAAGGAGTTTTCTTGAGCTCACTTTAATATTAAATGCATTTGACATCATAAAGGAAGCTTCTGAGATGAGATGAGAAAAAATGCCTGACCTACTGTGTGTATTTGTACTATGTGATAGTTTAATGATATCAGGGCTTCTGTTTATAAGATAAAACCAGCTGAATATTAATAAGTAGAAATTGCTGTTTACATTGGTACAAAAAAATCAGTGCAAACAGCAAATTGATACGTGAACTACAGAGCACCGTTGGGCAGGTTTCTGCTCAGGGGCATCTAATACATAATCCTTCCTAACACGTAAGATTATCATACTCATAATCAACAAGCTAAAATCCAGAATAAACTAGTGTAACTGATCTTCTTTATCTCAAAGTGTCATCAAGCTCTGTGTGAATAAACAAGCTTGAGCTCATAAATGAAAGCAGCAATGTCGAACTTTTTTTACTTTAATCAGATCAGTGGAATAAAATGACGATCAGTGCATTTTCTGCTATAGATGCACACAATAAATTTGCATGAATTTCAGTCCAGTGTGATATTGCGTCACTGATCTGCATCTCTTTTTAACTGTTTGCCCCTTGAAAGCTTACTTGGAGAAACCCTTGAAGCCAGTAAGGGTGGTCTCTGCCTATGTAGCTACCCTCGGAAATACCCCGAAACTATTCTAATGGTGGTCAAAATGTTGCTAACGGTACAGAGGAGGTCGTCGAGTGTCATCACTGCGGGTGGAAGAGTTAAAGCGCAGCCTCTTTACACACGCTCAAAGCTGTGTTAGTGCTAATGCAGTAAACTCCACGTTTTCAACACCTGCTGCATCACATCAAAAGGCATGGAGAGCCCTCAGTTGTGAAGAAGCCACAGGAAACACAGTGTTTGTCTGTGAGGTTAGCGCCGACTGGGATCATACAGATTGTAGAAACAGCTATAGCAGCTCTCTCGCTTTGTCACCGTCGAGGCTTGCCACAAGTTCTAAACAATTGTTTCTTCACGCCTCCCCCCCGCTGACTTCGAGAGATATTTGTGAATGCTCTGATTACTAAATGTAAATAAATAATATTTTGCTTTTGATGACAGTTTTTTTTGTCTGTTTTTTCCACCGGCTGGTTCTTCAGGCACTGCAGATTTTATTTTTCAGAGCATTCCTGTGACTTGTCGTCGTTTCTGACCTGCCATAACAACATCATCTCTGTTGTCTGGTACCTCTTAATTTATAAATGAAGCCCCAAGTAAGAATATGGATCATAAGATCAGGAATACAAATGAAAAGCAGATGCTTCGTTGGTCTTTCAGTGTCAGAAGGGCTTGGATAATGGAAGAGGAGAGACTTTATTTAATGTAGAGCACTTTATTCCTGATTTTTTTCCCCCAAGATCTGCAAAAAGTAGAGATGTATGACAAAAATAGTATACTCTAAATATTTAAAAGAGCCCTTTCCCCTGGCTCCACTGTATTTTGGAACAGGCTGTGAGGGTGAATCAGCTGTATATGCACTCATCTGCATTCATCATGCAAGCGAGTTAATTGAAAATGGGAATGAATTAGTCATAGTAAAACGAATAACATGTATGAATTGTATTTTTGTATGCTGTAGTAAACTGTGATCTTCAGGGTTTTTTAATCCCTTCATGGCTGCTGCTGAGCTCCTTATATATTCATCCATCCATCAGTCTTCTTCACTGTAAAAAAGTACACTTTAATTTATTTCTTATTTAAGTTTTAATGTATGAGGAATTAATAAATATGTAAATATTTATATGAATATCATATGTTAATGAAATCAAATACAGAAAAAAAATCATTTGGTTCTCAGCAAGTCTTAAAATGAAGTAAATTCAACCTAATAACAACAAAACATGGCACTCTACACTGTGTAAATATCTGTTTAATTAAAAACTATGTGCACCCTTACTGCTTTCACAGCTATTAATAGGGTAAGTAACAGCCAGGCGCTCCTAATTAAATCCCTGATTATCAGTGTGAGTGTGAGCACCTCTATAAAAGCAGAAGTTTTGGCAGTTTGCTGGTCTGCAGCGTTCTGGTGTGTGGAAGCTCAAAGCCTAATAGACAAGACATCTGCCATGAAATCAGAGAGAAGCAACCGGTGCTGCCCATCAACGTGGGAAGGGTTATAAGGCCATTTCCAAACAATTTGAAGTCCATCATTCTTCAGTGAGAAAGATTTTTCACAAGTGGAAAACATTCAAGACAGCTGCCAATCTTCCCGGGAGTGGACATCCCAGCAAATTCCCCCCAAGGTCAGACTGTGCAATGCTAAAAAATGCTGCAAAAACCCAGGGAGATCCATCTCAAACTCTATAGGCCTTATTTAGCATGTTAAATATTAGATCCTGTGATCAGCTGTCAGCACAGTGGTGGAGGGGTGATAATTTGGGCTTGTTTCACAGCCAAAGGACCTGGATACCTTGCAGCCATTAATCATAGAACAATGATCCCAAGCACAGCAGCATAACATAACGACTGAAAAAGAAAAGAACCAAGGCGTTAGACTGGCCCAATTAAATTGGAGACCTTAATCTCACTGAGATACTGTGATGGGACCTTAAGAGATCTGTGCATAAATGAACGCCTGCAAACCTCAAGAGTGGGCCAAATGTAATCCATGTTGATCTGAGAGACTGATGAAGTCACCGTTACTTCATGTTATTGCTGCCGAAGGTGGTTCTACAAAATATAGACTGCCTCTGGATTTTTACTTAGTTTTTCTTAAATAAATAATAAAACCATCATGTGTAGTTGTCCATCTGCAGTTGTATTAATTTGATTTTCAGTCCTAATAGCAACCAAATTATTATTTTTTTTATCATATCCTGATGCATATGTGAAAATTAGCACTGAAAGACGTACTTTTTACTAATTGTATATGTTGCTCACAATTGAGTGAAATGTAGGAATGAAATAATCACATGCACTCAAATGGATTTATCTTATGTGAATGCAATAAAGTTTGGGAACATAAAATGTGGCTTTTTTTTCTCCTATGTGGCTTTTTTCTGGGTGTATGTGTATACAGACACCTGTCATACATTTAACGGCACACTACATTAAAAGCTATGTAGACTGAGCTTGATGAATACATGCACACAACAGCTGATAACATCACTGATGCCATGTTTTGCTGGTGTTTTTATAATACAACAAAATAAATCACTTAACTCCTGAACCATCTGTCACTATCTGTCATTTTGTCTGGTGGTTTTAGAAAAACAGCGCGCCCTGAATGAATATGAGACAATCAGTGGCAGCTGTCATTTGTAATCAAAGCAGGCTACAGTAGCATCCACCGCTAATGCAAAAATGTTTTTTTTTGTTAACTTGTTTCCCAAGCCAACGGCCAACATTTCCAAACTTCAAAGAAATGCTTTCACGCCCACATTCTACTGCGAATCAAATAAGAGATAGAATATAATTGCAGCACATGAATAATTCAGTTGTGGGGTTTATGATAAGACGCAATTCTTATCAGGGCTTTCCCTCAAGGTCCTGCAGACTGCTTTCCCCATTTTGTATGGCTGGCTGCTTGTGCAAAGTTCTGAGGTCTCTATCTTCTCGCTCCCCTGCTTGTTCTGATGCTCACCAGGAGAACAAAGTCAGCAGAATTCACACTGACTGACTGACACCGAGTCACTGCCAACATACAGGCGGCTCACTCTACAACAATGTGGCTCAGTAGATTAAGACTTCACCCTTCAAAACACACAATACGCGAGGAGACGGGTTTTGCGTTAATTATTCAAATGTAACGTCTCTCTACCCTTAATAAGCCATGTTTACAGTGATGAGGAGAGCGAGGCAGGAGGTGGAGAGAGCGCAAACAGAGAAGGCGAGGTGGAAACAGTTGGTGATTTGGTGATGCTGTTTGGAATAATCTGTATAGCCGCATTGTTAGCAAGAGCGGAGCAAACAATAGGCACCATCCGTGAAAGACATAATAACAGCCTAGAGTTGCTTCTTTCTTTTTTTGTTTTTGAACACGTCTGTCCGGAAAATGGGGATCTGTGAAATCTTTAGCACTTTAAAGCACAACAAGAGTTCTCCCCCGTGTGTGCAGTTTTCCAAAGTGTTGTGCTTGTAAAGCGTTTTTTCCCCCTTCCTCCACTTAATCTATTGTTGAGAAGCTTATACTACAGGGTTTAACAATGACCTCAACAAACTCTTCTCTTTCCCTGGCACTCTGCGACTACTTGGGAGTTTTACCATACTTTGCAGCTTACTTGTACTTCAGAGCTGTCTATCCTGGGCTCATATCAAAGGGACAGAGTTTCTTAACTGCTGCCTGATTTTCTCAAAAGAAGAAAAAAAGAATCCCCCTTACTATTCTCTGCACCAAAAAGTCACCTCCAGATATATCTCATACACATCACAAAAAGAAAAGAAAAACGGAGGTGCATTTCATAAAGGAGGAAAAGAGGGATGTGCTATCGTTAACTCACGTATGTCTATCTTGAATTGATAGATGAGACAGGTCTTCAAATTTAACGTTCAGTGCTTTCTCCTGATATACCAAATCCATCCCTGTCATCTGAAAGTTTGCATTCACCCTGCGATGATGGCCCATGGCTTCAAGGCACTCAGAAGAGATCATAGACAAAGCGGAGTCAAAGCTGGGTATTAAACGGACTCGGAATCCATTTCACTTTTGGCACTGCCCGCCAGACAACTTTGTTCTGATATAGAGAGGTGACCTCGGCTCTTAAGTGCTTGCGATGACTGCGGGGGTCAGCGCTTTTAGAAGTCTTTCTCAGATGTTGCAGGGACCTTTAAGGACATCTATTTTATGTGCAAGAAAGGATTCTTTTGGCCACTTTCCAGCATGCACGTCTTCATAGTAACTCACTACAATGGACTGACTCATGGATGAATCCAGTAGGAGTGGGGCCTGTCTACACTCTGTGATACCTAATTTGTTAGGTATTTTGATAGAAATCACCACAAGGTTCTGAAATATTACATTATTTTTATTCTATGCAGAACTGCCAGTTACAGAAAAATAGTAATGACTTCATGTCCCCCGGCTGATTCCTCTTGACAATCTCTGACTTTCTTCTTTTTTGAATCATTGAAGGAACTTGGGCATTTTAAAAAATGTCATCTTTGTCAGTCAGTAACTTAAAATCTATATAGATACATATTTTATAATGGTTTTTAATAATTCTGTAATGCTTCAGTGAGAGGTTCATTTCCTGAGTAAAATGTTAATTGATAGAAAAAGACAAAAATACTTTATTTATGATCTGACATATGATATTAATCTTGAGTTCAAAGGATAATCAAGTCCAGAAGCCTCACAGTAAAGGCACTTTTGGGTTAAGTAAAAATGGAAAGCGTTACCATGCTAAAATTCAGTTATCACATTACAGTTAATTGCGATTATTGTAAGTTATGGTTAATCAATCACCCCTCTAATGTTTTACCCTGCTCACTTGTGCTACATTCAGCGGGCTTCTCGTTGCGTGGAAGGAGCAGAAAAGTAGTCAAACCTTACAACTTTTAAGTTGATATGGACTTTACTTTCATTTTTATTGCACAAAAGGACGAAGAGCTAAAGGTGAAGCACAGATCTTGCCCAGGCTAGAAACACCTCTCCAGTAACAGGAAATTGAATCTTTGCGAGCATCTGCAGAGACAGCATCCTAACACAAAGCTAGTAGCAAAGAACCGCAGACAAAGCAGGACGGGAAAGCTGAGCTGCTGCTGAGCCCCAAACCAAAGGCTCATTTTCAGCAGGTAAAAAAAAGGGGGAGAAAGCATTCGTTGGATTGGAGCTATGATTTCCACTGTTAATAATTTGTGAGTTTTCAACTTTAAAGTTTAAACACTAAAAGATCTTGTATATGTCTGCATTGGGATAGAGATTTGTGTGAGGGCTTGGAACAGGCTGTATTGTGGTGTAACAGAAAAGTAATATAACAAACAGTGTATTGAATTACTTTTTGGAAGGATTAAATTACATAGAGCATTACTTTTATAAAATGTAATGAGTAATTAGCTATTATTTCAGTAATAATCCCAACATTGGATAAGGCTAGGGAACACACTACTCTTACCTTTATCTTAATGAGTAAAAAAAAGAACCACCTAATTAAGGTCCTTGAGAATTGTACTCACGTTTGAAAGGTAAACACTGGGAAAGTGGGAGTGAACAAGAACCTTAAATGACAAAAATCATAAATTTTAGTGACAATCCATCTCAACCCAACCCTTCATGCCATTTTTACAGCAGCCACTAGGAGGCGCTGGACTTTTGCTATTGCTATTAATTATGTCTTTATCCGGTCGTTAAGTCTGATGTTACTAGCCGTGTCTGGGCCTAAACTCCGCTGCAGGTCCTTAGATCACATATGGCATTACTGAGAGTTGAAAAACTGTCTAAAGTCTTTCATCTTTAATAAAATGATCAGGGTTCTGCTCTGCCAGGTGTAACAATTGAGTTTAACATCCAGGCATCCATGAAAACGGAATTTATGACATTTAACAGAGTTAGAAGTTAGCAGGAAGTTAGCTCGCTAGCTTCTATCTAAATACAATATAGCATGTCCTGACTGCGGGGTTTTGGAAACAAATTAAAACGTACAGCTCTGTTATCACTTCCAACATGAATGAAGACAGAAAACTAAACAGCAGTGACGTTTGTAGGGTTACTGAAGTTTGGCTAGCTGGTATATAATGATGTGCTACGTGACCGCTAGCGACACAGCTATGCTAGCATAATATAAACAAGCTAACTTTTTTAACACTAGATAAAAGTTAACGTGAGTGTTCTCGGTGGTCAGGAACAAATGTAATCGCATGGCAGGATGCTGTAAAAGGTCCAAACTTCAGCCAGGAGAACAACTGAGATAATCCATCCACAATACGAGGTTAGTCATTCATATACTGCTGCATGGGCTGGGCTGTAGTTACATTCTAAGGTTTTAAAAATTGAGCTTAAATAAATGATTAGCGGTAATAAAAGCCAAGGGAGGTCAACAGTGATCACTGACTGTTTTAGGAGCTTTTTGAGATTAAATAGAAGAAAATACATATCATTAAACATGTTAACAACACAAAAGATATATAAAACGCAGACTACTTTAGGCCCGGAAGTAGGATTCGTCACAACATCACTTAACGACCGGATAACAATAAAACTACTGCCTTGGAAGTGCCAGGCAACCATGACTAGTGACCTCCAACAGAAAGTTGTAATTTTCAGCAGGCCAATTGGGTCAGTGAACCAAATCTAAGGAAATCTATAAATGAATGTTATTGTTATATGATATTATTGCACTTAAACTTTGTGTGTGTGAGAGAGAGAAAATGTAAGAAATTGTTTGCTCTGCTTACGACCTCTGCGTTTGCCAGGATAGATTCACTGACAATAAAAGTGGTACTGCAGTTTATCTAGCGATAACTTTTTAAGTAGACCAAGATTTAGACTCCCCTCAAACATCATCAGACCAGGACTCACTCCTGCTTATGGTCACCAGAACAGACAGTTCAGGAAGGGTTTTCACACATTCCAGGGCACATCAATTCCTGCTGGAGCAACATGTCAAACTGTTAGTTTTGGCCCCAGGGGCGCTCTTGTGCTGTACAGGATGTCCCACGCCATCAGACAGTTTCAGGCTGCTGTCAGACTCTATATGTTATTCTCATGCTTCTCCTGCCCAAGGCCATAGAGCCAAACGCCTGTGTTTGCTTTTAGCACTTCAAGGTCCTTTGGATTCTCACTAAAAGTGAGAAACTTGAATCTCAAAGTGTTGACCTATAGAGGTCCCTAGATATGCATTCGAAAGCACCTCCTGCCTACACTGTGTAACTCCATGACAGGCCCACTCTGTGGTATTCTGGGCTAGAGACCTTGACAGAAAAGGGCTTGATCTCCCATGACATTCTAGCTTTCATTCTGGCCCAGGTGCTGTACTCTTCACCTGACCCCTTTTACACAGAAGGCTTTAATCCTAAACTTTTCTCTTACTGACTTTACAAAGGCACAAGTCACATTGGAGACATATCTTTTAGTGTTGGGGTAAAGAAGTTCTGTAGAAAGCATACAAAAGCATACAAAATGCAAACCTTACAAAACATGTAGTCTGTATGGATTTTCTCAGGGATTAGATCATTAGAAATTATTATCATGACCACAAAACACTCATTATTTGTCAGTAAATATGGTAGGTTCTCAATATATAATAGGAATACCTTAAGTAATTAAAGTGCTTGCTGAGAATTTTCTTTATATAAGATCTTTATTAATGTCATTGAACTCTTCATGCCTCTATAGTGAAATGACATTGAGACAGGCTTCTTCAAAGACCTGATAGGCAGCTCAAAGCAGCATATTTATTTGCTAAAGAAATTTGTATTTCTTTGTCAAGACCAAATGTCTCAAGTGAGAAGACTCAAGGAATTGCAGCAAGACACGACTAAAAGGAATATTTGAATGATGAAAAAAAGAAAACAGAGGCCAGATGATAAAAAACAGTTTACTTGGTGAAAACGGTGCAACAAAGTATGAGAAGGAACCTTACACAAAAGACAACAGACGACAAAGACGCTAAAAAATATCAAACTCAGCTGAAAATCAGACAAAAACCTGAAAAACACTTTTCTCTCTTTATTGTTTCTTTAACCCAACAGTCTCACACTCCTTCAAGCCAAATTTTAACTTCTTTTTGGGACAATTTTTATATTGATTTTACAACAAAGAAAATAGTTAAACATAACTCCAACCCTTGTAAACGTTCTCACTGGATAACAGTGCTTGATTTGTGTGTGCACTGCAAACTAAAAAGTGCTCACATTGAATTCAGTCATACAGCGCCTTTGGACTAACAAAAAAGAAAAGGATCCAAGTGTGTACAGCTGACAGGATAGCTTATTATAACAAAACAAAACAACAACAACCAAAAAACAATAACATTTAATCCAACTTTCAACAAAACTGAGTTATTTCTAGTTCTAGTTCCACAGCATCTTTAGATGAAACCATTTCATGAAGAAATATAATAAAAACACAGTTAAAAAAAAACAACTAATGGCTACTGATGGTACAATAAAAGACTCAAATCAATAGAGGACCACTTCTTGGCGGGAATCCAACACTTAACCACATCACTTGGCTCAAATTGCTCTGACACAAAAAATTATGAGCAGACAGCAGTCTAAAGAGAAAGTTAAGGTCACATCCTATAAACAGAGTATTGGCTTGCACAGAAGAGTGCTTAAACCCGCGGACTTGGGCAGATAACAGAACTGGGTGTCCAGCTTAAGAGGCTTTTTAAATGCACAAGTAATTAATACACAAGGGTTAATGATTATGATGCAAAAGCTGGCATTTATTTGACTCTCACACATAGTAAACCTCTTGAAACACACACACTCACACACAGGAAAGGGGAAAGCTTCAAAACAATTTTACACATGGTGTGAATTGTAAGTCTTGTATTTGGTCTGCAGGGAGCTGTATGACAAACTGCGTGACAACTATTAGCATTTAAGGTGGCAACCACACAAATCACCACTGTTGAACACAGTGGAAACGGATGAGCTCGCTGCATGTTAATGGAAGCTCGGCGGAGGATAAATAATTTAAGACAGCATTACATAATGAATGAACTTCCTTCAAATGAGCATTGTTGAACGGCGGTGGGTTGAAGGAGGATAAGAAGCAGAAAGGCTCAGTGAGAGTTTGACAATACAGGGGACCCAAGAGACCGCTGTGGCCAAGTGTGCCCAGGGCCTAGAACTGCAGGCCTGAGATCAGAAGGAAAAGTCTCTCACATGAAGGAGGGACTGACATGAGAAAAAGGGAGGAAGAGGAAGAGGAGAGTGACTATGGGGAGAAAAGGGAAAGAAGCGGTGTTTAGCTGGGATCTATCTGTCTGGTAGCCGGTTGATTTTTTTCACCTTGATTAACACAGGAAATTAACAGGGGATGTGTGCAAAGCCTTGAGGCAGAAGAGCCCCTCAGAGACCAGACAGCGTGCCTGAAAATTGAACTAGGCCTCAGGTAAAATGATGATAAAAAAAAAATGATGGAAAAAGCTTGCTACATAGCATGTGCAGTTGAATCATTTATTGAAATGTTGCTCCAAGTGGGTTGATTTCTTTTATGGTACATATCTGAAACTAACATGAGCATGTACAATAATCGAATCACAGATTACATCACCGTTATCTTACAAGGTGCAGTATCTGGCAAATCCGTAAAACCAGGTAAGAGTAGTGATGACAAAAGCATTCCCACTGGCTCTGGTTTATGACATTCTCTGACATAATATAGTTGCTATGCAGCTGCTAATTAAAGTTATAACTTTGCTTTCATATACTGACACAGATATTTTAACTAGATAGTATTTTAAGTTACACTTAGTAATTTTTGAGGTTATTTAAAAGAAAAAAGAATATTACACTACTGAGTATACATTGTGTAATTGCATCGTCCAACAGATTGATGCATTTTCATAAATTTAAAATTACTCAATTTAAAATTCATAGGAGCTGGCACTGGAAGCCACCGTCTTGAACACAGTGACTGAGGTGGTCGTTCAGCCTTGTCATGTCTGGATAAAGACCAGCCACATACTTTGTACGCTCTATAAGCCACTTTTAATTTGAAGATCTTGAAGATCAAATTGCTTTTTAGATATGACCAGTTAACATTTATACTAGTACTGTCAGCGTTAATCTACAGGGTGGGCCATTTATATGGATACACTGTAATAACATGGGAATGGTTGTTGATATTAAAGTCCTGTTTGTGGCACACTAGTATATGTGAGGGGGCAAACTCCTCAAGACGGGTGGTGACCATGGTGGCCATTTAGAAGTCGGCCATCTTGGATACAACTTTCGTTTTTTCAATAGGAAGAGGGCCATGTGACACATCAAACTTGTTGGTAATGTCACAAGAAAAACAATGGTGTGCTTGGTTTCAACGTAACTTTATTCTTTCATGAGTTATTTACAAGTTTCTCTTTGTTCACAGCCATTGACATGTCAAAGAGGTTAACACGTGAGGAGCGGATCGAAATTGTGTTGATATATGGTGAACGCAGTAACCGGGTCATTGCAGCAGATTTCAATGCAAGACACCCTACGAGACCACCCATCTCCCATGCTACAGTTAGCAAACTGCTTGCTAAGTTTCGTGAAACTGGTTCAGTGTTGGATTTGCCAAAATGTGGACGCAAGAAAACTGTCACTAATGAAGAAGCATCAGTGGCTGTCCTAGCTTCATTCAGCAAGAGCCCACAGCGTAGCACTCGCCGCATGTCACTGGAGAGTGGCATTAGTCGAACATCCCTTTGGCTCACCCCTCATCTGGGGCTCTCCTCAGCTCTTTCTGGGATAGTGGCGCGGCTGCCCCTCTGTTGGTCTTCCTTGGTCTCTTGTGTTCTGAGGGCCTCTGGATGTCTGGAGTCTTGATCTCCTCCATACCTGCTTCATGCCCTGGTGGACGGGGCTGTGGCTCCCCACACCCTCTAGCAGATCATTACATGAAGGAACCTTTTAAATACAAGCGCGCTCATGCTCACAGGTGTACACACGGGGACTCACACACACAAACTACATCCTTTTTGGCTCCTACCTCAAAGCACACTGTGCACTGTTGATCTTACACAATAATGTTTAATATTTAGTATTTACTGTTACATTCCCATAGATCATCGTGATGTTGTTTATTATGTTGCTCTTTTTTTTCTTCTTCTGCTTGTTTTCTCCTTTTTCTTTCTCAACAGGTGATTGATATATGTATTTTTTGTCTGCTTATTTTGTTGGTTTTTGTTTTTTGCCCTTTATCCCCATCCCTCTTCCCCGCTGTTTTTCTTTCCCTTTCTTTCTCCCCTTTCTTTTCCCCAGTCAAATCTGTCCCGTATTTAACAAGTGAAAATAAAATAAAATAAACAATAAAAGGTGACTCAAATAGACCATTACTGCAAGGCTGGGATGGTCAATTTGGTAAAGTAATTGGGCATCTTTCTTCGCCTTTAGACAAAAATTCTGATGGCAAAAGAGCCAAACGGGACAGGCAAGAGAAAAAACAAACAAACAAAAAAAACATCCCTCCGGCGGATTTTAGCTACTCACAAATGGCACCCTTACAAACTCCAGCTGCTGCAGCATCTCAACGAGGATGACCCAGATCAGCGCACAGAATTTGCAGAATGGGCAAAACAAAAATTGGAACAGGACCCTCAGTTCACGCAGAAGATTTTGTTCAGTGATGAGGCAAACTTTTATGTGAATGGTGAAGTTAACAAACAAAACCACCGCTATTGGTCTGACACTGACCCACATTGGATGGATCCCTCCAAGACTGTTGGAACAACAAAAGTGATGGTTTGGTGTGGTATATGTTGTACAACGATAGTGGGTCCATTCTTCATCAATGGAAACCTCAAGGCCACTGGATATTTGAAATTGCTACATGATGATGTGTTTCCCTCTTTATGCACTGAAGATGGCACGTTCCCTGAGTTTTTCCAGCAAGATAGTGCACCACAACATTATGGGTGCCAGGTCCGAGCATTCCTAGATGAACAGTTTCCTGGAAAGTGGATTGGTCGTCGTGGGCCAGTTGAAAAGCCCCCAGGGTCTCCCGATCTGACCCCCTTAGACTTTTATCTTTGGGGTCATCTGAAGGCAATTGTCTATGGTGTGAAGATACGAGATGTCCAGCACCTGAAACTACGGATACTGGATGCCTGTGCTGGCATTTCTCCTGCAGTGTTGCTATCAGTGTGTGAAGAGTGGGAGAAGAGGGTTGCATTGACAATCCAACACAATGGGTAGCACATTGAACTCATTTTATAAGTGGTCAGAAACTTGTAAATAACTTATGAAAGAATAAAGTTAGGTTGAAACCAAGCACACCATTTTTTTTCTTGTGACATTACCAATAAGTTTGATGTGTCACATGGCCCTCTTCCTATTGAAAAAACGAAAGTTGTATCCAAGATGGCCGACTTCTAAATGGCCACCATGGTCACCACCCATCTCGAGGAGTTTGCCCCCTCACATATACTAATGTGCCACAAACAGGACTTTAATATCAACAACCATTCCCATGTTATTGCGGTGTATCCATATAAATGTCCCACCCTGTAGATTAAACGACGTTAACGCCATCACTGCATTAGGGAGTTAGCGTGGATCGCCCTGTGCGTGGGGCTGGACGGCGCTAACGCATTGACGGGTCATTTTAGGTCATTTTAACGAGATTAACGCTGACAGCACTAATTTATACATGTATATTCTCATCATCTCTGTCTTATTATGACTCTTCATCTGGCTCCTCCATCACTGCTCTTGCTCCTTCCACATTTCCATCATATACTCTTCCTTTTCACCTCAAGCCTCACCTCCTGAAGTCAGAACTTTAAAACATGAAAACATGTATTGTTGCATTGACTTATTGTAAGCAGATTAGACACGCGACTCTCCCATCTGACATCTGGAGAGCTGACAACGAACAACAGCAACAGCTGGTTATAAGCGAACATTATGAGAGCTTATGTTAGACCCAAGTGTCCGAAAAATCTAACTTTCCCTCTGATAAACAGTCTGATTACATTCTTCATTATATGAGAGTTTATTTTCTACATGTTTGAGTCAAACAGTGATAGATCCACTTCAAAGAAAGTTCCACTGACGCCAAAAACAGAAGCGCTTGCCGACAGAAAAGTTCCAGATATCTTCAAAAACTCAGCTTAGTATCGCGGTCATTGGACAGAAGTGAGTTTCGCTGACTCATCGACTAGTATCAGCTTCTTTCGCAAAGTTTTACAGCTTCCTCTAGAATAAATAGGCATGGACACCCATCTGAGGCAAAGCTGTAGATGGCCAGTAAAGCCAGCTGTGGGCTTTACGAGACACAGGCTAAATTTAATGTTTTCATCCTCTGTTGGCTTAATAAAGCAAAGATACCTTTACAAAGGATTTAGATAGGTAAAAATAGGATGCATCAGCAGGTGAACATCCAGATGGTCACTTGCAGTTATTTTTCAGTGCAAACTGTGTTAAGACTGTGTAATTAAAGTAGAGGATCCAAAGCGTGCCTGAAGTTTGGTTTCTGTGGCTGATGTGATCGCTGCATACTAAGCCCTGGGAAGCTTGACGAGGTGAGCCCGGGCCATTCATCTGGGCATGGTATGCATGTAGCGTAATTGCTAATTGCGCTCAAGCACAGAACTCTGTGAAAATTGCTGTATTAAGTAATTGACAAATCTATAAGGCATGGGTGAGGACAGCGTGTCACCACCCCCCTCCCCCCCAACCCCCCTCCCCCCTCCAATTAAGCCTCTAAATGCATAAAATCATGAACCTTATGCCCTGCAAGAGCACTTTTCAAAAGTGTGAGTGTGTGTACGTGTGTATAAGTGTGTGTGCAAGAGAGGAGTCGAGATGCTGAGAGAAATTGAAGTGTACTTGGGCGCAGAATGTTAAACGCAGTGTGAGTGCAAGAGGAGGAGTGCACAGGAGGGACAATCATACAAGGCACAGTACAAGGCAACCAAGCCTAGTGTGAGCACACCCTCAACCCAACCTAATAAGTGCATATGAACTGCTGCAGTGGAGTCGTTTCATCTGGTGTAGTTCTTTAATCTGTGTTTGTAATATTATGCAAAGAAGTTGACGATATAACTAAGTTAGAGAGAGAGATCATTCAACAAATCACATGAGCTGCTGCCATAAACTGCGGTTAGCTTTCAATGCTAAAAGATTCATCTTTGAATCATCTTCAACATTTTTTTTTATAGTGAATCTTTTTCATTTCATGGTCACTCAGAATTTACTGTCGCTGGCTAAAGCGTGATACCTTAATCAATCATCATATACTGTGTGTAGTAGCATCTCATCAGACCAGCTGTTTGAAGGTTTATTTCAGTGCAGAACCTTCTTGTGTACAGACTTACTTATTTAACACCCAAATTCTAAACTGGGCATCTCTCCACTTTAATTTCACACATTCAACTTTGATGTTATTAATCAAACGAAAGTGTGGTATGGCTGAAAAGTAAGCCACCTATATTACTGCAAGGGGGGAGATCTCATTGTCTCCCTGTGATGAGCGGAGCCTCTTCAATGTCATTTCAACACATCTGTGATAACTGCTCCATCATATCCACTAACACTAACAAAGCTAGAATCAACTAACTGATATCAGCGCAACTAAATCGTTTTATTTAACAATGGGATTCATGCTAAATATCAATCAATATCAATGCTGAGGACCTGTCCGGGGTAAACACCTCTTTGGTTAAGAAAATCAACATACTACATTTAGACTAAAAGTTCTGTTTTCCATCTAACATTTAGACATGTACTGGATTGCTATAGTTATTTTGCAAATGGAGATCGTGCTACATTTAAGCATACCAGCTAGCTTCAATAGCATGCTTAATGCAGGGAGAAATATTTTTGTTTTTATGCTATTTATTTATTGTTTGTGTTTTTTGCATGGTCTTAATTTTCCTTGATGTTTTTGCATGCTTTTATTGTGAAGTCTGCTGCTTACCGTGACACCTCACATTTTGTGTAACTGTCAGGGAGGGCATCTTATAGTCATCCTATAGGAGGGACAGTGGCCTCACTGAAGAATGAAAAACAGAGGGGATGACACTATAAATTCTAAAAAGACTTTTAAGAATCAAATCCAAAAGTTGAGCAAAATGTATTTATTTTTATTTAAAAAAATCTAAAACTAAAACTGGACAACTTTTTTTTTTTTTAATTGACAAGTGGATCTTTTAAATAGTCTGTTGCCTCCAAGTTTTTTGACCCATAAAACCAACTGGCATTTCCTTCGCTGTGGTCGTTCCCACTGTGAGCAGGTTCTTAAAATGGGGACCACCGACTGCATATAAGCCTGTGGCTCTCTTTGCCATAACACACCCCTGCTGCAGACTTCTTTGTGCTCCAACTGTGCTGCAACTGCTGCTGCTTGTTATGCAACTTTGCCAGGCACTCACCGAACTGCAAAACATCTCCATATAATTCCAGTCACCCTTTATTATTTCTATCCATAATGTCTGCTCCACTCTCACTCGTGCTCTTTTTCTCCCTCCTCTCTCTCTCTTTTGTCACTTTTCCATTGTCCCCCATACAGTTTTCCCACCTCCCAGGAATACTAATGTTTCCAGCTTTAGTGAGAGTCTCTCTGGCAGGTAATCACGGGTCTATCATGGGAGCGGACTGAGCAGTTATTACTTGTTTAGGCCCTTAACTGAGGAATCAGGGAGAGGAGATTTAAAATTCTGAACAATTTTCCAATAAGAGCATGTGACAGAAACATTATAAGCATATAAAATATGTAAGAACACTAAAACCTCATAATAAATAAATAAATAAAAACATGCCAAGTGGGAAACTGGTTCCACTGGATGACACTATTGGCAGCTTTCCTGTCTAACCAAGTCAAGATGGAGTGTCATAGTTTTTTTTTCTTCCATCTGGTTGAGGAAAATCTTCTTAATCATGCTAGCACCGTTTACATTCTGACCACTGAGAAATGATGATATTATCTGTCACCATCTCCATTTGGCATCCTTGTTTCCTGTTTTTAATTCCTAGTTAATGTATTTAAATTTGAGTTTCTCCTGAGACTTTCTGTCCTCGTGATGGAAAATGTATTTATTTTTGAAATTGCTTTATTAGTTTATTTTGAGATTGATTCCTAACAATATTACTAAGTCCCCGGCATCCATGTTTGTGTATATGTCTCTTTAGCGATGAATTTAGTTATGTGTTATTTTGCTGGTCATGTCTGTTAATGTCAGTACTCTTGTTTCCATGCTTGTGACCCTTGTTGTTGCTAATATTCATCCCTGTATATGTCTCCTTTGGTTTGTTCATTTCTTTCTTTGAAGGTTAGTTTTCTCTTGTGTAATCTTCTTCACGATTCTTTATATATACGGTCATGTGAAAAAAGTTTCACATAACCATAGTGTGAAAAACTAAGCATGACCCATGATTTACTTGTAGAAGCACATTTTGCGGCAATGACTTGAAGTAATGTTTTTGTCTCTGAGTTTATCAGTCTTTCACATTGTTGAGCGATTTTTGCCCACTCTTCTTTGCAGCGTTGCTTTACTTCATTTGTTTACATATACACTGCGTTTTTAAGGTCCCATTACAGCATTTCCATCAAGTTGAGGTCTGGACTGTGACTGAGCCACTGAACACCTTTATTCTTTAATTTTTAGCCGTTTTGTTTTGCTGCTGTGTTTGGGATCAGTGTCCTCTTTCATGATCCAATTCAACTCGATATTCACACTTTGCCACTTTGCCATGAGTCCAGTTTCAGCTAAGCTTTAACTGTCAGACAGTCAGTCTTACATTTGACTCTAGAATACTTTGGTATAGCGAGGACTTCATGGCTCAGGCCCTGTGGCTGAAAACAAGCCCAAATCATCACCCAGCCACCACTGTGCTTAACAGTTGGTATTAGGAGTCTGCTGATTTGCGGCTGATATGTAGCTTTTCTGTAATATGGGACTGTGTATTAGGGGCAAACGTCTCCACTTTGGTCGTGTTTGCCTAAAGGACGTTTTTTCAGAAATCCTGTGGTTTGTTCAGACGCAACGTGGCAAACCTAATCTGTGTCAGCATGTTCTTAGAGCAAAGGTAACTTTCTCCTGCTTGTCCGAAAAGCTATACTTGCTCAGTTATTTTGTAAATGTACTGTTGAATGTTAGCATTTAACAGGCCTGTAGAGTCTGAAATGTAGCTCCTGGGCTTTTTGCAGCCTTGCATGGTCTGACCTTGGGGTGAATTTGTCACCATTTGTCATCATTGTTAAATCTGTTACATATAAAAACATTAGTATTTGTAGTATTAAAGGATTTGTATCATGTATGCATTGACGCATATTAGTGCAAATCTTTTTTTACCTGTTAACAAGATGATGCTTAAAGCTATAGATTTTCTTCTGGATTAAAAAATGAAATTGATGTTTCCCCTTTTTATTACATTCTTTTGAATAAATTACTACAAAATGGTTTCATGCATTTAAACATGCTGATACTCAGCAGCAATACTCATTGTTCGACGAATTATGGAAACAAAAGGAATCATACCTGTCTGCCTAACAGCAAAATGCCTCATAAGGCAGTCTCAAGCTCCAACTTTGTTAATGAGCACAAGTCCCACAATGTGCAGATTTAGGAGTAAGAACCTTGAGATCTTTTCCTGCAGTTACTGACAGGATATTCAGAAATAATGCTGATGTTGGATAGCATCAGTACTGACTGGAACTTTTACAGACAACCACAGCTGAGGTGTGATTTCTACAAAGCACGCCGGTGGAATATAAAACATGACGAACCTGACTCGTGAGACACAAAGTACCGAGAAGAGTGTTTATTACACATCACAAGAATAATAGTGAAATCAGGTCAGAATAATTGTCAAAAGAGCCTAGAGGAAGGAGCGGTGCCAGTTTGTCAGGTTGTTTTTCTTTTTTTTTTTGATTGTGTTTCTTTCATCATCCTGTCTGTTCTTAATGGGCTTGATACTCGAAAACAACCTGTCCCTGTGGATTTTGCTGCGTGTGATTCTAATATTTAAATTTTGCATCAACTTCATATTTTTTCTCTTTCGGTAGACCGCTCTTCTGCTTAATGGATTTGTTTTATGTCCCTTTTTAATGTGCAGAGTCTTGCTGATGCTGCAGCTTCCAAGAAAAGCCTTCCAAAGAGGTGAAATAAAAGACTGCTTTATGCTCCCATTGCTATCCCACAATCTCTAATATACTTAATGTTACTCCTAAAAGATGTTTTGATTTTAGTAGTATCCAAAAGAAACCTCTTTTCCTCCCTTAAATGCATCTTTGCCTGTTGTAGTCTGCAGTCTTTTTTTTTTATTTAGAAGCCAAGCTGCTTAGCAGAAGAATAAGATCAGTTTCTTAGCCTCCAAATCCATAAATGCCTTTTTTATATTTGGTTACACATTTTGTTTTAATGCAATCAAACGGATGAATGAACCTTCAACAGCCAGTGGAATATGAGCGATCTCACTGGAGCACCACAAAATTTGTTATAATTTCCCAGCGTTAATGCCGGCGCAATGAAGTATTTAAAGTGCACGCCTGTGGTTAAGTTGTCGACAAGTGGTTATTTCGTAGCCCACGGTGTCCAGAGTTATCCTCGTATTGATGCTTGTTGTACAGATAATGCAGGACGAGTAGTTTTTCTCTCCACAGTCAAATTACCGTGCCAGTGCTTAGTAGTGCATAAATTCCTAATGAGAAGCAAAGCAAACTTGTGCAATGTTTAGTGGAGCATTATTGCTGCAGAACGGAAGAGGTCTGAGAACAACCAAACAAGACATAAAATGTCATCATTCAATTCATTCCCCCGGGGAAGCTAAACCAGAAAAGCAAAACCACAGAAACCATTTCAAAAGGCAGTCATGCCGCTCCTCTGAATGCTCCCTGAAATTTCCCCTGAAGGGGAATGTCAGAGTTCTGCTCCAAAAGCACGTTTCTAATGAACTATAATTACCTTTCAAACCTCGTCTTCATCTCATTTCAGGTGTGGCTTACAATTTCTTTCATTATACCCTCACATTTTCATTCAGCATGTTATATGTAATTTACTCTGACCTCTGCTCTACAGAACAACCTTCAGCTTCCACATACAACCATTAATCCTCTAATTTCTCCATGCCAAGCTCACTGTGTGCAGCCATGTATGGAGCCAGTGGGGAGTGGTGGAAAAATGAATATCCACCAACAGTTTTTTTTCCTTTTAAAACCTGACATTATGGGACCTTATGGATTTCTTTGTATTTTTGCCGGAACCACTGAGTACATAGAGGCCTTTGTGATCATTTCTTCCAGACAATGACTCTTTCTGGGCTAATTTTCTTTTTCTACAAAGTCTAGCACACAAAGTCAAAATGATTACTAGCCGTACCTTTGACCTTGACTCTTTGCTTTTTATGCCATTACCTCTGGAACAGTGTCTTCTGCCAGAAAGTAAAGGTGATTGGATTTAATGCATCCCCATCAAAACTATCTCAGTCAGTTCATGTTAGTAAAATCACTTAATTAAATGTTTCTTTCTGTTTAAAGCATCGTTCTCATTATTTTGGGTCTCTCATTTTCTGTTTTATTTTCAAGCCACTTGACATTTACCTATGACTAATTCAACCATAAAAAACACCTAACTCAAATGATTAATTAGTGCTGTGTCTACACAAAACAGAGACCGTTTTAAATTGTATCTTTACCTTTGGCACTTTGTTACCATAAAAATGTGATTTGTTCTTATTTCTTTAGTTGATTCTATAAAAATAGACAACACAAATAGACATAAAACAGTACTTTTGCATCAGCAGGGTTATTCCCAAAGAGCTATTAGGTGAACATTTAGCATATCTCTGTATGGTGTGGAGCAAAATCCGAGGAAACTGGGTAAGTGAAGGATAAAAGAAGAAGGAGATGAGCAAAAAACAACTACACCAATTGAACAGTATCTGAAAGTCATATCCTTAAGAAATGGGAAAACAATCCAGGGAAGACCTGACACGGGACCTTTGAGATGCTTCTCCATCTACTGCTTTCCAAAGCCTCATTAGAGGTAGTCTCAGTTGAAGAGTGACTGCCATGAAGCCATTCTGAAGGAAGAGAATGCCAAATTACACAAGAACAACAGAAAAAAAGTGATTAACTAAATTTGAAATCTTTCCTTTCATCTCATTTCAATACTGTAAAAACAAACCTGGCTAAAAAAAACCCTATCGATCATAGATTGGCCTCCCCAGAGCCCAGACATCAACATTATTGAAGCAGTGTGGGATCATCTTAGAAGAGTTTGAAAGAAGCATCCAAAGAAGAGCTTTGAATGTCCTTCACAAAGCTTGGAGAACTATTTCTGACAATTACTTAAAGAAATTACAAGAAAGAGAGTTCAGGCTGTGTTAGAGAATAAAGGTGGTCACATGAAATATTGACTTTAGCATTGTACAGACAGTTTTTGCCTTATATGCTGTATTTCCATGTGTTATTACACGTTTCAATAAATTCCCCAGAAATGGGTTTATAAAAGAATAATAACCAAGAAGTCTAAGAAATCATAGCGTTAGTTGCCTTTTGGAGGAAATTCCTGCCTCGTTTGACTTCCTGTAGTGTTGTCACTGTTTTTGATTAAAAAAGATACGAGCCTACTAATAAGAAAAATGACAAATGCCTTTGGGCATGCTCTTTAAATATGCTGTTTTCTCTTGCTTCAGCTTTATATGATAACCTAATTCTGCATGCATGTGGTGGGAATGTAATTATATGCAATATTCTCCTGTTTTGTTTGACAGCAGTTATTTTCTTACTTGCAGATGTACATATTTGGTTGCTTTTTTCAGCACTTGGAGTTGGAGTTGGGGACATAATATAGGTTCACGCTCATTCTGTCTTCAAACTTAGCTTACAGACATTTGCCATTAGTGGTATGAAGCTACGTTTTCTAACAGTGCCCCACAATGTTTCCCTAAGATACAGGAAGGTTTTGGTGTATGGTGGATAACACATAGAGTCACATGGCTTGAGAAGCCGTGGAGTATTGATCTTCAGGGAGTGTGGCGAATCAGTCTGACGTGCCTGCGAGCCGCACTGTGGGAAAATCAAATGATATTGTTCTGCACATCCCTCTGCTTCACTGGGAGCACAGAGAGGAGTTTGTCTGCAGTTCTTCAGCCGTGCCCTGCGCCTGCTGTGGCACATTGACTGTTTCCTGCAACAACGTGTAGGATAGTCACAATACACAAGTGCTGTGATTGGCAGTTTGATTCCCAGCCTGAGCGATTAGCTGCGTGCAGTTGCGGACTGCATAAATATGTAAAGCCTCACAAACTGAGAATCAATAGAACAATTATGAGACTCTTCCGCCGCATAAACGCTGTTTGCAGTGCGTCAGCTCTTTCAAACAGAGAGAGCCTTTCACAAAAAGGCTAGATGTCACTTCATTCCCACTGATTCTTTGATAAAATTTCAAAAACAAAACACTAATAAGCTCTTGCCCAGTGGGGGATGAGAGTGACTTATTGACAAACACATTACTCAGAAAGAGTAGCTGATCGTGTCAAATGAGTCTAATGTTCCTCACATGAGAAGATCGTGTAGTAATTTCTCTTTGGATTATAACAAAGAGTGCAAAAATGTGTTTCATAGGAAAATTAGGAACATTTCAGAGGTCAAAGTGATTTTCAGGCCAACAGATTTGCAATAACTCACTTCCACATTACAAAGCAGGACAAGCAGAAATAAATGCAACGTCTTCCACCTTCTTAAAAAATGAGCACACGAAAAATGCAGACCCAGTTTCTCAGAGATCCAGACTAATTACACCTGTCCCCCCAGAACACAGCGCTCTCTTCAAAACACAAATCAGATGTGTTTGTCAGATACGAAGCCAGGAAGGCCTCTGAGATCATTCAGCAGCCGAAAGCGGAGAAGGCGGTAAATATTTCTCTGTCTGTCAGACAGCTACACATTCATTCTTTTAGGCCACATTACAGGTGCGACAAGCAACTTTTAAAATTAAAGCTGACAGTCCGTATTGAGTAAATATACAGTATGTCCCCGTGTGCCAAAACATAAATCCCAAGTCTCTCTTTACTGTTTTTCACGGTGCTCTCTGTGGGAATCCGAGCTCAGAAGCCACATGAATATCAGAATTGCTTCACTTCCCGCAGATCAGCGGTGTTCACAGACAATCCCCGTGGTGCCTTGTTTGATGGCACTTACCTCAGCCTCAGGCTAGATGCATTCATAAGAGAGAGCTTGTCAAAATGAGTGGCACTTGGTAAGGCGGGACATTGACCGGCAGAGAGGGCGACGGGGCACTGAAGAGCTGCCTCAAGGTGAAAAGATGCTTCTTTAAACTTGCTAAAGCAACAATAACAACAATACAGGACGTAACTCGTTAACGTTCAGTGATGTAAATGATCTTTTGTTGATTATCTGCAGTGGGAGCTCGGCAGATGAAGTGCTGCTTATTAAAGATGAAGTCACTGAGATTTAATGCGGCTGGAGCTCTAATTAAGTCATGAAGATGTGGCATTTATCGAGCGCACAATGCAGTGAAGGAACAAATAGGCCACAAAGGGAGGTAGAGACACTGCTGCTGGTGGCTTTAATGCGTTGGTTAATGAGCGTGCTTCTCTGGGTGGTCAAAAGAGGACCAAGGTGCGAGCCCCTGTGCACCGCGATATCCAGCAGATGCCTCCGCGATGACAGCTGGTGAGGTAAATGGTCCAGAGTGCAAACATTCAAGGTAATTATGGCATAATTATCCAGCATCACTGCCATATGGAAACCAACTGAGTGTCATACATCTTACTTTCATCCCGATATGGCTCAGTTGTTCATACATCAGGGGGTGGCATCTTCACCGACAGTTTGATGTAGCTGCGATCGGCAAAAAACAGCAGAACCTCTCTCTGTGAAATTTATTTGGTGTAAAATCGTCCAGAAAAATGTGCAGAAAGTTGGGATCGTGTGTTGGTGGCAGTCTTAGGACTGGCACTGTGCTTCATGCCTGAATAGATGAGTCAGTTATGCTAAACAGACAGCTCCCAGAAGGACAAATTATTCATGTGAGCCTTAAGTTTTGTCGCAGTGGGAGGACACAGGATGTACGGTCATGCTGACAGCAGATTTGTGGCTTCATCAACAGGACGCGGCGGTGAGGTACTGCAGCTAGAAAGAACTACAGACCTTGCGTGTTATGTTAACAAACAGAGTCTTTAATTATTTTTGACACTCTCAATCACAAACCACACCAATGAGTGTTCTCTGCAATTAATCAGCTATTCCCCTTGAACTTTTAACTGCTCTTTCAGTGACCCAAGTCTCTCCCAGGTCCTTTTCTCATGTTTACTAATGAATTTCATTTTTCCCACATCAAAAGTGGGCATAATGAACACACCGCATCAGTGCTGTGATTCATTTTTCACACTTCTAGCAACAAAACCTCCTGTGAGAACAGCTGTAGATGTAACCCCTATCATTGATCTTGGAAGGCGTAGCTCGCTGCGTTTTTGATGTTCCCGTGGTCTCTCCATGCTGCTGAAACGCCTCACCCCCCAATCCCCCCGCCCGCGGGCCCGAGGGATCACCTGCTTCACTGAGAGACCCAACGCATAATCGCTTATCTACACTTGTCATGCTAGTGCTGCTACCTTTGCAGCTATTTGTCTTTAGATCTCCTTGGATATTAGTTATTTGACTGCACTTTTTCACGCTTGCACAAACAAGGCGCATTCACGTTGGTGTGCCGCCTCACACGTTCATTTGCATTTACCGCACGCTGCAAGTGCAAACACACTCGCTTAAAAATGCAACACCCCTTAAGGCCTGGATCTGTGTGTGAAAACACACGTCCTGCATTAGGTGGATGAAAAAGATATGAGGTAGAAGCTATGCTTTCTTTTAAAATACCTTTTATTGAAAATGAGCATTTAAAATACAGAAAGAAATAACTCTGTATTTTACAGTCACTGGGAGGTCACTGCTGAAAACGCTGGCTGGAAACATATTTTTGAAAGGTTAACTGGAAGGGGAAAGTGTGGTAGGAAAACGTACACAACCAGCCTTGACAGGAAAACCTAACTTGAGAGCGCTTCACAAGTAGAGGACTGAGGCATTAAGAGCTACCACCCACAGACATCTCCAGGAAGGAGGCTGACAGACTCATTCTTAGTATCACTCAGCCACTCCAGAACCAGACAAAGCTTCAGAAGCTTCTAACCTGGGGCTGAAGAGATAAAGACTTGGGCTGTTTCTCAGTGGTCCAGAGTCTGCTTTGCAGATGAAAGTAAGCTTTGCGATTCAGCTTAGTTTATTTTTTACATAGGGACGAAAACCAGGCAACACGCTACAGCATTTACAGCCTAAGCTAGTTTGCATTGCCTGTGTATAATTCGACCTTTAAAGAGACACACCCAATAACATACAGTATCTATATAATAAATACAAACATTAAAACACAAAAATACCATAAGAAAACAGCAAGTTATTCATGGCTGGGTGAATGGAAAAGTGTTTGAGTTAGGGTTAGGTAAGCCAAAATACAGCTGCTCCAGCCAGAGCAAGACGCTAACTTCAGTGTCCTCTCTATTAATTAAGGCAGGTAGTGATAAAAAAACGTTTATGTTTTCAAAGTGTTTCTAAATGTCACGTAAGTTGAGTAACAACCGTTACTACTGTTATAATAGTGGAAACCTGCAAATTCGGGAAATGTGTTGTAGAGTTGTTTGAGTGTTAGCCAGGCTGTATTGAGTACAGGCATTAAGGGGAAAGCTGTGAGTTGCTGAGCACGACATTTCCAGTTGTGTGCCCCCATGTTGTGTTACGTTCACGCCATGTTCAAAAGTAATCCGGTCTTTAAGTGATGATTTGATGAATCCTGCTTCCAGGCCCAAACTACTCTGTGTTTAATAAGGCTGTGTTTTTAATATGTTTTAATGCTTTGTATTTTATTCTATTTCATCTCAACAAGCCCTTAAAACAGTCAGTGATCACTGTTGGCCTCTCTCGCTTTTTATTACCGCTAATCATTTTAAAGCTCAGTTTTTAAAACCTTACGATCTAACTACAGCCCAGCCCAAGCAGCAGTATATGAATGACTAACCCCGTATTGTGGATGGATTATCTCAGTTGTTCTCCTGAAGTTTGGTCCCTTTACAGCATCCTGCCATGCGCTTGCATTTGTCCCTAACCATTGGGAACCCTCACGTTAACTTTAATCGAGTGGAAAAAAAGTTTGCGTTCATCCTCCAGCTTCACTGTTTATATTATGCTAGCATAGCTGTGTTGCTAGCGATCACGTAGCACATCATTATATACCAGCTAGCCAAACTTCAGTAACCCTACAAACGTCACTGTTGTTTAGTTTTCCGTCTTCATTTATGTTGGAAGTGATAGCAGAGCTGTACCTCTTAATTTGTTTCAGAAATCCCTCAGTCATCACATGGTATATGTTACGTCTCCTCGAGGGCAGGAGGGGATAACACAACAACTCCGGAAACTCGGTACAGGTGTTATGAAAAAGGTTTAATGGCAGCGCTCTCACAAAATAAATAACCCAAATTCAAACAACAAATGTGGGGGAGAAAGGGACAGTTAGGTTGTGCCAAAAAAACACCAAAAAGACAAAACCAAAACTTAGCTGAGCTATTATCCTAGAAAAGCAAAAACAAGAGGGAAAGACCCTAAACCTCAACTCAAAACAAGCTCAAAATTACATGGGTGGCACCAACCTACTTACCTAGTGTTTCTAACAAAAAGACTCTACGTGAGTAAGTGTATGGGGTCCCCAAACTTACCTAGTCCACTTTACTCCCACCACAATCATCAAACAAAAGAAGGACAGCAGAGAAACTTCACACATGTACCAAACAATTCAAAGGAGGGAAGAGAGCCGCGTCCAGCCACATGTGAGTCTCCTTATCAAGGTGTGCACTCCTGGATTGTCCAATCAGGGTCTCCCTCCTCTAATTAGTTGGACGTCCCCAGATTGACATCAGCCTGCAGTCTGCGACCTAAGGGTGCGGCAAACAAAAGGAGGGGGAAAGAAAACATGCAGCCTGCAGACACGTAACAGTATATTATATTTAGATGGAAAATAGCGAGCTAACGCTCTGCTAACTTCTAACTCTGTTACATTTCATAAATTCGGTTTTCATGGATGGCTGGATGTTAAACTTAATTGCTACACCTGGTAGAGCATTTTATTACAGATGAAAGAATTTTTTTTAACTCTCAGTGATGCATAATGACATCAGACTTAAAGACCAGATTGGTTATATGGCGGAAATGTGGGGAAAGGTTATGTAAGATAAGATAAGATGTAAGATAACTCTTTATTGTCATTGCACAGTCATACATAGTACAGTAGTACAATGAAATTGGAAAACTGTCCTAAGTTGGCACTACATATAACACAACACGACATGATATGACACATCACAACGCAACACAAACAACACAACACAGTATAATAACTTAGTAATAAAAAAGATAATAAAAATAAATAAAAAATGTGAATGCTAAATCGGTTATTTTTCTTTTATGCTGTCATGCTTTAGCTGTGAGTGTGTGATTTGTATTGCGTATATGTTGAATGAATGAATGAATGAATGGCAGTGAGAAATAAATGAACTCCGGCCTGAGGAAGACCCTAACTTTGGTCTCCTCTCTATTAATCCACAGTTTTTCCTCATAATTGGCTATTTCCCCTAGGTCTGGCGCTGGTAACAGACTGCTCCAGTAAGATGGGAAATGTTGTTTGTCTTACCAAAAAATTGAGCAGTATTTAAATTACTTACAGTATAATTTGTCTCTTTTTCTTTGTTTCCTGCTAACACCTCTTATGTTAGAGTGCCTACCTTTAAGTATTTGTAGTTAAATATAATAAGATTGTAGTTTAAAATAAAATACATTGACATTCCATTTAGTAACAGGGAGATGAAGCCCTTATATGCACACTATGATTACATTTGAAAATCAAGGTCCGAGTGTGGAAGAAGAGTGGAGAGGCACGATATCACCTGCCCACAGTGCCAAAAATACCACCGAATAGTTGGATAACCATGTTATTACTGTGCTTGATTGGCCAGCCATCTCACCTGACCTGTACTCCACAGAGAATCAAAGGGGGTCAAGAGGAAGATGCGAAACCCCGACACCAAAATACAGATTAGCTGAGAGCCGGTACCAAAGCAACCTGTGTCTCAAAAACACCTGACCAGAGCCTCAAGCTGATTGTTGACACACTGCACTGATGCAGTAACCTGAAGTAAACAGGGGTCAACTAAGTACTGAGTATTCTGAAGATGCACATTCGTGTATCGTAAATCCTTTCAATGCATTTTAGGAGATACTTAATAATGTGAGATGCTGGGTTTTCTCTGATTTTAATGAGCTACATATAAGCCATAATCATCAAAATCAAAACAAATAGTTCACTTTAAGTGTAACAAATACAGAATGTATAACCTTTTTGAATTAAATCTGAAAACCATTACATTATGTCTTTGAGATGCAGTATTGGATTTATTTTCCAAAGGTTATGCTCTGTTTAGGAATCTAATCACATTTCCAGATATTCTCTACAAGGGAAGGGCAGAGCTGATAGGACACATTTGTTACAAAGGCTGGAAACAACCTTGACAAATGTCAGAAATTAAAAACATATTTCAACATAATTTATGCTTCAGGAAGCCTACAAATTAAAGCCTCAGTTGACCTGAGCAAACATCTGTCAAATATAATAAAAGAGCTTATGCTGTGGGAACACCTTGCACAAGCAAAATGAAGTCATCACAGCCAGCCTGACTGTAGGCAACACTGGTGTTTGGTTGGGACCGTGACAGCACTGCTTTGGTTGGTGAAATTGCATTGTGAAACCTTGAGGTGAGCATTTTCACCGCATTTACTTCTGAAATTATATGTAAAGAGCGAGGATTGGATGTGACTGAGAAAAACTGCATGCTCATATGGTAGCGACTTATTCACCACAAGGCAGGCCCATCCTACAGAACATCCTGCTTTATCCTCCACTTTTGCAATTTGAGACCTGGGAGCCGTGTCTGTGTTTGATGTACAACCCATGGTTGAAAATCATAATAGGAAGACAAGATCATATTGTTTATTTGATAATTTTTAAGGATTCTTGGTGTTTTACTGAACATTTACGATCTAATCTTATTCCCCTCTTGCAAGTCTAAATTAGCAGCTTGTTTTTAATTATTTAATTCTCATGAAAACACACATAATTTGCAGGTGTTTACTCGGGAAGTACGTGTACTGCATGCATAGGGAAAAAAAATAGCTTTTCCGTTCTTTACTGGCCGGCACTACAAATGGGCTGTCTCACTCATAAACAGGCATATTAAATCTGTAGTCGGCAGCAGGCTGATCCAAATGGAAAATGTTTGGAATGAAAAATAATTTCACCAACCACTCATGACCGTCTCTTCCTCCCGCAAAGCTTTGATATATTGTACCGAGCATCTGACATATGAAAAAGGAATCATTCTGTGTTCTCTGAAGCTTTCTTCCTCTGCTTTATCACAAGTGCACTGGAAGATGCCAGCGTAGATTGATAACTGCTCATAAAGGATGGAGCCCAAAACAGCCACATAACTTGTTCACCGAGGGAGCCCCGGGAGGACGCTATCTGATGAGTGAAAGAAAGGGGACACGCTGAGCAACAGAGTGAGTGCAGATAGATCTGGGATGCTGCGGGGTTACTGATGTGCTGAGAAGAAAAAAACACAAACCCCCCAAAACAGGAGGAAGCCTGTTAGGACAAGCTTTAGTGCTTGTCTCCATCTCCTTTAAACTAATCAGTCATAACGACACTTTCAGCCAATTCACTCTGGCTCATAGGATGCTATCACATGTCTGGAAAAAAAAAGGCATAGCTACTGAAGCTAAAAATTAGTACATGAATAGAAAGCGAGCTGTGTGATTTGGATCTTGGGCTTCCTCTCCGGGAAAGGCGTCTCACTTAATATAGAAAGACCCTTGATCTTAAACTGGTAATAATTAAGCAATTAATTCTCATGCTACTCAACTTTAATGCTGAAATGGATATTATATTAAATTCTGGGAGGGAAAATCATTTAATCGAAGGGAACTAGTTGGCTGTCAGGAAGGTGTGGGATCAATCACAGGTTTATAGGAACTGAACTAGAGACGGGAACATTGATCTTGCACCGTTGTGTGAATTAGACTGTAGAGCACAAAAAAAGGGCATCCATTATGTTCGCTTCCTTTCTAATGAGCAGTATCACCGTCTGGATCTTCCACCTGTGACAGTATTGGCATCTGATCACTGTTTTATTAACTGGGGAAAGCAAACTATTTCACTCAGGAAACTCAGTGAAACAGATTTTAAGTTATTGATTTTTTTCTTATTACGTAGGGGAAGTGGAACAATGGGAAAGCATATATCACACTGACATATTATTTGCCTGTTTCTTGGGGATGTAAAGTGTTATGGAACCTGGTTTTATTCCCAGGGCTTTAAGTTGCTTTGCAGCTTTTGGATTCATAGTTTTTCCACTGTGTTTCCTGGATGCTTTCACTGCGTTCCTGGTGCTCTACATCTTTTTTATTATTGATTTCTTCAGGATATTGTGAGTCTCAGCTCCTGTTTATTTATTGTCACTTTTTTGAGCACTCATAGTTTTACAGATTCGATTATAGATTAGAGATCACCATGTATGAAATCATAACTGACCAATCAATGCTCCAGAAAATCAATTCCTAGAAGATTTCTCAGAGTAGGAGGATCATAAATATACAAATAAATATAGATTTTTAGATGCCTCTTTATTCCTTGATTTTTCTCCCTCTGTTGACAGCAAACAATTTACAACATTTCTAATGCTTATTGCTTATTTAAGCATTAATATATGTTCCTGAAACAGGACACCTGCACTGTAATTGCAGACCTCATATCAAATTTGAATGTTTGATTTCTTTTTTTAAAATGTTTCATCTTTACTCTCAAACCCTGAAAGAGCGAAAATTCAAACTTCTGTGAGTTACGTTCAGAGTTTGGGTTTAAAGCATCATGTTTTTAATGATCCTTTTATTTACAGCATGTTTTAAGTGTATCATAGATTCTGTGCTGAGGGAATATATTTTATATGTGCATGGAGTTAAGCTGTACATTACTAAAACCACTGAATGAAGCACAAACTGTGCCTCATTCTGCTGCTAAGTATGTGTTACACTGCTGGAACTGCAGCCACACCAAGAATACTTATCCGATCAATAAAGTTGATTTTATTTTGATCTACCGACAAAATAAAGCGATTTCCCATCTCTCCTTTATTGGGCTGTGGGCCTGTAACCTTTACTGTTTAAAAGGATCACTTTGAAAATTTCTGAGCTCTAATGTGCAGCCGTCACCTTACAAATAAACAACAGCACAGAGAGTGCACTCACCAATAAAATAATTAACTGGAATTAAAGTGTTTATTTTACTGCTCCGTGGGAAAAATCAGCAGATTAATGATTTTCTGCAGCTATAATCTCTTTTCCTTTTTGCAACAGTGCTTTTTAATGTTCTTTAGAGATTTTTGGTCACCATTTTATCATCATCTAATAATGTTGGTGATTGGAGTATGCGGCCCTCACAGGGATCATTTTCTGAGAACAGAGTCAAATGATGCACAAAATGCTCCTTTTAGATTGGTCAGATGAATATGCAGGAGAAACTCTGGGTTAAATTAGCGAGATGATGAGCAACTTCCTGTGAATGCTTAATCAGATTTACCACTGTTAGGGTAAATTAATCCAGATAACTGAAAGCTACTCTGGGTAAGATGCACTCTCTTCATAGTACACAACGCTGTTGGTCTCTCCCTCATCAGCCCTCTGTGTATCTTCCCCTTAGTCTTTATCATAGTTTCTGTTGATGTCCTGTCATGCTACTCCCTCCTGTGTTTTTGCTTCTCTGTCTATTTAAATTTTTGGACTTTTTACTTTTAGACTCTATCCCTTGTTGTTGTTGTGAATAAGCTGCGCCTTTGGGTTCTCTCTACATTCAACCCTGACAGCAAAAGATCTGAAGCTGAGATCTGAATCGCAGTATGAATGTCAACAGTCTTGTGTTGTCCCCCAATGTTGCAATACTCCCCCTACCCACTGTGGGAAAAGAGGTTGCTCCTGTTTAAGGTGGATTTCCTGAATCAAACGCCCTGCTGATGTTATCCCTGGTTTTGTCTAATCTCCACATCACCCTTACCAGATAAAATTGGTACTAATAAAGGCTACGTCCACACGTACACGGGTATTTTTGAAAACTGAGATTTTCTGTTTTCGTTTTAAAAAATAATCCCGTCCACACGTAAACGCAGAAATGAAGGAAAACGCTGCTAGGAACATGCCAAAGCAACAGGTGGCGATATATTTCTAACCGTGTAGAAATGTTGGCCAATCAGAAGTCTAGAAGCCTCGGTGGGAAATAGTAAACAAGGATGGGGCATAGAAGCAGAACCGAGTCGTATGTGTGGAGGGACAGTAACTGTGTGTGTATATGTAAGCATTTAAACACTGTAGAGAGTAAAATTAACAGTAACAGTATTGTAGAAATTCATTTCACCGAAACAATAACGTGGCGCACAGTGTGACGTCAAAAAAGGCGCACACCTTTGACGCTGCGTTTTCTGCGTTTTTCTTGTCCACACGTAAATGCAAAAACTGAGTTTTCAAAAATATCCACCCTGGCCAGAGTTTTTAAAAATCTCAGTTTTCAGTGGCCGAAAACGCCGTTTACATGTGGATGAAAGGTACAAACGCATAGAAAAATCTGCATTTTTTTTAAAAATACCCGGGTACGTGTGGACGTAGCCAAAATTGTGTATGAGCATGACTGTGGGCTTGGAGGATCGTTAAACCCCTTCCATTTTATTGAACTAATGATCTAAACTACTAGTTACAAGTCTAATTCAAAGATACTTATTTTAAGTTCCTATTTGGAGTGAAAATCGACAAAAAACAGAATGATTTAGGACTTCGCAGCCTTTTCATTGACAAGTCGCTGCCACAGGAGGATGTAGCGTCGCCAGTTTCTCGATAAGATCCATCACTGGCTTGTGAAGATGCAGAAATCAGGCTTCAAATTGGGACTAACCAATTGCTGACATCATCCCTTGTACATGGTTCTTCTGGACACCTGAAAAAGATGTCCTTAGCTCTTACGTTAGTCCTTCTGTTATAACACTCTGCTGTTGTCCTCATGAGATCTCTATGAACAGTAATCATTACTTTTATTTTACTGTAAACTTTGTTATTGTTTTGATCAGATTGAAAAAAGGTTCACTTGCACAACCAAAATGCTGATAATGCTGCCTTTTCCTTTATCAGCTGGCAAATGTGTCGTTTTTTTAAATTCATTTTGATCAGCAGTCAAACTACCTCCACGGGAATTAATCAAAACCTTCTCGGAGGAGACGAGAGTCAACGAGAGTCACTCTGGTCCTTCCAAGCACACAAGGGCACACAAGGACATCTCCAATTCTTTCACTGGAGAGCAGCTCACTGTTCTGCATGCAATGATAAACATGAGACTGTGCTTTTGCTGTGAATGGAGAAATGACTCAGAGTCTTTTTTTTGGAGTTGCTTTCTTTATGTCGCTGCTTGTTAGCAGAATATGTTTGGAATGTCGATTTCATTATGTCCAAATAATGTTTTTCACATGAAACATTATTTCTCCCTTTTACTCCTCTGTACTGTTTGCACTGTGGCTCATACCTTTTAGATTAGTTACTTGCATTGTCTCCAATAAAAGACACGAGGCTTTTCTCCGCACTTCTGCTGTGAAGCCGCATGAGATTTTTAAGATATTTCGCAACACCACTGACAGCTCTGGCATTGCCGGCGCAATACTTTTTTGATTGCAATTCTTTTATCATTCAGGTGGTATTTTACACCATATCGCTACTGGAAGTTTTGTGATGCTTTTGAGTTCTTATCAAAACAGGACATGGTAATGTTTAATAACTGGCTCTTTTGTGGTTTGGCTGCTAACAAGTCTCAGGGGCTCAAAGTGGCTGGAAGATTGTTGAAGAGCAGGCAGAAATCACCTCTCTACAGGACAATGGAATTTGACAGAGGCCGCCTGTGACAGCTTTGATAACTCAAGGCTTGTGCTCATTGCCCAGGTGTGTCGAGGTAAGAAAGCAACTTGACTAGGAAGCAGTATTATTTCATTCTTGACTTTCATTTTGACCTTTTTTTGTGCCAAAAGGCATACCTATTCTAATTAAAAATATCTCTCTCTTATTTATTTATTTTACTCAATCTGTGGGTGCATGTCCTAGTAAAATAGTAATGGCTGTATTAATATAGCTCGCTAGTACAAAGAGTTGCTCCTTGTGATGAAATTCTAAGACAATTCTGAGAAGTATAAAGTTATTTGGCAATTTTCCCTTTCATATCAGACCAAATCAGAGATATTATAATAGATAAATGAATCCTGAATTGAGAACTACAGAAGCAAGGATGATGGTAAAATATACCTTCTAGGGATAAAAGTGTTTTTTAAAAACTAATTTTGCAACAATGTCACAGTTTCCTTAATGAATTTTTTTGGCCATTTTTCAGCATTATTTTGATAGAGTGTGAAACAGTGAAAAAAGGATAGGAAATCAGGGGCAGACATGCGGCAAAGGGCCGCGGGTTAGACTTGAACGCGGGCCGGCCGCTCTCAGCCATGTGGCATGCGGTCGCTAGCTCAAAGCACTGAGCTAAACCAGCAAGCCACACTTTCCTTATTTTATAAAAATTCAGTTTGATATTAATTTAGAGTTAGTTAAGTACATTTAGATAGCACTTCAAAATAACTGGCGTAAAAAACTCCCAGAGGCATTTCATTATGGCTGCCCAGTGGCAAGACTTCCTTCTACAGGCCAAAGGTGAAACTCTGTTAAGGAATTTTAAGAGAATTTCGGGGATATTGCAGGAAAACAAAGAAATGGCAGAATCATTCTCTCATGCTGAATGACAGCGAGTTAATGAGACACAACGGATTAGCTCGTGCACAGATAATGTTTGCAGTTGATCCCATTAGACATGAGCTCAAATCTCCTGCCCAGTGCCCGGCACCAGAAATGAGATACAAGGTATCTGTCTACTGGAGAAACGCAGCGGTGCAGCAGAGTGATCACATGATACTCTGACACGGCTCGTCTCATCAGAAAAGGTAACAAAAGCTAAGCCAAGTATCAAGTACCGAAAAGATCACATATGAGGAAGAACATCTATCTACAAATGAATATCCAGTCATCTTTTAAAATATTTCCAGTTGACTTCCAATTGATTGGACAGATATGTTCATTACATATAATTAGTAATCATTATGTCATATGTGTGCCTGTGGTTTTGCTCTGGGTGCTCTGTTTCCCTCCCACAGTCCAAAAATGTGTACGCCAGGTTAACTGGTGACAGTGTCATGGACAGGAAACTGGTCCAGGATGTATCTTGACTAATGGCAACTGTGACTAACTTAAGACATAAATGCAAATTATCTTATGTAATAGCCTTTTACGCTGTGCGTCCTGTTGATTTAAACAGACGGCGGGTCTGGGCCCAGCGCTGGAAAATAGCTGCTGGGCAGGATGGCTGTGTCTGCATTGGCTTACTTCTCACCCCTTACCCACCCCTGTTGCTTGTGACGTGCTTCATGATGTTGTGATGTGAACATTTATGTGCTCTTTGTGCAGAGGAGTTTTTCTGTTTTCTGTTCTCATGCTGTCCTCCCATAGGAGCCCAGCATGAGTAGAGGTCTCTTCCCCACTCTTAGTGTGTTGTAACAATGTCCTCCTCTGCAGCTAGCTGATCGACCAACAACAAGGCAAGCAAGGGTACCCCACAGTCCAGTTGCAACACATATTTTTGACACTGTCCCTGAAGGGCAGTCCAAAGCTGTCAGAGGACTGCCAACAAACTACCATTGCTCGGTCGTAATTTCTCTTTGATACGCTGGCGTACTGCACAGCCTCACTTTTATGGACATCTGAGTTGTTGTCCATAAAAGCGAGGCTGTGTTAACAAGCATTGCACTGTTCATGCATTAATTACGCTGCAGTTTGTGGTGTTTTTTCAAGCAATAAAATAAGTTAAGTTGTGCTGCAGACAAAACTCTACAGCACTGCATGTGATTTCTCTTTCATTAACATCACTTGGGCTACAATCCAAAGTATTCTCAAACAACAGATGATTTCGAGGGATAAGCTCTTCACCTTTGATTTTTGTTGAGTAACTGTGTCTTTTTATGTAGTGTTAGATCCAGACTAGTCCATGAAATCTTAAGCTGCGTGGTGCCTGGAACAGCTGAGACTGATTCATGCAAGCATGTGGTCAGGAGCATGACCTGAGGAGCTTGATTTGCTTTTACTTTGTTCAAACGGCATGCTCCACTATTTAAAACAGAATCTTAGATCGTGATCATTTAATTGTGCAAAGCCAAATTCACAATTAAGACTAAAATTTGATTAAATGGGCTGTTGGCTAACAATTAAGACTGTATATAAATGAAAGATGATAAGTAAAGCCAGCGTGTTAAACCTAATTATTTTTACTCTCCAGAGGCGGAGACTCTTCTGGTTGTAAAATGGCTTCTTTTTCTGAGACTTGTCTTAGGAAAGGAGCTCTTAGTTGCCTTGCCCTGTGACCTCAGTAAACACTTAATGGGCTCAATTGCAAATTGCAGGTAACAATGAATAAAACATGAAGTTCAGTTTGTAATGTTTATTTCTTGTAAAACCAGGCAGTGATGTTCAAACCACAGACTACCATTGCCTCCACTCTCTTACTGACTGTGATGACATCTTTGATTCTGGGTGGGATGGGGCTCTCTTCTTGACAGATGTGTTCTCAGGTCAGATCAGGCATTAATTTGCAGTCTTCCACAAACAGATACATCCTATAAAGTTATAAATCATCTTAAAACACTCCTTTGATTACCGGCATCTTTCAAGGTTGTTTTTTAGCCTTTTGCAACGGTCTCCTTGTCCTCCCTTCGTACGACAGCTGAAAACTGTGATTCGTTTTCAAAATAAGGGCATAACATTTGGAAAGTGAGGAATGTCAGCATGTGGTGAAGTGATCCTAAAGTCATTGGTATTGATCAACAACACTGTCAGCTCCCTTCTAGATTGATGGTGGTCATCCAGAGCTTGGGAGCCAGTAAAAATTTTAGTTATTGCTCTTTAAAATGTGCCCATCTCCTCCCTGGGTCTGGAGCAGAGAAGGGGGGGAAATGAAAATTCTCATAGAATCGGTGTGACTGTGAGCTGTGGATGTGACAGACAGTGAGTGAGATGTGGATGAATTATGAAAGGAAAGATTGGGGGTTTTAAGCAGGCCTTGACACCATGCTCCCTCGAGGGACATTGTGACCTGGTGTGTCAGGAGGCTGGAGTGGGCGGCGTAATCACCCAGACTTTTTTTCATCCCCCGGTTTGTTCTGCCTTTTGTTAAATGATGGATGATAGATTGCAAAATAGATTCAGGTGTCCTTTTGAGGGTGATGTATTCAGTTATTTTATGAGTTGATCTATACCTGTAATCTTTTATTCTGTCTCATTTACATCTAGTACTTGCCTACCTAGCATCCAGTGATAATTATAGCCTTTAGTGCTGGGTGTCGTTTTATAAGAAACTGTGTGTGTGTGTGTGTGTATGAGAGATGGGGGAGGGAGGGGGGATCACACCCCCATGTCATAAGCACCAGCAGGACTTCACTGACAAGGGCAGCAGCCTGTAATTTAATCTGATGGCTCCCCCCTCCTTCCACACAGCTCTGAAGGTCATCCTCCTCACTGATAAGAAAGCTGAAAGAAAAGCATTTTCGCAAGTGATAATCAACTGCTTATTCCTTCAAATGCCATGTCTGAGAAGTGGCTTGCACAATTTCACCGTAATACAAGCTGTCAGGTGGTTCTGTGTTGCTCGAGGGGGGATTTGCTGCTGTAAGGTTTCATTTAGAGGCTGACGAGCAGAATTGATTGAGGTGGTTTCGGTTTAAAAGAGCAGCAAAGTGAGACATAAAAGCTGACGAACAATAGCCGAGGAAAGGAGCTGGCGCTTTATGAAAAAGACAAATTGGTAGAAATATATCTCCAGTATTTATGCTGAGGCATTTAAGGCAACAGTCTCTTGGTCAGTTCTGATCCGATGTCACATTTATCATCGCGCTAACAGTATGCCTTTTTGACAAGTTATGAGCTTCAGTCTCATCTGAATATTTATTTATATGTTGCCTGTCTGGAGGAATAACAGCGTATTTGAAGTCTCCTCTGAAGCCGTGCAGTGCCATTCTTTTTTTCTGGACCAAGCTTTTAGTGGGGAGAGCAGAAGACAGGGAATATAACCGTGCGAATTCAGTTTGGGATCGATTGCATTAAAAACGCAAAGCAGCAGAGCGACTTCAAAGAGAAAAAGCAGCTATATTTAGACGATGGGTGAAAAAGAGTTGCAAGAAGAAGTTAACAGGATTCTGTGGATACAGAGAAAACATACAAGTTATTCTAAGTGGGTCCAAGTGGTTGGATTACTTTGACTTCACACACATTAGTCATCCAAGTTTCACAAATACTTTCTTTAAGTTTCTTTAAGCTACGTACAGACATGTGTTCACTTTACTCTGCTGCACTTTTACACGACTACTTCTGGAAACTTTTGTGACGGATGCTGGCACGGACTGAAAGCCCAGTTCACGATCACCTAGCTGATGTTGCTATGGTGACATTGCCTCTGATGGGAGGAGGAAGAATTCAGCAAGTCATTTGTCAACGCTTTTCAAAATGAGCCACAGTGTTTCAAAAATGGCTCATTAGCATTTTCTGATCTGCTACCCCAATTATACTGGAGGGATCTGTTGAAAAATTAGGCAGCTAAAACGTTTTCAGCAGACAGTGTTGAAAATGTAAAATCTTGACATTATGAAACCAGAAACAAGGCTTCAGATCTTCTTTTGCATTAAATGGTGATATTATCAGCAGTAATCCTGTAGCATAATCTTTGTAATGCCTTTGCACTGCTGCAGAAACAGTCCTTTCATTTTCCCACACCTGAAAGTCTAAAACGGTGGCCATTACTTTGAAATAAAAATGAGTTGCACTTTGCTCAAGCTTAAAGAGTTTTTGAACTTCAGCTTTTGATTGTTGTTAGGCCCACTGAGCATGCATTAGTGTTTCTAATGTACGTTTCTAGGTATGCTCACACATTTGGCTCAGCCCAAAGATTCTAATCTACTTCTGGCAAACATCTTTTGTCTCTTCCTGCCCAGGGAACCTATGGATGCGAGTAGCATCAGACAGCGGCACTCTTTGAAGTATTTTGCTTTCATTTTTCTTCCAAAGATCAAGCTTGGCAGTGTTACACAGCAGGTGAGAATTGCACAGGTTCTACCTGAGCTCCTAAACATCATTGTCAAAAGTGGAGTTACAAAGGAAGTAAAAAGAAACTCTACACTTCTTTGGACAACTTGTATTTGAATGAATTGTTGAAATGATAGCTAGTTTACGTCGCATTGTGGAATTTGACCAGAGTACTCAGTAGCGGTTTACACATTTCCTTGGTGAGCTGGTTCATTTCCACTCCTTAGACATAAATCTGCTTGGAGAGGGGAAGGATATCCGGCATAACACTGCCCCAAATCAAACATATGGTGCGACCTGCTGGAGTGACTCCTGGTGACAAGCGATGAATAAAAGTAAAATGCTAATGCTAATGCTAGCAGCAGGAAGTAGCCTCACCGCTCATAAGGGGTTACTTGTTGCAGGACTGCAAATGACTACTGGGAAAACCGGCAGCACATCTGAGAGGTATTATTACATTCAGCTTCCTTTATAGAGTTCTCTTATGAAGTCAGACACACATTGCTTATCAGTTGTCCGTAATATTGGGAATGATAAAAACACTCATCATTAGTGAAATATGTATATTGCCAGACTGGATGGGGGGTGGTTGCTAATAGATTGCCATCGTCAGCTGTAGTCTACATGGATGATAGTAGTTGCTACTACTCTGCTATTACTCTCTAACTGCTAGTTAAGTAATAGTAAAACTGAACGAAGAATATTCGTCTTTAAAGTAAAAGTTGTGCGTCAGCAGTGAAACCAACATGTTCCAAAAGGAAAAACTTTTACTTTGAAAGTGAACAGTCTCCATTTGTAGTTTGAGTTTTTACAGTTTCACTACTGCTCCGAGTGTTTGTAGACGAGGTGTTTGGTTCCATGCAAACTATGGGAGGCCAGTCGTGAGTCCGAGGGATTTTTTTAGGAACCAGTTGAAATAAACATTTAACCCCTTACAATATGGTGGTTGCTAGATGGCCATCGACTGGTCTCTAGGCCTATGTGACTGTCTAGTTATACTCACTACCATAATCACTTGACCTTAAACTGTCACCATGAATATTGCATGTCCAAAATGGTGGACAAGTTTACATCCTACGGTTAGTGCTTACGTGCCTGAAAAACGTCAATGAGTACATGGTCCATGGTCTTGTTCTTTTAAAATGCAGTGCATTTGTGAAAAGAACAAACGTGAGCATCAATTAAGAAGTTGTATAATGTAGTCTATCAGGGAATCATAGATCATTTCCCAGGATTTTTTTCTGGAAAGCTGGAACTCTTAAATGCATAACTCTTCGTATCCTTGCAAGATTTCTTTCTTCTTCTCCTTTTTTTAAATGTCCAGAAATACAGTAGTTATACTCAGGTTAAGAGACAATTAAAAAACAACAACAACAAAAGCTCCATAAATGTTACAGTATATATAATTAAGCAGGGGATGACAAGAAGCAACATACCTTGTCCAAATGGAAATGTCATAGACTAAAGTGAAAAATGTTTGTCCAATTGCAAGTGTAATTCTTCAATGTTACCTTTCATTGTTTAACAAGCATCGCCATGAAAAGTAATGTGAGGAAAATGACACACTGATTAGCACTTGTATGCGCAGTCATTAAGATTCTCAGGGGGATTCTACTTACAGTTTAAAAGGCAGGAAAAAGGTCATCACTCTTAATTCTGTGCTTATGTTGCAACTACCTCAGCCTGCTGGAAGAAATCCAACTTGGCTGTCGCTGACATTTTTGCACTAAATAATCTTTATGCTCACTTTGTTCCTGCTGGAATAAGATGCACAGTATGATGGCTAGAGTATGTGCCCCGAAATCAGTCTACATTGAGTTGATGCTCAGTCTGCAGATTGGTAAGACGTTTCAGTCACTTGCGTTACTGAAGATGATTTTTCCTCCTTAATAAGTAAATAAAAGCAGCAAGGTGTGAAGTAAAATTACAGTTTAAAAATTGGCATAATGGTGAAAATGAATCAAAAAATAGAAAGTAAGTAAATGTTCTTATCCACATTGAAAATGCTGCTCTCAGTGGACCCTGACTAATACTTTACTGATGGTTGGGAACAAAAATTGCTTTCAAATGACATGACAATCCTGGAAGTCACTTACCTGCACAAATAGAAGGTGGAGGGATACATTTGCAAAGGAACTGCATACATTTTGTGTATGACACATCCAGCCTGTCATGAAAATGGTGAAGTAGTTTCCACTGTCCAAAAAAGAAAGCAGCTTTTCTGTCAGCTTATAAATTACAAAAATCGTCAAGAAGTTACATCTGCAGTGATGTGACATGTCATTGCTTATATGAAAATATGAAAACTGATGTAATGGGTGGCCAAACAATGATGCCTCTTCAAATTCCACTAAGATACTTTAAGGAGCTACAGCAGAAACAACAAATCCTCTTTTTGGCTAAAGTAACTGTGTTGGCTCGCCATCAAGTGTTGTAGCAAGTAAGAGCTTGGCAAAGAAATACACACACACACATGCACACACGCATACACACACACACCACAGGCGCCTAATACAGCTTAAAATGCTGCACCTTGGTCTCCAGTCTCTTCTCACACTAGCTGCAATCTTCTGTAAGACTTTCAGCAAGATGGCCTCAGACCACATATTACTGGCAGCGATCCACGTTGGGCGCTATGATCCATGACTCAACTGTTGTCTTGTTTCTGATTATTTCTTACAAATTGTATCTACATCGGCCAAGAACAAAGTAGCAGCCGTGCCTTTAAAGATATATTTCAAATTCATATCAGTGTGTGTCTTACCAAGCTGGTGGGCTCCAGTGACGATGCATGGCAAGTTGTAAAAGTCTAAACTTTCTTAGGATGTCGTGTATAACTGAGCAGACTTTTACAAAGGCTTTTCAGACTTCGGCATTCTCCCAGAACTTTGACATAAAGGAGCCTGGGCTGAGTCGTGTCGTCTCTGAGAACTGCATCTCAAAGCAGTTTTGTGGAGGCCACTACCCCGCATATACCAAACCAAATCAAGCCTGTCAAATTGGAGCTGCTGGATTCCCAGTCAGCGCAAAGGCTCAGTGTGTCGGCTTCACCTCCCTGCCTTTACGCAGCGCAGCCAGCTTCCCATGTGCTCTAAGCGGTGTCATTACAACAGGGTCAATATAGCGAAAACCCTGTATGCTGCTATGTGGAGCCACCTGGGGCATACTGATCAGTAACCGTGCTGACAAGCACAGCTGTAAATTAAAGTGGGTTCATACGGTAGACAGAGGGGGCTGGGTGTTTACTAGGTTGAAATAGCCTACAATGGATACTTTTGTCTTGCAGATATTATTGAGTCGCTGTTAGGAAAGGCAAGCCCTTGTGAATGTTCATTTCACGACTCGTGTGTACAGCCTGTCAATGATAATGATCGTTCCTCCCCGGACAGCGTGTGAAACTGTAATTGTCTGCTAAACTTATGTCAAGGTCACAAAGAATCACTGTCAGGAGGAACACTGACGGCACTGATTGAAATTATTGATTCAAGACAGATGAAAAAAGGAGCGAATGCAGTGCACAGGCGGCTCTGTACTTTAATCTGTTCCACATTGTTCAAGGGACACACTGGCGATGCAGACGCTTTACCGATCTTGTGCAAAATACAGGAACTGTCTCTCACTAACGTGCAATCCATACAAACACCAAAGCAGTATTAATAACAACATTTAAATCAGAATGATCACCTTTCTGATGTTATAAAAAGCTAAAAATGTGTAGGCTTTGTAAAAGTAGAATGTATGTCCCAGCTGGTGTGATATTAAAGGTGTGATACTAATGATATCAGCGGGGGTTCTTGTTGATTTAAATACAGAGCCCTAATTAATTTAATCACTAGCAGCATTTAACTACAACTTGTTGTCAAAATATGTGTTATGAATATTGCATAAAATTACACTGGGGTTCTTAATGAAGTTCTTGCTATTTACCTTAGTTAAAAATGTAGTTAAACAAAAAAAAAGATTTTCTTTTGACCTAAAACTGTACTACATTTTAAGTTTTTTTAAAAATATTTATCTCTTGAACTTTGATATGCAAAATCAACTTCATTAAATATGTAGATATTAATTTATATTAACAGCCATTAAATTTGATCTTTGATATGTGCAGTTTTACAACTTTTCTCAATTTTATGCCTTCAAGTTCACTCATCTCTTTTTCGGCTCAGCAAGCTACACCACGCTTGTCCCTCCAGGGCCAAACTCAGCACTTTCTCGTGCTTTTTTAGTCCAAATTGCACTGCATATAAATAATGAAAGCTTCTGTTTGCAGGCTGTTACTTTTCGGTCAAGTGTATGACATTTTTTGTGGGGTTGGCTACAACTAAAACTCAACTGGTTGCTGACCATTAGTTGAGGGATTGGTCTAGTGTACTCAGGAGCGCTGAAGTGTGGAGACTTCAAAAGAAAATACAAAAACAAAAGATACAGGATGAAAAAAGACCTGGAAGAACAGAAAACACAGAGGATCCTTGCACTTGCCAAAAACCTGAAAGATTTACTACTACTACTACTACTACTGCTAATAATAATAATGATAAAAAAGCAATTGCAATAAATATAATAAATAGAAAAGATTTAAGAACAACCATTCATACTGATCTTGAATAAAAATTTTAAGATCAGTTAACTTCTGGTTAACTGCAATTAAGTTAATTTCTGGTGAAAATGTGTACCAAATCTGTGGGCACTTTTGCAAGGCCACAGCAGTTTTTGTACTGTGACACGCACACAGGAAAATTCGTACTGTGACACGCACACAGCAGATTTCGTATTGTGACACGCACACAGCAGTTTTTCTATTGTGACACGCACACAGCAGAATTCGTATTGTGACACGCACACAGCAGTTTTTCTATTGTGACACGCACACAGCAGAATTTGTATTGTGACACGCACACAGCAGAATTTGTATTGTGACACGCACACAGCAGTTTTTCTATTGTGACACGCACACAGTAGAATTCGTATTGTGACACGCACACAGCAGAATTTGTATTGTGACACGCACACAGCAGTTTTTTTATTGTGACACGCACACAGCAGAATTTGTATTGTGACACGCACACAGTAGAATTCGTATTGTGACACGCACACAGTAGAATTCGTATTGTGACACGCACACAGTAGAATTCGTATTGTGACACGCACACAGCAGTTTTTTTATTGTGACACGCACACAGCAGTTTTTCTATTGTGACACGCACACAGCAGAATTTGTATTGTGACACGCACACAGCAGAATTTGTATTGTGACACGCACACAGCAGAATTCGTATTGTGACACGCACATAGCAGATTTCGTATTGTGACACGCACACAGCAGTTTTTCTATTGTGACACGCACACAGCAGAATTCGTATTGTGACACGCACACAGTAGAATTCGTATTGTGACACGCACACAGCAGTTTTTCTATTGTGACACGCACACAGTAGAATTCATATTGTGACACGCACACAGTAGAATTCGTATTGTGACACGCACACAGCAGAATTCGTATTGTGACACGCACACAGCAGTTTTTTTATTGTGACACGCACACAGCAGAATTCGTATTGTGACACGCACACAGCAGAATTTGTATTGTGACACGCACAAAGCAGAATTCGTATTGTGACACGCACAAAGCAGAATTCGTATTGTGACACGCACACAGCAGAATTCGTATTGTGACACGCACACAGCAGAATTCGTATTGTGACACGCACACAGCAGAATTTGTATTGTGACACGCACACAGCAGAATTCGTATTGTGACACGCACACAGCAGAATTCGTATTGTGACACGCACACAGTAGAATTCGTATTGTGACACGCACACTGCAGTTTTTTTATTGTGACACGCACACAGTAGAATTCGTATTGTGACACGCACACAGCAGAATTCGTATTGTGACACGCACACAGCAGAATTCGTATTGTGACACGCACACAGCAGAATTCGTATTGTGACACGCACACAGCAGAATTCGTATTGTGACACGCACACAGCAGAATTCGTATTGTGACACGCACACAGTAGAATTCGTATTGTGACACGCACACAGCAGAATTTGTATTGTGACACGCACACAGCAGAATTCGTATTGTGACACGCACACAGCAGAATTCGTATTGTGACACGCACCCAGCAGTTTTTCTATTGTGACACGCACACAGCAGTTTTTCTATTGTGACACGCACACAGTAGAATTCGTATTGTGACACGCACACAGCAGAATTTGTATTGTGACACGCACACAGCAGAATTCGTATTGTGACACGCACACAGCAGAATTCGTATTGTGACACGCACACAGCAGAATTCGTATTGTGACACGCACACAGCAGAATTCGTATTGTGACACGCACAGAGTAGAATTCGTATTGTGACACGCACACAGCAGAATTTGTATTGTGACACGCACACAGCAGAATTTGTATTGTGACACGCACACAGCAGAATTCGTTTTGTGACACGCACACAGCAGAATTCATATTGTGACACGCACACAGTAGAATTCGTATTGTGACACGCACACAGCAGAATTTGTATTGTGACACGCACACAGCAGATATCGTATTGTGACACGCACACAGCAGTTTTTCTATTGTGACACGCACACAGTAGAATTTGTATTGTGACACGCACACAGCAGTTTTTTTATTGTGACACGCACACAGCAGAATTTGTATGGTGACACGCACACAGCAGAATTCATATTGTGACACGCACACAGTAGAATTCGTATTGTGACACGCACACAGCAGTTTTTTTATTGTGACACGCACACAGCAGAATTTGTATTGTGACACGCACACAGCAGTTTTTCTATTGTGACACGCACACAGTAGAATTCGTATTGTGACACGCACACAGTAGAATTCGTATTGTGACACGCACACAGTAGAATTCGTATTGTGACACGCACACAGTAGAATTCGTATTGTGACACGCACACAGTAGAATTCGTATTGTGACACGCACACAGCAGAATTCGTATTGTGACACGCACACAGCAGTTTTTCTATTGTGACACGCACACAGTAGAATTCGTATTCTGACACGCACACAGCAGAATTCGTATTGTGAACCGCACACAGCAGTTTTTCTATTGTGACACGCACACAGTAGAATTCGTATTGTGACACGCACACAGCAGAATTTGTATTGTGACACGCACACAGCAGAATTCATATTGTGACACGCACACAGCAGAATTCATATTGTGACACGCACACAGCAGTTTTTTTATTGTGACACGCACACAGTAGAATTCGTATTGTGACACGCACACAGCAGAATTCGTATTGTGACACGCACACAGCAGAATTCATATTGTGACACGCACACAGCAGAATTCATATTGTGACACGCACACAGCAGTTTTTTTATTGTGACACGCACACAGCAGAATTCGTATTGTGACACGCACAAAGCAGAATTCGTATTGTGACACGCACACAGTAGAATTCGTATTGTGACACGCACACAGCAGAATTCGTATTGTGACACGCACCCAGCAGTTTTTCTATTGTGACACGCACACAGCAGAATTTTTATTGTGACACGCACACAGTAGAATTCGTATTGTGACACGCACACAGCAGAATTCGTATTGTGACACGCACACAGTAGAATTCGTATTGTGACACGCACACAGCAGAATTCGTATTGTGACACGCACACAGCAGTTTTCGTATTGTGACACGCACACAGCAGAATTCGTATTGTGACACGCACACAGCAGTTTTCGTATTGTGACACGCACACAGTAGAATTCGTATTGTGACACGCACACAGTAGAATTCGTATTGTGACACGCACACAGTAGAATTCGTATTGTGACACGCACACAGCAGTTTTCGTATTGTGACACGCACACAGTAGAATTCGTATTGTGACACGCACACAGCAGTTTTCGTATTGTGACACGCACACAGCAGTTTTCGTATTGTGACACGCACACAGTAGAATTCGTACTGTGACACGCACACAGCAGTTTTCGTATTGTGACACGCACACAGTAGAATTCGTATTGTGACACGCACACAGCAGAATTCGTATTGTGACACGCACCCAGCAGAATTCGTATTGTGACACGCACACAGTAGAATTCGTATTGTGACACGCACACAGCGGAATTCGTATTGTGACACGCACCCAGCAGAATTCGTATTGTGACACGCACATCGCAGTTTTTCTATTGTGACACGCACACAGCAGAATTCGTATTGTGACACGCACACAGCAGAATTCGTATTGTGACACGCACACAGTAGAATTCGTATTGTGACACGCACACTGCAGTTTTTTTATTGTGACACGCACACAGTAGAATTCGTATTGTGACACGCACACAGCAGAATTCGTATTGTGACACGCACACAGCAGAATTCGTATTGTGACACGCACACAGCAGAATTCGTATTGTGACACGCACACAGCAGAATTCGTATTGTGACACGCACACAGCAGAATTCGTATTGTGACACGCACACAGCAGAATTCGTATTGTGACACGCACACAGCAGAATTCGTATTGTGACACGCACACAGCAGAATTCGTATTGTGACACGCACCCAGCAGTTTTTCTATTGTGACACGCACACAGCAGTTTTTCTATTGTGACACGCACACAGTAGAATTCGTATTGTGACACGCACACAGCAGAATTTGTATTGTGACACGCACACAGCAGAATTCGTATTGTGACACGCACACAGCAGAATTCGTATTGTGACACGCACACAGCAGAATTCGTATTGTGACACGCACACAGCAGAATTCGTATTGTGACACGCACAGAGTAGAATTCGTATTGTGACACGCACACAGCAGAATTTGTATTGTGACACGCACACAGCAGAATTTGTATTGTGACACGCACACAGCAGAATTCGTTTTGTGACACGCACACAGCAGAATTCATATTGTGACACGCACACAGTAGAATTCGTATTGTGACACGCACACAGCAGAATTTGTATTGTGACACGCACACAGCAGATATCGTATTGTGACACGCACACAGCAGTTTTTCTATTGTGACACGCACACAGTAGAATTTGTATTGTGACACGCACACAGCAGTTTTTTTATTGTGACACGCACACAGCAGAATTTGTATGGTGACACGCACACAGCAGAATTCATATTGTGACACGCACACAGTAGAATTCGTATTGTGACACGCACACAGCAGTTTTTTTATTGTGACACGCACACAGCAGAATTTGTATTGTGACACGCACACAGCAGTTTTTCTATTGTGACACGCACACAGTAGAATTCGTATTGTGACACGCACACAGTAGAATTCGTATTGTGACACGCACACAGTAGAATTCGTATTGTGACACGCACACAGTAGAATTCGTATTGTGACACGCACACAGTAGAATTCGTATTGTGACACGCACACAGTAGAATTCGTATTGTGACACGCACACAGCAGAATTCGTATTGTGACACGCACACAGCAGTTTTTCTATTGTGACACGCACACAGTAGAATTCGTATTCTGACACGCACACAGCAGAATTCGTATTGTGAACCGCACACAGCAGTTTTTCTATTGTGACACGCACACAGTAGAATTCGTATTGTGACACGCACACAGCAGAATTTGTATTGTGACACGCACACAGCAGAATTCATATTGTGACACGCACACAGCAGAATTCATATTGTGACACGCACACAGCAGTTTTTTTATTGTGACACGCACACAGTAGAATTCGTATTGTGACACGCACACAGCAGAATTCGTATTGTGACACGCACACAGCAGAATTTGTATTGTGACACGCACAAAGCAGAATTCGTATTGTGACACGCACACAGTAGAATTCGTATTGTGACACGCACACAGCAGAATTCGTATTGTGACACGCACCCAGCAGTTTTTCTATTGTGACACGCACACAGCAGAATTTTTATTGTGACACGCACACAGTAGAATTCGTATTGTGACACGCACACAGCAGAATTCGTATTGTGACACGCACACAGTAGAATTCGTATTGTGACACGCACACAGCAGAATTCGTATTGTGACACGCACACAGCAGTTTTCGTATTGTGACACGCACACAGCAGAATTCGTATTGTGACACGCACACAGCAGTTTTCGTATTGTGACACGCACACAGTAGAATTCGTATTGTGACACGCACACAGTAGAATTCGTATTGTGACACGCACACAGTAGAATTCGTATTGTGACACGCACACAGCAGTTTTCGTATTGTGACACGCACACAGTAGAATTCGTATTGTGACACGCACACAGCAGTTTTCGTATTGTGACACGCACACAGCAGTTTTCGTATTGTGACACGCACACAGTAGAATTCGTACTGTGACACGCACACAGCAGTTTTCGTATTGTGACACGCACACAGTAGAATTCGTATTGTGACACGCACACAGCAGAATTCGTATTGTGACACGCACCCAGCAGAATTCGTATTGTGACACGCACACAGTAGAATTCGTATTGTGACACGCACACAGCGGAATTCGTATTGTGACACGCACCCAGCAGAATTCGTATTGTGACACGCACATCGCAGTTTTTCTATTGTGACACGCACCCAGCAGAATTCGTATTGTGACACGCACACAGTAGAATTCGTATTGTGACACGCACACAGCAGAATTTGTATTGTGACACGCACACAGCAGAATTCGTATTGTGACACGCACACAGCAGTTTTCGTATTGTGACACGCACACAGTAGAATTCGTATTGTGACACGCACACAGCAGAATTCGTATTGTGACACGCACACAGTAGAATTCGTATTGTGACACGCACACAGCAGTTTTCGTATTGTGACACGCACACAGCAGTTTTCGTATTGTGACACGCACACAGTAGAATTCGTATTGTGACACGCACACAGCAGTTTTCGTATTGTGACACGCACACAGTAGAATTCGTACTGTGACACGCACACAGCAGAATTCGTATTGTGACACGCACACAGCAGTTTTCGTATTGTGACACGCACATAGTAGAATTCGTATTGTGACACGCACACAGCGGAATTCGTATTGTGACACGCACACAGCAGTTTTCGTATTGTGACACGCACACAGCAGAATTCATATTGTGACACGCACACAGCGGAATTCGTATTGTGACACGCACACCGCAGTTTTTCTATTGTGACACACACACAGCGGAATTCGTATTGTGACACGCACCCAGCAGAATTCGTATTGTGACACGCACACAGCGGAATTTGTATTGTGACACGCACACAGCAGAATTCATATTGTGACACGCACACAGCGGAATTCGTATTGTGACACGCACACAGCAGTTTTTCAATTGTGACACGCACCCAGCAGAATTTGTATTGTGACACGCACACAGCAGTTTTTCTATTGTGACACGCACACAGCAGAATTTGTATTGCGACACGCACACAGCAGTTTTTCAATTGTGACACGCACACAGCAGAATTTGCATTGTGACACGCACACAGCAGAATTCGTCTTGTGACACGCACACAGTAGAATTCGTATTGTGACACGCACACAGCAGTTTTTCAATTGTGACACGCACACAGCAGAATTTGCATTGTGACACGCACACAGCAGAATTCGTCTTGTGACACGCACACAGCAGAATTCGTATTGTGACACGCACACAGCAGTTTTTCTATTGTGACACGCACACAGCGGAATTCGTATTGTGACACGCACACAGTAGAATTCGTATTGTGACAAGCACCCAGCAGAATTCGTATTGTGACACGCACACAGCAGTTTTTCTATTGTGACACGCACACAGCGGAATTCGTATTGTGACACGCACACAGCAGAATTCGTATTGTGACACGCACACAGCGGAATTCGTATTGTGACACGCACACAGCAGTTTTTCTATTGTGACACGCACACAGCGGAATTCGTATTGTGACACGCACACAGTAGAATTCGTATTGTGAAAAGCACCCAGCAGAATTCGTATTGTGACACGCACACAGCAGTTTTTCTATTGTGACACGCACACAGCGGAATTTGTATTGTGACACGCACACAGCAGTTTTTCTATTGTGACACGCACACAGCAGAATTTGTATTGCGACACGCACACAGCAGTTTTTCAATTGTGACACGCACACAGCAGAATTTGCATTGTGACACGCACACAGCAGAATTCGTCGTGTGACACGCACACAGTAGAATTCGTATTGTGACACGCACCCAGCAGAATTCGTATTGTGACACGCACACAGCAGTTTTTCTATTGTGACACGCACACAGCGGAATTCGTATTGTGACACGCACACAGTAGAATTCGTATTGTGAAAAGCACCCAGCAGAATTCGTATTGTGACACGCACACAGCAGTTTTTCTATTGTGACACGCACACAGCGGAATTCGTATTGTGACACGCACACAGCAGAATTCGTATTGTGACACGCACACAGCGGAATTCGTATTGTGACACGCACACAGCAGTTTTTCTATTGTGACACGCACACAGCAGAATTCGTATTGTGACACGCACACAGCAGTTTTTATATTGTGACACGCACACAGTAGAATTCGTATTGTGACACGCACACAGCAGAATTCGTATTGTGACACGCACACAGCAGAATTCGTATTGTGACACGCACACAGCAGTTTTTCTATTGTGACACGCACACAGTAGAATTCGTATTGTGACACGCACACAGTAGAATTCATATTGTGACACGCACACAGTAGAATTCGTATTGTGACACGCACACAGTAGAATTCGTATTGTGACACGCACACAGCAGAATTCGTATTGTGACACGCACACAGCAGAATTCGTATTGTGAAACGCACACAGGAGAATTCGTATTGTGACACGCACACAGCAGTTTTTCTATTGTGACACGCACACAGTAGAATTCGTATTGTGACACGCACACAGTAGAATTCATATTGTGACACGCACACAGTAGAATTCGTATTGTGACACGCACACAGCAGAATTTGTATTGTGACACGCACACAGCAGTTTTTTTATTGTGACACGCACACAGCAGAATTTTTATGGTGACACGCACACAGCAGAATTTGTATTGTGACACGCACACAGCAGTTTTTCTATTGTGACACGCACACAGCAGAATTCGTATTGTGACACGCACACAGCAGTTTTTTTATTGTGACACGCACACAGTAGAATTTGTATTGTGACACGCACACAGCAGTTTTTCTATTGTGACACGCACACAGCAGAATTCGTATTGTGACACGCACACAGCAGAATTCGTATTGTGACACGCACACAGCAGTTTTTCTATTGTGACACGCACACAGCAGAATTTGTATTGTGACACGCACAAAGCAGAATTCGTATTGTGACACGCACACAGCAGAATTCGTATTGTGACACGCACACAGTAGAATTTGTATTGTGACACGCACACAGCAGAATTTGTATTGTGACACGCACACAGCAGAATTCGTATTGTGACACGCACACAGCAGAATTCGTATTGTGACACGCACACAGTAGAATTCCTATTGTGACACGCACACAGCAGTTTTTTTATTGTGACACGCACACAGCAGAATTCGTATTGTGACACGCACACAGCAGAATTTGTATTGTGACACGCACACAGCAGAATTCGTATTGTGACACGCACAAAGCAGAATTTGTATTGTGACACGCACACAGCAGAATTTGTATTGTGACACGCACACAGCAGAATTCGTATTGTGACACGCACACAGCAGAATTTGTATTGTGACACGCACACAGCAGAATTCGTATTGTGACACGCACACAGCAGAATTCGTATTGTGACACGCACAAAGCAGAATTCGTATTGTGACACGCACACAGCAGAATTCGTATTGTGACACGCACCCAGCAGTTTTTCTATTGTGACACGCACACAGCAGTTTTTCTATTGTGACACGCACACAGTAGAATTCGTATTGTGACACGCACACAGCAGAATTTGTATTGTGACACGCACACAGCAGTTTTTTTATTGTGACACGCACACAGCAGAATTTGTATTGTGACACGCACACAGCAGAATTCGTATTGTGACACGCACACAGCAGAATTCGTATTGTGACACGCACACAGTAGAATTTGTATTGTGACACGCACACAGCAGAATTTGTATTGTGACACGCACACAGCAGAATTCGTATTGTGACACGCACACAGCAGAATTCGTATTGTGACACGCACACAGTAGAATTCCTATTGTGACACGCACACAGCAGTTTTTTTATTGTGACACGCACACAGTAGAATTCGTATTGTGACACGCACACAGCAGAATTCGTATTGTGACACGCACACAGCAGAATTTGTATTGTGACACGCACACAGCAGAATTCGTATTGTGACACGCACAAAGCAGAATTTGTATTGTGACACGCACACAGCAGAATTTGTATTGTGACACGCACACAGCAGAATTCGTATTGTGACACGCACACAGCAGAATTTGTATTGTGACACGCACACAGCAGAATTCGTATTGTGACACGCACACAGCAGAATTCGTATTGTGACACGCACAAAGCAGAATTCGTATTGTGACACGCACACAGCAGAATTCGTATTGTGACACGCACCCAGCAGTTTTTCTATTGTGACACGCACACAGCAGTTTTTCTATTGTGACACGCACACAGTAGAATTCGTATTGTGACACGCACACAGCAGAATTTGTATTGTGACACGCACACAGCAGTTTTTTTATTGTGACACGCACACAGCAGAATTTGTATTGTGACACGCACACAGCAGTTTTTTTATTGTGACACGCACACAGCAGAATTCATATTGTAACACGCACACAGCAGAATTCGTATTGTGACACGCACACAGCAGAATTTGTATTGTGACACGCACACAGTAGAATTCATATTGTGACACGCACACAGTAGAATTCGTATTGTGACACGCACACAGTAGAATTCGTATTGTGACACGCACACAGCAGAATTCGTATTGTGACACGCACACAGCAGTTTTTCTATTGTGACACGCACACAGTAGAATTCGTATTCTGACACGCACACAGCAGAATTCGTATTGTGACACGCACACAGCAGTTTTTCTATTGTGACACGCACACAGCAGAATTCGTATTCTGACACGCACACAGTAGAATTCGTATTGTGACACGCACACAGCAGAATTCGTATTGTGACACGCACACAGTAGAATTCATATTGTGACACGCACACAGTAGAATTCGTATTGTGACACGCACACAGTAGAATTCATATTGTGACACGCACACAGTAGAATTCGTATTGTGACACGCACACAGTAGAATTCGTATTGTGACATGCACACAGCAGTTTTTTTATTGTGACACGCACACAGTAGAATTTGTATTGTGACACGCACACAGCAGTTTTTCTATTGTGACACGCACACAGCAGAATTCGTATTGTGACACGCACACAGCAGAATTCGTATTGTGACACGCACACAGCAGTTTTTCTATTGTGACACGCACACAGTAGAATTCGTATTGTGACACGCACACAGCAGAATTCGTATTGTGACACGCACACAGCAGTTTTTCTATTGTGACACGCACACAGTAGAATTCGTATTGTGACACGCACACAGTAGAATTCATATTGTGACACGCACACAGTAGAATTCGTATTGTGACACGCACACAGCAGAATTCGTATTGTGACACGCACACAGCAGTTTTTCTATTGTGACACGCACACAGCAGAATTCGTATTGTGACACGCACAGAGTAGAATTCGTATTGTGACACGCACACAGCAGAATTCGTATTGTGACACGCACACAGCAGTTTTTTTATTGTGACACGCACACAGCAGAATTCGTATTGTGACACGCACACAGCAGAATTCGTATTGTGACACGCACACAGCAGAATTTGTATTGTGACACGCACACAGCAGAATTCGTATTGTGACACGCACACAGCAGAATTCGTATTGTGACACGCACACAGCAGAATTTGTATTGTGACACGCACAAAGCAGAATTCGTATTGTGACACGCACACAGCAGAATTCGTATTGTGACACGCACACAGTAGAATTTGTATTGTGACACGCACACAGCAGAATTTGTATTGTGACACGCACACAGCAGAATTCGTATTGTGACACGCACACAGCAGAATTCGTATTGTGACACGCACACAGTAGAATTCCTATTGTGACACGCACACAGCAGTTTTTTTATTGTGACACGCACACAGTAGAATTCGTATTGTGACACACACACAGCAGAATTCGTATTGTGACACGCACACAGCAGAATTTGTATTGTGACACGCACACAGCAGAATTCGTATTGTGACACGCACACAGCAGAATTTGTATTGTGACACGCACACAGCAGAATTCGTATTGTGACACGCACACAGCAGAATTCGTATTGTGACACGCACAAAGCAGAATTCGTATTGTGACACGCACACAGCAGAATTCGTATTGTGACACGCACACAGCAGTTTTTCTATTGTGACACGCACACAGCAGTTTTTCTATTGTGACACGCACACAGTAGAATTCGTATTGTGACACGCACACAGCAGAATTTGTATTGTGACACGCACACAGCAGTTTTTTTATTGTGACACGCACACAGCAGAATTTGTATTGTGACACGCACACAGCAGTTTTTTTATTGTGACACGCACACAGCAGAATTCATATTGTAACACGCACACAGCAGAATTCGTATTGTGACACGCACACAGCAGAATTTGTATTGTGACACGCACACAGTAGAATTCATATTGTGACACGCACACAGTAGAATTCGTATTGTGACACGCACACAGTAGAATTCGTATTGTGACACGCACACAGCAGAATTCGTATTGTGACACGCACACAGCAGTTTTTCTATTGTGACACGCACACAGTAGAATTCGTATTCTGACACGCACACAGCAGAATTCGTATTGTGACACGCACACAGCAGTTTTTCTATTGTGACACGCACATAGCAGAATTCGTATTCTGACACGCACACAGTAGAATTCGTATTGTGACACGCACAAAGCAGAATTCGTATTGTGACACGCACACAGCAGAATTCGTATTGTGACACGCACACAGTAGAATTCATATTGTGACACGCACACAGTAGAATTCGTATTGTGACACGCACACAGTAGAATTCATATTGTGACACGCACACAGTAGAATTCGTATTGTGACACGCACACAGTAGAATTCGTATTGTGACATGCACACAGCAGTTTTTTTATTGTGACACGCACACAGTAGAATTTGTATTGTGACACGCACACAGCAGTTTTTCTATTGTGACACGCACACAGCAGAATTCGTATTGTGACACGCACACAGCAGAATTCGTATTGTGACATGCACACAGCAGTTTTTCTATTGTGACACGCACACAGTAGAATTCGTATTGTGACACGCACACAGCAGAATTCGTATTGTGACACGCACACAGCAGTTTTTCTATTGTGACACGCACACAGTAGAATTCGTATTGTGACACGCACACAGTAGAATTCATATTGTGACACGCACACAGTAGAATTCGTATTGTGACACGCACACAGCAGAATTCGTATTGTGACACGCACACAGCAGTTTTTCTATTGTGACACGCACACAGCAGAATTCGTATTGTGACACGCACAGAGTAGAATTCGTATTGTGACACGCACACAGCAGAATTCGTATTGTGACACGCACACAGCAGTTTTTTTATTGTGACACGCACAAAGCAGAATTCGTATTGTGACACGCACACAGCAGAATTCGTATTGTGACACGCACACAGCAGAATTTGTATTGTGACACGCACACAGCAGAATTCGTATTGTGACACGCACACAGCAGAATTCGTATTGTGACACGCACAAAGCAGAATTCGTATTGTGACACGCACACAGCAGAATTCGTATTGTGACACGCACACAGTAGAATTTGTATTGTGACACGCACACAGCAGAATTTGTATTGTGACACGCACAAAGCAGAATTCGTATTGTGACACGCACACAGCAGAATTCGTATTGTGACACGCACCCAGCAGTTTTTCTATTGTGACACGCACACAGCAGTTTTTCTATTGTGACACGCACACAGTAGAATTCGTATTGTGACACGCACACAGCAGAATTTGTATTGTGACACGCACACAGCAGTTTTTTTATTGTGACACGCACACAGCAGAATTTGTATTGTGACACGCACACAGCAGTTTTTTTATTGTGACACGCACACAGCAGAATTCATATTGTAACACGCACACAGCAGAATTCGTATTGTGACACGCACACAGCAGAATTTGTATTGTGACACGCACACAGTAGAATTCATATTGTGACACGCACACAGTAGAATTCGTATTGTGACACGCACACAGTAGAATTCGTATTGTGACACGCACACAGCAGAATTCGTATTGTGACACGCACACAGCAGTTTTTCTATTGTGACACGCACACAGTAGAATTCGTATTCTGACACGCACACAGCAGAATTCGTATTGTGACACGCACACAGCAGTTTTTCTATTGTGACACGCACACAGCAGAATTCGTATTCTGACACGCACACAGTAGAATTCGTATTGTGACACGCACAAAGCAGAATTCGTATTGTGACACGCACACAGCAGAATTCGTATTGTGACACGCACACAGTAGAATTCGTATTGTGACACGCACACAGTAGAATTCATATTGTGACACGCACACAGTAGAATTCGTATTGTGACACGCACACAGTAGAATTCGTATTGTGACATGCACACAGCAGTTTTTTTATTGTGACACGCACACAGTAGAATTTGTATTGTGACACGCACACAGCAGTTTTTCTATTGTGACACGCACACAGCAGAATTCGTATTGTGACACGCACACAGCAGAATTCGTATTGTGACACGCACACAGCAGTTTTTCTATTGTGACACGCACACAGTAGAATTCGTATTGTGACACGCACACAGCAGAATTCGTATTGTGACACGCACACAGCAGTTTTTCTATTGTGACACGCACACAGTAGAATTCGTATTGTGACACGCACACAGTAGAATTCATATTGTGACACGCACACAGTAGAATTCGTATTGTGACACGCACACAGCAGAATTCGTATTGTGACACGCACACAGCAGTTTTTCTATTGTGACACGCACACAGCAGAATTCGTATTGTGACACGCACAGAGTAGAATTCGTATTGTGACACGCACACAGCAGAATTCGTATTGTGACACGCACACAGCAGTTTTTTTATTGTGACACGCACACAGCAGAATTCGTATTGTGACACGCACACAGCAGAATTCGTATTGTGACACGCACACAGCAGAATTTGTATTGTGACACGCACACAGCAGAATTCGTATTGTGACACGCACACAGCAGAATTCGTATTGTGACACGCACACAGCAGAATTTGTATTGTGACACGCACAAAGCAGAATTCGTATTGTGACACGCACACAGCAGAATTCGTATTGTGACACGCACACAGTAGAATTTGTATTGTGACACGCACACAGCAGAATTTGTATTGTGACACGCACACAGCAGAATTCGTATTGTGACACGCACACAGCAGAATTCGTATTGTGACACGCACACAGTAGAATTCCTATTGTGACACGCACACAGCAGTTTTTTTATTGTGACACGCACACAGTAGAATTCGTATTGTGACACACACACAGCAGAATTCGTATTGTGACACGCACACAGCAGAATTTGTATTGTGACACGCACACAGCAGAATTCGTATTGTGACACGCACACAGCAGAATTTGTATTGTGACACGCACACAGCAGAATTCGTATTGTGACACGCACACAGCAGAATTCGTATTGTGACACGCACAAAGCAGAATTCGTATTGTGACACGCACACAGCAGAATTCGTATTGTGACACGCACACAGCAGTTTTTCTATTGTGACACGCACACAGCAGTTTTTCTATTGTGACACGCACACAGTAGAATTCGTATTGTGACACGCACACAGCAGAATTTGTATTGTGACACGCACACAGCAGTTTTTTTATTGTGACACGCACACAGCAGAATTTGTATTGTGACACGCACACAGCAGTTTTTTTATTGTGACACGCACACAGCAGAATTCATATTGTAACACGCACACAGCAGAATTCGTATTGTGACACGCACACAGCAGAATTTGTATTGTGACACGCACACAGTAGAATTCATATTGTGACACGCACACAGTAGAATTCGTATTGTGACACGCACACAGTAGAATTCGTATTGTGACACGCACACAGCAGAATTCGTATTGTGACACGCACACAGCAGTTTTTCTATTGTGACACGCACACAGTAGAATTCGTATTCTGACACGCACACAGCAGAATTCGTATTGTGACACGCACACAGCAGTTTTTCTATTGTGACACGCACATAGCAGAATTCGTATTCTGACACGCACACAGTAGAATTCGTATTGTGACACGCACAAAGCAGAATTCGTATTGTGACACGCACACAGCAGAATTCGTATTGTGACACGCACACAGTAGAATTCATATTGTGACACGCACACAGTAGAATTCGTATTGTGACACGCACACAGTAGAATTCATATTGTGACACGCACACAGTAGAATTCGTATTGTGACACGCACACAGTAGAATTCGTATTGTGACATGCACACAGCAGTTTTTTTATTGTGACACGCACACAGTAGAATTTGTATTGTGACACGCACACAGCAGTTTTTCTATTGTGACACGCACACAGCAGAATTCGTATTGTGACACGCACACAGCAGAATTCGTATTGTGACACGCACACAGCAGTTTTTCTATTGTGACACGCACACAGTAGAATTCGTATTGTGACACGCACACAGCAGAATTCGTATTGTGACACGCACACAGCAGTTTTTCTATTGTGACACGCACACAGTAGAATTCGTATTGTGACACGCACACAGTAGAATTCATATTGTGACACGCACACAGTAGAATTCGTATTGTGACACGCACACAGCAGAATTCGTATTGTGACACGCACACAGCAGTTTTTCTATTGTGACACGCACACAGCAGAATTCGTATTGTGACACGCACAGAGTAGAATTCGTATTGTGACACGCACACAGCAGAATTCGTATTGTGACACGCACACAGCAGTTTTTTTATTGTGACACGCACAAAGCAGAATTCGTATTGTGACACGCACACAGCAGAATTCGTATTGTGACACGCACACAGCAGAATTTGTATTGTGACACGCACACAGCAGAATTCGTATTGTGACACGCACACAGCAGAATTCGTATTGTGACACGCACAAAGCAGAATTCGTATTGTGACACGCACACAGCAGAATTCGTATTGTGACACGCACACAGTAGAATTTGTATTGTGACACGCACACAGCAGAATTTGTATTGTGACACGCACAAAGCAGAATTCGTATTGTGACACGCACACAGCAGAATTCGTATTGTGACACGCACCCAGCAGTTTTTCTATTGTGACACGCACACAGCAGTTTTTCTATTGTGACACGCACACAGTAGAATTCGTATTGTGACACGCACACAGCAGAATTTGTATTGTGACACGCACACAGCAGTTTTTTTATTGTGACACGCACACAGCAGAATTTGTATTGTGACACGCACACAGCAGTTTTTTTATTGTGACACGCACACAGCAGAATTCATATTGTAACACGCACACAGCAGAATTCGTATTGTGACACGCACACAGCAGAATTTGTATTGTGACACGCACACAGTAGAATTCATATTGTGACACGCACACAGTAGAATTCGTATTGTGACACGCACACAGTAGAATTCGTATTGTGACACGCACACAGCAGAATTCGTATTGTGACACGCACACAGCAGTTTTTCTATTGTGACACGCACACAGTAGAATTCGTATTCTGACACGCACACAGCAGAATTCGTATTGTGACACGCACACAGCAGTTTTTCTATTGTGACACGCACACAGCAGAATTCGTATTCTGACACGCACACAGTAGAATTCGTATTGTGACACGCACAAAGCAGAATTCGTATTGTGACACGCACACAGCAGAATTCGTATTGTGACACGCACACAGTAGAATTCATATTGTGACACGCACACAGTAGAATTCGTATTGTGACACGCACACAGTAGAATTCATATTGTGACACGCACACAGTAGAATTCGTATTGTGACACGCACACAGTAGAATTCGTATTGTGACATGCACACAGCAGTTTTTTTATTGTGACACGCACACAGTAGAATTTGTATTGTGACACGCACACAGCAGTTTTTCTATTGTGACACGCACACAGCAGAATTCGTATTGTGACACGCACACAGCAGAATTCGTATTGTGACACGCACACAGCAGTTTTTCTATTGTGACACGCACACAGTAGAATTCGTATTGTGACACGCACACAGCAGAATTCGTATTGTGACACGCACACAGCAGTTTTTCTATTGTGACACGCACACAGTAGAATTCGTATTGTGACACGCACACAGTAGAATTCATATTGTGACACGCACACAGTAGAATTCGTATTGTGACACGCACACAGCAGAATTCGTATTGTGACACGCACACAGCAGTTTTTCTATTGTGACACGCACACAGCAGAATTCGTATTGTGACACGCACAGAGTAGAATTCGTATTGTGACACGCACACAGCAGAATTCGTATTGTGACACGCACACAGCAGTTTTTTTATTGTGACACGCACAAAGCAGAATTCGTATTGTGACACGCACACAGCAGAATTCGTATTGTGACACGCACACAGCAGAATTTGTATTGTGACACGCACACAGCAGAATTCGTATTGTGACGCGCACACAGCAGAATTCGTATTGTGACACGCACAAAGCAGAATTCGTATTTTGACACGCACACAGCAGAATTCGTATTGTGACACGCACACAGTAGAATTTGTATTGTGACACGCACACAGCAGAATTTGTATTGTGACACGCACACAGCAGAATTCGTATTGTGACACGCACACAGCAGAATTCGTATTGTGACACGCACACAGTAGAATTCCTATTGTGACACGCACACAGCAGTTTTTTTATTGTGACACGCACACAGTAGAATTCGTATTGTGACACGCACACAGCAGAATTCGTATTGTGACACGCACACAGCAGAATTTGTATTGTGACACGCACACAGCAGAATTCGTATTGTGACACGCACAAAGCAGAATTTGTATTGTGACACGCACACAGCAGAATTTGTATTGTGACACGCACACAGCAGAATTCGTATTGTGACACGCACACAGCAGAATTCGTATTGTGACACGCACAAAGCAGAATTCGTATTGTGACACGCACACAGCAGAATTCGTATTGTGACACGCACCCAGCAGTTTTTCTATTGTGACACGCACACAGCAGTTTTTCTATTGTGACACGCACACAGTAGAATTCGTATTGTGACACGCACACAGCAGAATTTGTATTGTGACACGCACACAGCAGTTTTTTTATTGTGACACGCACACAGCAGAATTTGTATTGTGACACGCACACAGCAGTTTTTTTATTGTGACACGCACACAGCAGAATTCATATTGTGACACGCACACAGCAGAATTCGTATTGTGACACGCACACAGCAGAATTTGTATTGTGACACGCACACAGCAGAATTCGTATTGTGACACGCACACAGCAGAATTTGTATTGTGACACGCACACAGTAGAATTCATATTGTGACACGCACACAGTAGAATTCGTATTGTGACACGCACACAGTAGAATTCATATTGTGACACGCACACAGTAGAATTCGTATTGTGACACGCACACAGTAGAATTCGTATTGTGACACGCACACAGCAGAATTCGTATTGTGACACGCACACAGCAGTTTTTCTATTGTGACACGCACACAGTAGAATTCGTATTCTGACACGCACACAGCAGAATTCGTATTGTGACACGCACACAGCAGTTTTTCTATTGTGACACGCACACAGCAGAATTCGTATTCTGACACGCACACAGTAGAATTCGTATTGTGACACGCACAAAGCAGAATTCGTATTGTGACACGCACACAGCAGAATTCGTATTGTGACACGCACACAGCAGAATTCGTATTGTGACACGCACACAGCAGAATTTGTATTGTGACACGCACACAGCAGAATTCGTATTGTGACACGCACACAGCAGAATTCGTTTTGTGACACGCACACAGCAGAATTCATATTGTGACACGCACACAGTAGAATTCGTATTGTGACACGCACACAGCAGAATTCGTATTGTGACACGCACACAGCAGAATTCGTATTGTGACACGCACACAGCAGAATTCATATTGTGACACGCACACAGCAGAATTCATATTGTGACACGCACACAGCAGAATTCATATTGTGACACGCACACAGCAGAATTCGTATTGTGACACGCACACAGCAGAATTCATATTGTGACACGCACAGAGTAGAATTCGTATTGTGACACGCACACAGCAGAATTCATATTGTGACACGCACACAGCAGTTTTTCTATTGTGACACGCACACAGTAGAATTTGTATTGTGACACGCACACAGCAGTTTTTTTATTGTGACACGCACACAGCAGAATTTGTATGGTGACACGCACACAGCAGAATTCATATTGTGACACGCACACAGTAGAATTCGTATTGTGACACGCACACAGCAGTTTTTTTATTGTGAAACGCACACAGCAGAATTTGTATTGTGACACGCACACAGCAGTTTTTCTATTGTGACACGCACACAGTAGAATTCGTATTGTGACACGCACACAGTAGAATTCATATTGTGACACGCACACAGTAGAATTCGTATTGTGACACGCACACAGTAGAATTCATATTGTGACACGCACACAGTAGAATTCGTATTGTGACACGCACACAGTAGAATTCGTATTGTGACACGCACACAGCAGAATTCGTATTGTGACACGCACACAGCAGTTTTTCTATTGTGACACGCACACAGTAGAATTCGTATTCTGACACGCACACAGCAGAATTCGTATTGTGACACGCACACAGCAGTTTTTCTATTGTGACACGCACACAGCAGAATTCGTATTGTGACACGCACACAGCAGTTTTTCTATTGTGACACGCACACAGTAGAATTCGTATTCTGACACGCACACAGCAGAATTCGTATTGTGACACGCACACAGCAGTTTTTCTATTGTGACACGCACACAGCAGAATTCGTATTGTGAACCGCACACAGCAGTTTTTCTATTGTGACACGCACACAGCAGAATTCGTATTCTGACACGCACACAGTAGAATTCCTATTGTGACACGCACACAGCAGAATTTGTATTGTGACACGCACACAGCAGAATTCATATTGTGACACGCACACAGCAGAATTCATATTGTGACACGCACACAGCAGTTTTTTTATTGTGACACGCACACAGTAGAATTCGTATTGTGACACGCACACAGCAGAATTCGTATTGTGACACGCACACAGCAGAATTTGTATTGTGACACGCACACAGCAGAATTCGTATTGTGACACGCACACAGTAGAATTCGTATTGTGACACGCACACAGCAGAATTCGTATTGTGACACGCACCTAGCAGTTTTTCTATTGTGACACGCACACAGCAGAATTCGTATTGTGACACGCACACAGTAGAATTCGTATTGTGACACGCACACAGCAGAATTCGTATTGTGACACGCACACAGTAGAATTCGTATTGTGACACGCACACAGCAGAATTTGTATTGTGACACGCACACAGCAGTTTTTCTATTGTGACACGCACACAGCGGAATTCGTATTGTGAAACGCACCCAGCAGAATTCGTATTGTGACACGCACATCGCAGTTTTTCTATTGTGACACGCACCCAGCAGAATTCGTATTGTGACACGCACACAGTAGAATTCGTATTGTGACACGCACACAGCAGAATTTGTATTGTGACACGCACACAGCAGAATTCGTATTGTGACACGCACACAGCAGTTTTCGTATTGTGACACGCACACAGTAGAATTCGTATTGTGACACGCACACAGCAGAATTCGTATTGTGACACGCACACAGCAGAATTCGTATTGTGACACGCACACAGCAGTTTTCGTATTGTGACACGCACACAGCAGTTTTCGTATTGTGACACGCACACAGCAGAATTCGTATTGTGACACGCACACAGCAGTTTTCGTATTGTGACACGCACACAGCAGTTTTCGTATTGTGACACGCACACAGTAGAATTCGTACTGTGACACGCACACAGCGGAATTCGTATTGTGACACGCACACAGCAGTTTTCGTATTGTGACACGCACACAGCAGAATTCGTATTGTGACACGCACACAGCGGAATTCGTATTGTGACACGCACACCGCAGTTTTTCTATTGTGACACGCACACAGCGGAATTCGTATTGTGACACGCACCCAGCAGAATTCGTATTGTGACACGCACACAGCGGAATTTGTATTGTGACACGCACCCAGCAGAATTCGTATTGTGACACGTACATAGCAGTTTTCGTATTGTGACAAGCACACAGCGGAATTTGTATTGTGACACGCACACAGCAGTTTTTCTATTGTGACACGCACACAGCAGTTTTTCTATTGTGACACGCACACAGTAGAATTCGTATTCTGACACGCACACAGCAGAATTCGTATTGTGACACGCACACAGCAGTTTTTCTATTGTGACACGCACACAGCAGAATTCGTATTGTGAACCGCACACAGCAGTTTTTCTATTGTGACACGCACACAGCAGAATTCGTATTCTGACACGCACACAGTAGAATTCGTATTGTGACACGCACACAGCAGAATTTGTATTGTGACACGCACACAGCAGAATTCATATTGTGATACGCACACAGCAGAATTCATATTGTGACACGCACACAGCAGAATTTGTATTGTGACACGCACACAGTAGAATTCGTATTGTGACACGCACACAGCAGAATTCGTATTGTGACACGCACACAGCAGAATTTGTATTGTGACACGCACAAAGCAGAATTCGTATTGTGACACGCACACAGTAGAATTCGTATTGTGACACGCACACAGCAGAATTCGTATTGTGACACGCACCTAGCAGTTTTTCTATTGTGACACGCACACAGCAGAATTCGTATTGTGACACGCACACAGTAGAATTCGTATTGTGACACGCACACAGCAGAATTCGTATTGTGACACGCACACAGTAGAATTCGTATTGTGACACGCACACAGCAGAATTTGTATTGTGACACGCACACAGCAGTTTTTCTATTGTGACACGCACACAGCGGAATTCGTATTGTGACACGCACCCAGCAGAATTCGTATTGTGACACGCACATCGCAGTTTTTCTATTGTGACACGCACCCAGCAGAATTCGTATTGTGACACGCACACAGTAGAATTCGTATTGTGACACGCACACAGCAGAATTCATATTGTGACACGCACACAGCAGAATTTGTATTGTGACACGCACACAGTAGAATTCGTATTGTGACACGCACACAGCAGAATTCGTATTGTGACACGCACACAGCAGAATTTGTATTGTGACACGCACAAAGCAGAATTCGTATTGTGACACGCACACAGTAGAATTCGTATTGTGACACGCACACAGCAGAATTCGTATTGTGACACGCACCTAGCAGTTTTTCTATTTTGACACGCACACAGCAGAATTCGTATTGTGACACGCACACAGTAGAATTCGTATTGTGACACGCACACAGCAGAATTCGTATTGTGACACGCACACAGTAGAATTCGTATTGTGACACGCACACAGCAGAATTCGTATTGTGACACGCACACCGCAGTTTTTCTATTGTGACACGCACACAGCGGAATTCGTATTGTGACATGCACCCAGCAGAATTCGTATTGTGACACGCACATCGCAGTTTTTCTATTGTGACACGCACCCAGCAGAATTCGTATTGTGACACGCACACAGTAGAATTCGTATTGTGACACGCACACAGCAGAATTTGTATTGTGACACGCACACAGCAGAATTCGTATTGTGACACGCACACAGCAGTTTTCGTATTGTGACACGCACACAGCAGAATTCGTATTGTGACACGCACACAGCAGTTTTTCTATTGTGACACGCACACAGCAGAATTCTTATTGTGACACGCACACAGTAGAATTCGTATTGTGACACGCACACAGCAGAATTCGTATTGTGACACGCACACAGTAGAATTCGTATTGTGACACGCACACAGCAGAATTCGTATTGTGACACGCACACAGTAGAATTCGTATTGTGACACGCACACAGCAGAATTCGTATTGTGACACGCACACAGTAGAATTCGTATTGTGACACGCACACAGCAGAATTCGTATTGTGACACGCACACAGCAGTTTTCGTATTGTGACACGCACACAGCAGAATTCGTATTGTGACACGCACACAGTAGAATTCGTATTGTGACACGCACACAGCAGTTTTCGTATTGTGACACGCACACAGTAGAATTCGTATTGTGACACGCACACAGTAGTTTTCGTATTGTGACACGCACACAGCAGTTTTCGTATTGTGACACGCACACAGTAGAATTCGTACTGTGACACGCACACAGCAGAATTCGTATTGTGACACGCACACAGCAGTTTTCGTATTGTGACACGCACACAGCAGAATTCGTATTGTGACACGCACACAGTAGAATTCGTATTGTGACACGCACACAGCGGAATTCGTATTGTGACACGCACACAGCAGTTTTCGTATTGTGACACGCACACAGCAGAATTCGTATTGTGACACGCACACAGCGGAATTCGTATTGTGACACGCACACCGCAGTTTTTCTATTGTGACACGCACACAGCGGAATTCGTATTGTGACACGCACCCAGCAGAATTCGTATTGTGACACGCACACAGCGGAATTTGTATTGTGACACGCACACAGCAGTTTTCGTATTGTGACAAGCACACAGCGGAATTTGTATTGTGACACGCAAACAGCGGAATTCGTATTGTGACACGCACACAGCGGAATTTGTATTGTGACACGCACACAGCAGAATTCGTATTGTGACACGCACACAGCAGAATTCGTATTGTGACACGCACACAGCAGAATTCGTATTGTGACACGCACACAGCGGAATTCGTATTGTGACACGCACACAGTAGAATTCGTATTGTGACACGCACACAGCAGAATTCGTATTGTGACACGCACACCGCAGTTTTTCTATTGTGACACGCACACAGCAGAATTCGTATTGTGACACGCACCCAGCAGAATTCGTATTGTGACACGCACATCGCAGTTTTTCTATTGTGACACGCACCCAGCAGAATTCGTATTGTGACACGCACACAGTAGAATTCGTATTGTGACACGCACACAGCAGAATTTGTATTGTGACACGCACACAGCAGAATTCGTATTGTGACACGCACACAGCAGTTTTCGTATTGTGACACGCACACAGTAGAATTCGTATTGTGACACGCACACAGCAGAATTCGTATTGTGACACGCACACAGCAGAATTCGTATTGTGACACGCACACAGCAGTTTTCGTATTGTGACACGCACACAGCAGTTTTCGTATTGTGACACGCACACAGTAGAATTCGTACTGTGACACGCACACAGCAGAATTCGTATTGTGACACGCACACAGCAGTTTTCGTATTGTGACACGCACACAGTAGAATTCGTATTGTGACACGCACACAGCAGAATTCGTATTGTGACACGCACACAGCAGTTTTCGTATTGTGACACGCACACAGCAGTTTTCGTATTGTGACACGCACACAGTAGAATTCGTACTGTGACACGCACACAGCGGAATTCGTATTGTGACACGCACACAGCAGTTTTCGTATTGTGACACGCACACAGCAGAATTCGTATTGTGACACGCACACAGCGGAATTCGTATTGTGACACGCACACCGCAGTTTTTCTATTGTGACACGCACACAGCGGAATTCGTATTGTGACACGCACCCAGCAGAATTCGTATTGTTACACGCACACAGCGGAATTTGTATTGTGACACGCACCCAGCAGAATTCGTATTGTGACACGCACACAGCAGTTTTCGTATTGTGACAAGCACACAGCGGAATTTGTATTGTGACACGCACACAGCAGAATTCGTATTGTGACACGCACACAGCAGAATTCGTATTGTGACACGCACACAGCAGAATTCGTATTGTGACACGCACACAGTAGAATTCGTATTGTGACACGCACACAGGAGAATTCGTATTGTGACACGCACACAGCAGAATTCGTATTGTGACACGCACACAGCGGAATTCGTATTGTGACACGCACATCGCAGTTTTTCTATTGTGACACGCACCCAGCAGAATTCGTATTGTGACACGCACACAGTAGAATTCGTATTGTGACACGCACACAGTAGAATTCGTATTGTGACACGCACACAGCGGAATTCGTATTGTGACACGCACCCAGCAGAATTCGTATTGTGACACGCACATCGCAGTTTTTCTATTGTGACACGCACCCAGCAGAATTCGTATTGTGACACGCACACAGTAGAATTCGTATTGTGACACGCACACAGCGGAATTCGTATTGTGACACGCACCCAGCAGAATTCGTATTGTGACACGCACACAGCAGTTTTTCTATTGTGACACGCACCCAGTAGAATTCGTATTGTGACACGCACACAGTAGAATTTGTATTGTGACACGCACACAGTAGAATTCGTATTGTGACACGCACCCAGCAGAATTCGTATTGTGACACGCACACCGCAGTTTTTCTATTGTGACACGCACACAGCAGAATTTGTATTGTGACACGCACACAGCAGAATTCGTATTGTGACACGCACCCAGCAGAATTCGTATTGTGACACGCACACCGCAGTTTTTCTATTGTGACACGCACACAGTAGAATTTGTATTGTGACACGCACACAGCGGAATTCGTATTGTGACACGCACCCAGCAGAATTCGTATTGTGACACGCACACCGCAGTTTTTCTATTGTGACACGCACACAGCAGAATTTGTATTGTGACACGCACACAGCAGAATTCGTATTGTGACACGCACCCAGCAGAATTCGTATTGTGACACGCACACCGCAGTTTTTCTATTGTGACACGCACACAGCAGAATTTGTATTGTGACACGCACACAGTAGAATTCGTATTGTGACATGCACACAGTAGAATTCGTATTGTGACACGCACACAGCGGAATTCGTATTGTGACACGCACCCAGCAGAATTCGTATTGTGACACGCACACCGCAGTTTTTCTATTGTGACACGCACACAGCAGAATTTGTATTGTGACACGCACCCAGCAGAATTCGTATTGTGACACGCACACAGCGGAATTCGTATTGTGACACGCACCCAGCAGAATTCGTATTGTGACACGCACACCGCAGTTTTTCTATTGTGACACGCACACAGCAGAATTTGTATTGTGACACGCACACAGCAGAATTCGTATTGTGACACGCACCCAGCAGAATTCGTATTGTGACACGCACATCGCAGTTTTTCTATTGTGACACGCACATCGCAGTTTTTCTATTGTGACACGCACACAGGAGAATTCGTATTGTGATACGCACCCAGCAGAATTCGTATTGTGACACGCACACAGCAGTTTTTCAATTGTGACACGCACACAGCGGAATTCGTATTGTGACACGCACACAGCAGTTTTTCAATTGTGACACGCACCCAGCAGAATTTGTATTGTGACACGCACACAGCAGTTTTTCTATTGTGACACGCACACAGCAGAATTTGTATTGCGACACGCACACAGCAGTTTTTCAATTGTGACACGCACACAGCAGAATTTGTATTGTGACACGCACACAGCAGAATTTGCATTGTGACACGCACACAGCAGTTTTTCAATTGTGACACGCACCCAGCAGAAATTGTATTGTGACACGCACACAGCAGTTTTTCAATTGTGACACGCACACAGCAGAATTTGCATTGTGACACGCACACAGCAGAATTCGTCTTGTGACACGCACACAGTAGAATTCGTATTGTGACACGCACCCAGCAGAATTCGTATTGTGACACGCACACAGCAGTTTTTCTATTGTGACACGCACACAGCGGAATTCGTATTGTGACACGCACACAGTAGAATTCGTATTGTGACAAGCACCCAGCAGAATTCGTATTGTGACACGCACACAGCAGTTTTTCTATTGTGACACGCACACAGCGGAATTCGTATTGTGACACGCACACAGCAGAATTCGTATTGTGACACGCACACAGCGGAATTCGTATTGTGACACGCACACAGCAGTTTTTCTATTGTGACACGCACACAGCAGAATTCGTATTGTGACACGCACACAGCAGTTTTTATATTGTGACACGCACACAGTAGAATTCGTATTGTGACACGCACACAGCAGAATTCGTATTGTGACACGCACACAGCAGAATTCGTATTGTGACACGCACACAGCAGAATTCGTATTGTGACACGCACACAGCAGTTTTTCTATTGTGACACGCACACAGTAGAATTCGTATTGTGACACGCACACAGTAGAATTCATATTGTGACACGCACACAGTAGAATTCGTATTGTGACACGCACACAGTAGAATTCGTATTGTGACACGCACACAGCAGAATTCGTATTGTGACACGCACACAGCAGAATTCGTATTGTGACACGCACACAGGAGAATTCGTATTGTGACACGCACACAGCAGTTTTTCTATTGTGACACGCACACAGTAGAATTCGTATTGTGACACGCACACAGCAGAATTTGTATTGTGACACGCACACAGCAGTTTTTTTATTGTGACACGCACACAGCAGAATTTTTATGGTGACACGCACACAGCAGAATTTGTATTGTGACACGCACACAGCAGTTTTTCTATTGTGACACGCACACAGCAGAATTCGTATTGTGACACGCACACAGCAGTTTTTTTATTGTGACACGCACACAGTAGAATTTGTATTGTGACACGCACACAGCAGTTTTTCTATTGTGACACGCACACAGCAGAATTCGTATTGTGACACGCACACAGCAGAATTCGTATTGTGACACGCACACAGCAGTTTTTCTATTGTGACACGCACACAGTAGAATTCGTATTGTGACACGCACACAGTAGAATTCATATTGTGACACGCACACAGTAGAATTCGTATTGTGACACGCACACAGCAGAATTCGTATTGTGACACGCACACAGCAGTTTTTCTATTGTGACACGCACACAGCAGAATTCGTATTGTGACACGCACAGAGTAGAATTCGTATTGTGACACGCACACAGCAGAATTCGTATTGTGACACGCACACAGCAGAATTTGTATTGTGACACGCACACAGCAGAATTCGTATTGTGACACGCACACAGCAGAATTCGTATTGTGACACGCACAAAGCAGAATTCGTATTGTGACACGCACACAGCAGAATTCGTATTGTGACACGCACACAGTAGAATTTGTATTGTGACACGCACACAGCAGAATTTGTATTGTGACACGCACACAGCAGAATTCGTATTGTGACACGCACACAGCAGAATTCGTATTGTGACACGCACACAGTAGAATTCCTATTGTGACACGCACACAGCAGTTTTTTTATTGTGACACGCACATAGCAGAATTCGTATTGTGACACGCACACAGCAGAATTCGTATTGTGACACGCACACAGCAGAATTTGTATTGTGACACGCACACAGCAGAATTCGTATTGTGACACGCACACAGCAGAATTCGTATTGTGACACGCACACAGCAGAATTCGTATTGTGACACGCACACAGTAGAATTCCTATTGTGACACGCACACAGCAGTTTTTTTATTGTGACACGCACACAGTAGAATTCGTATTGTGACACGCACACAGCAGAATTCGTATTGTGACACGCACACAGCAGAATTTGTATTGTGACACGCACACAGCAGAATTCGTATTGTGACACGCACAAAGCAGAATTTGTATTGTGACACGCACACAGCAGAATTTGTATTGTGACACGCACACAGCAGAATTCGTATTGTGACACGCACACAGCAGAATTTGTATTGTGACACGCACACAGCAGAATTCGTATTGTGACACGCACACAGCAGAATTCGTATTGTGACACGCACAAAGCAGAATTCGTATTGTGACACGCACACAGCAGAATTCGTATTGTGACACGCACCCAGCAGTTTTTCTATTGTGACACGCACACAGCAGTTTTTCTATTGTGACACGCACACAGTAGAATTCGTATTGTGACACGCACACAGCAGTTTTTTTATTGTGACACGCACACAGCAGAATTTGTATTGTGACACGCACACAGCAGTTTTTTTATTGTGACACGCACACAGCAGAATTCATATTGTGACACGCACACAGCAGAATTCGTATTGTGACACGCACACAGCAGTTTTTTTATTGTGACACGAACACAGCAGAATTTGTATTGTGACACGCACACAGCAGAATTCATATTGTGACACGCACACAGCAGAATTCATATTGTGACACGCACACAGCAGAATTTGTATTGTGACACGCACACAGCAGTTTTTTTATTGTGACACGCACACAGCAGAATTCATATTGTGACACGCACAAAGCAGAATTCGTATTGTGACACGCACACAGCAGAATTCGTATTGTGACACGCACCCAGCAGTTTTTCTATTGTGACACGCACACAGCAGTTTTTCTATTGTGACACGCACACAGCAGAATTTGTATTGTGACACGCACACAGCAGTTTTTTTATTGTGACACGCACACAGCAGAATTTGTATTGTGACACGCACACAGCAGTTTTTTTATTGTGACACGCACACAGCAGAATTCATATTGTGACACGCACACAGCAGAATTCGTATTGTGACACGCACACAGCAGAATTTGTATTGTGACACGCACACAGCAGAATTCGTATTGTGACACGCACACAGCAGAATTTGTATTGTGACACGCACACAGTAGAATTCATATTGTGACACGCACACAGTAGAATTCGTATTGTGACACGCACACAGTAGAATTCATATTGTGACACGCACACAGTAGAATTCGTATTGTGACACGCACACAGTAGAATTCGTATTGTGACACGCACACAGCAGAATTCGTATTGTGACACGCACACAGCAGTTTTTCTATTGTGACACGCACACAGTAGAATTCGTATTCTGACACGCACACAGCAGTTTTTTTATTGTGACACGCACACAGCAGAATTTGTATGGTGACACGCACACAGCAGAATTCATATTGTGACACGCACACAGTAGAATTCGTATTGTGACACGCACACAGTAGAATTCATATTGTGACACGCACACAGTAGAATTCGTATTGTGACACGCACACAGTAGAATTCGTATTGTGACACGCACACAGCAGAATTCGTATTGTGACACGCACACAGCAGTTTTTCTATTGTGACACGCACACAGCAGAATTCGTATTGTGACACGCACACAGCAGTTTTTCTATTGTGACACGCACACAGCAGAATTCGTATTCTGACACGCACACAGTAGAATTCGTATTGTGACACGCACAAAGCAGAATTTGTATTGTGACACGCACACAGCAGTTTTTTTATTGTGAAACGCACACAGCAGAATTTGTATTGTGACACGCACACAGCAGTTTTTCTATTGTGACACGCACACAGTAGAATTCGTATTGTGACACGCACACAGTAGAATTCATATTGTGACACGCACACAGTAGAATTCGTATTGTGACACGCACACAGTAGAATTCATATTGTGACACGCACACAGTAGAATTCGTATTGTGACACGCACACAGTAGAATTCGTATTGTGACACGCACACAGCAGAATTCGTATTGTGACACGCACACAGCAGTTTTTCTATTGTGACACGCACACAGTAGAATTCGTATTCTGACACGCACACAGCAGAATTCGTATTGTGACACGCACACAGCAGTTTTTCTATTGTGACACGCACACAGCAGAATTCGTATTGTGACACGCACACAGCAGTTTTTCTATTGTGACACGCACACAGCAGAATTCGTATTCTGACACGCACACAGTAGAATTCGTATTGTGACACGCACAAAGCAGAATTCGTATTGTGACACGCACACAGCAGAATTCGTATTGTGACACGCACACAGCAGAATTCGTATTGTGACACGCACACAGCAGAATTTGTATTGTGACACGCACACAGCAGAATTCATATTGTGACACGCACACAGCAGAATTCATATTGTGACACGCACACAGCAGTTTTCTTATTGTGACACGCACACAGTAGAATTCGTATTGTGACACGCACACAGCAGAATTCGTATTGTGACACGCACACAACAGATTTTGTATTGTGACACGCACAAAGCAGAATTCGTATTGTGACACGCACACAGTAGAATTCGTATTGTGACACGCACACAGCAGAATTCGTATTGTGACACGCACCCAGCAGTTTTTCTATTGTGACACGCACACAGCAGAATTCTTATTGTGACACGCACACAGTAGAATTCGTATTGTGACACGCACACAGCAGAATTCGTATTGTGACACGCACACAGTAGAATTCGTATTGTGACACGCACACAGCAGAATTCGTATTGTGACACGCACCCAGCAGTTTTTCTATTGTGACACGCACACAGCAGAATTCTTATTGTGACACGCACACAGTAGAATTCGTATTGTGACACGCACACAGCAGAATTCGTATTGTGACACGCACACAGCAGAATTCGTATTGTGACACGCACACAGCAGAATTCGTATTGTGACACGCACACAGCAGTTTTCGTATTGTGACACGCACACAGCAGAATTCGTATTGTGACACGCACACAGCAGTTTTCGTATTGTGACACGCACACAGCAGTTTTCGTATTGTGACACGCACACAGTAGAATTCGTATTGTGACACGCACACAGCAGAATTCGTATTGTGACACGCACACAGCAGAATTCGTATTGTGACACGCACACAGCAGTTTTCGTATTGTGACACGCACACAGCAGTTTTCGTATTGTGACACGCACACAGTAGAATTCGTACTGTGACACGCACACAGCAGAATTCGTATTGTGACACGCACACAGCAGTTTTCGTATTGTGACACGCACACAGCAGAATTCGTATTGTGACACGCACACAGTAGAATTCGTATTGTGACACGCACACAGCAGTTTTCGTATTGTGACACGCACACAGTAGAATTCGTATTGTGAAACGCACACAGCAGAATTCGTATTGTGACACGCACACAGCAGAATTCGTATTGTGACACGCACACAGCAGTTTTCGTATTGTGACACGCACACAGTAGAATTCGTATTGTGACACGCACACAGTAGAATTCGTACTGTGACACGCACACAGCGGAATTCGTATTGTGACACGCACACAGCAGTTTTCGTATTGTTACAAGCACACAGCAGAATTCGTATTGTGACACGCACACAGCGGAATTCGTATTGTGACACGCACACAGCGGAATTCGTATTGTAACACGCACACAGCAGTTTTCGTATTGTGACACGCACACAGTAGAATTCGTATTGTGACACGCACACAGCAGTTTTCGTATTGTGACACGCACACAGCAGTTTTCGTATTGTGACACGCACACAGCAGAATTCGTATTGTGACACGCACACAGCAGTTTTCGTATTGTGACACGCACACAGCAGTTTTCGTATTGTGACACGCACACAGTAGAATTCGTACTGTGACACGCACACAGCAGAATTCGTATTGTGACACGCACACAGCAGAATTCGTATTGTGACACGCACACAGCAGTTTTCGTATTGTGACACGCACACAGTAGAATTCGTATTGTGACACGCACACAGCAGAATTCGTATTGTGACACGCACACAGCAGTTTTCGTATTGTGACACGCACACAGCAGTTTTCGTATTGTGACACGCACACAGTAGAATTCGTATTGTGACACGCACACAGTAGAATTCGTACTGTGACACGCACACAGCGGAATTCGTATTGTGACACGCACACAGCAGTTTTCGTATTGTTACAAGCACACAGCAGAATTCGTATTGTGACACGCACACAGCGGAATTCGTATTGTGACACGCACACAGCGGAATTCGTATTGTGACACGCACACAGCAGTTTTTCTATTGTGACACGCACACAGCAGAATTCGTATTGTTACACGCACACAGCGGAATTCGTACTGTGACAAGCACACAGCAGTTTTTCTATTGTGACACGCACACAGCGGAATTCGTATTGTGACACGAACACAGCAGTTTTTCTATTGTGACACGCACACAGCAGAATTCGTATTGTGACACGCACACAGCGGAATTCGTATTGTGACACGAACACAGCAGTTTTTCTATTGTGACACGCACACAGCAGAATTCGTATTGTGACACGCACACAGCGGAATTCGTATTGTGACACGAACACAGCAGTTTTTCTATTGTGACACGCACACAGCAGAATTCGTATTGTGACACGCACACAGCAGAATTCGTATTGCTACACGCACACAGCGGAATTCGTACTGTGACAAGCACACAGCAGTTTTTCTATTATGACACGCACACAGCGGAATTCGTATTGTGACACGAACACAGCAGTTTTTCTATTGTGACACGCACACAGCAGAATTCGTATTGTGACACGCACACAGCGGAATTCGTATTGTGACACGAACACAGCAGTTTTTCTATTGTGACAAGCACACAGCAGAATTCGTATTGTGACACGCACACAGCGGAATTCGTATTGTGACACGAACACAGCAGTTTTTCTATTGTGACACGCACACAGCAGAATTCGTATTGTGACACGCACACAGCGGAATTCGTATTGTGACACGAACACAGCAGTTTTTCTATTGTGACACGCACACAGCAGAATTCGTATTGTGACAAGCACACAGCATAATTCGTATTGTGACACGCACACAGCAGTTTTTCTATTATGACACGCACACAGCGGAATTCGTATTGTGACACGAACACAGCAGTTTTTCTATTGTGACACGCACACAGCAGAATTCGTATTGTGACACGCACACAGCGGAATTCGTATTGTGACACGAACACAGCAGTTTTTCTATTGTGACAAGCACACAGCAGAATTCGTATTGTGACACGCACACAGCGGAATTCGTATTGTGACACGAACACAGCAGTTTTTCTATTGTGACACGCACACAGCAGAATTCGTATTGTGACACGCACACAGCGGAATTCGTATTGTGACACGAACACAGCAGTTTTTCTATTGTGACACGCACACAGCAGAATTCGTATTGTGACAAGCACACAGCATAATTCGTATTGTGACACGCACACAGCAGTTTTTCTATTGTGACACGCACACAGCAGTTTTTCTATTGTGACACGCACACAGCAGAATTCGTATTGTGACACGCACACAGCAGTTTTTCTATTGTGACACGCACACAGCAGTTTTTCTATTGTGACACGCACACAGCAGTTTTTCTATTGTGACACGCACACAGCAGTTTTCGTATTGTTACAAGCACACAGCAGAATTCGTATTGTGACACGCACACAGCGGAATTCGTATTGTGACACGCACACAGCGGAATTCGTATTGTGACACGCACACAGCAGTTTTTCTATTGTGACACGCACACAGCAGAATTCGTATTGTTACACGCACACAGCGGAATTCGTACTGTGACAAGCACACAGCAGTTTTTCTATTGTGACACGCACACAGCAGAATTCGTATTGTGACACGCACACAGCGGAATTCGTATTGTGACACGAACACAGCAGTTTTTCTATTGTGACACGCACACAGCAGAATTCGTATTGTGACACGCACACAGCGGAATTCGTATTGTGACACGAACACAGCAGTTTTTCTATTGTGACACGCACACAGCAGAATTCGTATTGTGACACGCACACAGCAGAATTCGTATTGTGACACGCACACAGCGGAATTCGTATTGTGACAAGCACACAGCAGTTTTTCTATTATGACACGCACACAGCGGAATTCGTATTGTGACACGAACACAGCAGTTTTTCTATTGTGACACGCACACAGCAGAATTCGTATTGTGACACGCACACAGCGGAATTCGTATTGTGACACGAACACAGCAGTTTTTCTATTGTGACACGCACACAGCAGAATTCGTATTGTGACACGCACACAGCGGAATTCGTATTGTGACACGAACACAGCAGTTTTTCTATTGTGACACGCACACAGCAGAATTTGTATTGTGACAAGCACACAGCATAATTCGTATTGTGACACGCACACAGCAGTTTTTCTATTGTGACACGCACACAGCAGTTTTTCTATTGTGACACGCACACAGCAGAATTCGTATTGTGACACGCACACAGCAGTTTTTCTATTGTGACACGCACACAGCAGTTTTTCTATTGTGACACGCACACAGCAGTTTTTCTATTGTGACAAGCACACAGCAGAATTCGTATTGTGACACGCACACAGCGGAATTCGTATTGTGACACGAACACAGCAGTTTTTCTATTGTGACAAGCACACAGCAGAATTCGTATTGTGACACGCACACAGCGGAATTCGTATTGTGACACGAACACAGCAGTTTTTCTATTGTGACACGCACACAGCAGAATTCGTATTGTGACACGCACACAGCGGAATTCGTATTGTGACACGAACACAGCAGTTTTTCTATTGTGACACGCACACAGCAGAATTCGTATTGTGACAAGCACACAGCATAATTCGTATTGTGACACGCACACAGCAGTTTTTCTATTGTGACACGCACACAGCAGTTTTTCTATTGTGACACGCACACAGCAGAATTCGTATTGTGACACGCACACAGCAGTTTTTCTATTGTGACACGCACACAGCAGTTTTTCTATTGTGACACGCACACAGCAGAATTCGTACTGTGATACGCACACAGCAGAATTCGTACTGTGACACGCACACAGCAGAATTCGTATTGTGACACGCACACAGCAGAATTCGTATTGTGACACGCACACAGCAGAATTTGTACTGTGACACGCACACAGCAGAATTCGTCTTGTGACACGCACACAGCAGAATTCGTATTGTGACACACACACAGCAGAATTCGTACTGTGACACGCACACAGCAGTTTTCGTACTGTGACACGCACACAGCAGTTTTTCTATTGTGACACGCACATTTGCATTGTGACACGCACACAGCAGAATTCGTATTGTGACACGCACACAACAGTTTTTCTATTGTGACACGCACACAGCAGAATTTTTATTGTGACACGCACACAGCAGTTTTTCTATTGTGACACGCACACAGTAGTTTTTCTATTGTGACACGCAGACAGCAGAATTTTTATTGTGACACGCACACAGCAGTTTTTCTATTGTGACAGGCACACAGCAGTTTTTCTATTGTGACACGCACACAGTAGTTTTTCTATTGTGACACGCACACAGCAGTTTTTCTATTGTGACACGCACACAGTAGTTTTTCTATTGTGACACGCACACAGCAGAATTTTTATTGTGACACGCACACAGCAGTTTTTCTATTGTGACACGCACACAGTAGTTTTTCTATTGTGACACGCACACAGCAGAATTTTTATTGTGACACGCACACAGCAGTTTTTCTATTGTGACAGGCACACAGCAGTTTTTCTATTGTGACACGCACACAGTAGTTTTTCTATTGTGACACGCACACAGCAGAATTTTTATTGTGACACGCACACAGCAGTTTTTTTATTGTGACACGCACACAGCAGAATTCATATTGTGACACGCACACAGCAGAATTCGTATTGTGACACGCACACAGTAGTTTTTCTATTGTGACACGCACACAGCAGTTTTTCTATTGTGACACGCACACAGCAGAATTCATATTGTGACACGCACAGAGTAGAATTCGTATTGTGACACGCACACAGCAGAATTTGTATTGTGACACGCACACAGCAGAATTCATATTGTGACACGCACACAGCAGAATTCGTATTGTGACACGCACACAGTAGTTTTTCTATTGTGACACGCACACAGCAGTTTTTTTATTGTGACACGCACACAGCAGAATTCATATTGTGACACGCACAGAGTAGAATTCGTATTGTGACACGCACACAGCAGAATTTGTATTGTGACACGCACACAGCAGAATTCGTATTGTGACACGCACACAGCAGAATTTGTATTGTGACACGCACACAGTAGAATTCATATTGTGACACGCACACAGTAGAATTCGTATTGTGACACGCACACAGTAGAATTCGTATTGTGACACGCACACAGTAGAATTCGTATTGTGACACGCACACAGCAGAATTTGTATTGTGACACGCACACAGCAGAATTGGTATTGTGACACGCACACAGTAGAATTCATATTGTGACACGCACACAGTAGAATTCGTATTGTGACACGCACACAGTAGAATTCGTATTGTGACACGCACACAGCAGAATTCGTATTGTGACACGCACACAGCAGTTTTTCTATTGTGACACGCACACAGTAGAATTCGTATTCTGACACGCACACAGCAGAATTCGTATTGTGACACGCACACAGCAGTTTTTCTATTGTGACACGCACACAGCAGAATTCGTATTCTGACACGCACACAGTAGAATTCGTATTGTGACACGCACACAGCAGAATTCGTATTGTGACACGCACACAGTAGAATTCGTATTGTGACACGCACACAGTAGAATTCGTACTGTGACACGCACACAGCGGAATTCGTATTGTGACACGCACACAGCAGTTTTCGTATTGTTACAAGCACACAGCAGAATTCGTATTGTGACACGCACACAGCGGAATTCGTATTGTGACACGCACACAGCGGAATTCGTATTGTAACACGCACACAGCAGTTTTCGTATTGTGACACGCACACAGTAGAATTCGTATTGTGACACGCACACAGCAGTTTTCGTATTGTGACACGCACACAGCAGTTTTCGTATTGTGACACGCACACAGCAGAATTCGTATTGTGACACGCACACAGCAGTTTTCGTATTGTGACACGCACACAGCAGTTTTCGTATTGTGACACGCACACAGTAGAATTCGTACTGTGACACGCACACAGCAGAATTCGTATTGTGACACGCACACAGCAGAATTCGTATTGTGACACGCACACAGCAGTTTTCGTATTGTGACACGCACACAGTAGAATTCGTATTGTGACACGCACACAGCAGAATTCGTATTGTGACACGCACACAGCAGTTTTCGTATTGTGACACGCACACAGCAGTTTTCGTATTGTGACACGCACACAGTAGAATTCGTATTGTGACACGCACACAGTAGAATTCGTACTGTGACACGCACACAGCGGAATTCGTATTGTGACACGCACACAGCAGTTTTCGTATTGTTACAAGCACACAGCAGAATTCGTATTGTGACACGCACACAGCGGAATTCGTATTGTGACACGCACACAGCGGAATTCGTATTGTGACACGCACACAGCAGTTTTTCTATTGTGACACGCACACAGCAGAATTCGTATTGTTACACGCACACAGCGGAATTCGTACTGTGACAAGCACACAGCAGTTTTTCTATTGTGACACGCACACAGCGGAATTCGTATTGTGACACGAACACAGCAGTTTTTCTATTGTGACACGCACACAGCAGAATTCGTATTGTGACACGCACACAGCGGAATTCGTATTGTGACACGAAAACAGCAGTTTTTCTATTGTGACACGCACACAGCAGAATTCGTATTGTGACACGCACACAGCGGAATTCGTATTGTGACACGAACACAGCAGTTTTTCTATTGTGACACGCACACAGCAGAATTCGTATTGTGACACGCACACAGCAGAATTCGTATTGTGACACGCACACAGCGGAATTCGTACTGTGACAAGCACACAGCAGTTTTTCTATTATGACACGCACACAGCGGAATTCGTATTGTGACACGAACACAGCAGTTTTTCTATTGTGACACGCACACAGCAGAATTCGTATTGTGACACGCACACAGCGGAATTCGTATTGTGACACGAACACAGCAGTTTTTCTATTGTGACAAGCACACAGCAGAATTCGTATTGTGACACGCACACAGCGGAATTCGTATTGTGACACGAACACAGCAGTTTTTCTATTGTGACACGCACACAGCAGAATTCGTATTGTGACACGCACACAGCGGAATTCGTATTGTGACACGAACACAGCAGTTTTTCTATTGTGACACGCACACAGCAGAATTCGTATTGTGACAAGCACACAGCATAATTCGTATTGTGACACGCACACAGCAGTTTTTCTATTGTGACACGCACACAGCAGTTTTTCTATTGTGACACGCACACAGCAGAATTCGTATTGTGACACGCACACAGCAGTTTTTCTATTGTGACACGCACACAGCAGTTTTTCTATTGTGACACGCACACAGCAGTTTTTCTATTGTGACACGCACACAGCAGTTTTCGTATTGTTACAAGCACACAGCAGAATTCGTATTGTGACACGCACACAGCGGAATTCGTATTGTGACACGCACACAGCGGAATTCGTATTGTGACACGCACACAGCAGTTTTTCTATTGTGACACGCACACAGCAAAATTCGTATTGTTACACGCACACAGCGGAATTCGTACTGTGACAAGCACACAGCAGTTTTTCTATTGTGACACGCACACAGCAGAATTCGTATTGTGACACGCACACAGCGGAATTCGTATTGTGACACGAACACAGCAGTTTTTCTATTGTGACACGCACACAGCAGAATTCGTATTGTGACACGAACACAGCAGTTTTTCTATTGTGACACGCACACAGCAGAATTCGTATTGTGACACGCACACAGCAGAATTCGTATTGTGACACGCACACAGCAGAATTCGTATTGTGACACGCACACAGCGGAATTCGTATTGTGACAAGCACACAGCAGTTTTTCTATTATGACACGCACACAGCGGAATTCGTATTGTGACACGAACACAGCAGTTTTTCTATTGTGACACGCACACAGCAGAATTCGTATTGTGACACGCACACAGCGGAATTCGTATTGTGACACGAACACAGCAGTTTTTCTATTGTGACACGCACACAGCAGAATTCGTATTGTGACAAGCACACAGCATAATTCGTATTGTGACACGCACACAGCAGTTTTTCTATTGTGACACGCACACAGCAGTTTTTCTATTGTGACACGCACACAGCAGAATTCGTATTGTGACACGCACACAGCAGTTTTTCTATTGTGACACGCACACAGCAGTTTTTCTATTGTGACACGCACACAGCAGTTTTTCTATTGTGACAAGCACACAGCAGAATTCGTATTGTGACACGCACACAGCGGAATTCGTATTGTGACACGAACACAGCAGTTTTTCTATTGTGACAAGCACACAGCAGAATTCGTATTGTGACACGCACACAGCGGAATTCGTATTGTGACACGAACACAGCAGTTTTTCTATTGTGACACGCACACAGCAGAATTCGTATTGTGACACGCACACAGCGGAATTCGTATTGTGACACGAACACAGCAGTTTTTCTATTGTGACACGCACACAGCAGAATTCGTATTGTGACAAGCACACAGCATAATTCGTATTGTGACACGCACACAGCAGTTTTTCTATTGTGACACGCACACAGCAGTTTTTCTATTGTGACACGCACACAGCAGAATTCGTATTGTGACACGCACACAGCAGTTTTTCTATTGTGACACGCACACAGCAGTTTTTCTATTGTGACACGCACACAGCAGAATTCGTACTGTGATACGCACACAGCAGAATTCGTACTGTGACACGCACACAGCAGAATTCGTATTGTGACACGCACACAGCAGAATTCGTATTGTGACACGCACACAGCAGAATTTGTACTGTGACACGCACACAGCAGAATTCGTCTTGTGACACGCACACAGCAGAATTCGTATTGTGACACACACACAGCAGAATTCGTACTGTGACACGCACACAGCAGTTTTCGTACTGTGACACGCACACAGCAGTTTTTCTATTGTGACACGCACATTTGCATTGTGACACGCACACAGCAGAATTCGTATTGTGACACGCACACAACAGTTTTTCTATTGTGACACGCACACAGCAGAATTTTTATTGTGACACGCACACAGCAGTTTTTCTATTGTGACACGCACACAGTAGTTTTTCTATTGTGACACGCAGACAGCAGAATTTTTATTGTGACACGCACACAGCAGTTTTTCTATTGTGACAGGCACACAGCAGTTTTTCTATTGTGACACGCACACAGTAGTTTTTCTATTGTGACACGCACACAGCAGTTTTTCTATTGTGACACGCACACAGTAGTTTTTCTATTGTGACACGCACACAGCAGAATTTTTATTGTGACACGCACACAGCAGTTTTTCTATTGTGACACGCACACAGTAGTTTTTCTATTGTGACACGCACACAGCAGAATTTTTATTGTGACACGCACACAGCAGTTTTTCTATTGTGACAGGCACACAGCAGTTTTTCTATTGTGACACGCACACAGTAGTTTTTCTATTGTGACACGCACACAGCAGAATTTTTATTGTGACACGCACACAGCAGTTTTTTTATTGTGACACGCACACAGCAGAATTCATATTGTGACACGCACACAGCAGAATTCGTATTGTGACACGCACACAGTAGTTTTTCTATTGTGACACGCACACAGCAGTTTTTCTATTGTGACACGCACACAGCAGAATTCATATTGTGACACGCACAGAGTAGAATTCGTATTGTGACACGCACACAGCAGAATTTGTATTGTGACACGCACACAGCAGAATTCATATTGTGACACGCACACAGCAGAATTCGTATTGTGACACGCACACAGTAGTTTTTCTATTGTGACACGCACACAGCAGTTTTTTTATTGTGACACGCACAGAGTAGAATTCGTATTGTGACACGCACACAGCAGAATTTGTATTGTGACACGCACACAGCAGAATTCGTATTGTGACACGCACACAGCAGAATTTGTATTGTGACACGCACACAGTAGAATTCATATTGTGACACGCACACAGTAGAATTCGTATTGTGACACGCACACAGTAGAATTCGTATTGTGACACGCACACAGTAGAATTCGTATTGTGACACGCACACAGCAGAATTTGTATTGTGACACGCACACAGTAGAATTCATATTGTGACACGCACACAGTAGAATTCGTATTGTGACACGCACACAGTAGAATTCGTATTGTGACACGCACACAGCAGAATTCGTATTGTGACACGCACACAGCAGTTTTTCTATTGTGACACGCACACAGTAGAATTCGTATTCTGACACGCACACAGCAGAATTCGTATTGTGACACGCACACAGCAGTTTTTCTATTGTGACACGCACACAGCAGAATTCGTATTCTGACACGCACACAGTAGAATTCGTATTGTGACACGCACACAGCAGAATTCGTATTGTGACACGCACACAGCAGAATTCGTATTGTGACACGCACACAGCAGAATTCGTATTGTGACACGCACACAGCAGAATTCGTATTGTGACACGCACACAGCAGAATTCGTTTTGTGACACGCACACAGCAGAATTCGTTTTGTGACACGCACACAGCAGAATTCGTTTTGTGACACGCACACAGTAGAATTCGTATTGTGACACGCACACAGCAGAATTCGTTTTGTGACACGCACACAGCAGAATTCGTTTTGTGACACGCACACAGCAGAATTCGTATTGTGACACGCACACAGCAGAATTCGTTTTGTGACACGCACACAGCAGAATTCGTATTGTGACACGCACACAGCAGAATTCGTTTTGTGACACGCACACAGCAGAATTCGTATTGTGACACGCACACAGCAGAATTCGTTTTGTGACACGCACACAGCAGAATTCGTTTTGTGACACGCACACAGTAGAATTCGTATTGTGACACGCACACAGCAGAATTCGTATTGTGACACGCACACAGCAGAATTCGTATTGTGACACGCACAGAGTAGAATTCGTATTGTGACACGCACACAGCAGAATTTGTATTGTGACACGCACACAGCAGAATTCGTATTGTGACACGCACACAGCAGAATTCGTTTTGTGACACGCACACAGCAGAATTCGTATTGTGACACGCACACAGTAGAATTCGTATTGTGACACGCACACAGCAGAATTCGTATTGTGACACGCACACAGCAGAATTCGTATTGTGACACGCACACAGCAGAATTCATATTGTGACACGCACACAGCAGTTTTTCTATTGTGACACGCACACAGTAGAATTTGTATTGTGACACGCACACAGCAGTTTTTTTATTGTGACACGCACACAGCAGAATTTGTATGGTGACACGCACACAGCAGAATTCATATTGTGACACGCACACAGTAGAATTCGTATTGTGACACGCACACAGCAGTTTTTTTATTGTGACACGCACACAGCAGAATTTGTATTGTGACACGCACACAGCAGTTTTTCTATTGTGACACGCACACAGTAGAATTCGTATTGTGACACGCACACAGTAGAATTCGTATTGTGACACGCACACAGTAGAATTCGTATTGTGACACGCACACAGCAGAATTCGTATTGTGACACGCACACAGCAGTTTTTCTATTGTGACACGCACACAGTAGAATTCGTATTCTGACACGCACACAGCAGAATTCGTATTCTGACACGCACACAGCAGTTTTTCTATTGTGACACGCACACAGCAGAATTCGTATTGTGACACGCACACAGCAGTTTTTCTATTGTGACACGCACACAGCAGAATTCGTATTCTGACACGCACACAGTAGAATTCGTATTGTGACACGCACAAAGCAGAATTCGTATTGTGACACGCACACAGCAGAATTCGTATTGTGACACGCACACAGCAGAATTCGTATTGTGACACGCACACAGCAGAATTTGTATAGTGACACGCACACAGCAGAATTCATATTGTGACACGCACACAGCAGAATTCATATTGTGACACGCACACAGCAGTTTTTTTATTGTGACACGCACACAGTAGAATTCGTATTGTGACACGCACACAGCAGAATTCGTATTGTGACACGCACACAGCAGAATTTGTATTGTGACACGCACAAAGCAGAATTCGTATTGTGACACGCACACAGTAGAATTCGTATTGTGACACGCACACAGCAGAATTCGTATTGTGACACGCACCCAGCAGTTTTTCTATTGTGACACGCACACAGCAGAATTCTTATTGTGACACGCACACAGTAGAATTCGTATTGTGACACGCACACAGTAGAATTCGTATTGTGACACGCACACAGCAGAATTCGTATTGTGACACGCACACAGCAGTTTTCGTATTGTGACACGCACACAGCAGAATTCGTATTGTGACACGCACACAGCAGTTTTCGTATTGTGACACGCACACAGCAGTTTTCGTATTGTGACACGCACACAGTAGAATTCGTACTGTGACACGCACACAGCAGTTTTCGTATTGTGACACGCACACAGTAGAATTCGTACTGTGACACGCACACAGCAGAATTCGTATTGTGACACGCACACAGCAGAATTCGTATTGTGACACGCACACAGCAGTTTTCGTATTGTGACACGCACACAATAGAATTCGTACTGTGACACGCACACAGCAGAATTCGTATTGTGACACGCACACAGCAGAATTCGTATTGTGACACGCACACAGCAGAATTCGTACTGTGACACGCACACAGCAGTTTTCGTATTGTGACACGCACACAGTAGAATTCGTATTGTGACACGCACACAGCAGAATTCGTATTGTGACACGCACACAGCAGTTTTCGTATTGTGACACGCACACAGCAGTTTTCGTATTGTGACACGCACACAGTAGAATTCGTACTGTGACACGCACACAGCAGTTTTCGTATTGTGACACGCACACAATAGAATTCGTACTGTGACACGCACACAGCAGAATTCGTATTGTGACACGCACACAGCAGAATTCGTATTGTGACACGCACACAGCAGTTTTCGTATTGTGACACGCACACAGTAGAATTCGTATTGTGACACGCACACAGCAGAATTCGTATTGTGACACGCACACAGCAGTTTTCGTATTGTGACACGCACACAGCAGTTTTCGTATTGTGACACGCACACAGCAGTTTTCGTATTGTGACACGCACACAGCAGTTTTCGTATTGTGACACGCACACAGTAGAATTCGTATTGTGACACGCACACAGTAGAATTCGTATTGTGACACGCACACAGCAGTTTTCGTATTGTTACAAGCACACAGCAGAATTCGTATTGTGACACGCACACAGCGGAATTCGTATTGTGACACGCACACAGCAGTTTTTCTATTGTGACACGCACACAGCAGAATTCGTATTGTTACACGCACACAGCGGAATTCGTACTGTGACAAGAACACAGCAGTTTTTCTATTGTGACACGCACACAGCGGAATTCGTATTGTGACACGAACACAGCAGTTTTTCTATTGTGACACGCACACAGCAGAATTCGTATTGTGACACGCACACAGCGGAATTCGTATTGTGACACGAACACAGCAGTTTTTCTATTGTGACACGCACACAGCAGAATTCGTATTGTGACACGCACACAGAAGAATTCGTATTGTGACACGCACACAGCGGAATTCGTACTGTGACAAGCACACAGCAGTTTTTCTATTATGACACGCACACAGCGGAATTCGTATTGTGACACGAACACAGCAGTTTTTCTATTGTGACACGCACACAGCGGAATTCGTATTGTGACACGAACACAGCAGTTTTTCTATTGTGACAAGCACACAGCAGAATTCGTATTGTGACACGCACACAGCGGAATTCGTATTGTGACACGAACACAGCAGTTTTTCTATTGTGACACGCACACAGCAGAATTCGTATTGTGACACGCACACAGCGGAATTCGTATTGTGACACGAACACAGCAGTTTTTCTATTGTGACACGCACACAGCAGAATTCGTATTGTGACAAGCACACAGCAGAATTCGTATTGTGACACGCACACAGCAGAATTCGTATTGTGACAAGCACACAGCAGAATTCGTATTGTGACACGCACACAGCAGTTTTTCTATTGTGACACGCACACAGCAGTTTTTCTATTGTGACACGCACACAGCAGTTTTTCTATTGTGACACGCACACAGCAGAATTCGTACTGTGATACGCACACAGCAGAATTCGTACTGTGACACGCACACAGCAGAATTCGTACTGTGACACGCACACAGCAGAATTCGTATTGTGACACGCACACAGCAGAATTCGTATTGTGACACGCACACAGCAGAATTTGTACTGTGACACGCACACAGCAGAATTCGTATTGTGACACGCACACAGCAGAATTCGTCTTGTGACACGCACACAGCAGAATTCGTACTGTGACACGCACACAGCAGTTTTTCTATTGTGACACGCACACAGCAGTTTTCGTACTGTGACACGCACACAGCAGTTTTTCTATTGTGACACGCACACAGCAGTTTTTCTATTGTGACACGCACACAGCAGAATTCGTATTGTGACACGCACACAACAGTTTTTCTATTGTGACACGCACACAGCAGAATTTTTATTGTGACACGCACACAGCAGTTTTTCTATTGTGACAGGCACACAGCAGAATTCGTATTGTGACACGCACACAACAGTTTTTCTATTGTGACACGCACACAGCAGAATTTTTATTGTGACACGCACACAGCAGTTTTTCTATTGTGACAGGCACACAGCAGAATTCGTATTGTGACACGCACACAGCAGTTTTTCTATTGTGACACGCACACAGCAGAATTCGTATTGTGACACGCACACAACAGTTTTTCTATTGTGACACGCACACAGCAGAATTTTTATTGTGACACGCACACAGTAGTTTTTCTATTGTGACACGCAGACAGCAGAATTTTTATTGTGACACGCACACAGCAGTTTTTCTATTGTGACAGGCACACAGCAGTTTTTCTATTGTGACACGCACACAGTAGTTTTTCTATTGTGACACGCACACAGCAGAATTTTTATTGTGACACGCACACAGCAGTTTTTCTATTGTGACACGCACACAGTAGTTTTCGTACTGTGACACGCACACAGCAGTTTTTCTATTGTGACACGCACACAGCAGTTTTTCTATTGTGACACGCACACAGCAGAATTCGTATTGTGACACACACACAGCAGAATTCGTACTGTGACACGCACACAGCAGTTTTTCTATTGTGACACGCACACAGCAGTTTTCGTACTGTGACACGCACACAGCAGTTTTTCTATTGTGACACGCACACAGCAGTTTTTCTATTGTGACACGCACACAGCAGAATTCGTATTGTGACACGCACACAACAGTTTTTCTATTGTGACACGCACACAGCAGAATTTTTATTGTGACACGCACACAGCAGTTTTTCTATTGTGACAGGCACACAGCAGAATTCGTATTGTGACACGCACACAGCAGAATTTTTATTGTGACACGCACACAGCAGTTTTTCTATTGTGACAGGCACACAGCAGAATTCGTATTGTGACACGCACACAGCAGTTTTTCTATTGTGACACGCACACAGCAGAATTCGTATTGTGACACGCACACAACAGTTTTTCTATTGTGACACGCACACAGCAGAATTTTTATTGTGACACGCACACAGTAGTTTTTCTATTGTGACACGCAGACAGCAGAATTTTTATTGTGACACGCACACAGCAGTTTTTCTATTGTGACAGGCACACAGCAGTTTTTCTATTGTGACACGCACACAGTAGTTTTTCTATTGTGACACGCACACAGCAGAATTCGTATTGTGACACGCACACAGCAGTTTTTCTATTGTGACACGCACACAGCAGAATTCGTATTGTGACACGCACACAACAGTTTTTCTATTGTGACACGCACACAGCAGAATTTTTATTGTGACACGCACACAGTAGTTTTTCTATTGTGACACGCAGACAGCAGAATTTTTATTGTGACACGCACACAGCAGTTTTTCTATTGTGACAGGCACACAGCAGTTTTTCTATTGTGACACGCACACAGTAGTTTTTCTATTGTGACACGCACACAGCAGAATTTTTATTGTGACACGCACACAGCAGTTTTTCTATTGTGACACGCACACAGCAGAATTTTTATTGTGACACGCACACAGCAGTTTTTCTATTGTGACACGCACACAGTAGTTTTTCTATTGTGACACGCACACAGCAGAATTTTTATTGTGACACGCACACAGCAGTTTTTCTATTGTGACAGGCACACAGCAGTTTTTCTATTGTGACACGCACACAGTAGTTTTTCTATTGTGACACGCACACAGCAGAATTTTTATTGTGACACGCACACAGCAGTTTTTCTATTGTGACACGCACACAGCAGTTTTTCTATTGTGACACGCACATTTGCATTGTGACACGCACACAGCAGAATTCGTCTTGGGACACGCACACAGCAGTTTTTCTATTGTGACACGCACATTTGCATTGTGACACGCACACAGCAGATTTCGTATTGTGACACGCTGTAAGGAGAAAAACCTCAGGAAAGCAAAGAATCACGGGCCCAGAGTTAATTCATGTACATGGGCAAATCCTGTGCAGGAATGCGCGCAGGCATCTGGTCAGACTTTATTATATACTCACGTAACACTCATGGGTGGAGTACAAGTTAGGAAAAAACAACTTCTTATCTGCTGCTTGCATACGAGGCTGCACAGGATGCAACCTTGCAAGACGAAGATGGACAAGTTGATTAACGATCTTGTAGTGGGTTAAAACAATACATGTGGGTGTTGTCTAAACTTGAGCAGACACTTTGTTCCAGTTAAAGAATTTGCTGACACGCTATGTACAGGCATTACTACAATTTAAATAAGCTAAACATAAACAATTATCACAGTTGAATAAAGATAATAAAGTAATATAATTCAAAATCTTTCAACATTCCCGCCTGTTTTTAGCAATTTGAATTGTACGGCAAAACACATATCATTTATCAGGACATAACTTCTTACAACATGTATTTTCAGTTAGTTCATCATAGAATGCATTTGCTGGTTTTTATGGGCAACTTAGACACTTGTATCAGAGTCTACATCATAGTCATCAGTAAGTAACTACTTGTCTTTCACATTTTCAGTTACTACATAATTAGTTGCACTTCATCTTCATTTAACAAATAGGAAAAGAAGTCTTCATGATCTTCATCGGTTTGTGGTACATCTGCGTATGTTGTGAGTGATAAACTCATCATCTGTGAAATTACAGCCTTTAAACAAGGTATAACACAAGTAAAGAAAAGCAAAATAAAATAAAATATAATAAAGTAAAATAAAACCAGGAAAACTCCAACGCCGATCAACAGTCTCTTTAGAATCTGAAGCCATGTTTAAAGAATGTACATTATCTGGTATGTAGGTGCAGCACATGGTGTTGAATAAGACACACAATCCTCCTTTCTCAGCCAGAATCATGTCCAGTGCTACACAATATTGCATTACAGCAATTCGGAGAGCGTCGATTTCTTGGTTATGTCCCTCGTTGACCTTGCAGGATGCATTGAGGAACAAGCCGAATCTATAGTCCAGTGTCTCACTTCCGAGAGCATGTTTTCCAGTCCCTATCCATGGGAAAAGGGCGTGGAGAACTTTCTGTCCTGTGATAGGAATACCTATGACTCTTTTACTGCAGAAAAAACCCCTCTATGGAAAGGGTGCTGGGTCCAGTTATCTTACTGCTGTTATGATCCCAGCAGTCTTCAGAGTGTCATTGTATGCACAGTACAGTGACACAGCATTAGGTGATGTTCATAGGAAACTGCTGTCATCACCACCATAGCTTCTGGTTCCTGTGCTTTTCACAGAATCATGATGTCATCCTCGGACTCCCCCTGCGCTGTCGATGGAGCTTGGCACGCTCCCCTCATCCTTCAGGTGCCCGTCTGTTGTCCAAAATCTCCTCTGTTGGCCTCTGGAAATCCCCCTTGGCACAGTTCTCATTCCAACGCAGCTTCGTGGTCCTTGCTGCGGCTCCAAAGTCTAATCTCATGATGGGCCCCAACCAACTCGACCTCTGACCTCAACCACTGCCTGGGCTGTCAGCTATGCCTGGAATGGTTCTTGCTTCTCACTGGGCCTCTGAAGATTTCTCAGGAGATGACTGCTGCGCCTGTATTTCCTTGCTAGGAGAAAAAAATATATTTGGAGAGCATGTCAACAATCATCAAACCACATTCTTTAGTTCAGTGAACTTCACTTATAGGCCATCAAAGCCTCATCTGAACATGGATGCACCACTTGCATAGGTTCAATACCCGTTGAATGAACTGTTAATCACACAAATCGCTGCAAAAATCATATAAAACATAGTTTAATGTTAATTCATTGTTCATGTTAATCCTGGACCCCTCCTCTTGACGCATGGACACTCCCATGAGTCAACTCATCAAAACCAAATTCCTGTCTTAAAGAAAAAGGTTAGCTAGATCATGTCCCAGGCAACATCAGGGCATCTCCTCCTCTGGAGCAGCACCACTTCGGACCTATAATCCTGCAATAAAAGATGTTTGTGTGTTTTGCATATTAAGTTTGCTTAAAAACTGGCTCCGCCAGGAGCCTGCATACACACCATCATGGCCTGAAAAACAAGATCTGGAAGTGAAATCAAAATAACCTTCACATTTTCCCTAAAACACAGTGTAACAGCATCACCACTCATAACCTGTAAACACAGTTTCTTCACACATAAACCCAGAAATCCTGTAGTAGAAAAACATTAACTAGTTGTTCTGGTATAAATCACATGATCAAGTCACAAGAAGAACTGTAATGCTGTAGAAAAGAAATGCAAATGTTAGCGCTGCGCAGGTGTATACACTCTTTCTCACAGTAATCTCTGTGAGCAACACAAACCCATGAATAACACACCCCTGGTAGATTCACAAACACAGAAAGTGGCATTTAAAAGTTAAATTGGTATGCAACCTTGGATGTTGCTGGCATCTTTCTGCTCCTGTAAAAGAAACACATAAATTTATCCACCCTTTTGGCCTGTCTAGGTGGAGGTTAACTTTGAGTCGTGGTCAAGTCTTGTCAGCTTTTACCAGTCAGTCAGTTTGTTTTTATTTCCATTTATTCATTCATTCATCCATCCATTCTTTCTTTGCTGATAGTGGAAACTATCGCCGCATTTGATTTCCACCCTCAGCAAAATGACGTCATTTCAAAAGAAAAAAGAAGAATTTTAGATCGGATTACCTCGCTGAATCCTTTTTAGGCAGGGACTCTCATTTTCTAATCGTCCCAAATAAGTGGCTTTCTCCTGAGCCCATTTTAATGTGGAGAAACTCACTTGTAACAATTTTCTTGACGACGTATCGTATAGCACTTCTAATCGTGCAGATCTGCTCAAACAGAGATTATCGAACAAAACTTTCAGTGCACTGTGAAAGTATCAAAATAAAAAGGCCTTGTTACATCATGACACAAGCTCCTCATCTCAGGAGGGTAAATCATACCATTAGCATGGTTTATCATACTATCATACTAATTGGCAGGCTCAACTTCACAACAAAAGAAAAATCATCAGCTAGATTCACTCCGAACCAACCATCAGCTGCACAACACACAACATAAGCGTAATATGTTATTAGCTATGAGTTTAATCCCCAGGTCTGTGCTTCTTACTCATTTAGGCCACACACACCCATTTTATTCAGTTTTCCTTTTTTCCTGTCATCATAAAACATGTGACATGTTGTCATGCACTTCACAAAAGAAGTTTGTTCTGACGTATTCAGAGTTGTGTATCTAAGTACAGGATACACTCACACATCAAAACAGGAAACTCAGTGTTTTAGAGTCTCCACTCTAACAAACTCCAACACATCTCATTCACTCGTGCTAAGATTCAGTCACCTTTCCTCAATCTAAGAACGATCAACTAATTTGCATATCAGCTATTAACCCACTAAGATGACAGGACAACAGAAATGCATATTCAAAATGTAATCACAAAAATAGAATTTCCCTCATACAGTAAATTATTTGTGCTGCATCAAACAAGCAGAAAGCATCTCCCAATTTACTGTATTAACAACTAAATTTATTGTCTGATTACCGGTTGGTCAAACCAGAATCTTTTTTCCCACAAAAGTTAAACTGCTGTCCTGCAACCTAGAGAGTCAAATTTTTTTATTGGATAAATTCAGCATTTGATAACAAGTGTCTGTTAAATTCACACTATTTTAACACTGATAAGAGATAACAAGCTAATTTTCATTACATGGGTGTTTGTGTTATTAGGCAGGTTTAATGCATGTCTGTGGAGCTGCATATCCAGCAGAACATGTTCTTAAAGCTGCCTGTCCTACACATTTCTCTGCTATTATTTAATCATTTTGTAACTAATGTGCTATGAGTCCATTGATCTTTGCATCACACTAAGTGACTTGGACAAGATGGTAAACAGACTCACATGCTTAAAATGTTGTCTAATCTTCATGAGTTCTCTTGTATTTGGAAGTGTTAGTAGGGTTAATGCATGTTCTGCTTGTGTGTGTGTGTGATTTTGTATGTTTCTTTTTTCAGTGTTTCAGACTCCTTCACAATTTTCCCACTTAAGCAGTCAGTTTTGTTTTTCCCAGGTTTGCTAACCCAATTTTGATTTCCCACATTAAACACTTACTCTCACTATTGTCCTCTCCCACTTCAACAGTCCAATAGCAGGCAGTTCTCTTTCAGCTTTGTCCTGTGTTTCACTGTCTCTTCTTGCCATTTTCTCCAAAAGTGGCAAATGTCAAACTCCAACAGTCTCCTCAGTTCTCCTCAAACGTTCTTTTCACATGCACAGAGAATTTGCAGCTTGTTGGGAACACAGTGCCATTCATCCAATCATTCAGGATGATGGGTTTGCTCTTCTTCTCTGATGCTGTTTGTCCACACTGCTGCTGCTTGCTGGGACTCTTTGCCCAGGACTTTGCTGCTGTCTCTTTATCTGCCATGTTATTGCTCTTTGGAGCTGCATTCCTTGTCTTCAGGGAGGAGTGAGAGCTCGCTTGTGAGTTTAAGAGACACATGGTGCTGTAAATAAGTTAGCCAGAAGCTTGGCCTGAATGTTTCTAATGATGTTAAACTATAACTTTCTTCCGACCGCTGCATGTGGAAAATTGATTCAGGTCTGCTTGTCACCTGAAAGTGACAAACTAAAACATGTTCATTATTATTATCACTGCTTAACCAACACACACAATTCTCTCTCTCTGTTTTTGTGAACTTGTGAACTGTGCAGAAAATGAGATTGTAGTTGTTCTTGGCTGATCAACACAAAACCTTTTTCCTATGATTATTTTTCATCTACAATGTAAATTTTGTCTCTTTTTTACTCTTTTTTTTTTTTTTTTTTTTTAGCTGGTGACCTGCAGAATCACCGCTCTCACAATCAGATGCAATTACTTTTACACAGCGCACAAAAACACTGTGACGTCAGACACATTTACACTCACTTTTTTCATCTGCGTAAATAAATCATTTGGCCAATGGCATGTGCTATCGTGATCCATAAATATGATCACAAGTTTATTTAACTATTTTTCAATCCACCAAAACAAATAAACAAAAACATGATGCTGATGCTATGAACACTCTACACACATGAGTCAAGATGCAGGAAAACTGCTCACGGAAACTCTGCACATTCCAGTTATCACAGTTCTATTTCCCTCTCTTTGAAGAGTTCTCAGCCAGCTCCTGTGATGTGTAGCTTGCTCATCAGCTCAGAAAAGACCACAACACAACCTCACACAGTGGTTGCGTGCTTTGCCCCACAGTGGCAAAGACTTGCACTTTCATATTCAATTCAGCTTCTCCGTCATGTAGTTTTCAGCTGTTTCATACAGGGTTCAGCATATTAGTTGTTATTATAGGTTTGCTCTATATCTCAGCAAAGTCTCATCCAGGATGACAGGTTTTCAAGCAGGTCAAGTGCCTCTATGCACTTAATTAGTTAAAATATTTACCTATTTTACTTCATATGTCATTGTACTGAATTTGAGCAACCCTAAGCTTAATGCAGATTACTTTCAACAATTATCTACCTCGCATCATGACTGACTGAGGTGCCTCTTCATATTAATATTATTTCATCATTAACACCAGTTTACAAGTTGTTATCCTTGCTATTATTAGTATGAATACATTAAAGATAAGTTGTAATTTAATTTTGCCGTTCGTTTATTTTTCATTATTCAATCGGGTCTGTTTCCAACCCTTTTTAATCTACTTTAAACTACTTTGATCTCCATGTATAAACACAAATTTGTCCGGCGCCTGGACATTTTTCTCTAGCCACTGCTCGTCAGCAGTGAGTTTGGTGGGCTGATTACCCATTATCACACAACTGCAGAGCCGTCTCTGGCACGAGACGCGGGGGTGGTTGCTGACACGCCCTTCTACTTCATACTACTCATGAAGCGGTGCCAGTTTTATGGGATGAAACCCAACCTTTCCCCTTTGTCACCAGTACTTGAGCTCCTTACAGTAAATAAAAAGACAGTAACAATGGAAGTAGTTCAGCAACTTATTGTGCTGTCAAAAAAAAATCACTTACTTCCGACACACAGAAAACAGACATTTATACACAGTCGCGCAGATCCTTACGGCGGATCACTCCTAAACCCTTACGGCGGGTGAGACCTTGAACGTGTTTTACTTTACAATCCTTTCGGCGGATTAGTCCTATGAGCTCTTACAGTGGGTCAATCTTATTACACGTATTTTTTAAAAATCCGTACAGTGGATTAGACTTGTCAAACCCTTTCGTTTAACGCGAGTGTGATTGAGTGGATTCTTTACCTTTCCAAGATCTCTCCGTCTATGTTTGAGGTCTTACACTGGATCCCAGCGTCGTGGACCGCTTAACCGGCCTGGACCCGAATTTTTTACGTCCCAGGACTTTCGCTCCTTCCTTGAGGAGGCTGTCGACAGTCTGCCGTACGGCCCCCCGACGGCGACAGGATACAGGTAGATCTCTGGTTTGGAGTCACAACAATCGAGTTGCTTTTTCCAAATCCGGCTCGGAGGACCAAGAAATGTAAGGAGAAAAACCTCAGGAAAGCAAAGAATCACGGGCCCAGAGTTAATTCATGTACATGGGCAAATCCTGTGCAGGAATGCGCGCAGGCATCTGGTCAGACTCTATTATATACTCACGTAACACTCATGGGTGGAGTACAAGTTAGGAAAAAACAACTTCTTATCTGCTGCTTGCATACGAGGCTGCACAGGATGCAACCTTGCAAGACGAAGATGGACAAGTTGATTAACGATCTTGTAGTGGGTTAAAACAATACATGTGGGTGTTGTCTAAACTTGAGCAGACACTTTGTTCCAGTTAAAGAATTTGCTGACACGCTATGTACAGGCATTACTACAATTAAAATAAGCTAAACATAAACAATTATCACAGTTGAATAAAGATAATAAAGTAATATAATTCAAAATCTTTCAACACACGCACACAGCAGAATTCGTATTGTGACACGCACACAGCAGTTTTTCTATTGTGACACGCACATTTGCATTGTGACACGCACACAGCAGAATTCGTATTGTGACACGCACACAGCAGTTTTTCTATTGTGACACGCACATTTGCATTGTGACACGCACACAGCAGAATTCGTATTGTGACACGCACACAGCAGTTTTTCTATTGTGACACGCACATTTGCATTGTGACACGCACACAGCTGAATTCGTATTGTGACACGCACACAGCTGAATTCGTATTGTGACACGCACACAGCGGAATTCGTATTGTGACACGCACACAGCGGAATTCGTATTGTGACACGCACACAGCGGAATTCGTATTGTGACACGCACACAGCGGAATTCGTATTGTGACACGCACACAGCGGAATTCGTATTGTGACACGCACACAGCTGAATTCGTATTGTGACACGCACACAGCGGAATTCGTATTGTGACACGCACACAGCGGAATTCGTATTGTGACACGCACACAGCGGAATTCGTATTGTGACACGCACACAGCTGAATTCGTATTGTGACACGCACACAGCAGAATTCGTATTGTGACACGCACACAGCGGAATTCGTATTGTGACACGCACACAGCGGAATTCGTATTGTGACACGCACACAGCGGAATTCGTATTGTGACACGCACACAGCAGTTTTTCTATTGTGACACGCACACAGCAGAATTCGTATTGTGACACGCACACAGCTGAATTCGTATTGTGACACGCACACAGCTGAATTCGTATTGTGACACGCACACAGCGGAATTCGTATTGTGACACGCACACAGCGGAATTCGTATTGTGACACGCACACAGCGGAATTCGTATTGTGACACGCACACAGCAGTTTTTCTATTGTGACACGCACACAGCAGAATTTGTATTGTGACACGCACACAGCGGAATTCGTATTGTGACACGCACACAGCTGAATTCGTATTGTGACACGCACACAGCAGTTTTTCTATTGTGACACGCACACAGCTGAATTCGTATTGTGACACGCACACAGCTGAATTCGTATTGTGACACGCACACAGCGGAATTCGTATTGTGACACGCACACAGCAGTTTTTCTATTGTGACACGCACACAGCAGAATTTGTATTGTGACACGCACACAGCGGAATTCGTATTGTGACACGCACACAGCGGAATTCGTATTGTGACACGCACACAGCAGAATTCGTATTGTGACACGCACACAGCAGAATTTGTATTGTGACACGCACACAGCAGAATTTGTATTGTGACACGCACACAGCAGAATTTGTATTGTGACACGCACACAGCGGAATTCGTATTGTGACACGCACACAGCAGATTTCGTATTGTGACACGCACACAGCAGAATTTGTACTGTGACATGCTGTCAGGGACCAAGCAGTAAAGCATAAAGGACACAGGTGGTTTAATTCAAAAAGGGGGTTTTATTGACCCAAAATATGAAAATATATTTAACAAAGCCAAAACTTAAATAGGCAGACCAATAAAAGAGGTCAACTCAATAGCCTAAACTCAAGATAATAATTAACAAAACCTCAAACAAACATAAGATAAACTGACCTGCTGAAATGACACACGGGGGAACTTAAATACCGGTTTAGCTAAACCAAATGACACACATGGGGGAAAACAAAATGGCTGCCATATAAGCAACTAATACAAAACAATTAAACAAACATGAAACACCCCCCAGACAATGAAGCATGTGGTGCAATCCAATTAGGCTGTCAGTGGTACTTCAGGTCTACCAGCCCTTTGCCACACCTTTTGCCAGACAGACGGAGAAGCCAACTCCCAGGTAACTCAAACAAAGATGTATTAATATAACAAAACAGAACTTTGACCTTGCAAGGTTAATATGTGTGCACGCCATATAAACATTGGAAGGTGTGATGGAAAAATAAATACATTTAATAAAGAAACAATATTGAACAATAGACTAGACTATTTTAAAGTAGTGACTGTAAATTAAACTAAAGTGAATCAACGGGTGGTGAGGTGTGGAGCTTACCATGTGTGGCATGCCATCACACACGCACACAGGACAATTCGGATTGTGACACGCACACAGCAGTTTTTCTATTGTGACACGCACATTTGCATTGTGACACGCACACAGCAGAATTCGTATTGTGACACGCACACAGCAGTTTTTCTATTGTGACACGCACAAAGCAGAATTCGTATTGTGACACGCACACAGCAGTTTTTCTATTGTGACACGGACATTTGCATTGTGACACGCACAGCAGAATTCGTATTGTGACGCGCACACAGCAGAATTCGTATTGTGACACGCACACAGCAGTTTTTCTATTGTGACACTGTTAAGAGATATATTCTAAAACACTTCTTCAGCAGAGAATCAGAGAGGAGAAACACACAGAATTTCTTGCTAGCAAGGGCAGCCTAGAGTGAGACTCAGAGACTTGCCCTGAGGACCTGCCCTGGTCCTTTATTTATACACTTCAGTGGGTGCTTGTTTGGTGTGTGTGTGGTGTGTGTGTGTGTGTGGTGTGTGTGTGTGTGAGGGGGGGTCAGAGTGTGACCCCATAAAGACTTCCCTAAAACTGCTGGTCTGGAAAGTCCAGCAGTTCATCAAACCAAAACCACTTAGACTGGAAACAGATATAACTACGTTAATCCTACCGTAAACAATAAAAAAAGGTACGAACTTTCCCATGCTCCTAGGATGTGGGGGTGAAAGCCAGAACACCCTGGAATGTTACAGACTTCCTAGGATGAGACATCCTTTCAATAAACACAAATGGTTACATGCAGTATTCTACCATATACAAACTTATATCATTAAAAGATTATACTGACTACCAGGGGCAATTCTAGAATCAGAGCTTTGGGGGTGCTGAGCACCCAGAGAGCTGCCCAGCCAGGCAAGATAAACCTGTCTCTGTCAGTCCCTGCATCCTTAAATGTTGTCCCGAGTTCTCTCTGACTGTCTCCTTGGTGGATTTAAACCCTTGTCCTCATCGTCTGTTGTATTCATCTCCATTATCAGTCATCATAATTTTACCATCTCTGTGCAAGTCTGCAAATTTCTTTATTAAATCATAAGATTCTTAAATTCATCAAGTCTCTCTGTGCCTGGGTCCTCGTCACAAAACATGACATCACTGTTTTGTACATTTTAACACAATTTAATCCCCACATTTGTGAAAGAAAAGCAAAACACTTTTTTGAAAAGTCTGTAACAAAACCATCAAATCTGATCAAGGTTATTTAAATGCTGCTAAAGAAGAATGGATTGGAATTAAAAAAATACATATCCTAACCTTAATTACTGGGGGAGAATAATGAATGATGCTCATAGTGAGTAAGAAGTAAACTGAGTGCATTTTTTGGACAGAGATTCACATTTAATGTGTGTGTATAATATAATACAGATACATAAAAACACTCCCGAAACAGAATAAATTATTACAAATAAATTATTACATAATATTAATAAAAACTATAAAAATGGAGGCAACGTTGCCTGTGGTAGAATGTATACAATGTGTACAATGTATGCAGATACTAATTTTACTAATTTAATAATACTAATTTTCTGTTGTAAGATTTATGAGTTTCATGCTTTCATAGTGGTACTTAGGAGAGCTTGACATTTTATCAGGTCCACACTGTAAAAAGTTTGAGAAACACTGAGAAGTGTATGTGTACTTTTGGAAAACATTTAAAGCTGCTGTACAGAATCTTTGAAACAAGCTTAAAACATTTTTAGAATATAAACAGAGCATCTGCTTCTCTTTACAGCTCCTCACTCCACCACGGCTGTTTGGCTCTTTCTGATAGTGTGCAAATGTGATGTACGTACTGCGGCAGTCATACAGACAACTAGATGGCCCAAAAGCTGGCCTACCTATTACTGGCTGAGGTTTTAGAAGAGTTGTGGCTGAACCACATAAAAATATATCATTAATTTTAATCTCCCCAATCAATTATAATGTTATGTTGGAATGTTGTTAAAGAGGGTCAAAATGTTTCAACCCAGTTTGTTTTGCAGATTCTGTATAACAGCTTTAATATAGGGAGGACACAACTTCCAGATTGTGTGAGTTTCTGTTGTGCCTGTCACTGTTCCCTGTCTGTTTTCTTACCTGGTTCTTCCTGACCTTGCCCTTTCTCCTCACATTCCCCTCTTTCCTCTCTCCCTCTTTGGACTGACAATCATACACAAATAGATTGTATTAAATTAGATGAAAATTAAATTAATATGAAAAAATACTATTAAGATCACTAATAAAAAAAGTCCTCTCTCAGTGTACTTTCAACCAAAAGGCAAATAACCAAACCACATGAACATCTAATAAAAGATATAAATATTGAAACACTGATCCAACATTATTCTTGATTGACGGATCATTTGATTTTACACTTTCACCTGAATGTGGCTCCTTTTTTTTGAAAAAACTTCCTCATATTCATTATGAACCTGGCTTCCTCTCTGTACGCACACACGCACGCACACACACACACACACACACACACACACACACACACAACAGGAGTTATAAGGTTAATGGGCATTCAGTCAGTTAGCTAGTTAGTATCCATTTAAAACAGGACAGTGGTAACAACAGTAGGCTACGGAAAATTTAAAGTTTTAGATTTTTAAATAGGCTGTATACATTTCAATGGGAGGAACAGGACGGTGAAATGTCGCTGAATTTACTACAGAGCAGGACCGATTGTAGGGTAGCAAACATTGTCGGAAAACACGTTTTCAACACTGCAGGTTACCTGGGTGTAATGTTTTTCAGTTAAAAAGAAACATGGTCTGACTCCTACCTAACTATATAAAGAGTAACTGAAGGTTAAATGCAGCTAATATGTCCTGTTTTAAGCCAGGCACTCACACCTCTGCTCCGCTGTGTCTCAGCCACCATCGCTCTGGCAGCAAGAGCGCTAGAGCCAGAGGAGGAGAGAGCTGGAACAAACCATTTTGGGAGGGGGGTTATCTATACTTTTGTTGTTAAAATGTTACGTCTCAAACAAGTACAGTACTGTATGCTTTTTATATTTTTAGTAGTGTGTCACATAAACAGCAAATATTGTCAAAAAAAGAAAGAAATCTTTGGGGGTGCTGAAGCACACAGCGGAATTCGTATTGTGACACGCACACAGCGGAATTTGTATTGTGACACGCAGACAGCAGTTTTTCTATTGTGACACGCACACAGCAGTTTTTCTATTGTGACACGCACACAGCAGTTTTTCTATTGTGACACGCACACAGCGGAATTCGTATTGTGACACACACACAGCTGAATTCGTATTGTGACACGCACACAGCGGAATTCGTATTGTGACACGCACACAGCTGAATTCGTATTGTGACACGCACACAGCAGAATTTGTATTGTGACACGCAGACAGCAGTTTTTCTATTGTGACACGCACACAGCAGTTTTTCTATTGTGACACGCACACAGCAGTTTTTCTATTGTGACACGCACACAGCGGAATTCGTATTGTGACACGCACACAGCTGAATTCGTATTGTGACACGCACACAGCAGAATTTGTATTGTGACACGCACACAGCGGAATTCGTATTGTGACACGCACACAGCGGAATTCGTATTGTGACACGCACACAGCGGAATTCGTATTGTGACACGCACACAGCGGTTTTTCTATTGTGACACGCACACAGCAGAATTCGTATTGTGACACGCACACAGCGGTTTTTCTATTGTGACACGCACACAGCAGAATTCGTATTGTGACACGCACACAGCAGAATTCGTATTGTGACACGCACACAGCAGTTTTTCTATTGTGACACGCACACAGCAGTTTTTGTACTGTGACACGCTGTCAGGGACCAAGCAGTAAAGCATAAAGGACACAGGTGGTTTAATTTAAAAAGGGGGTTTTATTGACCCAAAATATGAAAATATATTTAACAAAGCCAAAACTTAAATAGGCAGACCAATAAAAGAGGTCAACTCAATAGACTAAACTCAAGATAATAATTAACAAAACCTCAAACAAACATAAGATAAACTGACCTGCTGAAATGACACACGGGGGAACTTAAATACCGGTTTAGCTAAACCAAATGACACACATGGGGGAAAACAAAATGGCTGCCATATAAGCAACTAATACAAAACAATTAAACAAACATGAAACACCCCCCAGACAATGAAGCATGTGGTGCAATCCAATTAGGCTGTCAGTGATACTTCAGGTCTACCAGCCCTTTGCCACACCTTTTGCCAGACAGACGGAGAAGCCAACTCCCAGGTAACTCAAACAAAGTAAGATGTATTAATATAACAAAACAGAACTTTGACCTTGCAAGGTTAATATGTGTGCACGCCATATAAACATTGGAAGGTGTGATGGAAAAATAAATACATTTAATAAAGAAACAATATTGAACAACAGACTAGACTATTTTAAAGTAGTGACTGTAAATTAAACTAAAGTGAATCAACGGGTGGTGAGGTGTGGAGCTTACCATGTGTGGCATGCCATCACACACGCACACAGGAGAATTCGTATTGTGACACGCACACAGCAGTTTTTCTATTGTGACACGCACACAGCAGTTTTTCTATTGTGACACGCACACAGTAGTATTTCTATTGTGACACGCACACAGCAGTTTTTCTATTGTGACACGCACACAGCAGTTTTTCTATTGTGATACGCACACAGTAGTATTTCTATTATGACACGCACACAGCAGTTTTTCTATTGTGACACGCACACAGCAGTTTTTCTATTGTGACACGCACACAGCAGTTTTTCTATTGTGACACGCACACAGCAGAATTCGTATTGTGACACGCACACAGCAGTTTTTCTATTGTGACACGCACACAGCAGAATTCGTATTGTGACACGCACACAGAAGAATTCGTATTGTGACACGCACACAGCGGAATTCGTATTGTGACACGCACACAGCAGTATTTCTATTGTGACACGCACACAGCAGAATTCGTATTGTGACACGCACACAGAAGAATTCGTATTGTGACACGCACACAGCAGAATTCGTATTGTGACACGCACACAGCAGTTTTTCTATTGTGACACGCACACAGCAGTTTTTCTATTGTGACACGCACACAGTAGTATTTCTATTGTGACACGCACACAGCAGTTTTTCTATTGTGACACGCACACAGTAGTATTTCTATTGTGACACGCACACAGCAGTTTTTCTATTGTGATACGCACACAGCAGTTTTTCTATTGTGACACGCACACAGCAGTTTTTCTATTGTGACACGCACACAGCAGTTTTTCTATTGTGACACGCACACAGCAGAATTCGTATTGTGACACGCACACAGCAGAATTCGTATTGTGACACGCACACAGCGGAATTCGTATTGTGACACGCACACAGCGGAATTCGTATTGTGACACGCACACAGCAGTTTTTCTATTATGACACGCACACAGTAGTTTTTCTATTGTGACACGCACACAGCGGAATTCGTATTGTGACACGCACACAGCAGTTTTTCTATTATGACACGCACACAGTAGTTTTTCTATTGTGACACGCACACAGCTTAATTCGTATTGTGACACGCACACAGCAGTTTTTCTATTGTGACACGCACACAGCGGAATTCGTATTGTGACACGCACACAGCAGTTTTTCTATTGTGACACGCACACAGCGGAATTCGTATTGTGACACGCACACAGCAGTTTTTCTATTGTGACACGCACACCGCTGAATTCGTATTGTGACACGCACACAGCGGAATTCGTATTGTGACACGCACACAGCAGTTTTTCTATTGTGACACGCACACAGCAGAATTCGTATTGTGACACGCACACAGCGGAATTCGTATTGTGACACGCACACAGCGGAATTCGTATTGTGACACGCACACAGCGGAATTCGTATTGTGACACGCACACAGCAGTTTTTCTATTGTGACACGCACACAGCAGTTTTTCTATTGTGACACGCACACAGCAGTTTTTCTATTGTTACATGCACACAGCAGAATTCGTATTGTGACACGCACACAGCAGAATTCGTATTGTGACACGCACACAGCAGAATTCGTATTGTGACACGCACACAGCAGAATTCGTATTGTGACACGCACACAGCAGTTTTTCTATTGTGACACGCACACAGCAGAATTCGTACTGTGACACGCACACAGCAGAATTCGTATTGTGACACGCACACAGCAGAATTCGTATTGTGACACGCACACAGCAGAATTCGTATTGCGACACGCACACAGCAGAATTCGTATTGCGACACGCACACAGCAGAATTCGTATTGCGACACGCACACAGCAGTTTTTCTATTGCGACACGCACACAGCAGTTTTTCTATTGCGACACGCACACAGCAGTTTTTCTATTGTGACACGCACACAGCAGTTTTTCTATTGTGACACGCACACAGCAGTTTTTCTATTGTGACACGCACACAGCAGAATTCGTATTGTGACACGCACACAGCAGTTTTTCTATTGTGACACGCACACAGCAGTTTTTCTATTGTGACACGCACACAGCAGAATTCGTATTGTGACACGCACACAGCAGAATTCGTATTGTGACACGCACACAGCAGTTTTTCTATTGTGACACGCACACAGCAGAATTCATATTGTGACACGCACACAGCAGAATTCGTATTGTGACGCACACAGCGGAATTCGTATTGTGACACGCACACAGCAGTTTTTCTATTATGACACGCACACAGTAGTTTTTCTATTGTGACACGCACACAGCGGAATTCGTATTGTGTCACGCACACAGCAGTTTTTCTATTATGACACGCACACAGCTTAATTCGTATTGTGACACGCACACAGCAGTTTTTCTATTATGACACGCACACAGCTTAATTCGTATTGTGACACGCACACAGCAGTTTTTCTATTGTGACACGCACACAGCGGAATTCGTATTGTGACACGCACACAGCAATTTTTCTATTGTGACACGCACACCGCTGAATTCGTATTGTGACACGCACACAGCGGAATTCGTATTGTGACACGCACACAGCAGTTTTTCTATTGTGACACGCACACAGCAGAATTCGTATTGTGACACGCACACAGCGGAATTCGTATTGTGACACGCACACAGCGGAATTCGTATTGTGACACGCACACAGCGGAATTCGTATTGTGACACGCACACAGCAGTTTTTCTATTGTGACACGCACACAGCAGTTTTTCTATTGTGACACGCACACAGCGGAATTCGTATTGTGACACGCACACAGCAATTTTTCTATTGTGACACGCACACCGCTGAATTCGTATTGTGACACGCACACAGCGGAATTCGTATTGTGACACGCACACAGCAGTTTTTCTATTGTGACACGCACACAGCAGAATTCGTATTGTGACACGCACACAGCGGAATTCGTATTGTGACACGCACACAGCGGAATTCGTATTGTGACACGCACACAGCGGAATTCGTATTGTGACACGCACACAGCAGTTTTTCTATTGTGACACGCACACAGCAGTTTTTCTATTGTGACACGCACACAGCAGTTTTTCTATTGTTACATGCACACAGCAGAATTCGTATTGTGACACGCACACAGCAGAATTCGTATTGTGACACGCACACAGCAGTTTTTCTATTGTGACACGCACACAGCAGAATTCGTATTGTGACACGCACACAGCAGAATTCGTATTGTGACACGCACACAGCAGAATTCGTATTGTGACACGCACACAGCAGAATTCGTATTGTGACACGCACACAGCAGTTTTTCTATTGTGACACGCACACAGCAGAATTCGTACTGTGACACGCACACAGCAGAATTCGTATTGTGACACGCACACAGCAGAATTCGTATTGCGACACGCACACAGCAGAATTCGTATTGCGACACGCACACAGCAGAATTCGTATTGCGACACGCACACAGCAGAATTCGTATTGCGACACGCACACAGCAGTTTTTCTATTGTGACACGCACACAGCAGTTTTTCTATTGTGACACGCACACAGCAGAATTCGTATTGTGACACGCACACAGCGGAATTCGTATTGTGACACGCACACAGCAGTTTTTCTATTGTGACACGCACACAGCAGTTTTTCTATTGTGACACGCACACAGCAGAATTCGTATTGTGACACGCACACAGCAGTTTTTCTATTGTGACACGCACACAGCAGTTTTTCTATTGTGACACGCACACAGCAGTTTTTCTATTGTGACACGCACACAGCAGTTTTTCTATTGTGACACGCACACAGCAGTTTTTCTATTGTGACACGCACACAGCAGAATTCGTATTGTGACACGCACACAGCAGAATTCGTATTGTGAAAAGCACACAGCAGTTTTTCTATTGTGACACGCACACAGCAGAATTCGTATTGTGACACGCACACAGCAGAATTCGTATTGTGACACGCACACAGCAGTTTTTCTATTGTGACACGCACACAGCAGTATTTCTATTGTGACACGCACACAGCACAATTCGTATTGCGACACGCACACAGCAGAATTCGTATTGCGACACGCACACAGCGGAATTCGTATTGTGACACGCACACAGCGGAATTTGTATTGTGACACGCACACAGCAGTATTTCTATTGTGACACGCACACAGCAGAATTCGTATTGTGACACGCACACAGAAGAATTCGTATTGTGACACGCACACAGCAGAATTCGTATTGTGACACGCACACAGCAGTTTTTCTATTGTGACACGCACACAGCAGAATTCGTATTGTGACACGCACACAGCAGTTTTTCTATTGTGACACGCACACAGCAGTTTTTCTATTGTGACACGCGCATTTGCATTGTGACACGCACACAGCAGAATTCGTATTGTGACACGCACACAGCAGTTTTTCTATTGTGACAGCAGTTTTTCTATTGTGACACGCACACAGCAGTTTTTCTATTGTGACACGCACACAGCAGTTTTTTTACTGTGACACGCACACAGCAGATTTCGTATTGTGACACGCACACAGCAGTTTTTCTATTGTGACACGCACAGAGCAGAATTCGTATTGTGACACGCACACAGCAGAATTTGTATTGTGACACGCACACAGCAGAATTTGTATTGTGACACGCACACAGCAGAATTCGTATTGTGACACGCACACAGCAGTTTTTCTATTGTGACACGCACACAGCAGAATTCGTATTGTGACACGCACACAGCAAAATTCGTATTGTGACACGCACACAGCAGTTTTTCTATTGTGACACGCACACAGCAGAATTCGTATTGTGACACGCACACAGCAGAATTCGTATTGTGACACGCACACAGCGGAATTCGTATTGTGACACGCACACAGCAGTTTTTCTATTATGACACGCACACAGCAGTTTTTCTATTGTGACACGCACACAGCAGTTTTTCTATTGTGACACGCACACAGCAGTTTTTCTATTGTGACACGCACACAGCAGTTTTTCTATTGTGACACGCACACAGCAGAATTCGTATTGTGACACGCACACAGCAGAATTCGTATTGTGAAAAGCACACAGCAGTTTTTCTATTGTGACACGCACACAGCAGAATTCGTATTGTGACACGCACACAGCAGAATTCGTATTGTGACACGCACACAGCAGTTTTTCTATTGTGACACGCACACAGCAGAATTCGTATTGTGACACGCACACAGCAGAATTCGTATTGTGACACGCACACAGCAGAATTCGTATTGTGACACGCACACAGCAGAATTCGTATTGTGACACGCACACAGCAGTTTTTCTATTGTGACACGCACACAGCAGTATTTCTATTGTGACACGCACACAGCAGAATTCGTATTGTGACACGCACACAGCAGAATTCGTATTGTGACACGCACACAGCAGTTTTTCTATTGTGACACGCACACAGCAGAATTCGTATTGTGACACGCACACAGCAGAATTCGTATTGTGACACGCACACAGCAGTTTTTCTATTGTGACACGCACACAGCAGAATTCGTATTGTGACACGCACACAGCAGAATTCGTATTGTGACACGCACACAGCAGAATTCGTATTGTGACACGCACACAGCAGAATTCGTATTGTGACACGCACACAGCAGTTTTTCTATTGTGACACGCACACAGCAGTATTTCTATTGTGACACGCACACAGCAGAATTCGTATTGTGACACGCACACAGCAGAATTCGTATTGTGACACGCACACAGCAGTTTTTCTATTGTGACACGCACACAGCAGAATTCGTATTGTGACACGCACACAGCAGTTTTTCTATTGTGACACGCACACAGCAGTATTTCTATTGTGACACGCACACAGCACAATTCGTATTGCGACACGCACACAGCAGAATTCGTATTGCGACACGCACACAGCGGAATTCGTATTGTGACACGCACACAGCGGAATTTGTATTGTGACACGCACACAGCAGTATTTCTATTGTGACACGCACACAGCAGAATTCGTATTGTGACACGCACACAGAAGAATTCGTATTGTGACACGCACACAGCAGAATTCGTATTGTGACACGCACACAGCAGTTTTTCTATTGTGACACGCACACAGCAGAATTCGTATTGTGACACGCACACAGCAGTTTTTCTATTGTGACACGCACACAGCAGTTTTTCTATTGTGACACGCGCATTTGCATTGTGACACGCACACAGCAGAATTCGTATTGTGACACGCACACAGCAGTTTTTCTATTGTGACAGCAGTTTTTCTATTGTGACACGCACACAGCAGTTTTTCTATTGTGACACGCACACAGCAGTTTTTTTACTGTGACACGCACACAGCAGATTTCGTATTGTGACACGCACACAGCAGTTTTTCTATTGTGACACGCACAGAGCAGAATTCGTATTGTGACACGCACACAGCAGAATTTGTATTGTGACACGCACACAGCAGAATTTGTATTGTGACACGCACACAGCAGAATTCGTATTGTGACACGCACACAGCAGTTTTTCTATTGTGACACGCACACAGCAGAATTCGTATTGTGACACGCACACAGCAAAATTCGTATTGTGACACGCACACAGCAGTTTTTCTATTGTGACACGCACACAGCAGAATTCGTATTGTGACACGCACACAGCAGAATTCGTATTGTGACACGCACACAGCGGAATTCGTATTGTGACACGCACACAGCAGTTTTTCTATTATGACACGCACACAGCAGTTTTTCTATTGTGACACGCACACAGCAGAATTCGTATTGTGACACGCACACAGCGGAATTCGTATTGTGACACGCACACAGCAGTTTTTCTATTATGACACGCACACAGTAGTTTTTCTATTGTGACACGCACACAGCGGAATTCGTATTGTGACACGCACACAGCAGTTTTTCTATTATGACACGCACACAGCTTAATTCGTATTGTGACACGCACACAGCAGTTTTTCTATTATGACACGCACACAGCTTAATTCGTATTGTGACACGCACACAGCAATTTTTCTATTGTGACACGGACACCGCTGAATTCGTATTGTGACACGCACACAGCGGAATTCGTATTGTGACACGCACACAGCGGAATTCGTATTGTGACACGCACACAGCGGAATTCGTATTGTGACACGCACACAGCGGAATTCGTATTGTGACACGCACACCGCTGAATTCGTATTGTGACACGCACACAGCAGAATTCGTACTGTGACACGCACACAGCGGAATTCGTATTGTGACACGCACACAGCAATTTTTCTATTGTGACACGCACACCGCTGAATTCGTATTGTGACACGCACACAGCAGAATTCGTACTGTGACACGCACACAGCGGAATTCGTATTGTGACACGCACACAGCAGTTTTTCTATTGTGACACGCACACAGCAGTTTTTCTATTGTGACACGCACACAGCAGTTTTTCTATTGTGACACGCACACAGCAGTTTTTCTATTGTGACACGCACACAGCAGAATTCGTATTGTGACACGCACACAGCAGAATTCGTATTGTGACACGCACACAGCAGAATTCGTATTGTGACACGCACACAGCAGTTTTTCTATTGTGACACGCACACAGCAGAATTCGTATTGTGACACGCACACAGCAGAATTCGTATTGTGACACGCACACAGCAGAATTCGTATTGTGACACGCACACAGCAGAATTCGTATTGTGACACGCACACAGCAGAATTCGTATTGTGACATGCACACAGCAGTTTTTCTATTGTGACACGCACACAGCAGAATTCGTATTGTGACACGCACACAGCAGAATTCGTATTGTGACACGCACACAGCAGTTTTTCTATTGTGACACGCACACAGCAGAATTCGTATTGTGACACGCACACAGCAGAATTCGTATTGTGACACGCACACAGCGGAATTCGTATTGTGACACGCACACAGCAGAATTCGTAATGTGACACGCACACAGCGGAATTCGTATTGTGACACGCACACAGCGGAATTCGTATTGTGACACGCACACAGCGGAATTCGTATTGTGACACGCACACAGCGGAATTCGTATTGTGACACGCACACAGCGGAATTCGTATTGTGACACGCACACAGCGGAATTCGTATTGTGACACGCACACAGCGGAATTCGTATTGTGACACGCACACAGCGGAATTCGTATTGTGACACGCACACAGCAGTTTTTCTATTGTGACACGCACACAGCAGTTTTTCTATTGTGACACGCACACAGCAGAATTCGTATTGTGACACGCACACAGCAGAATTCGTATTGTGACACGCACACAGCAGTTTTTCTATTGTGACACGCACACAGCAGAATTCGTATTGTGACACGCACACAGCAGAATTCGTATTGTGACACGCACACAGCGGAATTCGTATTGTGACACGCACACAGCGGAATTTGTATTGTGACACGCACACAGCAGTTTTTCTATTGTGACACGCACACAGCAGAATTCGTATTGTGACACGCACACAGCAGAATTCGTATTGTGACACGCACACAGCAGAATTTGTATTGTGACACGCACACAGCAGTATTTCTATTGTGACACGCACACAGCAGAATTCGTATTGTGACACGCACACAGAAGAATTCGTATTGTGACACGCACACAGCAGAATTCGTATTGTGACACGCACACAGCAGTTTTTCTATTGTGACACGCACACAGCAGAATTCGTATTGTGACACGCACACAGCAGAATTCGTATTGCGACACGCACACAGCAGAATTCGTATTGTGACACGCACACAGAAGAATTCGTATTGTGACACGCACACAGCGGAATTCGTATTGCGACACGCACACAGCAGAATTCGTATTGCGACACGCACACAGCAGAATTCGTATTGTGACACGCACACAGCAGTTTTTCTATTGTGACACGCACACAGCAGAATTCATATTGTGACACGCACACAGCAGTTTTTCTATTGTGACACGCACACAGCAGTTTTTCTATTGTGACACGCACACAGCAGAATTCGTATTGTGACACGCACACAGCAGAATTCGTATTGCGACACGCACACAGCAGTTTTTCTATTGTGACACGCACACAGCAGAATTCGTATTGTGACACGCACACAGCAGAATTCCAATTGTGACACGCACACAGCAGAATTCGTATTGTGACACGCACACAGCAGAATTCGTATTGTGACACGCACACAGCGGAATTCGTATTGTGACACGCACACAGCAGTTTTTCTATTGCGACACGCACACAGCAGAATTCGTATTGTGACACGCACACAGAAGAATTCGTATTGTGACACGCACACAGCGGAATTCGTATTGTGACACGCACACAGCAGTTTTTCTATTGTGACACGCACACAGCAGTTTTTCTATTGTGACACGCACACAGCAGAATTCGTATTGTGACACGCACACAGCAGAATTCGTATTGTGACACGCACACAGCAGTTTTTCTATTGTGACACGCACACAGCAGAATTCGTATTGTGACACGCACACAGCAGAATTCGTATTGTGACACGCACACAGCGGAATTCGTATTGTGACACGCACACAGCGGAATTTGTATTGTGACACGCACACAGCAGTTTTTCTATTGTGACACGCACACAGCAGAATTCGTATTGTGACACGCACACAGCAGAATTCGTATTGTGACACGCACACAGCGGAATTCGTATTGTGACACGCACACAGCGGAATTCGTATTGTGACACGCACACAGCAGTTTTTCTATTGTGACACGCACACAGCAGAATTCGTATTGTGACACGCACACAGAAGAATTCGTATTGTGACACGCACACAGCGGAATTCGTATTGTGACACGCACACAGCAGAATTCGTATTGTGACACGCACACAGAAGAATTCGTATTGTGACACGCACACAGAAGAATTCGTATTGTGACACGCACACAGAAGAATTCGTATTGTGACACGCACACAGCAGAATTCGTATTGTGACACGCACACAGAAGAATTCGTATTGTGACACGCACACAGCAGTTTTTCTATTGTGACACGCACACAGCAGTTTTTCTATTGTGACACGCACACAGCAGAATTCGTATTGTGACACGCACACAGCAGAATTCGTATTGTGACACGCACACAGAAGAATTCGTATTGTGACACGCACACAGCAGAATTCGTATTGTGACACGCACACAGAAGAATTCGTATTGTGACACGCACACAGCAGTTTTTCTATTGTGACACGCACACAGCAGAATTCGTATTGTGACACGCACACAGCAGAATTCGTATTGTGACACGCACACAGCAGAATTCGTATTGTGACACGCACACAGAAGAATTCGTATTGTGACACGCACACAGCGGAATTCGTATTGTGACACGCACACAGCAGAATTCGTATTGTGACACGCACACAGCAGTTTTTCTATTGTGACACGCACACAGCAGAATTCGTATTGTGACACGCACACAGCAGAATTCGTATTGTGACACGCACACAGCGGAATTCGTATTGTGACACGCACACAGCAGTTTTTCTATTGTGACACGCACACAGCAGAATTCGTATTGTGACACGCACACAGCGGAATTCGTATTGTGACACGCACACAGCAGTTTTTCTATTATGACACGCACACAGCTTAATTCGTATTGTGACACGCACACAGCAGTTTTTCTATTATGACACGCACACAGCTTAATTCGTATTGTGACACGCACACAGCAGTTTTTCTATTGTGACACGCACACAGCGGAATTCGTATTGTGACACGCACACAGCAGTTTTTCTATTGTGACACGCACACAGCGGAATTCGTATTGTGACACGCACACAGCGGAATTCGTATTGTGACACGCACACAGCAGTTTTTCTATTGTGACACGCACACAGCAGAATTCGTACTGTGACACGCACACAGCGGAATTCGTATTGTGACACGCACACAGCAGTTTTTCTATTGTGAAACGCACACAGCAGAATTCGTATTGTGACACGCACACAGCGGAATTCGTATTGTGACACGCACACAGCAGTTTTTCTATTGTGACACGCACACAGCAGTTTTTCTATTGTGACACGCACACAGCAGAATTCGTATTGTGACACGCACACAGCAGTTTTTCTATTGTGACACGCACACAGCAGTTTTTCTATTGTGACACGCACACAGCAGTTTTTCTATTGTGAAACGCACACAGCAGAATTCGTATTGTGACACGCACACAGCGGAATTCGTATTGTGACACGCACACAGCAGAATTCGTATTGTGACACGCACACAGCAGTTTTTCTATTGTGACACGCACACAGCAGAATTCGTATTGTGACACGCACACAGCAGAATTCGTATTGTGACACGCACACAGCAGAATTCGTATTGTGACACGCACACAGCAGAATTCGTATTGTGACATGCACACAGCAGTTTTTCTATTGTGACACGCACACAGCAGAATTCGTATTGTGACACGCACACAGCGGAATTCGTATTGTGACACGCACACAGCGGAATTCGTATTGTGACACGCACACAGCGGAATTCGTATTGTGACACGCACACAGCGGAATTCGTATTGTGACACGCACACAGCGGAATTCGTATTGTGACACGCACACAGCGGAATTCGTATTGTGACACGCACACAGCGGAATTCGTATTGTGACACGCACACAGCAGTTTTTCTATTGTGACACGCACACAGCAGTTTTTCTATTGTGACACGCACACAGCAGAATTCGTATTGTGACACGCACACAGCAGAATTCGTATTGTGACACGCACACAGCAGTTTTTCTATTGTGACACGCACACAGCAGAATTCGTATTGTGACACGCACACAGCAGTTTTTCTATTGTGACACGCACACAGCAGAATTCGTATTGTCACACGCACACAGCAGAATTCGTATTGTGACACGCACACAGCGGAATTCGTATTGTGACACGCACACAGCAGTTTTTCTATTATGACACGCACACAGCAGTTTTTCTATTGTGACACGCACACAGCAGAATTCGTATTGTGACACGCACACAGCGGAATTCGTATTGTGACACGCACACAGCAGTTTTTCTATTATGACACGCACACAGTAGTTTTTCTATTGTGACACGCACACAGCGGAATTCGTATTGTGACACGCACACAGCAGTTTTTCTATTATGACACGCACACAGCTTAATTCGTATTGTGACACGCACACAGCAGTTTTTCTATTATGACACGCACACAGCTTAATTCGTATTGTGACACGCACACAGCAATTTTTCTATTGTGACACGGACACCGCTGAATTCGTATTGTGACACGCACACAGCGGAATTCGTATTGTGACACGCACACAGCGGAATTCGTATTGTGACACGCACACAGCGGAATTCGTATTGTGACACGCACACAGCGGAATTCGTATTGTGACACGCACACCGCTGAATTCGTATTGTGACACGCACACAGCAGAATTCGTACTGTGACACGCACACAGCGGAATTCGTATTGTGACACGCACACAGCAATTTTTCTATTGTGACACGCACACCGCTGAATTCGTATTGTGACACGCACACAGCAGAATTCGTACTGTGACACGCACACAGCGGAATTCGTATTGTGACACGCACACAGCAGTTTTTCTATTGTGACACGCACACAGCAGTTTTTCTATTGTGACACGCACACAGCAGTTTTTCTATTGTGACACGCACACAGCAGTTTTTCTATTGTGACACGCACACAGCAGAATTCGTATTGTGACACGCACACAGCAGAATTCGTATTGTGACACGCACACAGCAGAATTCGTATTGTGACACGCACACAGCAGTTTTTCTATTGTGACACGCACACAGCAGAATTCGTATTGTGACACGCACACAGCAGAATTCGTATTGTGACACGCACACAGCAGAATTCGTATTGTGACACGCACACAGCAGAATTCGTATTGTGACACGCACACAGCAGAATTCGTATTGTGACATGCACACAGCAGTTTTTCTATTGTGACACGCACACAGCAGAATTCGTATTGTGACACGCACACAGCAGAATTCGTATTGTGACACGCACACAGCAGTTTTTCTATTGTGACACGCACACAGCAGAATTCGTATTGTGACACGCACACAGCAGAATTCGTATTGTGACACGCACACAGCGGAATTCGTATTGTGACACGCACACAGCAGAATTCGTAATGTGACACGCACACAGCGGAATTCGTATTGTGACACGCACACAGCGGAATTCGTATTGTGACACGCACACAGCGGAATTCGTATTGTGACACGCACACAGCGGAATTCGTATTGTGACACGCACACAGCGGAATTCGTATTGTGACACGCACACAGCGGAATTCGTATTGTGACACGCACACAGCGGAATTCGTATTGTGACACGCACACAGCAGTTTTTCTATTGTGACACGCACACAGCAGTTTTTCTATTGTGACACGCACACAGCAGAATTCGTATTGTGACACGCACACAGCAGAATTCGTATTGTGACACGCACACAGCAGTTTTTCTATTGTGACACGCACACAGCAGAATTCGTATTGTGACACGCACACAGCAGAATTCGTATTGTGACACGCACACAGCGGAATTCGTATTGTGACACGCACACAGCGGAATTTGTATTGTGACACGCACACAGCAGTTTTTCTATTGTGACACGCACACAGCAGAATTCGTATTGTGACACGCACACAGCGGAATTCGTATTGTGACACGCACACAGCAGAATTCGTATTGTGACACGCACACAGCGGAATTTGTATTGTGACACGCACACAGCAGTTTTTCTATTATGACACGCACACAGCTTAATTCGTATTGTGACACGCACACAGCAGTTTTTCTATTATGACACGCACACAGCTTAATTCGTATTGTGACACGCACACAGCAGTTTTTCTATTGTGACACGCACACAGCGGAATTCGTATTGTGACACGCACACAGCAGTTTTTCTATTGTGACACGCACACAGCGGAATTCGTATTGTGACACGCACACAGCGGAATTCGTATTGTGACACGCACACAGCAGTTTTTCTATTGTGACACGCACACAGCAGAATTCGTACTGTGACACGCACACAGCGGAATTCGTATTGTGACACGCACACAGCAGTTTTTCTATTGTGAAACGCACACAGCAGAATTCGTATTGTGACACGCACACAGCGGAATTCGTATTGTGACACGCACACAGCAGTTTTTCTATTGTGACACGCACACAGCAGTTTTTCTATTGTGACACGCACACAGCAGAATTCGTATTGTGACACGCACACAGCAGTTTTTCTATTGTGACACGCACACAGCAGTTTTTCTATTGTGACACGCACACAGCAGTTTTTCTATTGTGAAACGCACACAGCAGAATTCGTATTGTGACACGCACACAGCGGAATTCGTATTGTGACACGCACACAGCAGAATTCGTATTGTGACACGCACACAGCAGTTTTTCTATTGTGACACGCACACAGCAGAATTCGTATTGTGACACGCACACAGCAGAATTCGTATTGTGACACGCACACAGCAGAATTCGTATTGTGACACGCACACAGCAGAATTCGTATTGTGACATGCACACAGCAGTTTTTCTATTGTGACACGCACACAGCAGAATTCGTATTGTGACACGCACACAGCGGAATTCGTATTGTGACACGCACACAGCGGAATTCGTATTGTGACACGCACACAGCGGAATTCGTATTGTGACACGCACACAGCGGAATTCGTATTGTGACACGCACACAGCGGAATTCGTATTGTGACACGCACACAGCGGAATTCGTATTGTGACACGCACACAGCGGAATTCGTATTGTGACACGCACACAGCAGTTTTTCTATTGTGACACGCACACAGCAGTTTTTCTATTGTGACACGCACACAGCAGAATTCGTATTGTGACACGCACACAGCAGAATTCGTATTGTGACACGCACACAGCAGTTTTTCTATTGTGACACGCACACAGCAGAATTCGTATTGTGACACGCACACAGCAGTTTTTCTATTGTGACACGCACACAGCAGAATTCGTATTGTCACACGCACACAGCAGAATTCGTATTGTGACACGCACACAGCGGAATTCGTATTGTGACACGCACACAGCAGTTTTTCTATTATGACACGCACACAGCAGTTTTTCTATTGTGACACGCACACAGCAGAATTCGTATTGTGACACGCACACAGCGGAATTCGTATTGTGACACGCACACAGCAGTTTTTCTATTATGACACGCACACAGTAGTTTTTCTATTGTGACACGCACACAGCGGAATTCGTATTGTGACACGCACACAGCAGTTTTTCTATTATGACACGCACACAGCTTAATTCGTATTGTGACACGCACACAGCAGTTTTTCTATTATGACACGCACACAGCTTAATTCGTATTGTGACACGCACACAGCAATTTTTCTATTGTGACACGGACACCGCTGAATTCGTATTGTGACACGCACACAGCGGAATTCGTATTGTGACACGCACACAGCGGAATTCGTATTGTGACACGCACACAGCGGAATTCGTATTGTGACACGCACACAGCGGAATTCGTATTGTGACACGCACACCGCTGAATTCGTATTGTGACACGCACACAGCAGAATTCGTACTGTGACACGCACACAGCGGAATTCGTATTGTGACACGCACACAGCAATTTTTCTATTGTGACACGCACACCGCTGAATTCGTATTGTGACACGCACACAGCAGAATTCGTACTGTGACACGCACACAGCGGAATTCGTATTGTGACACGCACACAGCAGTTTTTCTATTGTGACACGCACACAGCAGTTTTTCTATTGTGACACGCACACAGCAGTTTTTCTATTGTGACACGCACACAGCAGTTTTTCTATTGTGACACGCACACAGCAGAATTCGTATTGTGACACGCACACAGCAGAATTCGTATTGTGACACGCACACAGCAGAATTCGTATTGTGACACGCACACAGCAGTTTTTCTATTGTGACACGCACACAGCAGAATTCGTATTGTGACACGCACACAGCAGAATTCGTATTGTGACATGCACACAGCAGTTTTTCTATTGTGACACGCACACAGCAGAATTCGTATTGTGACACGCACACAGCAGAATTCGTATTGTGACACGCACACAGCAGTTTTTCTATTGTGACACGCACACAGCAGAATTCGTATTGTGACACGCACACAGCAGAATTCGTATTGTGACACGCACACAGCGGAATTCGTATTGTGACACGCACACAGCAGAATTCGTAATGTGACACGCACACAGCGGAATTCGTATTGTGACACGCACACAGCGGAATTCGTATTGTGACACGCACACAGCGGAATTCGTATTGTGACACGCACACAGCGGAATTCGTATTGTGACACGCACACAGCGGAATTCGTATTGTGACACGCACACAGCGGAATTCGTATTGTGACACGCACACAGCGGAATTCGTATTGTGACACGCACACAGCGGAATTCGTATTGTGACACGCACACAGCAGTTTTTCTATTGTGACACGCACACAGCAGTTTTTCTATTGTGACACGCACACAGCAGAATTCGTATTGTGACACGCACACAGCAGAATTCGTATTGTGACACGCACACAGCAGTTTTTCTATTGTGACACGCACACAGCAGAATTCGTATTGTGACACGCACACAGCAGAATTCGTATTGTGACACGCACACAGCGGAATTCGTATTGTGACACGCACACAGCGGAATTTGTATTGTGACACGCACACAGCAGTTTTTCTATTGTGACACGCACACAGCAGAATTCGTATTGTGACACGCACACAGCAGAATTCGTATTGTGACACGCACACAGCAGAATTTGTATTGTGACACGCACACAGCAGTATTTCTATTGTGACACGCACACAGCAGAATTCGTATTGTGACACGCACACAGAAGAATTCGTATTGTGACACGCACACAGCAGAATTCGTATTGTGACACGCACACAGCAGTTTTTCTATTGTGACACGCACACAGCAGAATTCGTATTGTGACACGCACACAGCAGAATTCGTATTGCGACACGCACACAGCAGAATTCGTATTGTGACACGCACACAGAAGAATTCGTATTGTGACACGCACACAGCGGAATTCGTATTGCGACACGCACACAGCAGAATTCGTATTGCGACACGCACACAGCAGAATTCGTATTGTGACACGCACACAGCAGTTTTTCTATTGTGACACGCACACAGCAGAATTCATATTGTGACACGCACACAGCAGTTTTTCTATTGTGACACGCACACAGCAGTTTTTCTATTGTGACACGCACACAGCAGAATTCGTATTGTGACACGCACACAGCAGAATTCGTATTGCGACACGCACACAGCAGAATTCGTATTGTGACACGCACACAGCAGTTTTTCTATTGTGACACGCACACAGCAGAATTCGTATTGTGACACGCACACAGCAGAATTCCAATTGTGACACGCACACAGCAGAATTCGTATTGTGACACGCACACAGCAGAATTCGTATTGTGACACGCACACAGCGGAATTCGTATTGTGACACGCACACAGCAGTTTTTCTATTGCGACACGCACACAGCAGAATTCGTATTGTGACACGCACACAGAAGAATTCGTATTGTGACACGCACACAGCGGAATTCGTATTGTGACACGCACACAGCAGTTTTTCTATTGTGACACGCACACAGCAGTTTTTCTATTGTGACACGCACACAGCAGAATTCGTATTGTGACACGCACACAGCAGAATTCGTATTGTGACACGCACACAGCAGTTTTTCTATTGTGACACGCACACAGCAGAATTCGTATTGTGACACGCACACAGCAGAATTCGTATTGTGACACGCACACAGCGGAATTCGTATTGTGACACGCACACAGCGGAATTTGTATTGTGACACGCACACAGCAGTTTTTCTATTGTGACACGCACACAGCAGAATTCGTATTGTGACACGCACACAGCAGAATTCGTATTGTGACACGCACACAGCGGAATTCGTATTGTGACACGCACACAGCGGAATTCGTATTGTGACACGCACACAGCAGTTTTTCTATTGTGACACGCACACAGCAGAATTCGTATTGTGACACGCACACAGAAGAATTCGTATTGTGACACGCACACAGCGGAATTCGTATTGTGACACGCACACAGCAGAATTCGTATTGTGACACGCACACAGAAGAATTCGTATTGTGACACGCACACAGAAGAATTCGTATTGTGACACGCACACAGAAGAATTCGTATTGTGACACGCACACAGCAGAATTCGTATTGTGACACGCACACAGAAGAATTCGTATTGTGACACGCACACAGCAGTTTTTCTATTGTGACACGCACACAGCAGTTTTTCTATTGTGACACGCACACAGCAGAATTCGTATTGTGACACGCACACAGCAGAATTCGTATTGTGACACGCACACAGAAGAATTCGTATTGTGACACGCACACAGCAGAATTCGTATTGTGACACGCACACAGAAGAATTCGTATTGTGACACGCACACAGCAGTTTTTCTATTGTGACACGCACACAGCAGAATTCGTATTGTGACACGCACACAGCAGAATTCGTATTGTGACACGCACACAGCAGAATTCGTATTGTGACACGCACACAGAAGAATTCGTATTGTGACACGCACACAGCGGAATTCGTATTGTGACACGCACACAGCAGAATTCGTATTGTGACACGCACACAGCAGTTTTTCTATTGTGACACGCACACAGCAGAATTCGTATTGTGACACGCACACAGCAGAATTCGTATTGTGACACGCACACAGCGGAATTCGTATTGTGACACGCACACAGCAGTTTTTCTATTGTGACACGCACACAGCAGAATTCGTATTGTGACACGCACACAGCGGAATTCGTATTGTGACACGCACACAGCAGTTTTTCTATTATGACACGCACACAGCTTAATTCGTATTGTGACACGCACACAGCAGTTTTTCTATTATGACACGCACACAGCTTAATTCGTATTGTGACACGCACACAGCAGTTTTTCTATTGTGACACGCACACAGCGGAATTCGTATTGTGACACGCACACAGCAGTTTTTCTATTGTGACACGCACACAGCGGAATTCGTATTGTGACACGCACACAGCGGAATTCGTATTGTGACACGCACACAGCAGTTTTTCTATTGTGACACGCACACAGCAGAATTCGTACTGTGACACGCACACAGCGGAATTCGTATTGTGACACGCACACAGCAGTTTTTCTATTGTGAAACGCACACAGCAGAATTCGTATTGTGACACGCACACAGCGGAATTCGTATTGTGACACGCACACAGCAGTTTTTCTATTGTGACACGCACACAGCAGTTTTTCTATTGTGACACGCACACAGCAGAATTCGTATTGTGACACGCACACAGCAGTTTTTCTATTGTGACACGCACACAGCAGTTTTTCTATTGTGACACGCACACAGCAGTTTTTCTATTGTGAAACGCACACAGCAGAATTCGTATTGTGACACGCACACAGCGGAATTCGTATTGTGACACGCACACAGCAGAATTCGTATTGTGACACGCACACAGCAGTTTTTCTATTGTGACACGCACACAGCAGAATTCGTATTGTGACACGCACACAGCAGAATTCGTATTGTGACACGCACACAGCAGAATTCGTATTGTGACACGCACACAGCAGAATTCGTATTGTGACATGCACACAGCAGTTTTTCTATTGTGACACGCACACAGCAGAATTCGTATTGTGACACGCACACAGCGGAATTCGTATTGTGACACGCACACAGCGGAATTCGTATTGTGACACGCACACAGCGGAATTCGTATTGTGACACGCACACAGCGGAATTCGTATTGTGACACGCACACAGCGGAATTCGTATTGTGACACGCACACAGCGGAATTCGTATTGTGACACGCACACAGCGGAATTCGTATTGTGACACGCACACAGCAGTTTTTCTATTGTGACACGCACACAGCAGTTTTTCTATTGTGACACGCACACAGCAGAATTCGTATTGTGACACGCACACAGCAGAATTCGTATTGTGACACGCACACAGCAGTTTTTCTATTGTGACACGCACACAGCAGAATTCGTATTGTGACACGCACACAGCAGAATTCGTATTGTGACACGCACACAGCAGAATTCGTATTGTGACACGCACACAGCAGTTTTTCTATTGTGACACGCACACAGCAGAATTCGTATTGTCACACGCACACAGCAGAATTCGTATTGTGACACGCACACAGCGGAATTCGTATTGTGACACGCACACAGCGGAATTCGTATTGTGACACGCACACAGCAGTTTTTCTATTGTGACACGCACACAGCAGAATTCGTATTGTGACACGCACACAGCGGAATTCGTATTGTGACACGCACACAGCGGAATTCGTATTGTGACACGCACACAGCGGAATTCGTATTGTGACACGCACACAGCAGTTTTTCTATTGTGACACGCACACAGCAGAATTCGTATTGTGACACGCACACAGCGGAATTCGTATTGTGACACGCACACAGCGGAATTCGTATTGTGACACGCACACAGCGGAATTCGTATTGTGACACGCACACAGCAGTTTTTCTATTATGACACGCACACAGCAGTTTTTCTATTGTGACACGCACACAGCGGAATTCGTATTGTGACACGCACACAGCAGTTTTTCTATTATGACACGCACACAGCGGAATTTGTATTGTGACACGCACACAGCAGTTTTTCTATTATGACACGCACACAGCGGAATTCGTACTGTGACACGCACACAGCAGTTTTTCTATTATGACACGCACACAGCTTAATTCGTATTGTGACACGCACACAGCAGTTTTTCTATTGTGACACGCACACAGCGGAATTCGTATTGTGACACGCACACAGCAGTTTTTCTATTGTGACACGCACACAGCAGAATTCGTACTGTGACACGCACACAGCAGAATTCGTACTGTGACACGCACACAGCAGTTTTTCTATTGTGACACGCACACAGCAGAATTCGTATTGTGACACGCACACAGCAGTTTTTCTATTGTGACAGGCACATTTGCATTGTGACACGCACACAGCAGATTTCGTATTGTGACACGCACACAGCAGTTTTTCTATTGTGACACGCACACAGCAGTTTTTCTATTGTGACACGCACACAGCAGTTTTTCTATTGTGACACGCACACAGCAGTTTTTCTATTGTGACACGCACACAGCAGTTTTTCTATTGTGACACGCACACAGCAGAATTCGTATTGTGACACGCACCCAGCAGTTTTTCTATTGTGACACGCACATTTGCATTGTGACACGCACACAGCAGTTTTTCTATTGTGACACGCACATTTGCATTGTGACACGCACACAGCAGATTTCGTATTGTGACACGCACACAGCAGTTTTTCTATTGTGACACGCACACAGCAGAATTCGTATTGTGACACGCACACAGCAGTTTTTCTATTGTGACACGCACACAGCAGTTTTTCTATTGTGACACGCACACAGCAGTTTTTCTATTGTGACACGCACACAGCAGAATTCGTACTGTGACACGCACACAGCGGAATTCGTATTGTGACACGCACACAGCAGTTTTTCTATTGTGACACGCACACCGCAGAATTCGTATTGTGACACGCACACAGCGGAATTCGTATTGTGACACGCACACAGCAGTTTTTCTATTGTGACACGCACACAGCAGAATTCGTATTGTGACACGCACACAGCGGAATTCGTATTGTGACACGCACACAGCAGTTTTTCTATTGTGACACGCACACAGCAGTTTTTCTATTGTGACACGCACATTTGCATTGTGACACGCACACAGCAGAATTCGTATTGTGACACGCACACAGCAGTTTTTCTATTGTGACACGCACACAGCAGTTTTTCTATTGTGACACGCACAGAGCAGTTTTTCTATTGTGACACGCACACAGCAGTTTTTCTATTGTGACACGCACACAGCAGAATTCGTACTGTGACACGCACACAGCGGAATTCGTATTGTGACACGCACACAGCAGTTTTTCTATTGTGACACGCACACCGCAGAATTCGTATTGTGACACGCACACAGCGGAATTCGTATTGTGACACGCACACAGCAGTTTTTCTATTGTGACACGCACACAGCAGAATTCGTATTGTGACACGCACACAGCGGAATTCGTATTGTGACACGCACACAGCGGAATTCGTATTGTGACACGCACACAGCAGTTTTTCTATTGTGACACGCACACAGCAGTTTTTCTATTGTGACACGCACATTTGCATTGTGACACGCACACAGCAGAATTCGTATTGTCACACGCACACAGCAGAATTCGTACGGTGACACGCACATAGCGGAATTCGTATTGTGACACGCACACAGCGGAATTCGTATTGTGACACGCACACAGCAGAATTCGTATTGTGACACGCACACAGCGGAATTCGTACTGTGACACGCACACAGCGGAATTCGTATTGTGACACGCACACAGCAGAATTCGTACTGTGACACGCACACAGCAGTTTTTCTATTGTGACACGCACACAGCGGAATTCGTATTGTGACACGCACACAGCAGTTTTTCTATTGTGACACGCACACAGCGGAATTCGTATTGTGACACGCACACAGCAGTTTTTCTATTGTGACACGCACACAGCGGAATTCGTATTGTGACACGCACACAGCGGAATTCGTATTGTGACACGCACACAGCAGTTTTTCTATTGTGACACGCACACAGCAGAATTCGTATTGTGACACGCACACAGCATATTTCGTATTGTGACACGCACAAAGCAGAATTCGTATTGTGACACGCACATTTGCATTGTGACACGCACACAGCAGTTTTTCTATTGTGACACGCACATTTGCATTGTGACACGCACACAGCAGAATTCGTATTGTGACACGCACACAGCAGAATTCGTATTGTGACACGCACACAGCAGTTTTTCTATTGTGACACGCACATTTGCATTGTGACACGCACAAAGCAGAATTCGTATTGTGACACGCACACAGCAGTTTTTCTATTGTGACACGGACACAGCAGAATTCGTATTGTTACACGCACACAGCAGAATTCGTACGGTGACACGCACACAGCGGAATTTGTATTGTGACACGCACACAGCAGAATTCGTATTGTGACACGCACACAGCAGAATTCGTATTGTGACACGCACACAGCAGTTTTTCTATTGTAACACGCACACAGCGGAATTCGTATTGTGACACGCACACAGCAGTTTTCGTATTGTGACACGCACACAGCAGTTTTTCTATTGTAACACGCACACAGCGGAATTCGTATTGTGACACGCACACAGCAGTTTTCGTATTGTGACACGCACACAGCAGTTTTTCTATTGTAACACGCACACAGCGGAATTCGTATTGTTACACGCACACAGCAGAATTCGTACGGTGACACGCACACAGCGGAATTTGTATTGTGACACGCACACAGCAGTTTTTCTATTGTGACACGCACACAGCAGAATTCGTATTGTTACACGCACAAAGCAGACTTCGTACGGTGACACGCACACAGCGGAATTTGTATTGTGACACGCACACAGCAGAATTCGTATTGTGACACGCACACAGCAGAATTCGTATTGTGACACGCACACAGCAGTTTTTCTATTGTGACACGCACACAGCAGAATTCGTATTGTTACACGCACAAAGCAGAATTCGTACGGTGACACGCACACAGCGGAATTCGTATTGTGACACGCACACAGCAGTTTTCGTATTGTGACACGCACACAGCAGTTTTTCTATTGTAACACGCACACAGCGGAATTCGTATTGTGTCACGCACACAGCGGAATTCGTGTTGTGACACGCACACAGCAGTTTTCGTATTGTGACACGCACACAGCAGTTTTTCTATTATGACACGCACACAGCAGAATTCGTATTGTGACACGCACACAGCGGAATTCGTATTGTGACACGCACACAGCGGAATTCGTATTGTGACACGCACACAGCAGTTTTTCTATTGTGACACGCACACAGCAGTTTTTCTATTGTGACACGCACACAGCAGAATTCGTCTTGTGACACGCACACAGCAGTTTTTCTATTATGACACGCACACAGCAGTTTTTCTATTGTGACACGCACACAGCAGTTTTTCTATTGTGACACGCACACAGCAGTTTTTCTATTGTGACACGCACACAGCAGAATTCGTATTGTGACACGCACACAGCAGAATTCGTATTGCGACACGCACCACGCAGAATTCGTATTGTGACACGCACACAGCAGTTTTTCTATTGTGACACGCACACAGCAGTTTTTCTATTGTGACACGCACACAGCAGTTTTTCTATTGTGACACGCACACAGCAGAATTCGTATTGTGACACGCACACAGCAGAATTCGTATTGTGACACGCACACAGCAGTTTTTCTAATGTGACACGCACACAGCAGAATTCGTATTGTGACACGCACACAGCGGAATTCGTATTGTGACACGCACACAGCGGAATTCGTATTGTGACACGCACACAGCTTAATTCGTATTGTGACACGCACACAGCAGTTTTTCTATTGTGACACGCACACAGCAGAATTCGTACTGTGACACGCACACAGCGGAATTCGTATTGTGACACGCACACAGCAGTTTTTCTATTGTGACACGCACACAGCAGTTTTTCTATTGTGACACGCACACAGCAGAATTCGTATTGTGACACGCACACCGCAGAATTCGTATTGTGACACGCACACAGCGGAATTCGTACTGTGACACGCACACAGCGGAATTCGTATTGTGACACGCACACAGCGGAACTCGTATTGTGACACGCACACAGCGGAACTCGTATTGTGACACGCACACAGCGGAATTCGTATTGTGACACGCACACAGCAGTTTTTCTATTGTCACACGCACATTTGCATTGTGACACGCACACAGCAGAATTCGTATTGTGACACGCACACAGCATATTTCGTATTGTGAGACGCACACAGCAGTTTTTCTATTGTGACACGCACACAGCAGAATTCGTATTGTGACACGCACACAGCAGTTTTTCTATTGTGACACGCACACAGCAGTTTTTCTATTGTGACACGCACACAGCGGAATTCGTATTGTGACACGCACACAGCAGTTTTTCTATTGTGACACGCACACAGCAGTTTTTCTATTGTGACACGCACACAGCAGTTTTTCTATTGTGACACGCACACAGCAGTTTTTCTATTGTGACACGCACACAGCAGTTTTTCTATTGTGACACGCACACAGCGGAATTCGTATTGTGACACGCACACAGCAGTTTTTCTATTGTGACACGCACACAGCAGTTTTTCTATTGTGACACGCACACAGCGGAATTCGTATTGTGACACGCACACAGCAGTTTTTCTATTATGACACGCACACAGCGGAATTCGTATTGTGACACGCACACAGCAGTTTTTCTATTGTGACACGCACACAGCAGTTTTTCTATTGTGACACGCACACAGCGGAATTCGTATTGTGACACGCACACAGCAGTTTATCTATTGTGACACGCACACAGCAGAATTCGTATTGTGACACGCACACAGCGGAATTCGTATTGTGACACGCACACAGCAGTTTTTCTATTGTGACACGCACACAGCAGAATTCGTATTGTGACACGCACACAGCGGAATTCGTATTGTGACACGCACACAGCAGAATTCGTATTGTGACACGCACACAGCAAAATTCGTATTGTGACACGCACACAGCAGTTTTTCTATTGTGACACGCACACAGCAGAATTCGTATTGTGACACGCACACAGCAGAATTCGTATTGTGACACGCACACAGCAGTTTTTCTATTGTGACACGCACACAGCGGAATTTGTATTGTGACACGCACACCGCGGAATTCGTATTGTGACACGCACACAGCAGTTTTTCTATTGTGACACGCACACAGCAGAATTCGTATTGTGACACGCACACAGCGGAATTCGTATTGTGACAGGCACACAGCAGTTTTTCTATTGTGACACGCACACAGCAGTTTTTCTATTGTGACACGCACATTTGCATTGTGACACGCACACAGCAGATTTCGTATTGTGACACGCACACAGCAGTTTTTCTATTGTGACACGCACACAGCAGAATTCGTATTGTGACACGCACACAGCAGTTTTTCTATTGTGACACGCACACAGCAGTTTTTCTATTGTGACACGCACACAGCAGTTTTTCTATTGTGACACGCACACAGCAGAATTCGTATTGTGACACGCACACAGCAGTTTTTCTATTGTGACACGCACACAGCGGAATTCGTACTGTGACACGCACACAGCGGAATTCGTATTGTGACACGCACACAGCGGAATTCGTATTGTGACACGCACACAGCAGTTTTTCTATTGTGACACGCACACAGCAGAATTCGTATTGTGACACGCACACAGCGGAACTCGTATTGTGACACGCACACAGCGGAACTCGTATTGTGACACGCACACAGCGGAATTCGTATTGTGACACGCACACAGCAGTTTTTCTATTGTCACACGCACATTTGTATTGTGACACGCACACAGCAGAATTCGTATTGTGACACGCACACAGCAGAATTCGTATTGTGACACGCACACAGCATATTTCGTATTGTGACACGCACACAGCAGTTTTTCTATTGTGACACGCACACAGCAGAATTCGTATTGTGACACGCACACAGCAGAATTCGTATTGTGACACGCACACAGCGGAATTCGTATTGTGACACGCACACAGCGGAATTTGTATTGTGACACGCACACAGCAGTTTTTCTATTGTGACACGCACACAGCAGAATTCGTATTGTGACACGCACACAGCGGAATTCGTATTGTGACACGCACACAGCAGTTTTTCTATTATGACACGCACACAGCGGAATTCGTATTGTGACACGCACACAGCAGTTTATCTATTGTGACACGCACACAGCAGAATTCGTATTGTGACACGCACACAGCGGAATTCGTATTGTGACACGCACACAGCAGTTTTTCTATTGTGAAACGCACACAGCGGAATTCGTATTGTGACACGCACACAGCAGAATTCGTATTGTGACACGCACACAGCGGAATTCGTATTGTGACACGCACACAGCAGAATTCGTATTGTGACACGCACACAGCAGAATTCGTATTGTGACACGCACACAGCAGTTTTTCTATTGTGAAACGCACACAGCGGAATTCGTATTGTGAAACGCACACAGCAGAATTCGTATTGTGACACGCACACAGCGGAATTCGTATTGTGACACGCACACAGCAGAATTCGTATTGTGACACGCACACAGCAGAATTCGTATTGTGACACGCACACAGCAAAATTCGTATTGTGACACGCACACAGCAGTTTTTCTATTGTGACACGCACACAGCAGAATTCATATTGTGACACGCACACAGCAGAATTCGTATTGTGACACGCACACAGCAGAATTCGTATTGTGACACGCACACAGCAGTTTTTCTATTGTGACACGCACACAGCGGAATTTGTATTGTGACACGCACACCGCGGAATTCGTATTGTGACACGCACACAGCAGTTTTTCTATTGTGACACGCACACAGCAGAATTCGTATTGTGACACGCACACAGCGGAATTCGTATTGTGACACGCACACAGCGGAATTCGTATTGTGACACGCACACAGCAGTTTTTCTATTGTGACACGCACACAGCAGTTTTTCTATTGTGACACGCACATTTGCATTGTGACACGCACACAGCAGATTTCGTATTGTGACACGCACACAGCAGTTTTTCTATTGTGACACGCACACAGCAGAATTCGTATTGTGACACGCACACAGCAGTTTTTCTATTGTGACACGCACACAGCAGTTTTTCTATTGTGACACGCACACAGCAGTTTTTCTATTGTGACACGCACACAGCGGAATTCGTATTGTGACACGCACACAGCAGTTTTTCTATTATGACACGCACACAGCGGAATTCGTATTGTGACACGCACACAGCAGTTTATCTATTGTGACACGCACACAGCAGAATTCGTATTGTGACACGCACACAGCGGAATTCGTATTGTGACACGCACACAACAGTTTTTCTATTGTGACACGCACACAGCAGAATTCGTATTGTGACACGCACACAACAGTTTTTCTATTGTGACACGCACACAGCGGAATTCGTATTGTGACACGCACACAGCAGAATTCGTATTGTGACACGCACACAGCAGAATTCGTATTGTGACACGCACACAGCAGAATTCGTATTGTGACACGCACACAGCAGTTTTTCTATTGTGACACGCACACAGCAGAATTCGTATTGTGACACGCACACAGCAGAATTCGTATTGTGACACGCACACAGCAGAATTCGTATTGTGACACGCACACAGCAGTTTTTCTATTGTGACACGCACACAGCAGAATTCGTATTGTGACACGCACAAAGCAGTTTTTCTATTGTGACACGCACACAGCAGTTTTTCTATTGTGACACGCACACAGCGGAATTTGTATTGTGACACGCACACAGCGGAATTCGTATTGTGACACGCACACCGCGGAATTCGTATTGTGACATGCACACAGCAGTTTTTCTATTGTGACACGCACACAGCAGTTTTTCTATTGTGACACGCACATTTGAATTGTGACACGCACACAGCAGAATTCGTATTGTGACACGCACACAGCAGTTTTTCTATTGTGACACGCACACAGCAGTTTTTCTATTGTGACACGCACATTTGAATTGTGACACGCACAAAGCAGAATTCGTATTGTGACACGCACACAGCAGTTTTTCTATTGTGACACGCACACAGCAGAATTCGTATTGTGACACGCACACAGCGGAACTCGTATTGTGACACGCACACAGCGGAACTCGTATTGTGACACGCACACAGCGGAATTCGTATTGTGACACGCACACAGCAGTTTTTCTATTGTCACACGCACATTTGCATTGTGACACGCACAAAGCAGAATTCGTATTGTGACACGCACACAGCATATTTCGTATTGTGACACGCACACAGCAGTTTTTCTATTGTGACACGCACACAGCAGAATTCGTATTGTGACACGCACACAGCAGTTTTTCTATTGTGACACGCACACAGCAGTTTTTCTATTGTGACACGCACACAGCGGAATTCGTATTGTGACACGCACACAGCAGTTTTTCTATTATGACACGCACACAGCGGAATTCGTATTGTGACACGCACACAGCAGTTTATCTATTGTGACACGCACACAGCAGAATTCGTATTGTGACACGCACACAGCGGAATTCGTATTGTGACACGCACACAGCAGTTTTTCTATTGTGACACGCACACAGCAGAATTCGTATTGTGACACGCACACAGCGGAATTCGTATTGTGACACGCACACAGCAGAATTCGTATTGTGACACGCACACAGCAGAATTCGTATTGTGACACGCACACAGCAAAATTCGTATTGTGACACGCACACAGCAGTTTTTCTATTGTGACACGCACACAGCAGAATTCGTATTGTGACACGCACACAGCAGAATTCGTATTGTGACACGCACACAGCAGTTTTTCTATTGTGACACGCACACAGCGGAATTCGTACTGTGACACGCACACAGCGGAATTCGTATTGTGACACGCACACAGCGGAATTCGTATTGTGACACGCACACAGCAGTTTTTCTATTGTGACACGCACACAGCAGAATTCGTATTGTGACACGCACACAGCGGAACTCGTATTGTGACACGCACACAGCGGAATTCGTATTGTGACACGCACACAGCAGTTTTTCTATTGTCACACGCACATTTGCATTGTGACACGCACACAGCAGAATTCGTATTGTGACACGCACACAGCATATTTCGTATTGTGACACGCACACAGCAGTTTTTCTATTGTGACACGCACACAGCAGAATTCGTATTGTGACACGCACACAGCAGTTTTTCTATTGTGACACGCACACAGCAGTTTTTCTATTGTGACACGCACACAGCAGTTTTTCTATTGTGACACGCACACAGCAGAATTCGTATTGTGACACGCACACAGCGGAATTCGTATTGTGACACGCACACAGCAGTTTTTCTATTATGACACGCACACAGCGGAATTCGTATTGTGACACGCACACAGCAGTTTATCTATTGTGACACGCACACAGCAGAATTCGTATTGTGACACGCACACAGCGGAATTCGTATTGTGACACGCACACAGCAGTTTTTCTATTGTGACACGCACACAGCAGAATTCGTATTGTGACACGCACACAGCGGAATTCGTATTGTGACACGCACACAGCAGAATTCGTATTGTGACACGCACACAGCAGTTTTTCTATTGTGACACGCACACAGCGGAATTTGTATTGTGACACGCACACCGCGGAATTCGTATTGTGACACGCACACAGCAGTTTTTCTATTGTGACACGCACACAGCAGAATTCGTATTGTGACACGCACACAGCGGAATTCGTATTGTGACACGCACACAGCGGAATTCGTATTGTGACACGCACACAGAAGTTTTTCTATTGTGACACGCACACAGCAGTTTTTCTATTGTGACACGCACATTTGCATTGTGACACGCACACAGCAGATTTCGTATTGTGACACGCACACAGCAGTTTTTCTATTGTGACACGCACACAGCAGAATTCGTATTGTGACACGCACACAGCAGTTTTTCTATTGTGACACGCACACAGCAGTTTTTCTATTGTGACACGCACACAGCAGTTTTTCTATTGTGACACGCACACAGCGGAATTCGTATTGTGACACGCACACAGCAGTTTTTCTATTATGACACGCACACAGCGGAATTCGTATTGTGACACGCACACAGCAGAATTCGTATTGTGACACGCACACAGCGGAATTCGTATTGTGACACGCACACAGCAGAATTCGTATTGTGACACGCACACAGCAGAATTCGTATTGTGACACGCACACAGCAGTTTTTCTATTGTGACACGCACACAGCAGAATTCGTATTGTGACACGCACACAGCAGAATTCGTATTGTGACACGCACACAACAGTTTTTCTATTGTGACACGCACACAGCGGAATTCGTATTGTGACACGCACACAGCAGAATTCGTATTGTGACACGCACACAGCAGAATTCGTATTGTGACACGCACACAGCAGTTTTTCTATTGTGACACGCACACAGCAGAATTCGTATTGTGACACGCACACAGCAGAATTCGTATTGTGACACGCACACAGCAGAATTCGTATTGTGACACGCACACAGCAGAATTCGTATTGTGACACGCACACAGCAGTTTTTCTATTGTGACACGCACACAGCAGAATTCGTATTGTGACACGCACAAAGCAGTTTTTCTATTGTGACACGCACACAGCAGTTTTTCTATTGTGACACGCACACAGCGGAATTCGTATTGTGACACGCACAAAGCAGTTTTTCTATTGTGACACGCACACAGCAGTTTTTCTATTGTGACACGCACACAGCGGAATTTGTATTGTGACACGCACACAGCGGAATTCGTATTGTGACACGCACACCGCGGAATTCGTATTGTGACATGCACACAGCAGTTTTTCTATTGTGACACGCACACAGCAGTTTTTCTATTGTGACACGCACATTTGAATTGTGACACGCACACAGCAGAATTCGTATTGTGACACGCACACAGCAGTTTTTCTATTGTGACACGCACACAGCAGTTTTTCTATTGTGACACGCACATTTGAATTGTGACACGCACACAGCGGAATTCGTATTGTGACACGCACACAGCAGAATTCGTATTGTGACACGCACACAGCAGAATTCGTATTGTGACACGCACACAGCAAAATTCGTATTGTGACACGCACACAGCAGTTTTTCTATTGTGACACGCACACATCGGAATTCGTATTGTGACACGCACAAAGCAGTTTTTCTATTGTGACACGCACACAGCGGAATTTGTATTGTGACACGCACACAGCGGAATTCGTATTGTGACACGCACACCGCGGAATTCGTATTGTGACATGCACACAGCAGTTTTTCTATTGTGACACGCACACAGCAGTTTTTCTATTGTGACACGCACATTTGAATTGTGACACGCACACAGCAGAATTCGTATTGTGACACGCACACAGCAGTTTTTCTATTGTGACACGCACACAGCAGTTTTTCTATTGTGTCACGCACATTTGAATTGTGACACGCACACAGCGGAATTCGTATTGTGACACGCACACAGCAGAATTCGTATTGTGACACGCACACAGCAGAATTCGTATTGTGACACGCACACAGCAAAATTCGTATTGTGACACGCACACAGCAGTTTTTCTATTGTGACACGCACACAGCAGAATTCGTATTGTGACACGCACACAGCAGAATTCGTATTGTGACACGCACACAGCAGTTTTTCTATTGTGACACGCACACAGCAGAATTCGTATTGTGACACGCACACAGCGGAATTCGTATTGTGACACGCACACAGCGGAATTCGTATTGTGACACGCACACAGCAGTTTTTCTATTGTGACACGCACACAGCAGTTTTTCTATTGTGACACGCACATTTGCATTGTGACACGCACACAGCAGATTTCGTATTGTGACACGCACACAGCAGTTTTTCTATTGTGACACGCACACAGCAGAATTCGTATTGTGACACGCACACAGCAGTTTTTCTATTGTGACACGCACACAGCAGTTTTTCTATTGTGACACGCACACAGCAGTTTTTCTATTGTGACACGCACACAGCGGAATTCGTATTGTGACACGCACACAGCAGTTTATCTATTGTGACACGCACACAGCAGAATTCGTATTGTGACACGCACACAGCGGAATTCGTATTGTGACACGCACACAACAGTTTTTCTATTGTGACACGCACACAGCAGAATTCGTATTGTGACACGCACACAACAGTTTTTCTATTGTGACACGCACACAGCGGAATTCGTATTGTGACACGCACACAGCAGAATTCGTATTGTGACACGCACACAGCAGAATTCGTATTGTGACACGCACACAGCAGAATTCGTATTGTGACACGCACACAGCAGTTTTTCTATTGTGACACGCACACAGCAGAATTCGTATTGTGACACGCACAAAGCAGTTTTTCTATTGTGACACGCACACAGCAGTTTTTCTATTGTGACACGCACACAGCGGAATTCGTATTGTGACACGCACAAAGCAGTTTTTCTATTGTGACACGCACACAGCAGTTTTTCTATTGTGACACGCACACAGCGGAATTTGTATTGTGACACGCACACAGCGGAATTCGTATTGTGACACGCACACCGCGGAATTCGTATTGTGACATGCACACAGCAGTTTTTCTATTGTGACACGCACACAGCAGTTTTTCTATTGTGACACGCACATTTGAATTGTGACACGCACACAGCAGAATTCGTATTGTGACACGCACACAGCAGTTTTTCTATTGTGACACGCACATTTGAATTGTGACACGCACAAAGCAGAATTCGTATTGTGACACGCACACAGCAGTTTTTCTATTGTGACACGCACATTTGCATTGTGACACGCACACAGCAGATTTCGTATTGTGACACGCACACAGCAGTTTTTCTATTGTGACACGCACACAGCAGAATTCGTATTGTGACACACACACAGCAGATTTCGTATTGTGACACGCACACAGCAGTTTTTCTATTGTGACACGCACACAGCAGAATTCGTACGGTGACACGCACACAGCGGAATTCGTATTGTGACACGCACACAGCAGTTTTTCTATTGTGACACGCACATTTGCATTGTGACACGCACACAGCAGAATTCGTATTGTGACACGCACACAGCATATTTCGTATTGTGACACGCACAAAGCAGAATTTGTACTGTGACACGCACACAGCAGTTTTTCTATTGTGACACGCACACAGCAGAATTCGTATTGTGACACGCACATAGCGGAATTCGTATTGTGACACGCACACAGCGGAATTCGTATTGTGACACGCACACAGCGGAATTCGTATTGTGACACGCACACAGCAGTTTTTCTATTGTGACACGCACATTTGCATTGTGACACGCACACAGCAGAATTCGTATTGTGACACGCACACAGCATATTTCGTATTGTGACACGCACAAAGCAGAATTTGTACTGTGACACGCACACAGCAGTTTTTCTATTGTGACACGCACACAGCGGAATTCGTATTGTGACACGCACATAGCGGAATTCGTATTGTGACACGCACACAGCGGAATTCGTATTGTGACACGCACACAGCGGAATTCGTATTGTGACACGCACACAGCAGTTTTTCTATTGTGACACGCACACAGCAGAATTCGTATTGTGACACGCACACAGCGGAATTCGTATTGTGACACGCACACAGCGGAACTCGTATTGTGACACGCACACAGCGGAATTCGTATTGTGACACGCACACAGCATATTTCGTATTGTGACACGCACACAGCAGTTTTTCTATTGTCACACGCACATTTGCATTGTGACACGCACACAGCAGAATTCGTATTGTGACACGCACACAGCATATTTCGTATTGTGACACGCAAAGAGCAGTTTTTCTATTGTGACACGCACATTTGCATTGTGACACGCACACAGCAGATTTCGTATTGTGACACGCACACAGCAGTTTTTCTATTGTGACACGCACATTTGCATTGTGACACGCACACAGCAGATTTCGTATTGTGACACGCACACAGCAGTTTTTCTATTGTGACACGCACATTTGCATTGTGACACGCACACAGCAGAATTCGTATTGTGACACGCACACAGCAGTTTTTCTATTGTGACACGCACACAGCAGAATTCGTATTGTGACACGCACACAGCGGAATTCGTATTGTGACACGCACACAGCAGTTTTTCTATTGTGACACGCACATTTGAATTGTGACACGCACAAAGCAGAATTCGTATTGTGACACGCACACAGCAGTTTTTCTATTGTGACACGCACATTTGCATTGTGACACGCACACAGCAGATTTCGTATTGTGACACGCACACAGCAGTTTTTCTATTGTGACACGCACACAGCAGAATTCGTACGGTGACACGCACACAGCGGAATTCGTATTGTGACACGCACACAGCAGTTTTTCTATTGTGACACGCACATTTGCATTGTGACACGCACACAGCAGAATTCGTATTGTGACACGCACACAGCATATTTCGTATTGTGACACGCACAAAGCAGAATTCGTACTGTGACACGCACACAGCAGTTTTTCTATTGTGACACGCACACAGCAGAATTCGTATTGTGACACGCACACAGCAGTTTTTCTATTGTGACACGCACACAGCAGAATTCGTATTGTGACACGCACACAGCGGAATTCGTATTGTGACACGCACATAGCGGAATTCGTATTGTGACACGCACACAGCGGAATTCGTATTGTGACACGCACACAGCGGAATTCGTATTGTGACACGCACACAGCAGTTTTTCTATTGTGACACGCACACAGCAGAATTCGTATTGTGACACGCACACAGCGGAACTCGTATTGTGACACGCACACAGCGGAACTCGTATTGTGACACGCACACAGCGGAACTCGTATTGTGACACGCACACAGCAGTTTTTCTATTGTGACACGCACACAGCGGAACTCGTATTGTGACACGCACACAGCGGAATTCGTATTGTGACACGCACACAGCAGTTTTTCTATTATGACACGCACACAGCGGAATTCGTATTGTGACACGCACACAGCGGAATTCGTATTGTGACACGCACACAGCATATTTCGTATTGTGACACGCACATTTGCATTGTGACACGCACACAGCAGATTTCGTATTGTGACACGCACACAGCAGTTTTTCTATTGTGACACGCACATTTGCATTGTGACACGCACACAGCAGAATTCGTATTGTGACACGCACACAGCAGTTTTTCTATTGTGACACGCACACAGCAGAATTCGTATTGTGACACGCACACAGCGGAATTCGTATTGTGACACGCACACAGCAGAATTCGTATTGTGACACGCACACAGCAGAATTCGTATTGTGACACGCACACAGCAGAATTCGTATTGTGACACGCACACAGCAGAATTCGTATTGTGACACGCACACAGCAGTTTTTCTATTGTGACACGCACATTTGCATTGTGACACGCACACAGCAGAATTCGTATTGTGACACGCACACAGCAGTTTTTCTATTGTGACACGCACACAGCAGAATTCGTATTGTGACACGCACACAGCGGAATTCGTATTGTGACACGCACACAGCGGAATTCGTATTGTGACACGCACACAGCGGAATTCGTATTGTGACACGCACACAGCAGAATTCGTATTGTGACACGCACACAGCAGAATTCGTATTGTGACACGCACACAGCAGAATTCGTATTGTGACACGCACACAGCAGAATTCGTATTGTGACACGCACACAGCAGAATTCGTATTGTGACACGCACACAGCAGTTTTTCTATTGTGACACGCACACAGCAGAATTCGTATTGTGACACGCACACAGCAGAATTCGTATTGTGACACGCACACAGCAGTTTTTCTATTGTGACACGCACACAGCAGAATTCGTATTGTGACACGCACACAGCGGAATTCGTATTGTGACACGCACACAGCAGTTTTTCTATTATGACACGCACACAGCGGAATTCGTATTGTGACACGCACACAGCAGAATTCGTATTGTGACACGCACACAGCAGAATTCGTATTGTGACACGCACACAGCAGAATTCGTGTTGTGACACGCACACAGCAGAATTCGTATTGTGACACGCACACAGCAGTTTTTCTATTGTGACACGCACACAGCGGAATTCGTATTGTGACACGCACACAGCAGTTTTTCTATTGTGACACGCACACAGCAGTTTTTCTATTGTGACACGCACACAGCAGTTTTTCTATTGTGACACGCACACAGCGGAATTTGTATTGTGACACGCACACCGCGGAATTCGTATTGTGACACGCACACAGCGGAATTCGTATTGTGACACGCACACAGCAGTTTTTCTATTGTGACACGCACACCGCAGAATTCGTATTGTGACACGCACACAGCAGAATTCGTACTGTGACATGCACACAGCGGAATTCGTATTGTGACACGCACACAGCAGTTTTTCTATTGTGACACGCACACCGCAGAATTCGTATTGTGACACGCACACAGCGGAATTCGTATTGTGACACGCACACAGCAGTTTTTCTATTATGACACGCACACAGCGGAATTCGTATTGTGACACGCACACAGCAGTTTTTCTATTGTGACACGCACACAGCGGAATTCGTATTGTGACACGCACACAGCAGAATTCGTATTGTGACACGCACACAGCAGTTTTTCTATTGTGACACGCACATTTGCATTGTGACACGCACACAGCAGAATTCGTATTGTGACACGCACACAGCAGTTTTTCTATTGTGACACGCACACAGCAGAATTCGTATTGTGACACGCACACAGCGGAATTCGTATTGTGACACGCACACAGCATATTTCGTATTGTGACACGCACACAGCAGTTTTTCTATTGTGACACGCACATTTGCATTGTGACACGCACACAGCAGAATTCGTATTGTGACACGCACACAGCAGTTTTTCTATTGTGACACGCACACAGCAGAATTCGTATTGTGACACGCACACAGCGGAATTCGTATTGTGACACGCACACAGCGGAATTCGTATTGTGACACGCACACAGCGGAATTCGTATTGTGACACGCACACAGCAGAATTCGTATTGTGACACGCACACAGCAGAATTCGTATTGTGACACGCACACAGCAGAATTCGTATTGTGACACGCACACAGCAGTTTTTCTATTGTGACACGCACACAGCAGAATTCGTATTGTGACACGCACACAGCAGAATTCGTATTGTGACACGCACACAGCAGAATTCTTATTGTGACACGCACACAGCAGTTTTTCTATTGTGACACGCACACAGCAGAATTCGTATTGTGACACGCACACAGCAGAATTCGTATTGTGACACGCACACAGCAGTTTTTCTATTGTGACACGCACACAGCAGAATTCGTATTGTGACACGCACACAGCGGAATTCGTATTGTGACACGCACACAGCAGTTTTTCTATTATGACACGCACACAGCGGAATTCGTATTGTGACACGCACACAGCGGAATTCGTATTGTGACACGCACACAGCAGTTTTTCTATTATGACACGCACACAGCGGAATTCGTATTGTGACACGCACACAGCAGAATTCGTATTGTGACACGCACACAGCAGAATTCGTATTGTGACACGCACACAGCAGAATTCGTGTTGTGACACGCACACAGCAGAATTCGTATTGTGACACGCACACAGCAGTTTTTCTATTGTGACACGCACACAGCGGAATTCGTATTGTGACACGCACACAGCAGTTTTTCTATTGTGACACGCACACAGCAGTTTTTCTATTGTGACACGCACACAGCAGTTTTTCTATTGTGACACGCACACAGCGGAATTTGTATTGTGACACGCACACCGCGGAATTCGTATTGTGACACGCACACAGCGGAATTTGTATTGTGACACGCACACCGCGGAATTCGTATTGTGACACGCACACAGCGGAATTCGTATTGTGACACGCACACAGCAGTTTTTCTATTGTGACACGCACATTTGCATTGTGACACGCACACCGCAGAATTCGTATTGTGACACGCACACAGCATATTTCGTATTGTGACACGCACAAAGCAGAATTCGTATTGTGACACGCACACAGCAGTTTTTCTATTGTGACACGCACACAGCAGTTTTTCTATTGTGACACGCACATTTGCATTGTGACACGCACACAGCAGAATTCGTATTGTGACACGCACACAGCATATTTCGTATTGTGACACGCACAAAGCAGAATTCGTATTGTGACACGCACACAGCAGTTTTTCTATTGTGACACGCACAACACGCACACAGCAGATTTCGTATTGTGACACGCACACAGCAGTTTTTCTATTGTGACACGCACACAGCAGTTTTTCTATTGTGACACGCACACAGCAGAATTCGTACTGTGACACGCACACAGCAGTTTTTCTATTGTGACACGCACACAGCAGAATTCGTATTGTGACACGCACACAGCAGTTTTTCTATTGTGACACGCACACAGCGGAATTCGTATTGTGACACGCACACAGCGGAATTCGTATTGTGACACGCACACAGCGGAATTCGTATTGTGACACGCACACAGCGGAATTCGTATTGTGACACGCACACAGCGGAATTCGTATTGTGACACGCACACAGCATATTTCGTATTGTGACACGCACAAAGCGGAATTTGTAGTGTGACACGCACACAGCAGTTTTTCTATTATGACACGCACACAGCAGAATTCGTATTGTGACACGCACACAGCGGAATTCGTATTGTGACACGCACACAGCGGAATTCGTATTGTGACACGCACACAGCGGAATTCGTATTGTGACACGCACACAGCAGTTTTTCTATTGTGACACGCACATTACGAATGTCACAATACGAATTCTGCTGTGTGCGTGTCACAATGCAAATGTGCGTGTCACAATAGAAAAACTGCTGTGTGCGTGTCACAATACGAAATCTGCTGTGTGCGTGTCACAATGCAAATGTGCGTGTCACAATAGAAAAACTGCTGTGTGCGTGTCACAATACGAAATCTGCTGTGTGCGTGTCACAATGCAAATGTGCGTGTCACAATAGAAAAACTGCTGTGTGCGTGTCACAATACGAATTCCGCTGTGTGCGTGTCACAATACGAATTCCGCAGTTTTTCTATTGTGACACGCACACAGCAGTTTTTCTATTGTGACACGCACATTTGCATTGTGACACGCACACAGCAGTTTTTCTATTGTTACACGCACACAGCAGTTTTTCTATTGTTACACGCACACAGCAGTTTTTCTATTGTTACACGCACACAGCAGAATTCGTACTGTGACACGCACACAGCAGTTTTTCTATTGTGACACGCACACAGCAGTTTTTCTAATGTGACACGCACACAGGAGAATTCGTATTGTGACACGCACACAGCAGTTTTTCTATTGTGACACGCACACAGGAGAATTCGTATTGTGACATGCACACAGCAGTATTTCTATTGTGACACGCACACAGCGGAATTCGTATTGTGACACGCACACAGCGGAATCCGTAGTGTGACACGCACACAGCAGTATTTCTATTGTGACACGCACACAGCGGAATTCGTATTGTGACACGCACACAGCGGAATTCGTATTGTGACACGCACACAGCGGAATTCGTATTGTGACACGCACACAGCAGAATTCGTATTGTGACACGCACACAGCAGTATTTCTATTGTGACACGCACACAGCAGTATTTCTATTGTGACACGCACACAGCGGAATTCGTATTGTGACACGCACACAGCGGAATCCGTATTGTGACACGCACACAGCGGAATCCGTATTGTGACACGCACACAGCGGAATCCGTATTGTGACACGCACACAGCAGTTTTTCCATTGTGACACGCACATTTGCATTGTGACACGCACACAGCAGAATTCGTATTGTGACACGCACACAGCAGTTTTTCCATTGTGACACGCACATTTGCATTGTGACACGCACACAGCAGTTTTCGTACTGTGACACGCACACAGCAGAATTCTTTTTTTGACACGCACACAGCAGAATTCGTATTGTGACACGCACACAGGAGAATTTGTATTGTGACACGCACACAGGAGATTTCGTATTGTGACACGCACACAGCAGTTCTTTTTCTAACTTTGCTCGGTGTTTCACTATGGGAATCGCCTCGGCGTGACCAACTACGGAAGCTCCAATGACACCACGTCTGTCTATGACAGACCTGTCGAGCCGTGCTCAGGGCTCCGCCCCCTCATACTAACACGGCCGACCAGCTCCTCCTAACTCATTCTCGCTTTCTTCTCGTGAGAAACTACTTTGAGCTCCCTCAGCGCATCCAGGCTAACTTGATTAGCTGCTTAACAGTTCTCAGGCGTCCCGTGTAGGAGTATGTCGCCGAACGCAGTTTTTCCGGTTCCAGTTTGGATCGTGCTGAGTAAGTCCTTCGCAAGAAGTGTACTTAGAGTTGCACCGTGGAACAGCAATCGCGTCAGGCGAGCTGTCCCAGCGGTTCCTGGTTTTAGTTAGCGAGGTAGCCGACGTTGTGTGACTCGGGCTAACGCGTTACGGCGAGCTGTTCGTTCAGTGTCCGGCTAGCATTAACTTGTTAGCAGGCCACGAACCACATTAACGTCTCACTAGCATTAGCTTGTTGGTCGACCTAGGGTTCGGTTAGCATTAAGTTGCTAACGATATTGGCTAGCGGAGTGCAGCTAACGTGTCACGACGAGCTGACTCCCGCCGCGACTAGATCGGATTTAACACCCGCTGCTAGTCCTAGCTACTTGTGGGCTAACGTGTCGAGACGAGCCTGGTGTAGCCTAGTCTCACCTCTTTCCGCTAACCATGTCTACGGCTCCTACTCCCGCCAAAAGGTCGGAGCCGAAGGCTAAAGAGGCTGCATCCCGCCCGTGCCCCGCATCATGCGGTGCCACCATCTCGGGCAGGGACCCTCATCCAATGTGCATCGTCTGTATGGGTGCCAAGCATGCTCAGGCTTCACTGGCGGACCCTCAGGGATGCCCACACTGTGCTTTGATGCCAGAGAAAGTCCTGGAAAGGAGGCTGAGAGTAGCAGTAACAAACAGTCAGGACCCCTGCCTGTCGGCGGCTACTGCTACGAGCGAGGACGCGGAGGGCGATGCCGACTCCGACCTCCTCGACCTGGAGGACATGGATGAGGAACAGGGGGATGACTCTACCTTTCCTCCCCAGCAGTCCAGGCCACCGAGTGGGGCTGAAGTTGCACCCCTGGTGGACAGCAATTTGTACGAGGTCTGCAAACGGGCTGCTACCAAGCTAGGCATCCCATGGCCAGCCGCCCAGGATGCCGAAGGGGCAGAACGCGACCTGTATGACGGCAAGAGGCTCCCACCAGCCTTGCCGCCATCGAAGCAGCTTCTGCCAGCAGTCCCGGCCTGCATGAAGGAAATGAGTCGGTATTGGTCAAGCCCTTTTAAAAGCAAGCTTCCGACCAAGGGCTGCTCTAAGCTTGAGATCCAGGGGATGGGTGAACTGGGGCTGACCGAACCCCCAGCAGTGGAGCCTTCAGTGGCGTATCACCTTCACCCTAACCGCAGGGCAATCTCAGCTTCTTCTAGCATTTCTTTGCCCAACAAGATAGATCGCCTCACGGCATCTATTTATCAAAGGACGTACAAATATGCTGCACAGTCAGTATGCTCGCTTAATGCAGTCACACTGCTATCAGCATATCAGGCAGAAATTCTGGAAGACATGGGCCGTCAGCTTGACTCGGGTTCCCCGAACCCAGCCCTCTGGGATGAAATCTGTGTGGTTAATGATCTCATTCTTCGCTCCTCCAGGGGAGCAGTCCAAGGGTGTGGCCGCGTTATGGGCCTTGCAGTCTCGGGTGAAAGAGCCTTGTGGCTAAACCTGTCAGGCCTAGGTGATGCTCAGAAGGCTGAGGTCATGGATGCAGCCTATGACCCAACCAAGGGTCTCTTTGGCCCAGCCCTGGAGAGAATGAGAGAAACAAGCACCCGCAGAAAGCAGGAGGGAGAAGCATTCAACCTCTGCTTACCCAGAAAACCTAACTCTCAGCCCCAGCAGGTGCCAAGAGCTGGCTTTGCAGCAACAGCGGCAGCTGTGAGAGGGAGACAGAGTGGGGTCAGAATGCAGAAAGGAGCAGGAGGCCAGCAGGGTGCCCACCAGGCCAAGGTAGAGAACCGAAGACCTTGGGGCAAGCATTCCTTTGCAGCAGTTGCTGCAAAGAACAAGCCGTCACACCCCGGAGAAGGGAAAAAGAAGCGGTCAGCCTAGCACACCTGCAGCATTCTGTGTCACCCCTCTTTTCTTCCCCAAAGAGAAGGAAGGTGTTAGAAGGGGTAACCAAATCACTCCAAAGTTCAGGGTCTCTGGAAGTTTCCAGTTCACCAGGAGCACCCTTTCAGTCTCCTCCTCCAGTTCAGGGAGGACAGACTTGTGGACAAATGGCGCAGTGTCACCAAACACTTCTAAGCACTCTGTCTGTGTCACCAAGCACTGCCCAGAGTCATCAGACACTTCACTGTGGTTTGGGGGTAAGAAAAGAAGTAAAACGTGCATTTCTGCAGCCAGGCAGTTTGCCAAGGGCAGAATGTCCCCCCAGTTTCAAAATAAAAACAAAAGAAAATCACTGCAGTTTGTCTTTGTTCCCAACGGGGGGAGCTCACGCTTTTCCCGAGGGGGAGAGCCCCAACTCCTTCCGGGAGACAGGGGTGACGTCACGCTACCGCGTCTTCAAAGGCCCGCTCGCAGCGCGGCTGGAGCGGTGGCGCGCATGCGCAGTTCATCCCTGGGTCTTGTCAACCATTTCCCATGGTTACAGACTACAGTTTGCGGCAAAACCACCGAGATTCGGCGGAGTGTTAGCTTCTGTGGCCAGGCGCGATTCAGCGAATGTGCTGGAGGAGGAAATATCCTCCCTGTTACACAAACAGGCGATCGGAGCGGTTCCGAGCGAAGAAGCTCAGCAGGGTTTTTACTCCCGCTATTTCCTCATCCCAAAAAAGGACGGAACGTCGCTCCGTCCTATTCTGAAACTACGTGTGTTAAACAAGCATTTGAGAAAGTACACGTTCAGAATGCTCACACACAAGACGCTTTGTCGCTCAATTCACACAGGCGATTGGTTTGTTACAATCGACCTATCAGACGCATATTTCCACATCGCCATTTATCCTCCACACAGGAAATATCTCAGGTTCGCTTATCAGAGCGTAGCGTACGAGTTTCAAACTATCCCATTCGGGCTATCCTTAGCTCCAAGGGTGTTCAGCAAATGTGTGGAGGCAGCGCTGTCTCCGTTAAGGAACAGCGGCATCAGAATATTCTCTTACATAGACGATTATCTAATATGCTCACGATCGCGCGAGCAGGCGATCAAAGACTCCGAGGTGGTAGTGAATCACCTCACGGAGCTTGGGTTCACAATCAACCTGGAAAAGAGCCACTTGGAACCCGCACAGTTTACAGAGTATCTGGGGCTCCGAATAGACTCAATCTCTTATCGTATCGCACTTTCAGAGCGGAGGATCGCATCCTTCACTCACTGTCTTTCCCGTTTTCAGCTGGGGAAAGTCGTGCGGTTCCGACTCTGTCTCCGCCTCCTCGGCCTCATGGCCTCGGTGATATCGCTGGTACGTTTGGGGCTGCTTATGATGAGAGATTTTCAGCGGTGGGTCGCTTCTCTGCAACTGTGCCCTCGCCGACATCTCAATCGTGGTGTAAAAATAACGCAGCCGTGTATCGCGGCTCTCCCTTCGGGCAACTCACGTGCCAGGGATTCTGAACAGGGGGGCGGACCTCCTGTCCAGAGGAAATCCACTGTTCGGAGAATGGAGGCTTCACCCACAGGTGGTGGAGCAGATTTGGCAGAGATACGGCCGGGCTGCCGTAGATCTCTTCGCCTCGCGAGAAAGCACACAGCAGTTTTTCTATTGTGACACGCACACAGGAGAATTCATACTGTGACACGCACACAGCAGAATTCGTATTGTGACACGCACACAGCAGTTTTTCTATTGTGACACGCACACAGCAGAATTCATACTGTGACACGCACACAGCAGAATTCGTATTGTGACACGCACACAGCAGTTTTTCCATTGTGACACGCACAAAGCAGTTTTTCTATTATGACACGCACACAGCAGTTTTTCTATTGTGACACGCACACAGCAGAATTCGTGTTGTGACACGCACACAGCAGAATTCGTGTTGTGACACGCACACAGAAGTATTTCTATTGTGACACGCACACAGCAGTTTCCGTACTGTGACAAGCACACACCAGTTTTTCTATTGTGACACGCACATTTGCATTGTGACACGCACACAGCAGAATTCGTATTGTGACACGCACACAGCAGTTTTTCTATTGTGACACGCACACAGCGGAATTCGTATTGTGACACGCACACAGCAGAATTTGTATTGTGACATGCACACAGCAGAATTTGTACTGTGACACGCTGTCAGGGACCAAGCAGTAAAGCATAAAGGACACAGGTGGTTTAATTCAAAAAGGGGTTTTATTGACCCAAAATATGAAAATATATTTAAAAAAGCCAAAACTTAAATAGGCAGACCAATAAAAGAGGTCAACTCAATAGCCTAAACTCAAGATAATAATTAACAAAACCTCAAACAAACATAAGATAAACTGACCTGCTGAAATGACACACGGGGGAACTTAAATACCGGTTTAGCTAAACCAAATGACACACATGGGGGAAAACAAAATGGCTGCCATATAAGCAACTAATACAAAACAATTAAACAAACATGAAACACCCCCCAGACAATGAAGCATGTGGTGCAATCCAATTAGGCTGTCAGTGATACTTCAGGTCTACCAGCCCTTTGCCACACCTTTTGCCAGACAGACGGAGAAGCCAACTCCCAGGTAACTCAAACAATGAAAGATGTATTAATATAACAAAACAGAACTTTGACCTTGCAAGGTTAATATGTGTGCACGCCATATAAACATTGGAAGGTGTGATGGAAAAATAAATATATTTAATAAAGAAACAATATTGAACAATAGACTAGACTATTTTAAAGTAGTGACTGTAAATTAAACTAAAGTGAATCAACGGGTGGTGAGGTGTGGAGCTTACCATGTGTGGCATGCCATCACACACCTCCCCTCTTCAGAGCTCTCGCTGGAACAGCGAGAGAGATAGTCAGCAGTAAGGTTCTCCTTGCCTGGTACATGGTGGACAGTGAATCGGAATGGCTGTAAGGCCAGGTACCAGCGGGTAATTCGCCCATTTGTGTCCTTCATCTGCTCAAGCCACTGGAGTGCTTTGTGATCAGTTTCCAAGGTAAAGTCTCTTCCCAGTAGATAGTAGCGGAAGGAGTCCAGGGCCCACTTGATCGCTAAGGTCTCCTTCTCTACTGTGGAATACCGAACTTCCCGTGGAAACAGTTTCCGGCTGATGTAAGCCACTGGATGGCGGCCTTCCCTGGTTTCCTGAAGGAGGACAGCTCCCAGGCCCCGATCTGAAGCATCAGTCTGTAATATGAATGGTTCATCAAAGTTGGGACTGTACAAAATCGGTTGCTTACTTTGTGACTGTTGGATGTCATGAAATGCTGCCACTGCCTCCTCTGTCCACTGGATGTGATTGGGGGAACGTGATCCCGTCAGGTCTGTGAGCAGAGCTGCCCTGTTGGAGAACTGAGGGATGAAATGACGGTAGAAACCTGCCATGCCCAAAAAGGATCTCAGCTGCTTCCTTGTTTGGGGCAGGGGGGATGATTCCATGGCCTCGATTTTGCTGACCTGTGGCCTGATAACTCCTTGCCGATGACATGGCCCAGGTATTCTGTCTCAGCAGCGGCGAAAACACACTTTGACGTATTCACCGTCAACCCAGCTGAGTGCAAGTGGTCCAGGACAGTTCGCAGGTGTTCCACATGCTCCTCCCAGGTGTTGCTGTGGATAACAATATCATCCAAGTAAGCAGCAGCAAAGTCAGAGCAGTCATGTAATACCTGATCCATTAGCCGTTGGAAAGTTGCTGGAGCTCCATATAATCCAAATGGCAAGACTGTAAATTGGAAAAGCCCCCATGGTGTTCTGAATGCTGTGAACTCTCTGGACCGTTGAGTGAGTGGGACCTGCCAGTAACCCTTACACAGATCTATTGTGGTCAGGTACCTTGCTTTTCCCAGACGTTCAAGTAGATCATCAATTCTTGGTGTTGGGTAGGAGTCAAACATGGATACGGAGTTCAGGTACCTGAAATCAATGCAGAACCTCATACTTCCATCCCTTTTGGGTACCAAGACCACAGGGTTGCACCATTCGTTTTTAGATCTTTCAATGATCCCTAGGGATAGCATCAAATCGATTTCCTTCTTCAATGAAGGCAGCAGACGTTCTGGGATCCTGTAACTCAATCGTCTCACAGAGGCACCTTCTCGTACCACAATATCATGTTCGACAATGTCAGTTCTCCCTGGATTCTCTTGAAAGACTGCTGATTTACACATTTCTCTCACCTGCTGCTGCTTGTCCTCTGGGAGATGGCTGAGATCATAATCTAAAGAGCCAGCAGGTGGTAGATATTGCTCATCTGCTTCATCTTCTTCAGGCACTCGCCGTATGAGCATTGCATCCGCCTTGTGTTCAATACGCACCACCCACTCCTTCAGAAGGTTTATATGCAAGACCTTGCTGGAGCGCAACTGCCCTGGGGTGGACACCTCATATGTGGTGGGTCCCAGCTTCCTCATAACTTCAAATGGCCCCTGCCACTTTGCCAGCAATTTGTTGTTGTCACTGGGGAGGAGCACGAGCACCTTTTGTCCTGGCTCAAACGAACGCTGACGAGCAGATTTATCATACCAAGACTTCTGCTGCTGCTGAGCCTCCACCATATGTGATTGAGCAAGTTCACTCATTTTCTCTAACCGTTCTCTCATCTGATTGACATAAGACAAAATGTTATTGGGTCCCTCCTCCGCCTTGTCTCCCTCCCAGATCTCCTTTAACAGAGTTAGAGGGCCACGAACCTCATAACCATACAACAGCTCAAAAGGGGAAAAACCTGTGGAGGCTTGGGAGACTTCTCTATAAGCAAAGAGTAGATATGGCAGCCATTGATCCCAATCATTACCACTGTTGTTGACAAACTTTCTGAGCATCTGTTTCAATGTCTGGTTAAAGCGTTCTGTCAGCCCATCAGTTTGAGGGTGGTGTGGTGAAGTTGTCAGACTCCGGATACCCAACAACTGATAAACTTGCTTTAACAAAGTAGACATGAAGTTAGTGCCTTGATCAGTTAGTATTTCTCGTGGAAACCCAACTCTTGCAAAGAACTGCACTAAACAAAATGCAATGGGCTTGGCCTTTATAGATTTTAAAGGGAACACCTCAGGATATTTTGTGGCATAATCTGTTACAACAAGCATGTAACGATTTCCTGCTTTGCTCCTCTCAACAGGCCCTACAATATCCATTCCAAGACGCTCAAAAGGAGTGCCGATGACAGGGAGAGGTTGGAGTGGAGCTCTATGGGGGATTTTGGCAGATGTTATCTGACACTGTGGGCAACTTTTACAAAACTGAGCCACATCTTTGCTAAGACCAGGCCAGTAGAAATGATGTTTGATGCGAGCTGTGGTCTTGTGTTTACCAAGGTGGCCAGCCCACGGAATAGAATGCCACAAGGTGAGAATGGCGTTTCTCACCTTCTGGGGAACCACCAGCTGCAGCACCGACCCCTGCTGACGATAGAGAATGTCATTTTGCAAGATGTACTCGATGTACTCACTGTTGAGAACCTGTTCCACTCCAGGTTCCTTTTCTTTGGCCTTCTGGAAAAGAGATATTAAAGATTGATCAGATTTTTGGAGTTCAGCAATTTCAGTTGGAATAGTAAACCCTAGGGGTGACGATGTTGGCTCAGCGTCTGTTAGTGTCTGCACAGGTGAAAATTGGAATTTCTCCTGCCTTCTTTGTCTGCGGGTCTTCCGTGGCTTCACCACAGTTGGTTCAAACTCCTCATCAAAGAAAGGCAGGGCACTCAGGGTCTCAGAGTAGGTACTGACTTGCTTAGCCTGAGCTCTGGTAACGGCTACATTGCACTCCTCAGTCTGCTCAGACTCCAACAAATCAAAAAGCACAGGAAGGTCACGCCCTAACACGGCAGAGTAAGGCAAACTGCTCATAACACCCACGTTCAGCAGATACATCTGGTCCTGAACTTTAATGTAGATGTCAGCTGTCGGATATCTTTTCTCATCTCCATGGACACAACAGATTGAAATTGTATCACTGGTGCGAACAGTATTAGGTGGGGCAAAATCTGAGTGAATAAGGGACCGAGAACTGCCAGAGTCAAGAAGGGCATTGAGTAGAACCCCATTCACTTCAATCTGACTCATTTTGATGGATTTGTCACTCTCCTGCTCAGGATCAACATTAGAACGGGGGGCAAAGCACATTTGTACCATTTTAGCAGAATTTCTTGGGCACATAGGTTTCGTATGGCCCTCTAATCCACAAAGATAACAAATGAGCTTCTTACCGGAGGCCTTTGGTGGTCTAGTGGTAGACTGAGGGGTCTTACCGGTGCTTGTATTTGCTGAATCCAGATGGTTTTGCTGAGGTATCTTCTGGGTGTCCCTCGATGCCTTCCGTGCATTATGGCTCCATGCTTGCCCCTTCTTTCTGGCAGCAACAAAAACATCGGCTAACCGAGCCGCTTCCATTGCTGAGCCAGGGTTATGTTCTCTGATCCAAACCTGAAGCTCAGGAGATAACATTCTGAGAAACTGCTCCAAGATTATAGTTTCATCAATGTCATGAATAGTTTTACCCTTTGGCTGGATCCATTTCCCATAAAGCTCCTTTAGTCTCGCATATAGCTCACGAGGGCTTTCATCTGGTTGAACGTCCAGGGATCTGAATCTTTGCCTATATGTTTCAGGGTTAATGTCATATTTTGACAGAATAGCTGATTTCCCTTTATCATAGTCTAATGAATCATCAATGTCCATGTGAACATAGGCACCTCTAGCTTTACCAGTAAGCAAGGGTATCAAACGAAAAACCCAATCTGATTTCTGCCATGGATAAGCTGTAGCCATACGTTCAAATGTGATCAGGAAATGTTCTATATCATCAGCTTCAGTTAATCTTTCCAATCTGCCCTCTATTTGTAGGGGAAACTGAAATGCTGGTGAAATGGCTGGATTGGAATTAGTCATAACTGGTTCAGCCTGGGCCTGCTGAGCAGAGGAAGAAGGATGAATATCAGACTCTAATGGTTCAGAGCGAGCCTCTGCAGAATCTGATGGTGATGTTCTGACTTGGATTTCTGTGTGCAGAAGTCTAAACTGATGTTGAAGGGCTTTAAATCGCTGTTCTTGTCGTGCATTTAACTCACTCTGTTTTGCATCCCGGACGTCCTGTTGTCCCATGTGAGCATGTAGCATATTGACTAGATCAGACAAAGTAGGCTCGTTTTCCACCCTCTCCACAACTTCAGTGACTTCTGAGGCTCCATTTTTCTCCTCTTCGCAGGTTTGCTGAGCAGATCCCTTTTTCTTTTCATTCTTGCCACCACGATGCATTTTTCTTCCTCATGGGGAAAAACAGAAGAAAGAAAAAAAAGAAAAAGGACCTGTGTCCAATACTGGATGATGCCACCGCTGCCACCAATTGTCAGGGACCAAGCAGTAAAGCATAAAGGACACAGGTGGTTTAATTCAAAAAGGGGGTTTTATTGACCCAAAATATGAAAATATATTTAACAAAGCCAAAACTTAAATAGGCAGACCAATAAAAGAGGTCAACTCAATAGCCTAAACTCAAGATAATAATTAACAAAACCTCAAACAAACATAAGATAAACTGACCTGCTGAAATGACACACGGGGGAACTTAAATACCGGTTTAGCTAAACCAAATGAAACACACAGGGGAAAACAAAATGGCTGCCATATAAGCAACTAATACAAAACAATTAAACAAACATGAAACACCCCCCAGACAATGAAGCATGTGGTGCAATCCAATTAGGCTGTCAGTGGTACTTCAGGTCTACCAGCCCTTTGCCACACCTTTTGCCAGACAGACGGAGAAGCCAACTCCCAGGTAACTCAAACAATGAAAGATGTATTAATATAACATAAAACAGAACTTTGACCTTGCAAGGTTAATATGTGTGCACGCCATATAAACATTGGAAGGTGTGATGGAAAAATAAATACATTTAATAAAGAAACAATATTGAACAATAGACTAGACTATTTTAAAGTAGTGACTGTAAATTAAACTAAAGTGAATTAACGGGTGGTGAGGTGTGGAGCTTACCATGTGTGGCATGCCATCACACACGCACACAGCGGAATTCGTATTGTGACACGCACACAGCAGTTTTTCTATTGTGACACGCACATTTGCATTGTGACACGCACACAGCAGTTTTTCTATTGTGACACGCACACAGCAGAATTCGTACTGTGACACGCACACAGCAGAATTCGTATTGTTACACGCACACAGCGGAATTCGTACTGTGACACGCACACAGCAGTTTTTCTATTGTGACACGCACATTTGCATTGTGACACGCACACAGCAGAATTCGTACTGTGACACGCACACAGCAGAATTCGTATTGTTACACGCACACAGCGGAATTCGTACTGTGACACGCACACAGCAGTTTTTCTATTGTGACACGCACATTTGCATTGTGACACGCACACAGCAGAATTCGTATTGTGACACGCACACAGCAGAATTCGTATTGTGACACGCACACAGCAGTTTTCGTATTTTGACACGAACACAGCAGTTTTTGTATTGTGACACGCACACAGTAGAATTCGTATTGTGACACGCACACAGCAGATTTTGTATTGTGACACGCACACAGGAGAATTCGTATTGTGACACGCACACAGCAGTTTTTCTATTGTGACACGCACATTTGCATTGTGACACGCACACAGCAGAATTCGTACTGTGACACGCACACAGCAGAATTCGTATTGTTACACGCACACAGCGGAATTCGTACTGTGACACGCACACAGCAGTTTTTCTATTGTGACACGCACATTTGCATTGTGACACGCACACAGCAGAATTCGTATTGTGACACGCACACAGCAGAATTCGTATTGTGACACGCACACAGCAGTTTTTCTATTGTGACACGCACACAGCAGAATTCGTATTGTGACACGCACACAGCAGTTTTCGTATTTTGACACGAACACAGCAGTTTTTGTATTGTGACACGCACACAGTAGAATTCGTATTGTGACACGCACACAGCAGTTTTTCTATTGTGACACGCACACAGCAGAATTCGTATTGTGACACGCACACAGCAGATTTTGTATTGTGACACGCACACAGGAGAATTCGTATTGTGACACGCACACAGCAGTTTTTCTATTGTGACACGCACACAGCAGAATTCGTATTGTGACACGCACACAGCAGAATTCGTATTGTTACACGCACACAGCGGAATTCGTACTGTGACACGCACACAGCAGTTTCTCTATTGTGACACGCACACAGCAGTTTTTCTATTGTGACACGCACACAGCAGAATTCGTATTGTGACACGCACACAGCAGTTTTTCTATTGTGACACGCACACATCAGATTTCGTATTGTTACACGCACACAGCAGAATTCGTATTGTGACACGCACACAGCAGAATTCGTATTGTTACACGCACACAGCAGTTTTTGTACTGTGACACGCACACAGCATTTTTTCTATTGTGACACGCACACAGCAGTTTTTCTGTTGTGACACGCACACAGCAGATTTTCTATTGTGACACGCACACAGCAGAATTCGTATTGTGACACGCACACAGCAGATTTTCTATTGTGACACGCACACAGCAGAATTCGTATTGTGACACGCACACAGCAGTTTTTCTATTATGACACGCACACAGTAGAATTCGTATTGTGACACGCACACAGCAGATTTCGTATTGTGACACGCTGTAAGGAGAAAAACCTCAGGAAAGCAAAGAATCACGGGCCCAGAGTTAATTCATGTACATGGGCAAATCCTGTGCAGGAATGCGCGCAGGCATCTGGTCAGACTTTATTATATACTCACGTAACACTCATGGGTGGAGTACAAGTTAGGAAAAAAACAACTTCTTATCTGGTGATTGCATACGAGGCTGCACAGGATGCAGCCTTGCAAGACGAAGATGGACAAGTTGATTAACGATCTTGTAGTGGGTTAAAACAATACATGTGGGTGTTGTCTAAATTTTACTGCCTTACTTTCAGTTAATGTATTTTGTTTTGCACTATGCACTATTTTTATTTCACTCGTCTTACTATTTCATTGAATTTTATGTTATGTTTTAGTTCGACGGTGGCGTAGTTTGTGATCAAGGTGAAGCTGTAACAACCCCAAGACCTAGAGTAAAAGAACTCTTTATTGACTTTAAGAAGAGGTAGAAGTGATAGTCGAACTCGGACCTGCATGATTCCTGGCCCCCTGGTGGTGACATCGTGCCAATGCACCAAGGACCAAGCTGCTGCAAATGTTAATGGACACACAAGTTCACAGTTGCTTCTTCATAAAGATGTCTAGAAGCCAGACATTAAAGTTCATGTTTGGAAAGATGACACAAGGAGGAAGAAACAATAAGGAACTGTGTTAAGCCTGACAACAACAGCATCACAAGTTAGCAAGAAGGGAATTAATGCACCCAAGTTCATTACTCAAGTCAAGTTAAAAGGAGATTTTGCATCAACAAATAAGTGCATTACAAGAAAAACAAAATGTCAGACACAAATGAGACAGAAATTGAAGCTCCCAGTGCAGAACAAGCTGCAAGGCAAGTGGATGAAACCTCTTTAGAGCAAACAGTGCAAATAGAGCAACGTAGAAGTGAAAGGCCTCGCATGCTCACAGAAAAAGGAAAAGAATTCCATAAAGAAAGATTACAAGGGCTGCAACGTCACTTGGACAGTATTTATGACAGATGGAAAGCATTAATCAAAGTGGCAAAAAAATCTGTTCTAAAAGGAGATCCACCTGACATTCTTGAAGGTCACATGAACGTTGTACAAAGAGAAGCAACCGAGCTTAATGATATTTATGATGAATACAGAGCAATGGATGGACCACCTCATGATATGCGTTCCAAGCTAGACAAATGCACATCAGTGACTACAGTAGTTTTGCAGAAGATCAAATGTCACATTAAAGGAGAAACTCAAGAGGAGATTGTATGGCCTGATGCAGGCTCTATATTTACATCCTCTAGCTCTGTTAGTGTCTCAGTTCATAGTCCATTTAAAGCCAATACAGTTCTTTCTAATGGTTCCTCCTCCAAAAGACAAGAAGCTGCAGCAGAGTATGAAGCCACAAAGGCTGTGCTTCAGATAATGACAGAACAAGAGAAGTACAGAGAAAGAATGCAAATGCTTGAAGAAGAAGACAAACGCATATCCGCAGAGCAAGCAGCTGCTGCAATGTCACGTCTCCTAGAGGAAAAGGAGGAAACTGAGAGCAAGTTACAAAGAGAAAAGGCGAAAGCGGCCGTGATAAAGAGACAACAAGAGGAAAGTGCTGCAAGAAGAAGGTCAGTTGAGGACTTAAGAAGAGAAATTGAAAGATTGGAAAATCTGAAAGGACTCAAGGCAGCACAGGCAAAACTACAAGTTTATGAGGAAGACTACGTTTCAGTAAAGCAAGAAAGAGTCACTCTAAACCCTGCAAACTTACAGGTAACAGAGTCCAAGAATACTGCTAATCAACCCTTACAACCACGAAGAGAGTTAAATGTCACTTATGAGAGCACAGGTGAGCTTGTAAAGGTTTTGGCAGAAGCTATGTCAGCTAATAGACTGCCTATTCCAGAGCCCTCGGTATTTAGTGGGGATCCACTTAAGTTTAAGCATTGGAAGGCATCCTTTCAGACTCTAATAGAGAGAAAGAATATTCCCACTGCCGAAAAGATATTTTTTCTACAGAAGTATGTTGGTGGCTGTGTTAAGGAAGCCTTAGATGGCTATTTTCTGATTGGCTCTGAAGACTCATATGAGGCAGCATGGAATATGCTCAATGAACGTTATGGAGAGCCTTTTGTCATTGCTAAGGCCTTCAGAGACAAGTTACATACCTGGCCAAAGGTGACAGGAAAGAATAGTGCAGAGCTAAGAATGTTTGTGGACTTTTTACAAAGCTGCCAATCTGCAATGACTAATAATGAGAATCTGAACATTCTCAATGATGGCATTGAGAATCAAAGACTTGCTGCTAAACTACCAGATTGGTTAAGTAACAGGTGGAACCGAAAGGCTACAGAGTACCAGCTGGAGCACAAACGATTCCCACGTTTCAGTTACTTTGTAACATTCCTGTCAATGGAGGCAAGTATCGCATGTAATCACATTACATCATACCAAGCCATAAGACAAAGTGACTTTGACCAACCAAAGACAAAATCTCAACCTATACCCATTCCCAAGAGACAAGATACAGTGAAAATCTTCACAACTAACTCTACTGAAAGAAGCATGGTCTCTTGTGTGTTTTGTAAAAGAGCAGGACACGGCTTACACAAGTGTTGTAAGTTCACTGAGAAACCTGTCTCTGAGAGAGTCAAATTCATTCAAGGTGAAAGATTATGTTTTGGCTGTTTAAACAGTGGCCATCTCTCCAAGAACTGCAGCAACAAGATGACATGCAACACATGCTCAAAACGGCATCCTACATGCCTGCATGAAGAAAGACAAAGACAAGAGACAAAGAAAGAACCACCTAAAGAGCAACAAGTAAGTGAACTGAAGGAAACCCAGCATCAGGTAACACAGTCACAAGACACAGTCAATGAGACCACATCTAATAGAGTGACTCATGAAAGTAAAAACACACAGACATCTGCAATAGTCCCAGTCTACGTATCCACACAAAATGAGCCCAGTAAAGAAGTACTGATCTACGCTCTGCTGGACACACAGAGTGATTCTTCATTTATTCTTAATGAAGTAGCAAATAACTTGGACACAACCAAAACTCAAGTTAAGCTCAATCTATCTACAATGTCATCCAAGAAAACCACTGTACCATGCACAAAACTTGAAGCTCTGCAAATAAGAGGACTGTTTTCCAAGAAGAAACTCACTGTACCAGTTGTTTACACACGGGACTTTATACCCGCTAATCGTAGTCATATTCCTACTCCAGACACTGCAAGGGCATGGTCACATTTGGAGCATCTCGCTGAACATATTGCCCCCCCTTTGGACTGTGAAATAGGACTCCTGTTAGGGTACAACTGCACACAAGCCTTAATGCCCAGAGAGGTCGTATGTGGTGAAGAAAACCAGCCGTACGCTCAGAGAACAGATTTGGGTTGGAGCATCATCAGCTACTGTGATTCATGTGATACGGGTAATGATGTAATTGGAGTAAGTCACCGCATCATTGTAAAACAAGTTATACCAGAGACTGAGTCACCCACAAAACTAAAGAATAAGGTTAATTACATCTGCAAGACACAAATAAAGGAAGTAACATTTCCAGATGTAATCAAAGCACTTGAATCAGACTTTACAGAGAGAGCAGTGGAAGAGACAAGCATTTCGCAAGAAGATGTTCGCTTTATTACAAAGCTACAAAAAGGAATAAAGCAAAAGCTAGATGGACACTATGAAATGCCACTGCCTTTCAAAAGCGACAGACCAAATCTTCCCAATAACATGCCAGGTGCAATGCAACGTTTAAGTAGTCTCGAACGCAGATTCAAAAGGGACCAAAGGTACTACGCAGACCATGCATCAAGAGGACTCAGTGTCCAACAGCTACTCAACTCTAACTGGTTTAAAGGTCCAGAGTTTTTGTGGCAAAGCGAGCTACCCGTTGAAAATGGCAAGTTTACGGAAGTCAAGCCCAATGATCCAGAGCTAAAAACAGTACACGAGTTCAACACCAAAGTAGAAGAAAGGAGAACAATACTAGACCGTCTCACCAAATTCTCAGACTGGAGAAGAGCGGTTAAAGCTATTGCTCGTCTACAGAAATTTGTGAAGGATTTTAAAGGACTCACCCAAACAAAAGGTGAAAACACAAGTGTTGAGGACAGACAAAAGGCGGAACTGTTCATAATAAAACTTGCTCAAGAAAACACATTCAGCAAAGAAATCAAGGACTTAACTAGAGGAAAGGACATTCAACTGAAGGACAAGACACACAAGCTGTACAGCCTAAGTCCATTTGTTGATGAGCAGGGAGTGCTCAGGGTGGGAGGACGTTTAACAAGAGCAACTCTGCACCCATATATCAAACATCCTGCCATTATTCCCAAATCAAGTCATGTGTCGTCTTTACTTATTAAACACTACCACGAAAAGGTGCAGCATCAAGGAAGAGGAATAACTGTCAACGAGCTGCGCTCCAATGGACTATGGATCACAGGATGCAGCAATGCAGTTGCTTCTCACATCTACAAGTGCACAACCTGCAGAAAGTACAGGAGACATACTCAAGATCAACGGATGTCCAATCTACCAGAGGATAGAATGGAAGCAACACCCCCATTCTCCTACTGTGGCATTGACTGTTTTGGACCTTTTTATGTAAAAGAGGGTCGAAAAGAACTTAAAAGGTATGGTCTTCTTTTTACATGTATGTGTTCTAGGGCAATACATATTGAAATGCTGGATGACCTTACCACTGATGCCTTTGTGAATGCATTACGTTGTTTTATTTCTATTCGTGGACATGTAAGACAAATTAGGTGTGACCAAGGTACTAATTTTGTCGGTGCTAAGGGAGAGTTTTTGAATGCACTAAAGGATTTTGACAAAGAACAGTTGAAACAATATGGATGTGAGTTTGTTCTGAACACCCCCTCTTCAAGTCACATGGGAGGTGTTTGGGAGAGGCAAATTAGAACTATTAGAAGTGTTTTAACTTCTATTTTGGATCACACTTCTAAGAGACTTGACAGTTCCTCACTCAGAACATTTCTTTATGAAGTCATGGCTATTGTGAATAGCAGGCCATTAACAGTAGAGAACCTAAATGATCCAAATTTAGAGCCTCTTACACCGAATCATATTCTCATGATGAAGTCCAGTGTTATTCTACCTCCTCCTGGTGAATTTGTGAGCCAGGACCTGTACCTAAGAAGGAGATGGCGCCAAGTTCAGTTTTTGGCCAATGAATTCTGGACAAGGTGGAAAAAGGAATACCTTCTCAATCTTCAACAGAGACAAATCTGGCAAAGAGATAAAAGGAATGCAAAGGTGAGTGACATTGTCATTCTCCAAGAGGACAATTCTCCAAGGAACAAGTGGAAATTGGCAAGAGCAACAGAGGTATATCCAAGTGCAGATGGAAGAATTAGAAAGGTTAAGCTTTTGCTCAGTGATTCAACCTTGGATAAGGATGGGAAAAGGACTGGCAAACCAGTGTACCTTGATAGGCCAGTACACAAAACTGTGTTATTGCTAGAAGCAGAATAAATGCTAAAATGTAAACATGTTCCTATTATAATGTGTTTAAGTAGAAATCACAATAGTTTTGTGATTTGGTGGGAGTTTTACTGCCTTACTTTCAGTTAATGTATTTTGTTTTGCACTATGCATATTTTATATGCCATTAGGTCATTTATTGTGAAAATTCTCATGTAGGAACTATTGTACTGTATGTTGGTTCCACTGGTGCACTTGTTGAGATGCACGCCCATGTTGATTTTCACGCCCATGGCAAGTTGAAGCAAGAGAAGCCAATTTAATTCAGAGAAAGTTGTTTCTTAAAAGTATCTGTAAAGTGCTCATTTCTGCCTCAAAGCATGGGTCAGCCAGCGAGGCATGTTTGTATGTTATATAGATCATTTTATGTTTTTATTTCACTCGTCTTACTATTTCATTGAATTTTATGTTATGTTTTAGTTCGACGGTGGCGTAGTTTGTGATCAAGGTGAAGCTGTAACAACCCCAAGACCTTACAACTAACATTAAAGCCAACTTCATGCCATCAGTAAAAGAACTCTTTATTGACTTTAAGAAGAGGTAGAAGTGATACTAAACTTGAGCAGACACTTTGTTCCAGTTAAAGAATTTGCTGACACGCTATGTACAGGCATTACTACAATTTAAATAAGCTAAACATAAACAATTATCACAGTTGAATAAAGATAATAAAGTAATATAATTCAAAATCTTTCAACATTCCCGCCTGTTTTTAGCAATTTGAATTGTACGGCAAAACACATATCATTTATCAGGACATAACTTCTTACAAAATGTATTTTCAGTTAGTTCATCATAGAATGCATTTGCTGGTTTTTATGGGCAACTTAGACACTTGTATCAGAGTCTACATCATAGTCATCAGTAAGTAACTAATTGTCTTTCACATTTTCAGTTACTACATAATTAGTTGCACTTCATCTTCATTTAACAAATAGGAAAAGAAGTCTTCATGATCTTCATCGGTTTGTGGTACATCTGCGTATGTTGTGAGTGATAAACTCATCATCTGTGAAATCACAGCCTTTAAAGAAGGTATAACACAAGTAAAGAATTCGTATTGTGACACGCACACAGCAGAATTCGTATTGTGACACGCACACAGCAGAATTCGTATTGTGACACGCACACAGGAGAATTCGTATTGTGACACGCACACAGGAGAATTCGTATTGTGACACGCACACAGCAGTTTTTCTATTGTGACACGCACACAGCAGAATTTGTATTGTGACACGCACACAGCAGAATTCGTATTGTGACACGCACACAGCAGTTTTTCTATTGTGACACGCACACAGGAGAATTCGTATTGTGACACGCACACAGCAGTTTTTCTATTGTGACACGCACACAGCAGAATTCGCATTGTGACACGCACACAGCAGTTTTTCTATTATGACACGCACACAGCAGAATTTGTATTGTGACACGCACACTGCAGATTTCGTACTGTGACACGCACACTAAAGATTGTGACAGGACAGTGTAAAGAACTCAGGATCTCAGAAGAAGAATTTTAGATGTAGATAAGTTGGTAAGTACCTTCATGAAGACATTTCTGAACAGTTCAGAGTTCTTTAGACTGTCCCGTTGTTCTGAGTATTGGTCAATCTAGTGATTGCTTTCAAACAAATCCTTTTCAAGTCTGGCAAATAGAAACTGCTAGTTGTAATAAATCATGATGACCATTGAGAAAATTAACTGACCAAGACCTTGTCAAGTTAAATGACATTGTATCACCTACTTAATGTGCTTCATTTTTTTTTCTTTCAAAAGTCATTAAAAGAATATGCAGTACAATTGTACACATCTTGACCTCAGCTGTTGTGGCATGGCTGAGTTGAAGACGCAAGCATGTGATCATATTGACTTTTACCACCATTTCAATTATACAACCATACAGAGGTCAGAGATCTACAGATTATGGAGGAAATGCAGTAACAGTTTGGTTACGGAGACTTTCTGGAGAAAACTTAAAAAAAGAGAAATCTCAGCAAGTTTTAGTTTCAACTTTTAAGTCGTTCTCCTCCCATACCAACACTGATTCTCTTAGTGGCAGCACCTATCATTCAGGACAGCCTGAATGATAGGCATCAGAATAAACAGTGGCAGGGTTGCGATGATGTGCACAGCACAACCAAAGCAGTGAGGAGCTCAGCTCAGTCCTCAGCTCAGTCAGATGGAGGAAAACTCCTCATCCTCTGCATCAAAAGGAACTGGCTACGGTTGTTTGGGGATCTGACTAGGATGGCTGAACAATTTAAGACGAGAGAGTTAATAAAGTATAGTTAAAGTGTTGCTCCTCTTATACTGTATATAGACATAATTTGCCACATTTACTGAAATGATTTATATGTAAGAGCATGATGACAGAATTAGGTGGAGCTAAAACTTGGCCCATTGAGTCCTTTCACTACATGGTAGCTGTGTGCATTTGAATTCTTGTGCACAGAAATTTGACCTCATGGGACATCAGCAACTACATATAAATAACATGAAATTATCAGAATGTTGGGCAGCACGGTGGCACGGTGGTTAGCACTGTTGCCACACAGCAAGAAGATCCTGAGTTCAATTCCACCATCAGGCCAGGGTCTTTCTGTGTGGAGTTTGCATGTTCTCCCCGTGTTTGCGTGGGTTCTCTCCGGGCGCTCCGGCTTCCTCCCACTGTCCAAAGACATGCACTTAGTGGGGATAGGTTAATTGGTTAATCCAAATTGCCCATAGGTGTGAATGTGTGAGTGAATGTGAGTGCGAATGGTTGTCTGTCCCTGTGTGTTGGCCCTGCGACAGATTGGCGACCTGTCCAGGGTGTATCCCGCCTCTCACACTATGACAGCTGGGATAGGCTCCGGTGCCCCCCGCGACCCTGAAAAGGATAAGTGGATGCGAATGGATGGATGGATATCAGAATGTTTGCATCGTTTAAGCCAGTGATGAACAGAGATCTTTATGGACTTTAATCAACTGGAACACAAATGAACAAATGGCTAGATTCTGTAATATATCAAATACCTTTGAATGATTAAACACTATTTACTTCCAACAACTTAAGTATGTATATTATGCACGCACAGAACACACATACAGCTATTACCCATTTCTTGTTTCTTCTACTTGAGATGAATTATCGTTGAATGAAAGCATTGATCAGACACATGTAAAATGTGTCCAGTTGTGTTTTATCGAGCCTTATTTGGAGCACCATGCAGTTTTCCTCCATGTCTTCAAGCTTGAAGTCCATTTCTTGCTGTTTTATGCCCTGTTGCTGCTTCTCTTGAAGCAACTGTTGATTTTTGTGCAGTATTTTATTATCCTTTGCCTGCAGCGCTCTGTATTTTTCCTCCATGCCTTGGAGTTTCCACTGCATGTCTCTCTGCTCTATGTCCTGCTGTTCTTTTTCTTGAAGGATTTTACTTTTTCCCCAGAGCTTCATCAAGCTTTTCTTGGAGCTCCCGATTCTCTTTGACCACGTTTTCCTGTTTTATTTCCACGTTTTTCTTCTCTTGGAGGATATCTTTAATTTTTTCCAGAGCTTCATCAAGTTTTCCTTGGACCTCCCGATTCTTTTTGTCTTGGAGAGCCCATTGCTTCTCCTTTCCTTCTTTTTCTTGAAGCTGGTAGGACAGTTTTTTAAATTCAGCACTCTTTCTCTTATTTTTTTGCGTCAGGAACAAAATCTTCTCTCTGTTCATGAGATTTTCATTCTGTAATTCTTCCAAACGCTTCTCCTCTAGTTCTATTTGTTCACCCCAAGGAAGAGAGCTGAGGTAAGGGTCTAGGGGTTCATCCCAGGGAAGAGAGCTGGGGTCAACTTCTTGTCTTTCTTGATCGTTTCTCGGAGACACGTTGGAGTCTGTATACAGTGACTATGAAAAGGATCCAAATGTTTTAAAATGTTTTTCTAGCGAACATTTGAATGCTGCGACCTAAGTGCTGCTAACATAGATGCTGCGAATAACAGACTAAAAGTTCTTTGCTTCTCACTTCCTTTTATGCAAAAACTTCAAACGGATCAAAGCCTTGTTGGTAAGAGTGTGACATCAACATTCCATAAGCCAATGAGGTTGTTAGATGACATTTTTGAATGAGGATTTTTTTTTTTTGCTTTGACAAATTATCAGTAAATTTCAATCCCTGTTTTGTAAAAAAATGTGTTATTATTGTATGTGTGTGTGTGTGTGTGTGTGTGTGTGTGAAAGTGAGTAATATTTTTTAAGTGGTAAGTAATTTTAAATGCAACATTGTGTGGTCAGTTCTTAAGAGTAGTATTAGTTTTGTATTCTTGTTTTTGTTTAGTTGAAAGGATTTTTGGTTGAAGTCTTCTAGTTTTTCTCATAGTGGTTTTGATCGTTTGTTCTCTGTGTATTCTTTGCGTGTCTCCCCAGTCATGTCTCTGTTTCTCCCTTTGCGTTCGTCATGTCTATATGTCTCAGTCTCAATGTTAGTTTCCTGTTTTATTTTGATAGTCTCTTGTCCTGCTTGTGTTATGTTTGGCTTTTCTTCCCCTATCATTTGTCTGACACAGGCTGTGTCTCAATTCAGGGGCTGCATCCTTCGTAGGACTCGGCCTTCGCGGTCTACGTGGGCTGGGTTCCTCCGAAGACCTAGAAGGCTGGAAGTGCGAGGCTGTGAACTGGGACGGTCTAGCCTTCACATTTGCATCACCTTCTGTCTCAGTGGAGTTTAGTAAAGTCAGCCGGCAGCTCTTTGCTATCTAAAATATAACAGGAAATTGGAGTAAAAATCTAGTGTGGTGTTCTACTGATCAGCTGAGCGTGCCACCTCTCCCAATTTGTGTCCATAAACCTCTTTGTGTGCTCCACTGTTAATCTTCTCCAATCTTCTCCATTGGAGTAAATTCTCTACCATTTCACGCTTCTGTTTTAATCAGTTTCCTGTTTGACGTTTATTCAGCTGTGTGAAAACTATAACTAATAATACTATAACTAATTGATTGATTGATTGATTGATTTATATAGATATCAATATATAGATCTCTCTCTCTCTCTCTCTCTCTCTCTCTCTCTCTCTCTCTATATATATATATATATATATATATATATATATATATATATATATATATATATATATATAGTGCTGTGTTACATCACACACTGCATGGACATTGTCACCACGGAAAAGTGGGTCTGGGTCTACGCCAATCATCAACCAAAGATGACAAGTAAGGTTCAGGCACTGTTACAGGCATGTATCTCTGCAGGAGTATCTACAGCAGAGCAGCAAAACTGGACTATTTAAATAAGCTTTCAGATCACCTCTCTGATAACAACTCCAGAAAGGTATGGGAGGGCCTGAAACACATTACCAATTACAAAGGCAACAGGACAAATGCAGATAATATGGACATCTCATTAGCAGAGGAACTTAACCACTTCTTTGCCTGTTTTGAGAGAACTGCAAACATCCCCACCATGCACACCGCCCTGCCCACAGCCTCCTCTGAGCACAGCCCTCACACATTTAGCCTCCAAGAACACCAAGATCGCTATGTGTTCAGAGCAGTAAATCAGAGGAAAGCTGATGGCCCTGATGGAATACCTGGGAGAGTGCTCAAAGCCTGCGCCGTCCAGCTATTTAACCTCTCCCTGTTACATGCCACTGTCCCCCAATGCCTGAAATCATCAACACGGACCCATCGCACTGACACCAGTGGTTGCAAAGTGCTTCGAGCTGGTCCTAAAGCAGATAAAGGACTGCCTTCCACCAGCTTCGACCCTCACCAGTTTGCCTATAACAGGGCTCACAAAATTTCAAAATCCCTGGTAGCCCTTCGGGCAGGCACCCGAAGGGCTACCAGTTTTTGTTAGCCCAAAAGTAAATTTAAGTAGCCCAAATAAAAAAGGGAACAATTTTTTGATTGATGTTTTGTTTCCTTTACAATATTATACATTAAAGTATAATATTGTAAAGGAAACAAAACATCAATCAAAAAATTGTTAAAACACAAATTACAACAATTGTATAAAAATTACAATCATCAACTCAAATACTTGGTTCTAACTGAAGAGAAATTTCTATGAAGTTGTAAGAACTGTGTAGAACATGAATCAGTCTGTGTCAGATCCTCAATCTGAAATTTCCATTTCAGGCCATTTGCTTTTTGAAGTTTGCAAAGACTGCTAAATTTCGCCAATGGTAGTTCACTCTTTGCAACATAGTATGCTGTTCTAAACAGGTTTTTCAGGACGTCTTGTTGTGCTTGGTTTATTTTTAGTATGCTTTTTGCAGTTGGTGTTTGTTCTTGCGTTTGTCATACGTTCTAATGGGGTCTTTCCTAAAATTACTTTTCCCAGTAACAAAGGCACTTGTTGACTCAGAAATCAAGGGAAACTCACGACACACCCGGCAGAACATTATGTTATTTAGCTTGTCATATTACAGCCACAGAAATTCTTTTGTCCATGAAACCAAAAAAGCTGCACTTTTTTGCCTAGTCTGATTTGTCATAACCTTTCCGTTTTGTGGTAGGCTTTTCTTTGCCTGTCCCTTCTTGATTGATTGATTGATAATACTTTATTCATCCCGAGGGAAATTGGGTTAAGGCTGCCAGCCGTGTCAGCGCCATCTTACCCTTTGGACCATACATACATTACACAAACATCACGGGGGGAGACAGGTCAGTGAGGTATAACAATGGAAAATGCACAACATTAGGAAAGACTCTCCCCAGACTGAGCTCCAACAGGGAGATCAGTTTGAGAACAGAAAAAAACCCACCTCAGCACAAAGCACATGAATACAATGTAGAAGACATAAGCTTCGAAGGCATTTGGAGGGGGGGGGGTGTAGGTATTTGTCAGTGTACATGCGTATGTGTGCGTGTGTGTTAAGCAAAAGTCAACAATCTTCGATCAACGCGCCTTGAATGAGGGGGAAGAGTCACAACACAGTTTTGTTATCTAAGGGAGAATTTTTGTTGTTTCCGTAGTTGTTTTGGTTAGTGCGAACAAACTGCTTCAAGTTTTTACAGTAGGTCTAATGTCCGTCACTGGTCACCAGGTCTCTCAATTCCTGTTGTTCTTTTCCAAGATCTTATCCATATTGTGTTAAAAAAAAACACAGTCTGAGTACTCACAGCCCTGCCCATCGTTTATCATGTCAGCCAGCCTTGTGGGATTTTGAACAGCTGTGGCCGCTTCTTGTTTTTCGATAAGCCAGGCCTGAGCCAGCTCCAGTCAGCCAGAACTCTGTTACCGCAGTTCCGATTTGGTAGATGTCGTTCAATGTCCTCCATCAAGAGTGTCGCCAGACACACGACGCAACCAACCATCGAGTATCCGGCAGGAAACGTCTCCGCAGGACAATCGGGCTCTCCCAAGTCCAGGAGGGTGTCAACTCCATTAAGGAACCAGTTGATCAAATCCATAATTCTTCTTTAGGTTTTTAGAGAACAAGTCTGGGAGACTCTCTTAGGGTTAGAGAATAAGCAAGACTATACAAAAGCCAAGCACATGAGAAGCCAAGCAAGAAAGTTAAGGGAGAGGGAGAAGGAGAAAGTGTGACCGCCTCCGTCAAGAGCCAAGAGCAGATGTGACTTCTTCACCCTGACCTGCCTTATTTGGCTCTGCAGAACTAAAATACCTGCGTAAATCCATCTTTTTTTACACACGCACACACATAAGGGTCAGCGATTCTCTTTTTTTTTTTTTTTTTTTTGCCTGTCCCATTTGGTTCTTTAGCCGTCAGAATTGTTGTCTGAAGACCAACAAGGATACCCAATGGATTTATTTTGCCAAATGGATCATCATGGCATTGCCGTATTGGTCCATTTGATCAACCTTTGTTTTTATTATTTATTTTATTTTATTTTTAGTTGTTACAGACGGGACAGACATGAGTGAAGGATAGGAAAGGGAGAAAGAAAGAGGAAGGAAAAGAAAAACAGAAGGGGAGAGGGACAGTGAGAAAGGGGGGGGAAAAAATATCTCCGGGATCACCTGTTGAGAGAAAAAGAGTAGAAAACAAGCAAAAAAACAAAACAAAACAAAGCAACATACTATACACAACACCATCGCATTAATCTAGCTAAGTGTAAACAGCAGCAAATACCAAATATTGAACGTTGTTGTGCAGCACGCAGGACAGACAGCGCACAATGTGCTTTGAAGTAGCAGCCAAGAAAGGTGTGATTCAAGTCTACGAACAGCAAACACCTGTGTGCACACCTGTGTGGATCGGCGCGCTTGTATTCAAATGGTTTCCCCATGTAATGGTCTGCAAGAGGATGTAGAGAGCCATAGCCCTGTCCCCCAGGGCATGAAGCAGGCATGGGGGAGATCCAGGCCCCAGACATCCAGAGGCCCCAGAGTGCAAGAGCCCAAGGAGGACCACCGGAGGGGCATCCGTGCCACCTTCATGGGAAGGGCTGAGGATCCCCAGACGAGGGGTCACCCAGTAGCCGCCAGGCAGAAACTAGAGGGGGCTGCACCGGCGTGCCCGCCGGCTCCGCCGGCAGCCAGCTGTGCCAGAGTGAACCGAGCCGCAGGCACAGAGGCCGGAGGCCCGAGGGCCCTCCGCGCCCCGGAAGAGGCCTGACCGAGCAGCAGGCGCCAGGCCCCGCCAAGTAGCCACCGGGAGTGAGCTGGCACATGACCTGAGCGCCCAGCCCCAGACACCAAGAACCAACAATGCACCGACCCCTGAGGGCATCAGTCACCGGCAGGGAGTGTGGTGAGGGGAGATAGGCCTCCACACTTGGAGGGCCTGGGAGTTCCCAGAGAGGTGGAGTCTAAGACCCGACCTGACATATAGACACAGACAAACAGGCACACACAGACACAGACATGCATTCCCACCCTCATGCACACATATACAAACACTCAGCACTCACCCAACGTAGGAATAAACGTAAATGGACATGTACACACAATCACACTCCCCAAACATACTCTATACCCCGGGTCCAGGTATCCTCGCCCCCAGAGGGGGAAACGGCACCCAGACCCAAGAGATGTTACCCTTCCCTCCGGGGTGGAGGCAAGCAGACCGCCCCAGGCTCCGCAGCAGCAGGGAGGCCAATCGGACAGCCAGCATCTCTTCCCAGCCCCCCTGCCCCGATGGCTAGCAGAGAACGGGGGTGTGTTAAGACCCCATACCCTCCTCCTCTCGCTCAAGTGTAGTGTTGCTGCGTGTTGCTCTAAAGTGTATTTAAAACAAGGGTCAGCGATTCTCTGCGCAATCAACCTCTATCACATGTTTAAGCTTGCTGTGGGAGATTTCTCTTGTCATGTTTGAATAGTAAGCTAATGAGTGATAAGACGATGTCAGAGGAATTAGTGCGCAATTAATCTGTCGCTCACCAATCAGTGCTGCCGCTCTCTATACACAGTTCGCATATACTTTTCCTTCCTATGATAGCCCGACGGGCAGGGCTGAGTTAGATTTTGGTAGCCCGACTGGAAAAATTGCTAGTAGTGGGACGTCGGGCTAGCGATTTTGCGAGCCCTGGCCTATAGGGCAAACAGGTCCACCGAGGATGCAATTTCCACCGCCCTCCACTCTGCTTTCCATCACTAGCTAAGCGATCCGCTTTAACTTGCTAACGGAGATTTGCTGCGTTAATGCGGTTATGGCGTTAGCGTCATTTTAACGAGATTAACGCTGACAGCACTAGTAATATGTCTTAGACAGATTTGAACTCAGTAATCTGCCTGAGACATTTCATTCTAAACACCTCATTATTACTCAGGTCTCCTTTTAGCATGGTCCAGGTCTCAGAGCCGTAGAGGCAATGAGCAGTCAACCCAGCTAGAAGCAGGCCACCCTGGTACGAGTTAAGAACAGGGTCCTAGGTGCCCAGGAACCACCCAGAACCCGGCACCCACAAAAGGAGCGGGCCAACAACCGCACCGGAACATCCAGACACGCACCCTGGAACAAAGAAGCACCTGTGTCCCAGGGACAGCAGAAGAGTCCAGCGGGAGAGTGGAACCATGTCCTACAGAGGCCAAGGCTCAGCAAACTCAAGACCCAGGCCGAGCCACACACACACGCACACACTCAAATGTAGCCTTTGCATCAGAAATTTTGTTCTCTCATTAATTATTTAATTTAATTATTGTTTTAGTTTTCTCAGGTTGTTACTCATGTGTTCTTGTGATGAGGAAGCATAGGCAGATTCTAATGATTTAATTTTTTGTTCTAGTTCTAATACAAGTGTTTCCCCTTCTTTTTTTATATGAACAGTAAGTAAAATTCTGCCTGCATTGCTACTTTTCCTGCTTCCAATAGAACACATGGCGATATTCCTGGCAGGTCATTATTATCTAAATACATTGCCCACTTCTTTTTGTACTAATTAATGAAATCTTGTTATTTTAATAATGTCGTATTAAATCTCCAGCTCCTAATTGGTAGTGTCACTCTTTTCTGTGTCAGAGAGATGAATACCGGTGCATGATCACTGACAGTGATAGGATAAATTTGAGTGTCTGTGTTATCCCGCATAACGGAGCCGCTAACAAAAAAGCAGTATAAGTGAGACTGTGAGTGGTGTACTGGTGAAAAGAAGGTGTAATCCCTGAGAGTGGGGTGATGTGAACACCAAGTATTGCAAAGACCAAAATCACTCATGTATTGTTTAAGAATATCTGTAGGCTGCCAGTTCCTTTGGCTCACTGCTGTATTGAGCCTGTCAGGTTCTGGATTAAAGACTAGGTTGAAGTCTCCTCCTATTATAAGCGTGATATCAGAGTAATCCGAAAGGGAAGAAAAGGAGGAATGAAAAAAGGAGGAGTCATCAACATTTGAACCGTATATACTAGCATTACACAGATCCATATTTTGAATACATAAATTAAGTATTATAAATCGGCCTTCTGGATCTGAAAATAGTGTTGTCAACAGTGAAGTTTAGTTTTCTGCTAATTAATATGGCTACGCCTCTTTGTTTTGGGTTTCAACAGGCATACAGGACATTCGGTTATGTCCATAAATATTTGGACAGACACAACTTTTTTTCTAATTTTGGTTTTGTACATCACCACATTGAATTTTAAATGAAACAACTCAGATGCAGTTGAAGTGTAGACGTTCACCTTTAATTCAGATGAAAAAAAAGAATAAAAATGTGAGAAAATAAAGCATTTTTTTACACAATCTCTTCATTTCAGGGGCTCAAAAGCAATTGGATGAATGTAATAACTGGAAATAAAATTTTTATTTCTAATACATAGTTGAAATCCCTCGCTGGCAATGACAGCCTGAAGTCTTGAACTCATGGACATCACCAGATGCTTGGTTTCCTCCTTTTTAATGCTCTGCTCGGCCTTTACTGCAGCGGCTTTCAGATGCTGTTTGTTTGTGGGCCTTTCTGGCCGAAGTTTAGTCTTCAATAAGTATAACCCATCTTAACCCACCTGAAGCATGCTCAAGTGGGTTAAGATCAGATGACCGACTTGGCCATTCAACAATATTTCACTTCTTTGCTTTAATAAACTTCCAGATGTCTTCGGCTGTGTGTTTTGGGTCATTGTCTGTCTGTAATATGAAACTCCACCCAATCAATTTGACTGCATTTGAGCAGGCAGTATGTTTCTGAACACCTCAGAATTAAATTGGCAGCTTCTGTCCTGTGTCACATCATCAACAAACACTAGTGTCCCAGTGCCACTGGCAGCCAAGCACACACAAGCCATCAAACTGCCTCTTACAGACTATGTGGTATGATTTTGAGTCACAGCCCTTCTTCATACTCTTCTCTTGCCATCATTCTGGTCGAGGTTGATCTTGGTTTCATCTGTCCAAAGAATGTTTTTCCAGAACTGTGCAGTCCAATCTAGCTTTTCTATTCTAGAGGCTTATGAGTGACTTGCACTTTGCAGCGAAGCATTTGTATTTACTTTCAAGCAGTTTTCTCTTTTTGGTTGGATACGCCCACCTCCCGGAGAGTGTTGTTCACTTGATTGGCTGTTGTGAAGGGGTTTCTCATCACTATAACAATGCACTCAAAAACGCTCTGCAATAAAATTCTGCAAACTGTCCAAGTCTTTTTTAAAGGGTGTTGAAGTTGATTGAGATGTCTGTAAGTCATATTTTTATTACCTTTAAAGCTGTAAAAGAGTAAATTGGCAGAGAAAGTCAGTGACAGAAAATGACTGAAATGTTTTAAAATTAGCGACAGCCTTGTTTAATGCTGTCAAGATTTTCATTTTGTCTCGCGATGCAACAGCATAGCTCTCCTCACTTACCTTCCCCCTTTCACTTTGTGTGGCTTATATACACTTGTATCTCATTTTAATACTTAACAAAGACGATGCTGTCGTCAGTGACTGTGAGGTCAGTAATGAATTGATTGATGCCAGATTTTATGCCATTTTGACCTTTGAATGCCTGCAACGTGATGACATGGACGACAACGCTGAACAGGAGAGAAAAAAAAACCCACTTCTCCAGGTCGAAATACATATTCTAAATACATATATAAATAAAAAAAGAAATTAATAAAATAAATAAAAAATGATAAAATACATAAAATAACAAGGAACTTCTTTGTTTTGAGGCATTTCTTTCAAAACACATCATTGGTTGTGAAAGCAAAACTCCATCCAAACTGAGGGATGCCTCTGAAGGATTTAGAGGACAATGTTTAGTATGATAATGAAGATACTGAACAACTGGTAATGAAGCAGATAAGTGAGACATAAGCAAAAGTGCTCAACATTTACATACTAATTTATGTATGTATATACAAGAATATGCATGTGTTGCTTAAAACCCAAACCTGCTAAATATTCATCACACATCTTTAGCTTATTTCCATTTTTCCTGCATTATTAAACAAACAAACACAAGCCAAGTGCCAGTTTCAGGTCCTGGCTGCCGATGAGTAAACAGCATAGTATAAGAGTATCAAACCCACGAAGGGTTTGAGAGTGCACAGGGGGACGAGGACACATTGGAAAGAAATGGGATCATCTTTCATTCAGACCTATTTTCCTTGTGATCCTAAACCTTGTTTTTAGTATCACACTGTCAGCTCTGCTCCAGTTTTCGCTTTCCGTGTATTCTATCCATCTTGATCCATCCCACTGTGGTAGGTCGAATTGCAACTTTGGGTGCAGCCTTGCCACCTGGAAACACACACATCAAAGTGGGTTATTGCGACTTTAACGTATCGGGTAAAATGCTCTTTTATTGTTTTTTTTAAAAACCCCATTTCTTTAAATTAAGGACATACCTGTCAGCTACTGATTATTTTAGCGCTATGCCCTGAAACAGAGGCAGACAAAAATGCATGCAGATGCTGGGCCAATAACAAACCAGGACTTTGACATTCCAAGCACATCTGCAGTCCATCAGACCAAACATTAGATTCTGAAGAGCAGGTGTGCTTGAGTAATCTGTTTTCTCAGTGCAAAGAATAGATAACACTGGAGCCCTGCAGAGCATGAGCTGTTGATTTTTGCTTGTTTCATTTTGTTTTTCTAGCTTGTGTTTCCAGTTGAAACAAAATCTGCCATTCAGCTTCTCTAAAGCTTGTTAACTGAGATTATATACACTTACATATAGCAAGTACAAAACCTAAAGTATAGAAGCCACTAGTTGTGGATTTGCAGTATCCCCTCTGGCAAACTGTAGATTATTCCTGTGCGATACTACAAATACAAATACTACAAATACAAATACTACAAATACTGGCACTGTATAATTATACAGTGCCAGTATTACTGATACCGATACTTTTAACCTATAAAGGTTAGTTACTAAGTTGACCCAAAGTGGACTTTGGGTCAACTTCTCTTGTTTTAAGGTGCTGTGCACACAACAGTCAACACAGAAAGATTCAGATATTTCATATAATGCATGTGTGAGGTATATTTTTTATTTCCAAAAAGAAAACAAAATGAAAAAGACCCAATTTCTTTAACACACCTCAATGCGCTACTTAACAAACTTGGATATTAGCACTGGTATCGATCTGATATCAATACCAGGATTGCTACTGAATCAATACTATCTATATTTGGATGGATTCACCCTCTTCTACATATACATTTACAAAGATTAAGCAGATGAGCGTTAATCAGTGTGCTTTGGAGGTGCTGGTTGGCAAGAATACGAGTTCCAGCACCAATTAAAAAATTAAATACAAAGAAAACTGAAAAGGGGTTCCATCTTTGCAAAAGAAAATAGTGGTAACGGAAAATTACAGATAAAGAGCAGGTTTAGGTTTGAGACTGGGTGTGATAGCAGCTTTGGAGTGCATATAAAGACTTGTTTTACAAAGCAAACGTAAGATTGATGTTACCATTGATAATGCATACGACACACAATGGAATGATCAGTTTTTGCCTTTGTATTCGTCTAAGGGTACAATTCACAGTGTGCTACTGCTATAGATAGGGAATAAGGTTTCAACAGGAGGCAGGCGTAACAATTTAAAAAGAAGGAGAGGATGAAATGTTAACCGAATCTAACAGTGTAGTGGATCTAGTTTTTAAGGGAATGGAGCTTTTTAAGCTCAAGAGATAAAACACAGAGGGGTGTTGTAAGGCAAGAAGAAAACAACAGGGTCATGCAGACCTTGGTCTTGGTTGAGGTGAACCTCAAAGAAACTAAATAACAGCCCCAGAAAGTGGAAATTGATTGTAGAGAGGAAAAAAAATCCATCACCGAGAGAAAGTGGCAAAGAGCAAATGGTGCCAAAGCAGACCAGGATCAGAGTTTAGAAAGTATTGAAGTCCAGAAGTTGATGTGAAAACACAGTTGAAGAGTGGAGGCTGATAACCTGTGTTTATATGGAGCCAAGTGTTATTAGCTTGCGTCAACACAATTCCCAGCCACTCAGCCTGCGTGCAGCCATTGCTCCGCTGAGTATCAAGCCAGTTTTCCTCCCATATGCCGCCAGATTGCTCGGTCCTTTAAAGAGGTAGTAAAACTCTCGGGCCCGCATTAAATCTATGCGTTGTTCCTCGTGTTTTTCCTCGTGTTAAGGCCGCTTCTCCCTGCGCGTCAGACTTGCCAGCCTGCTCTGCTCTACAGCCATCTGCTTGCCAACCAAACCGACCTTCTGTCACGCTCACCGCCACCCTGTTTTGCAGCTCCACTGACCATGTTCAGCTTTAAACTCCTGCCTGCTTGCTCATTATGGACTGCCTTTCCACTCAGCCCTTCTGCCAGCTCAGCCATTGGATCCACACCAAAACAATCTAGATGAATACGTAGCACTACAGGCCAGAGGTAGAATATTTATATCTACTTTTTGCATTGAACTGTCCCTTTAAAGACAGCGAAAGCAGTAGCTGACGGTGGCCAGTAAAAGTGAAGTGTCATGAATATGTAGCCCACTCCTGATGAGTTTACTCAGTTGAGGATTCTTGCTCAGGGATTATGGGCTCAGCCAGCACTGCTTCAAAATATGCAAATCTATGGCATGCCTTACATGGGAGCCGTGTGACCTGCATGTGTGTAGATTATGGTAACTCTTCAGTGTTTCTCTTTTAGTTAACTCCTTTTCTGCCCACTGAAATGAGGCAGAGTCGGTACAGTTTGGCTTCCAAAATCCTCCGCAGGCCATTTGGAGCTTGCAGGACTGGAGGAAATTTGGGTGAATGTCAAATCTGCTGAAAAAACATCTCATTTCTTTCAGGTCATTCGGTGTTAACTTACTCATTTTCTCTCTGTACATCTCTGCACTCTGTTCCCTTCTGACGATGAAACTTTGTTCAGGCTGTCCCACAAGAACAATTTCTTTTAATTTTACAGTACGTTTAAGTCTTAAACGATTCACCAGGTTTGTTGCTGCGGAAGCATATGAGATGGAGTAGAGGTCGCCTGTGAAGGTCTCCCTCCCATAGCAAAAGGAGATGACTGGACACTATATAGATTATGTAGACAGGATATAAGAAATGCAAATGCAGGATTAACCAACACTGTCAGTCTGTGTTTACTGAGGGGTTATAGGGGAGGAAAAGTATTGGTGTTTCTTTTTTTAGAGCCACACTTCACGAGGAATGCGAGTTTTCTTGGTATGATTGACAGAAGCCTTCATTTTTCTCTACATCCAGTCACTACAATTTAGGCCGAAGCCAGCAGGCATCGTGGACTCATGCAGTGTGGCTGCAGCAGAGGAGGGTGAAATGTAGAAGTTATGTGTATCGCAGAGCCTGGTTGCAAGTTGAGAGCTATGTCTGCACTCTAAAGCAATTCCTTTTGATATAAAGCAGTTTGTCTCTGGTGTGTGGGTTAAAAAAAACCCCTCAAAACAAGAGGTTGTACATGAAGAAGAGCGCACACAGTCATTTCAGTTTGCCTGTTATGAAAGCACTGACATTTTTTTTATTTAACAGTCAAACACTCAAAGCACTGTACAAATATTTACCTCTGTGGTGCAGATGTTTAAAAGGAGGAGTTGGCAGGTGAGTTGTTTGGTAATTGCGATTCTCAGCATAAACAAACAAAAAAAGCCGGCCATTTCAGTTTCAGTCTGCTCGCAGCCCATCTGTCGCACCCTGGAATGGCTTCAGCCCCAACTGACCAGTATCACAATAAGGTGACACACAGGCGTTACCTGCTCTTGCTGACAGACCGTGACAGTGGCCATTATCAGCTCCCCTAGCACTGTCTGAATAGCTGGTCCAGGTTATTATCTGGTGGAGTAGTTGGCTTTTGGCTGGAAGGAAGAAAGGAATTTCAGAGCTGGGGGGAAAGACACTCGGTTTTACACTTTCAATAGATCTGTAGCCAAGGGAGAAATTGTTGCAGCTGAAGCTACATGAGGCATGCAGTTAGTCTCATTTCCTTTAAAGTACTTACAGATTTACCTTCTGTGCTAGGAAATTGCTTAAAAATGGGCCACTTACAACACTCTCAAAAGCCCATTCAAAGTTTTCAGGTGATAGATGGCGAGTACTGCAGCCATGGAGAAAATGTAGGATATACACATTTATGTGTCATTCAGCTCATTTTACATGGCATTAAAAAAATAAGAAAAGTATGATTTGAGCCGTAAATGTACTTTAGTTATGGGCAGTATAGCCTAGGTTTGAATCCACCAATGTAGAGCTTGTGTGATCTCTTTTGTGGGTTTTCTCTGGGACATAGGGTTAGTTAAACTGGTGACTATTCTCTGTAGGTATGAGTGTGAATGTGGTCTGTCTTTGTTAGCCCTGCGACAGACTGGTGACTTGTCCCTACCTCTTGCCCCTGTGACAGCTGGGATAGGCTTCACCTGAACTGGATAAGTGAAAAACATGGGTGGACTCATCAGATATTAATCTTTTTTAGTTACATAGCTTCACACAGAAGAAGAGGGGCAGCATGCCACCTGGGAAAGGCAGGCAACTGCTTGGGGCTCCTGGCCCGTGCCGGGTCCCCAAGGGGATATACGGCAAAATTTGCAGTGACATTCAGAGACACCTCCCTAACGTGACATCTAGGGAAAATTAAAATGAAGAGGAATTATTTTCCTGCGATTGAAAATAGAAAGACAAAGAAATGGAAACATGAGAAAAAAAAGTAAGACAGTGAGTAAGTTATAATAATGATTAAATAAACTGCTAAATAATTAGAGTAAATGTAACTCCGAGCAGGAGGACATTATTTCTTTTGTATGCAGTTAACTGAGTAGGGTGTGTTTATATCATTTTTCCAGTTGCATGTTTTAGATTATCAAAACAAATATATAACACGAGTAAATAAAACAAATGCAGTTTTTAAATAATGATTTCATTTGTAAAGGGGCAAAAAGCTATCCAAACCTACCTGGCCTCACTAATTGTCTCTTAAACGTAATAAATGTTTCCACCACCCTTGGCAGCAAGAACTGCAATCAAGCATATTTAGCAAGGAGTCTTTTATTTCATTGGAGATAAATTTGGCCTCACTATTCTTTACAGAAATATTTTATTTCAGCCACATTTGAGGGTTTTCCAGCATGAATTACCTGTTTAACATCATCCCGTAGCAACTCAACCTGTTTAACAGAAGTGAAATCTTCTACTTTCGACAACAGTTTTCTGTAGTAAACTGATGAAAGCTGTGTCTGACAACCATAGCTATCAAGCTGTGAACGCTACGTTATGAAATGTAGATGCAAGAAAGTTTGGGCGTGTTCTCTAAGGTGTAAATTAACACCATGTGGTGTGTGTAATTTGCTGTATTTCCCATATGTGCCGGTGCAGGCGCCAGCACATCAATTGTCAGTATTGGAAATATTACAGTGCTTCTATCAAATGAATAGAAACAAAAGAAAAAAGAAAAAAGAATTGAAACAGTAAATACTGTCTCGTGACAGCTGCACCCAAGAGCAACCTTCAGAGTTGAATTTCAGGAATTCTCTAATGTGAAAGATTTTGTTTTTAACGTTTTTAAAATGTTCCTGTTATAAGAATCTTTTTTCAGAATCCTAAAATGAAATCACACTCAGGGTTAAATTGATATTATATTCTATTTGATTCTATTCTATTCTACTCTATTTTATTATATTATATTATAAATATAAATAATATAATAGCAATGACCTCTTTGCCTATGGCTCCAATAGACTTATCATAATCACCTCTGCATAGAAGCTGTACTTTCTGTTTGTAAATATTTCTTTGTCATATCGCATCACTATCATCCAGTCACCGTTAAAGACAAGCCAGTAAACACATTACCTATTGTGCTGCACATTTTTGCTTGCACAAAGTTAGTTTTATCTGTTTGTTTTGTCAGCTGGCCCAAAAAGTGTAGACCTTGATCAAAGACAAGGCCGCTTAATCAGCTGCTTTCATCTGTCTAAAGGACTTTTGACAGGAACTCCAAGAGAAATCCAAGTACTAGGCTCAGACTCTTTTTGCTTTTCATCCATAAAGAAAAGAAGCTGCACATTCCCTGTTTGTTTTGTAAATGTCGACATCGCTTCTGCTTCAGTCATTTGTCAGCTTCTGTCAGTGCTCCTGAGCTACAATTTTACCAGCACTATTATCATGGCCTGCATCACAATGAAGCTGTAGCTCAGCCTGTGAAAATGCGTTGTATGTGTGCTTTAGCCAAACCTTTTTATAAACTCACATTCAAAATATAGTAAAATAAATAAGTGCATGTAATGTGATTACTGAAATCCCTCCACTTAGACTCATAATACTTGGAATACTAATCCAAACCCTAATCATCCATTCATATGCATATCTGTCATTTTTCTGTAGACAAAGACGTGCATTTGGAATATTTAATTGTTTTGGACAAAATAATTACACGTGTTTAGTTATCACAGCTTTCAAAATGAATGTCAGTTGATTTAGTCAGTAAAAACAGAGATCGTACGATAGTATTATTCATCACTTTTCCATATTTGCTTGTGTCTACAGCAAAAACAAAATGTTCAATTTCCCCTGATTGCTGATGGCATCAATTCAAAACCAAAGCAGTGTGACAGGAAATGAGTTTGGGGGCTTTATATTATAGGTGCTTCAATTGCTTCTGCCTGAGGCTATATATCCTGGTAATGAGCAGAAATAAACTGAAAAATGTAAATAGACCAGGACCACGAGTGGAGAGGTTAACGGTGGCTGGCACATCCATGCTAAAAACAGGGATGGAGTAATAAACCTTGCACTCCTTGACCCTCACGTGGAGTACTGAATGCTTCCTGGATGATGAGATGAATGAGCACTCTAACATTAATCTTCCCACTGCGTCCCTGTGTTTTCAAGTAGAGTTTCACTTCTTGTTTTGTCTGCTTTAGTGAAGTTCTTCTTTGAAAGGATTTTCCATATTGCAGATTTTTAAAAAAGTGCTTATGCATGACTTGGACATGTGCAGTAGCTTATTTCCTATTTAGTTTCCTATTTAATACACCCAACAGACCACAGTAAACAATAATGCTAACGTTAATGAAAATAAGTAACGCTCCATTATTTGTTCCCAGAGTGTTAAGGGCCTCTACTTCATTTGCGTCTGCTGTAATATCCAACAAGTTTGGCCAAATTGGATGCACTCCCATGAACTACTTACCTCTCTACATTTATTGTCAGTGAACTGAGTCAATTTTCACCACCCATCTGCGGAGATTTGTCTGGCCTTAATCTGACTCTGCATTTATAGTCTTGTAAAAGAGGGGATTAATTTTGGCAGGCCCTTCGCATAAATACTACATAATTGTTGTCATTCAAATACTTCATGTCTTAGTTCTAAAGGAATACACTGGCTCCACCAGACTGTCTGCTCTCTCAGACACTCAGGGAAACATTTTAATGAGACAAGACTGACTAGTATGAGTCATAGCATTAATAATAATATTGCTATGACTAGAAATAGTAGTAATTGTGTTTTATTAAGTTGGATAACACCGTGTTTTTCACGGGAAGAGCTTCAGTGTGCTATAACATGTTTCTTCATCCACCGATCTTGCATAACACAGCCCACTGAGTTCTCACAGTTTGAAAAAGGCTCCACCTGTAGGAGAGCAAGCTGAAATCACCAGCAGCTGGACACCTTGTTCAGTAGTGTTTGCATCACTTGACTTAACTTTAATACCTTGATTGCAGCTCTGCTATTATGTATTCATGGGGAATATAGAAAATGGGGTAAGCTGTTGCCTTTGCAATTGCTAAAACTGTGGTATGATGTAGTATGGGTAAATACCAGTGGTCCAAGGAGCTTGGAAGGAAAGCGTCTGGACTTCTTTAAGTTGCTTGAAGACGTTTCATCTCTCATCCAAGAAGCTTCAGTTCTAGGCTCAAATGGTGGAGAGTCCCATCCGTTTTCGCACCTTGGCTCATGTGATTAGGTAGATAGATAGTGTAGTGGTAAGACTACACACTTTTGGAGTGGGAGTCGCATGCTAAAGTCAAGCCCTGGAATGGCACAGCATTCCAGTAGTATAAGGAGCCATCTGCAGCCTGTCTGTAGCTTGGACACAAGCATTTCCCTACATGTTGATTGTTTGTTGTTGAAGAGGATCATTAGGGGGTCCATGCCACTCTTGGGGGGACACTCCTATAGGGCTTAAATCTTGGACTCTCCAGCATTTGACCTCAGAACTGAAGAAGCTTCTTGGATGAGAGGTGAAACGTCTTCAAGCAACTTAAAGAAGTCCAGACGCTTTTCTTTCCAAGCTCGTTAGACCACGATGACCTGGATCAATGAGAACCTTCACAGACGTAAATACCAGTGGCACGCATAGCAGAAAGGCAAGCCAAAATGCACATATGCATTTTAACGGAGACTTAAGCGTAATTACGCATCAGGGGCATAATTTCCAGGGGGGTTGGGGGGTTATGACCCCCCCCCTAATAATCAGACCCAACCAATATAATCCCCCCCCCCCAATAAAATTATTAATTATCTTTCATAAACAGGCTGTTGATTTCCTTTACTTATTTTAGGTATTACCAGCAAAATAGTTGCGTGTTTAATCGTCTGGGAATTTACCCAGATTTATTTATTTATTTAGACAGAGATCTTGACCCCCAAATGTTCAGCACAAAGTTACGCCGATGGGTGTGGTGGTCCTACACTTCTCTAATCAAACACAAGCAGTATTAAGCCTGCTTTCAGAGACAGTAGCCAACTACACCCACAAGATGGCATAAATGCAAACAGGTGAGACACTTTATGACAGAATGCTATCTGAGACTAAAGGAGAGATGTTACTTGATTTTAACGGACAAGCAGTACTGGCCTTGCTTGCCACTCTTACGCACACTGTTATGAAGATAAATAAATAATCTTAAACTGGCCTGATGTAAAAACATTTAAAATACATTTTGTTTCAACAGCATATCTACAGGACCTAGAGATCAAATTTGAAAAACAAAACAAAACAAAACAAAACCAAACAAAACAAAACAAAACAATCTACAAGCAGCTTAGTTAAATCCTTAAAAATTAGTACTTAGGACCAGACTTCATTATTTAAAACTACAACCTGATTTTGGTTTCTTGGCTGGCAGCCTGATGAAGGTAGATTATAATTTACTCTAAGGGTGGGCAAATAACTGTAGAGGCAACTGTGGCACCAAGCTGATTAATTCCAAGAAGTGAATGAATCTGAGCTTGTTGAACTACCCTTGAGAAGGTTAAGATGTAGTGAAGAGGTTGTGGGTATAAATGAGGATATTGAAACTGCAGCTAATGACAAAAAAAACCCAAAACCTTTTACTTGGAAAAGAAATGCCAGATATAGACACAAAATCAATCTAGTGTTTAATTGTGTGTAATAAACTGTCATTCTGTTACATACACCTGTATGTAATGCTGTTAGCAACACTTTGAGAGTCAGCAGATGGTAAAGGGCTAAAAGCCACTGTGAAGGTTTGTGATTTAGATAGGCATAATGCACTCTTGGCAAAAGGAGCTCTTCGGAGCAGAGGTGAGCACATTATAGATGATGCATAGCAGGAGGGGCTCAAGTTTTTGACTCAAAACTTTCAGTCAATTTATCACACCTCTCTCTTGCTATGAATCATGAAGATATTAGTCTTAATATATCATTGCCAAAGTAATTGAAGAGGTCTATAACACAAGATGTCTTAATATTTTATAAAACAACTGCTAAACGTTATGTGAAATAGAGAAACATATAGATTTTATTGGGTGGAAAATCTCATGTTGTGACAGCAAGTCAAGTGTATGAGTGAAAAGCAAACAGTTTCTCCAAACTAGTTCCAGCTTTCTGCTCTGTAGAGAGAAACAGGACCTCGAAATAAATCTAATAAGTGCTCTCCTCGACTGGCTGTGCAATAAGCATGCCTCTTTACACTCCGTCTCTGTCTAAGAGTCAAGGCGATGCCAGAGTTTGGGGGGGTTGTACTGACTTTTCTCCACCAAATCACTCATTAAAAATAATATGTAAAAGCCGGGGAGTCCAGCAAGACACAGAGCCCCTGCCTGCTCCGTGGGCTGGGAGAATCCTTCCCTTGAGGGCAGTTGATCCAACAAAAACTACAGAGTGTCAGCTAGTAGAGCAGTGCCCTGAGGGTACTTGGATTGAGTAGACACTCAGATGCCTCTATTTCTTTCACGATAAAGCTTTATTTTCAAGAAAATGAGACCAAAATTAGGTTCTTTTTGGTGCTGGAGGGATCACGGAATTGGGAAATGGTTTCTTTTCTAAATGCAGGGCAGAATAACCTGTGCTCCTTCTCGGCATCCTTTTTGAGCATTTTAGGCTCAGAAATGTAGGGCAGGCAGACCTCCTTTACAATCCCACCCACCCTCCCCCCTTGCTGCATCTTTTGGACTAAAAGGAGGTGTTGAAATACGACGGGCTTTTCCTCTGTATCTCCTCCTCTCCTAGCAAAGCAGGACTAAATGCCTATGCAAAACTCAAACACACACACACATACACACAAAGCTGAAACAATGGCATCTTTCTCTCGCAAAGGAGAGCTTAAGCAGAAATTGTATTAGTGAATAATTCTTCTAAATCTCTTGTCACTCATAGCGCATAGATTAAAAAACACCTACTCGAGGCAGGTTTCTTCACACAGAAAATCTATCAGTGCAACTGCTCCTTCTCTGTGGCTCCATGTGAATCTGGCAATTTTCTCCCACCTAGCCAACACCAAAAGTCTCTAGCGCAAGACAATGGAGATTGCAATGGGTGGTCGAAATCGCTGCATTGGCCTGGCACCCGTCTTGTTTTCAATTTATTTAAATATGCACCGGAGCTGTACAGTAGCCAAAACACACACTGTTTATGTTTATGGATGCCTCAGAGCGCTTGTGCCTTTGGGTGGCGTCCCTCTGCTTCATGCAGGACTGCCAGAACTGAGTGACCCAAATACATTGTTTGGAGTAGCAGTAGCACATTTCTCACTGAAAAAGTGAGTCATGCATCAAGAGCCAAATTAGATGTTTTACTTGTGAAGCTAATTTAGGACATCATTCCTGTTTACTGTATTCTTATTATGAGGTCTTTAAAGTGTAATTTTCATACCGCACAGCTCACAGATGAACATGATATATATCTGATGGGCCTCTGAACTTTTTCTATGATTGGTATTTCATTGGTAACCACCTGCTGAGACTTGATTAATATTGCTTAGGTTTTTAAATATCACTCCCCAGTCTGTACTTCATTTTGGAACAAATCCTCTCTCCTGTATTCCCTCTCTCCCTTGCTGGATTTATGCAACAGAAATGTCTGCTTTTTTCAAAAAGTCCCTTACTACTTCTGTTTTGGAACTGAATCTCCCAGCCCGTTGGAATTTCAAAGCGCTCTCAATCTCTCCAAGCTGCAACCCCACCCCCTAAAAAACACATCAACCATCTTGCATCTTCTTCAGCTTAACGATGGAGGATAGTGGTGCAGCGCGAGCCAGCGGGCTTCTTTCTCCAGCCAAAAAAGCACATGAAAGAGAAAATATCTCAACAGTATTATGACCTCACATTTCTCTTGTACGTCAAATTAGAAATTCATTGTAATTTTACACATCACTAACCGGAACCCAGTTGATATTGATGGTGATAACCATCGCAGATTACAGATGAAGACAGATGAAGACAAGGGGATAGTCTCCAAACTAAATGAACCCTCTTCTGTAATGTGAAGATATTTACTGCAGAATGTAATTATTTGAGTCAGTTTATTTTAGAAAAACAGGAAATTAAGTTTTAATTTGCAACACTATTGATTATGTCAACTCATAGCTTCGTAGGCACGGAAGGTCTGGGAAGGTTCATATTTCTCAGCATGTTAACGTGTTATGTATGAGGCTATGTTGCAATAAATCGTCATATTTTGGAGTAATACCTATACTTGTTGGAGAAACTGTCTAAGGAATGAACAGTATGTTTAAGTTAAATAACTAATATCTCAATTTCCTGACCAAGGGGCAAATAATTCCAACATATAAGTGTTGTGAATGCCAGTATAGTATTGTATTTACTACCGCTGGTGTGCAAGTTCACACTTAGAAAAAGCGAGCTCTTTTTTAATTAAGCTGCTTTGAACTGGTCTATTTTCAGCCGATCCTCCTCCACCTATCTTTGCAGCCCTGCAGTCATCGACAGTAAGCAGATTTAATGAACTGCATACATAATGGTCAGAGACAGACCACTTTTAAAAGCCAGGGAAATGCGAGTATGTTTTACTACTTAAACAACGTGTCTCATAATGCAGGACAACTCATGGAGATTATTGTACTAATGTAATACAGATCTAAAGAAACACTGTTGGTGTTTGCTCATGGCCTTAGCCTTTGTTAATGGTTTGGTGGCAAACACTATTTATTCAGTTCACAGTTCACTGAAAACTCTTTTTAAAGCGTTCATGCACAGCACTGTTTACCACTCACATTAGTTAGTCCTTGCAGTGGCAGAGGTGGAAAATCAGGACTCTGGAGTGCCGGGAAGGAAGCGGCACAGACACAAGGCTGTAAATCAGAGCAGTCAGACACCAGCCAGGTAATAACAGATTGGACTGACAGAGCCGGCAGGGGGTCAACCAGGAGGGAAGACTTTGAATTTGGCAGGAGGTCAACCAGCGAGCAGTCGATTCAGGGGCAACAGCGCTACAGGCCAAGAAGAAAAAAATGAGTCAGCCAGTTCTACAGAGACGTCGGTCGACTCAGACACAGTTTCAAGAACAGGGGCAAAATGAGATGATTTGAACTCAGGATTTTGAGTTGATTGAATCAGAGATTGAAAACATTTTGGGCAATCCATGAGGAGACAGGAGCTGGAGGGACATTTGCCATGGACAAGATCAAAAGCAAAAGCAGCATCAGTCACCTGGAAGAAAGCGAGAAGTCAACCTGAACAGGATCAAGAGAGTAGAAAAATCCATGGATGCTGGCTTGAAAATGAGAAACCTTCTTTAGTCTAAACTCTGTGACACATTGTCTCAATGATTTAAATTCCTGGGTGGTAAATCTGCACCTCTTATCAGTATAAACATGCCTTGACAGGTGTAGTATCAGTATGGGAGGCCAGGGTTGGCAAACAATCAATTGTGCTTCTTGCTAAAGACTGGTGGGTTGGAATTACAATCACTTATCTTCTGCATACCGGTATGCAATTCATCAAACTCATTATTCACATAGAGAATAGCTGCAAAAATAAACAGCTGAATCTCCTCCAGTGTTCTCATAGTTGAGAACACAATTTCTCGATAGCCTCGATGGTCGAGATTTCTGTACGTCCAGTCAGTCAGAGTTGATTTACGACCCTGTTAATGTTCCTCACCTACCTCAGCTCATTACTGCTATGCATAGGGTTTGGAATAGTTGTACAATGGTAAAAGCTGTAATGATAATAAAACAAAACCATCCTCTGCACACTGAATGATTAATGGGTGCTGTCACTCATGGTGCAATATTAGTGCAGCCATTTACCAAGAGCTTGTTTCTCCCTAAGAGCTCTTGAGACAAGATGGCACATGGTGCTAACGTTATTTGGCTCTCACACACTGTAAGGTACTGTCAGGCACTTAAATATCACAAGTATCTTGTTTCCCAGTTCTTTAAATTGCTGTTGTACACGCACTAGTGCGAAGACTACCTGCCAAATAATAGCTGATAATACTTTTATAATAATAGCAGCATCCAAGAGAAGGTTTTCCCCAGTGGACTCTGCAAACTTTATCACATCAAGTTGAACCACTCTATTCTCAGCAAACACAGAAATAAACAGACACACACACACACACACACACACACACACACACACACACACACACACACACACACACACACACACACACAATCTGACCTCATTAAGCTAACTAAGGAGCAGTCCTCACGAAAAAAGGTGAGTCAGGGCTGTACGGTTTCTGCCATTTATAAACAACTTCCCCAAATTAGCCAGGTCCCCTGTGAGGAGAATGAGGAAGCATGGTACTGGATACTTACTTTATGTGTGGATGGAGAATCTACCAAGCTCACTGTCTTTGAAAAGGAAGGAACGGACAACTGTACTGTCTTGGTTACCTGCAGTCGCCCTCAGCCCTCAGAACAGTAATAATGGTCCCAGATAGGGTGTCTTCTTCGCTTGCGTGAGGCTTGCTTTAGTTTCGATACTCACTTCACAAAGTTATTTGTAATCATCTCAGAGCTCGTGTATAAAAAAACAACAATTTCCAAACATAACTACACAGAAGCATGAACACAGAACAATTCCTAAGTAAGAGGGCTGCGTACAAAGCGACCTTCACAGGGGAACAATGCATGCGAAACCTTGTCTTTGAGTTAAGACTGTGAGCACTTTAATTAATGGCTTTTGTTTCTGTAAACAGAAGTAACCTCAAGGGGGTATAGAAATATTTTATATGGGTAATATCTGTGCTCGATTACTCAGACCGAGGAAACCACAGAGAGGCAAGAGCGAACAAAGAAAGCCATCAATAATTTCAAGTCTAATAAGAGTGAAGACAAATCCCTGTCCTAGTCAGAGTCTTTTACACTGGCTAACGGTATGATCTTTAGTTTCATACTCATCATAATACAATGTTCCTTTCTCAGCTCTATGCTCCATTAAAAAATAGATTTCTTTTTCAGTGAGGGAACCTCTAACCTCATTCGTTTTACTGAAAGAATCACAGTCATCAACATTGACTTAGAACCTCCTGCAGTTTTATTTTCTACTTCTTGCAATCTGTTTTGTTTTAGTGGCTCAATATTACCCCGTGTGTGAGTCCATCAAAATTTATTCCGGAGTAGACAGGTTAACAAAAAGCCTTTTAGGAAAATGTGTGGTCTAATTAGCTCATCAAAACATAGCATCCCAGAGTGGCACAAACTTTACTGCCACTATCATCCGAGCATTGGCTGTAAATAAGGAAAATTGCTCATAGGGGAAACACAAACAATATTCATAATGTTACACATTTTGTTGAAGGTTGCATCGACATTAAAAACACAATAAAATCCTGAGCCGTATACGGTAACTTAAACAGACGTCCAAATTGACCTCTCTGTAAGGTTGTAAAACATGTGGATTTCTTCCAGCCAATAAGTGAAGATCAAGTTTGTTGAATTTGGCCAATCAGCAGTAGCCAGGAGCATTTCAAACTTGTTTTCAAACTTCAAAATGTCATTTTGCACCCCTACCTACTCACGTCACCACAACTACATACACGTCGAGTGAACGCTGGCGCGCTTGGCTGCCGCTGCTCACCGGTTACTATTACTATTTTTATTATAATTTTTTTTCAGTTGCTGACGACAATTTGAACCAAGTATCTAATGCGCAACCCTGTTTTGACTTGTTTTCGCAATATCTGCGGGCTTCTATTGCTTGCGCTGCAGCTGTCAGCTGGTTGTTTGGTCCCTCCGCTTGTGTTAAGTGCTCGGCCCTGATTAAGATGTGGATCCACAGGGTGTTAGTGTGGCTTGTGCTCACCTGTGTTTTTTTATCCAACATTCATCACCCGGCGACAGCTCTTATCCAGTACTCTGCTACGGATCTTTTGCGGCTCCATTTTTGCCTGGCTGTCTCTCCACCTGTGGCTCTATACTGCTACTCGGACATCGCCTTCCAGCCCCGCCGCAGGTATATCCACCGAGGGCTTCGGCGGAAGTTCAACATCAGTGACACTAACTCAATATTTTCCATCTGGTCAAAAACTCGTTGTCCTCCCTGCAAGACTGACCGGGCTGTTGACCACAGTGTGCTGGCCCACCTGGCCATCAACTAAGCCTACTGTCCAGCATGGCAACTCCAGCATCAACTTCGGTCTATTAAACATCCGCTCTCTCACTGGTAAGGGACATCTCGTCCATGATCTCCTCTGTGATCGTAAGTTGGACTTTCTTTGCTTGACTGAAACATGGCAACAGCCCAATGACTTTGTTTCTCTCAATGACTCCACTCCATCTGACTTTGTTTACGCCTGTCAACCTTGCATCTCGGGGAGGGGCGGAGGTCTCGCGATAATTCACCGGAAGCACTGGAAAGTACTTCGTCTCTGCCCCTCCCTCCCATTCATTTGAATACATTGCACTACAGCTCCCTGGATCTACCCCCACCATCATATGTACTGTTTATCGGCCACCTAAGCCAAACAAGGAGTTTTTAAATGAATTTGGTCTGTTGTTCTGGCATTACCCCCATTGTAAAGCCACATTGTTTCCCCAGTCTGATCATATGTTTATTTCTTTTGATGCAAACATAACCGCTTCCAAAACCTGTATCTCTCGTAATATCACTTTTAGGAAAATTAGTAATATCAACCCAGCTGTTTTTTCATCTGCCGTCCATGACCTTCCATCTATCCACAGCTCCTCAACCCCTCATGAACTCATTTGTCATTATAATGTCAACCTTCATAACCTTCTTAACATATTTGCTCCCCTTAAACATCAAACCGTCTCATTTTCCCGTTCAGCACCATGGTTTACCTCCGACCTGCGTCACCTTAAAGCTAAAGGATGCCAACTCAAACGTCTATTCAAGAAAACCGGACTTACTGTACATAAAGAAATGCACAATGATCATGTTTTGTTCTATAAGGACTGCATTACCTCAGCCAAGTCTGCTTACTACTCTGGTTTAATTAGTTCTAACTCCAGGTCCCTCTATTCATTGTTCAGTAAAATTACAAAACCTCCAGACACATTACCCTCCCACATGTATTCTGTTGATTTTTGCAACTCTCTTATCTCTTTTTTCACTTGTAAAATCTCAGACATTCACTGTCAACTTAACTCTTTAGGAGCTCCTGACTCTGAAGTAGACTTCCTGGTTCCCCCACTGTCTTCCTGTCAGTTATTTTCAAGCTTTACTCTTCCCTCCATAACTGATGTATCTAATCTCATTAAAAAAATCTAAGTCATCCACCTGTCACCTTGACCCTCTCCCTACTGTGTTAGTTAAAGCCTGTCTTCCCTCGTTATCACCTCTCATAACCAATATTATTCATTCCTCCCTGAATGGAATTGTTCCTGAAGCACTGAAAAAGGCTTCTGTTATCCCAATACTCAAAAAGCCTGGTGCAGACCCCAATAACTTTGATAATCTTCGCCCTACATCAAATCTCCCCTTTATTTCAAAAATTCTTTAAAAAGTTGTTGCCGCCCAGCTTCATTTACATCTCAATGACCATAATCTCTATGAACAATTTCAATCTGGGTTCCGCCCCAATCATAGCACAGAAACTGCTCTGTTAAGAATTACCAATGACCTTCTGATGGCAGCTGATTCTGGTCTCCTATCCATCCTCATCCTTCTTGATCTTAGCTTGATACCATTTCTCACAATATTCTCCTGAACCGGTTGGTATTAGTCACACCCCACTTACCTGGTTTACCTTCTATCTCTCAGAGCGCACTCAGTTTATCCAATTTAAATCCCATTCTTCAACTCTCTATCCTGTTTCTGCTGGTGTGCCCCAAGGTTCAGTATTAGGGCCCCTTTTATTCATTACTTACATGCTCCCTCTTGGTTATGTATTCCAAAAATATAATATAAATTTTCACTGTTATGCCGATGACACCCAGCTCTACCTTTCTTCTAACCCAATTCATCCCTCCCACCTACCTCCCTCTCAAACTGTCTTATTGAGATTAGATCCTGGTTGTCCTCCAATTTCCTCAAACTTAACAGTAATAAAACTGAAGTTTTACTTGTTGGTACACCATCTATCTTAACCAAATCCCACAGTTTTTCCATTAACATTGAAAATTCTCCTACCCTTCCCTCCCCTCAGGTTAAGAGTTTGGGTGTCATACTTGATAATACTCTTTCATTCCAGTTTCACATTAATTGCATAACCCGGTCTGCTTACTTCCATTTACGTAATATTAACTGACTCCGTCCCTTCCTTACTCCCCATGCTGCTGCCATCCTTGTCCATAGTCTTATTACGTCCCGTATTGATTACTGCAATTCCCTCCTATTTGGTCTCCCTAAAAGGTCCCTTAATAAACTCCAACTTCTTCAAAATTCTGCAGCTTGGGTCATAACCCATACTCCGTCAAGAGCTCATATTACCCCAGTTCTTCAGCAGCTTCACTGGTTGCCCATAGAAGCCAGGATAAATTTTAAAATCTTACTTCTTACATACAATTGTATCCATAAATCTGCTCTTTCATATTTGTGTGACCTTCTCCATATCACCACTGTTTCCCGCCCTCTCAGATCATCATCTGCTATTCATCTTACTGTTCCGTCCTCACACCTTATCACTATGGGGAACAGAGCTTTCAGTCGCTCTGCTCCTCAGCTCTGGAACTCTCTTCCTCCTGCACTAAGAAATATTGACTCCCTCTCCGTATTTAAGACACAGCTCAAAACACATCTGTTTAAACTGGCTTATTCGCTTTAATGCTGATTTTATCTGTTGTCAAGCTCTGTTTTGTAATTTTAACTTATTTTATGTATTTTATGACTACTGTTACTTTTATTACTTTTGTTTTTTGTAAGGTGACCTTGGGTTTCTGAAAGGCGCCCTCAAATAAAATGCATTATTATCATTATTATTATTATTATTATTATTATTACAGTCATGACATTGCGATTAACAATGGTATGCTAATTAAACACACATATGGTAGAATAGTGGTTGCATCATTCATCATAATGTAGTTATAAAGTACACTAGATGTTCATTACACAATGATGCAATAAGAAATACATTAATTTATAGAGACCTTAAACTGTGAAATGTGCGATTTGTTTTCCTTAATTGTATGACCTCAGCAGTTGTTATTATATTTATATGACACAGAGTGCTTAACAAATTTATTAGACCACCTGTCTTAAAAACACGAAAATACAGATTTTGTAGAGATCTCTCAAAACTTTGTTATAAACTAAAAAAAGATAAAATTATATTCTTATTTGTTAGTCAAATAACAAGTTGACTTCATATTTTCATACCCAAATTTATACACTGGAATTCTCTGAGAAGCAACCACTGCAGGAGGTGTGGAGTGGATCGTCTACCAGTCAGAAGGTCAGGAGCAAGATCCCTGCCTCCTCCAGTCTGCATGTTGAAGTATCTTCGGGCAAGATGTTGAAATGCGTCGAGTTGCTCCCAATGCATCCAACAGAGCATGTGTATGTGTGTGTATGAAGATTAGACAAGGTGCTAAAAAAGCACTTGTATGAATATGTGTGTGACTGGGCGAGTGAGGTTTGTTGTGAAAATTGCTTTTAGTGCTTAGAGTAGAAGAGCACTATATTAGTATCTGTCCATTTAACATTTAAAATAAATTTTTGTGTTCAGGAATGTCAGTGGAGCATTGAAAATATCATTTTTGATTTAAAGGCTTGCACATAGTGAATTATTCATTAGAGAACATAAACAAATATTTGTTTTAATGTTATATTTTTTTATTCTGCCTTAAATATCTAAGATTGAAATTCTGATTTTCCAAATATTTCAGTGAATGCACCAAATAAAAGGATATTTACTAAAAAAATTTCCAAATGTCAGTAATTGTTTGCTAGTTGTGTCCATCAAGTTTTTTTTTTGTGTGTGTGTTTTTTTCACCCCTTCACCCACCTTCAACATTTCGGTCTCCAGATGTTGTACACAGTATTATTAATCCATTATTATTTTCAGCAGCAGCACATTAGCTACTCACTTACAATGATGTCAGACCTTGACACTGATAGCGTGCTTACTTATCTTTACTGTAATAATATGAGGATGTGACGGATGATTGTGTCACATGCTGCCCACCACGAGCTTTGTCATTATTAGTGTAGGGTGAAAATTTGTGCTGCTGTTCCAAGTGTCAGCAGATTTTAAAACACCTACACTTGTCGTACAGGGATAAAACTCTCAAGAACACATCTATAATTTTACTTTTTAATAAAAAGGGATGTCTGATGAAAGCTGATTCAAACTGCGAAAAGAAAAAAAAAACTTGACATTTATCCTCTAAGATCTAATTCATTATTAATGTCAAGTGAATCCTTCTTTCTTTTCTTTGTCTAGGGGCTTTGTGCTGGACGGGTCGCAGCGGGAAATATTATTTGCATGTGTTTCATCTCACATGTCCCAAGCTGTGCTTCACACTAAAGGCATTATGAGCCACGAATGATGATGCATTGTTCTGCCATGCACACACACACCCACACACACCTGTTCTCACACGGTGGGAGGCTCACATAAAAACAAATCTATGCTCATGAAAGGGTATGATAGGCTCTGTCACTTGTGTTTTCTGTGTCAGGCATTGTTTAGAGAGATAGAAACAACCACCTTGTTACACTGCATAATATCCCTTAGAGCCTGGATTTGACTCTTTTTCCGTGGATGCGTTAAGAAAATTGCAAATAATTTGCAGTGTTTGTTTTTGCTCCTTGCAGGAGAGGTGAGGTGGACAGGTTTGCAAGTCAAGGCTTTTGAATGCGCTGATTAAAACGTCTTTCTGTGGATTTCCTGATTGTGGTAATAATGTGGCAATCACTCTCTTCCTCTCGGTTGTAAAGCCCACCCACATGGGATTGCGAGCGAGATCAATCAAATGCAAATACTGTTAGATCCAGGTCTGCTTTGTTGTAATGAATTCTCTGTCTACTCTGCTTTGTCTCAGATTTGACCTGATGTCATGTCAAATAACGCAAAGATGCCAGCAAACGCTGCTGCATTTCCTCTGCCAGCCATTATATCATAGCTAGAGGTGCTGAAGTGACCTGTATCTGCTCCGGTATGGTTGTCTAGTGGACAGCGAGGGGGCAGGGGCCGTTTGCTCTATCTCCCCCCTTCTGATTTAATCGCCCCACAGGGACCTGCTTAGGCTATCCACTTCATGATTCCCATTTGGTGGTTAGAACCCTGATGGGGGTGTTTAAGGCTTAACATTCCCATTTGTTTTCCTGTAGGTAATCGATGGCAGACTCAGGGTTACAGCTAATGTGATTTATGTGTCCTATTTCCATTGTTATGCTTCATGTACAAATTGTCTTCGGTGAAGTAAATTCCCCAATCTTCTCCCAGCTTGCTGACACTGAATACCGGCTGCCAAACCCAAACGATTAATCCATGTTTGTGTCCAGGTCCTTTTGTTTTTTTCCTCTTAAACAATCTGCAAATCATGACATGCTGTAACAGTGAAACTTGAGTCGCCCCTTATCACTCATCTTTATGTACAATGAGCTAAAATTTCAAAGATTTCACCCACACGTCTTGCAGAAACATCGTTTTAAGCCTCACGTTAATGGGAAGGTGTTTCTATTTGGATTCGGTGCAGAGCAGCACAGTGAAATTAATCATACCCTACTCTTGACTCTTAAGTAAATCATCTGCAGTCGAAACACAAAGCAAATCTAATCAGCCTATTCATTCAGTGATGCATACCCTTGTAATTATGCCACTACCTGCAGCACTTAGGTGCACATTAATACCCTCTTTCAGTGTTGCTCTGGGGGAACATTGACGCAATTAGTATGAATTGTGTGAGAAAACGGCATACTGTGTTTAAATGTCGGACAATAAAATCTTAATCAAGTGGACGTATGTGCTGTATCTTTGTAATAACTTTGAGTAAAAACCTTGTAGATATTTTCTTCTTGCGAAAATATCCTAATATCGCTCATCGACTGTCGGGGAATTAGGTGAGAGAGGGGTCCGCAAACAGTGACCACAAATGGGAAAGTAAAGAAAGTAAAGCTGCTTCTTGAGCTACGAATTGCAACCAGCCATAAGGAGAGTCTCCTCTTGAAAGCACATTTTCTTATAGCTCCATTGTTTAGAAAACACACTTTATGTGTTATTTAAGCTGAGTTCAAGGTACAATGTGCAGCAGTGAATTCCTCCCATGATATCTCTTTTGACAAGATGAGAAAACACGTTTCTCAAGCTGCTGCACTCGGTTGTCAAGGGAACATTTCTGAAAAATGGAGTGTTATGCTCTGAGAAAGCATGCTCAAATATTTGCATAAAGCCAAATACCATGTTTAGAAACAAACAGATTGAACTGCAGGTCCAAAATGACGAGGCCCCTGCTGTAGCCGTTCCATTGCTTTTCTCTTTTTGTGCCTTCTGATAGTTGATTGTCAATGCTGATGCTAGACAATATTATGGAAAATGTGACTGGGGGTTTATTGTCTGCTATCTGTTGTGTTAGCTGCCTGGAGCTGAACTGTGATGATGCAGTGTCCCTGTCCAAGAGCCAAGGACAGTCCTCTGCAAGAGGCTGAGCAGACTCTGATGGACGAAGGAGAGAGGGCACAAGAGGACAGAAGACTTCTGAAGCACTCTTGGCATCAAATATAGCATCTTGCTTGTATAACAGTATAATTACATTAATCAAGACTGAGATCTTTGACAGCAGCTGACAGTAAAAAACAACAACAACAAAAAAAACCCCAGCATAAACATGCGTGTAAATCACCTTTCCATAAAAGAGACGGTGATGTGATTTCCTCACAGATTTAAAGATGACAATACATAAATGCTGAGCATTTATAACTGAAGATAGAGAGCAGATGTGACTCAGTCCGAGCCCAGGTTAACTGCCCTGTTTAATGGAGAAGTTATATAGACTTGGATTCCATTATATATATCACAAAAGGCATGTAAATGAAGATATAAATTATATATTAGTGGACGAGATGTGGGAGGAATAAGAAAGAGGAGAACACGCGGTGTATCAATCTCCATACTGATTCTAGGGGGAGTGAAACTATTAAGATCACAGGGCTGTTCCCGAGCGGTATAGGCAAACTGTCTACTGATTTACATTACAATTCAGGCGTTTAGCCGACACTGATACCCATGTGACTTTGAGTGAAAGAGTGTAGCAGGTGTAGCACCTACCGTAAGTGCCCTGCTCAAGGCAGTGTGTGTCTGCTGCCTGTTGTGGGGATCAGACTTGTGACCCAGCAACCATCTTTAATAATCAGTTAAATATGTTGCAGTAGCATTTCGTACCAGCTGGTATTAAACTGACGACTGCAATGTGTTTGATTGTGATTGTTAAAATGCATTAAAATGTTGTGGATGGAACATCAACTTTACAGTTTGCAAAGAAGGGTATAATTCGTCATCATGGCCCAATTATGGTCGATAAATCCAGGAGGAAATAGTCAATAAGAAATCTGCTGAAAGGCAAATGGCTGCTTCACTTGACTTCTTTTTCAGACCTCCATATGCTTCCATGATAAAGGCATGATAGAAGTTATAAACAGCCGTGATTGCAGGTGTCAGCTGATGCGCAGCTGGTAATTCTGTAACCATATCCATTTGAGTGCAAAAAAGAAAAAAAAACAACAAATAAAAAAAAATCAGCATGATTGATTGCAATTATGTTTTGTTGTCATTCCAGAGTCGGATGAAAAGTGCAGCCACGGTTGCACAGAAGACCAATAGTTTTTGACTCTTCAATAACCGCAATTCATGAAGTGAGCAGTAAATGGCTTCATACTGTACTAATGAAAGCAGTTTGGTTCCTCTGAGGGAGGATTATCCCTAATTGGCCCAGCTGGATAAACAGAGCTGGTGGTGTTAGCATACTGCATGGCAAAGCAAACACACCAACCTATTCCTACCTTTCTAAAAAAAATTAACTTTCTTTTTCTTTTTTTTTTGCAAAGGTATTATCTCCACGCCCAGGCATTATTACATCTCAGGGGATAAAAATGTTTCCTTTGACATTTGGTCCCACCCAGCACATCTCCCGGTGTTCCTTTTTCCTCTCCTCAGTTCGTGTCATTCTTCCTCCTCGTCACTTTTCCCTCCCTTTCTTTTTCTCTACGTCTGTACCTCCCCACCTCTTCTCACCCCTCATCTCTTTGGGTTACTGGCCCTGTCTTAGTCTCCTGATTCAGTGCGCCATTGGCAGATCAATAGAAAGGCTCTCTGTCAAGAGAGGCGTTGAACCCCCCCCAATACCCCCATCTTCCTCTCTTCAATCCCCCTCCTACCCCCACCCTAACCTCCCCATGTCTCCCCAGATGACTGCAGACACACATCCTCCTGGGAAGCTGGCTTTCTACATCCCATACTGGAGAGCATCTCCCCCCCCTCTCCTCTCCGGATCACTTTTCATCTCCATTCACCTCGAACTTGGGAGAGGTAGAACTGCACGGCGCCATAATGGGCTTTTTAAAGAAGACGGAGACCGGCGGCTTTTTCTCGGAGCCAAAACAGAAAACAGCCCGAGAAAATAGGATATCAGTGCAAGACACAATGTGAAAAGCAGAAAGGGAAGTGAGAGAGGTAAAGAAAAAGAAAGGCAATGGAAAACAGGATGAGAGGAAGAGAGAGAAGTTGTGCATTCAGCTAAGCTGCAGAACGCTGGCTCCCTCCCCAACCCCTTTCCCACCCTGCTTTTCTCCACCCCCTGGAAAAGTGTTCTGTCTCTCTCTCTCTCGCTCTCTCTACCTCTTTTCTCTCTCCTCTCTGCAGCTGTGGTCTGCTGAGCGTCACCTCCACACAGCAAGTGCCTTTACTTGGGCAGAACAGGGAGAAGGAGCGTAGCTGTGAGAGAGACACACGGAGAGAAAGGGGGGAAAAAAATCTCAGGAGTGTGTCTCAACGCACCAGAGGAGCATCTCTCTGACTTCGGAGAGGGCTGAAGAGCGCACAGAGACTGACGGGCAGAGACAAGCAGCGGCGTTGGAGTATAACAGTGCTGGTGGTGTTGGCAGAGCACGCCAAGTGGACACAGGGGAATCCACCGGCGCTGTTGATCCTGGTGTCCCTGGCAAGAAAGAAACAACAACAAAAAAACTGCTTGAGCGGGAGACAGAAAGCGGTGCAGCAGCCAGGATCTCGCCAGGGGGGCAGCATTTTACAGCGACAACGAAGCGTGGAGACAGCTGAAACCTGCGCGCAGACACACTCTCTCTCCCACACACGCGCGCGCACATGCAAACAGTGAGTGTGAGCGAAAAGGGACGCTCGCGGTGCTTTCAAAAGAGCCACAAAAATCCTTCTTCTTGTGAAACGCACATACTTGCACAGGAAAGCAACACAAAACCTTTCATCTTCTTCGGCCAGGGATGGTGGATGATGAAGGAGAAAACTTCTGGAGAGGAAATTGTCTTTGAAGCAGGACTTACTGCTGAGGTTTTGTATTTTTAATCAACTTTGTCACCACCACCCTGTTTTTTTCTTTTTTGAAGTTGGGGCATTTTAAAGCCTCCGTCTAAGCACAACAACTAAACAACCTCTATTCTTAGAGGCAGAAATCGAGAGCTGTCTTTGTGACCATCAAGATGTCTATTCCTGATTCGGTCTGATTGGTAAGTGGATTATGACGGCAGGATTTGGGGATTTTTCTTTCACCTGAAGAAAGAAAGAAGGAAAGAGCGACAGAAACCTATCCATGATTGGTGGATTTATGGCTGTCAGAGAAGGAGAGGATCCCTTGCCTTTTCTCCTCTCTTCCCCTGTGGATTACAGATGGGCTTTGTGATCTCCCAGTGCAGTCTCATGGATGATCGCTCGCTGCCAGTCATTAGGATAAAGTACAAAGAGGGACACAAGTGAGTATTCAGCTGGATTTTTATCTCTCCAGCTTAAGCTTGCATGAAAACAAGGGTGTCGAGAGTGAATCTGTAACGAGAGCACATCGCAGCAGCTTTTCTCTTTTAGTAAGAGTAACTGCAACTCGCTGATTAAACTGTTGTGTTCCCTGAATAATTATCAGAGCGTAAAAAGGTAGGCACATCCTGAGATATTAATTCACAGACAAGTGAAGCTGTATGTTTACAGACCATTTACCAATTAACACAATTTACTAAATGAGGGGTGCTGTCTACCCGGCAGGTGGCTTGGGCACAGGCGGAGATTGATTGAAGTGATCTGTGTGAATCCTATTAATGCATCCTGGATTGTGGCCAAGAAAGAAGCAATGGAGGGGAACACCGCTGTCTAGCAGCGCTATCTGATCTGCCTCTCACTGGACAACTGAGGACCCTCTGCACTCCCTCTTCAACGACACTCCTCCTCCTCTTCCTCTCAGACAGGATGGTACCCCCGCCTCCCACCAACAAACCCCACGTGTGCTTGTCCACCATTCTGATCATGAGCAGCATGGCGCTGATTGATGCCTACCTGGTGGAGCAGAATCACGGCCCCCGCAAGATCGGCATCTGCATCATGGTGATGGTGGGAGACATCTGCTTCTTAATTGTCTTGCGTTACGTGGCAGTGTGGGTGGGCGCCGAGGTGCGCACAGCGAAGCGAGGCTACGCCATGATTCTCTGGTTTCTTTACATCTTCGTGCTGGAGATCAAGGTCTACTTTGTGTATCAAAACTACAAAGCAGACAGGAAGAGCTTGGACGCTCTCGCGAGGAAAGCCTTGACCTTGCTGCTGTCTATTTGCATCCCAGTGCTGTTTGTGGTGCTGGTCGCTATCGACCACATGGAGTATGTTCGAGCCTTCAAGAAGCGCGAGGAGATCCGTAACCGCCTCTTCTGGGTGGTGGTGGACTTGCTGGACATACTGGACATCCAAGCCAACCTGTGGGAGCCACAAAAGAAAGGGCTTCCTCTGTGGGCCGAGGGCCTGATGTTCTTCTACTGCTACATCCTCCTGCTCGTGCTGCCCTGCGTGTCCTTGAGCGAGATCAGCATGCAGGGCATCAACATTGTCCCCCACAAGATGCTCCTGTACCCCATCCTCAGCTTTGTGACCATTAACATCATCACTCTGTTCATCCGCGGGGGGAACATGCTTTTGTACAGGGACGCCAGGGTATCTGGGATCCTAATAGGAAAGAACATCTTGGCCATCATCCTAAAGACCTGCAGCTTTGTGCAGTACAGGAGACAGTTGCAGAACGCTCCTCCCGCCTTCGGGGTCGAGCTGCAGAAAAACTCAGTGGCCCACGCTCGCCCTGCCCCCACCCCTCCTCAAGTGGTAATGCAGGACCAGACACCCCTCCCCGAGGTGACTACTTGCGAACACACATGACAAAACAGCGGGGCGAACCCTGGAGATGTCAATACAAGCGTATATGACCCTCGGGACGCTGGCGGGGCACAGTGTTCCACACCTTATAGGGCATGCGAACACTCATGTGAACACACGGGAGATCAACATCTCCTCTGATGCTTCATGGCACAGAGAACACTGCAGACACTTAGTGATGATAGAGCGTCGGATCCAAAGCTGTCATTGGTGCAAAATACAGTATTATTTGTGACTTTGTTCAAGCGTTTCCTCCAGTAAATCCAGTTACCTGTGTATTTTTTCTAATTGTACAACTGAAAGAAAAAAGAAAAACAACCTATTGCAACTATTGCAAGATTAGAGGAATATATTTTTGAATTGTGTGTGTTGCATTCTAATCTTAAATTTAAGGGTCTGTGTGGTGTGGTGTGCATTTTCTGTTCCTCGAACGTTCCTTGTAGTCGAGGGCTTCAACGTGTCCGATTTAGAGGGAGCAACCAATGAGAGAATCAAACAGTTAAAAGCTTTCTCTGGAAAGAAGTGTTTTTATATGTGATTCTTTGATAAAGTATTGTGTACAAGATAAAGGCTCTCCTGTGCTCTCACTGGCTGTAAAAGGGGTTTTTCATAAAGGCATTTGAAAGTTACTGGACCAATCGACTATATTTCACCTTTTAATTAAAATTCAGCAAATGTTCTTTAATTAACCTGGGATACAAAGAAAGACAGACAATGATTTTTTCCCCCTCTTTTCTCACTCTGGTTCAATCTACAATTAGAGGCTGCTTACCTGGCAAAGTGGTGCCTTTGCAGTGTCATTCATCTTGAGTGATCATACATTCCAGGGTGGCAATTTTGGGGGACATTTGAAATGAATTATCTGCACAGTTATGAACCATTTTATCACAGCAAAAGGCTCACTGAGATGCAGTTAGCCACAGGATAAAGTACACAGCCGAGGGCCGGCACTGCAGATGGATAAATGATTCCCAAATAAGGAAGCCCGTTTAATATCCTCCTCAGGCAAACAGTAACTATCTGTGCTTGCGCTTCGTGGCGGCAGCAGTTCTAAGCACTGTCATTTTGTTCCTCACACAAAAGACAAAATGGATACCTCGGTCCAGTGATGTGAATCCACGCGACAAGCCAAGAAAACATCATGTCTTCTAATATGATAAATCTCTTTCGGCCCTCAGCTCTCCGCCACCAGTTGAGTCAGAGCTGGAGCTTGTTTCCAATTTCAGTGACGGACACGCTTAAATATTTTTCTTAAATCTCAATATGAATGTCAAAGAAAAAAAATGCTGGGAATGACATATTTGCTGCAAAGAATATTTTTTACTGGGCCTTCGCTATCTATCCGAAACATAAAACTGAAGGTCAGGTGCTTTAATTTGATGCAGTGCACAAATGACACTGGCAGAGGTGCCACAAAAATGTGAACAATGTTTTTGCAAAAGGTTCCTGCTCTTGTTCTTTTTATTTTTTGCATAATCTTTCTCACTGCGTGCATAATGTAAAAAGCACACTTATTATCGAAACCAGTGTTTTTTATCTATGCAAGGCTCAGTTACAGGAAGGTTTTGGTGGCACAAAACAGGCTGTTGCATTAAGACTGCTGCAGCTAGCATTATTTTGTCAGTGTTGTTGGCTTGTAAAATTACAGCATCAGCAATTTGGACTATAATACACAATTGAATTGTATTGTTTTTGCAGAACTGATGCAATGAAAAGAAAGCATTCATCCTTTAAAATAGTATTTGTGATTTAACACAATGATCAATTTTTTTTTCTGAAACTGGCAGCCTTACATCTCTCGCTGTATGGAGGACCACATAACAGCTGAAATGCCATTCTATTGGGTTCTACAAACAAAAGGAAAATGTTTCCATTTTTGCAAAAAACACGCAAACAAACCCAAAACAAATAGTTTGTTGTATAAATCAAGGCATGAAAATCCATATATTAAGGGGGGCCATTCTGTTCATTTCCAGCATATTTTCATCTTTTGACTCCAGTAGAGTAGCTTTGCATAAGTCACAGGTCAAAAATAATTCTTATTTCTTACACAGCCCCTCACTTCATCCTTCATCCAGCGGGTGGATGAGGAGATCCGCTCATTAACATCATACGCAGCCGAGAGAAGGAAAAACTGCATTTTTACAAACACTAATCTCCTTATTTGAAACTTATGATGTATTTATTTGAAATATAAACATTCGTCACTGCATGACATAAACTCACCAGCCAGTTTGTTAGGTACACCTATTCAAGCTCTCCATCCATCCATTTTCTTCCACTTATCCAATTCAGGGTCACAGTTGGGCTGGAACCTATCCCAGCTATTTTAGATTGAGGGGTGGGGCACATATCGCACATTTATCAGGGCTATTACAGTTCTCATTAATGCAAATCTCTAATCAGGCAGTCACATGACAGCAACTCAGAAGATTCAGGCATGAAGGTAAGGGAAAGTTCAAATTGAGCATCAGAATGGGAAAGAAAGGTAATTTAAGCAACTCTGAATATGGGATTGTTGTTGATACCAAACAAATGGACTGAATAAATGATAAATGGACTTATATAGTGCTGTTCTACTCCATTTAGTGCTAAAAGTTCTTTATACAACCTTTTCCATTCACCCAAGCACTTTTTTCTACATAAGCGCTTTCTATCTAACAATCGCACTCTGAGAGATGCATCAGAGAGCAACTTGGGGTTAGTGTGTTGCCCAAGGATATTTGGAATGCAGACTGGAAGCAGTCAGGGATTGAACCATCAGCCTTCTGATTAGTAGATAACCTCCTGAGCTGCAGCCACCCCTTAGTAGTTCAGGATTTTAGTGTTTCAGAATCTGCTCATTCAATCAATATCTAGGTTTTATAGACAATGGCACGAAAAACAAAAAATATCCACTGAGAATAAATTCCTCAACGATGTCAGAGGAGAATGGTCAGACTGCTTTGTGCGGATAGGAAAACAGCAGTATTTCAAATGAACCCTTCTGCATACCTTGTTACAAATAAAGGTATGCAGAAGCAGAAGGGCTACAGCAGCAGAACACCACAGCAGGGGTCATTCGATATCTGCAGTAACTGTGTGATGCTATAATGTCAATATGGTCCAAAATCTCTAAAATGCCACTGTGAATCTATGCCACGAAGAAATAAGGCAGTTCTGAAGACAAAGGATGGTCCAACCCAGTACCACCAATGCGTATCCAACAAAGTGGCCAGTGAGTGTATATGTTACAGAAAATACAGTACAGTCCAAAAATCTTGAGCCACCTCTTATTTCTTTATATTTTGCTTGCAAGGAGCCAGACAAAGTGCATTTGAGCAATAAGCTTCTATGAGCTTTCTGAAGGTTATTCAAACATTTTCTTTGGACATTGGCTACATTTTATTAACCTATTGTCTCTCATCATTTTAGAGGTCTGTTAAGCTTCTTAACACAGACCTATGACTCATTCAAGGATAAAAAAAAGACATCTAACTCGAGGAATGAACCAGTTTTGTGTCTACACGTAACAGAGAACTTAGCAGAGTTACTTGCAGCCTGTCACAAAAACAGATGATTTGTTTTGATTTCTTTAGTTGAATGTAATCTGAGAAATGCCAAAGATAACACAGTTTGACAGGCACAAAATACGCTGCCATGTTCTACAGTATGTTGACCCCTCTATGAAAAGAACTTAGTGACAGTGGGAAGGAAAAACTCCCTTTTAACAGGAAACACCTCAGGCAGAACCGGGCTCAGGGAGGGGCGGCCATTCACTGCGATCAGTTGGGAGTGGTAGATGGCGAACTGTAGATGGATCCACTTACTGTGGACCCATCAGAAATGGTCTCAGTGAAAGGGTGGCTGTCAAGAAGCCAGAAAAACAGGGAGAAAAGACTGAGGTATGCCAAATTACACAAGAACTAGACTAGTCAGTGACAACAGGCCTTATGGAGTAATAAGTATTGACAGAACAAAAGGCAGCCAACATCCAAAGAAGAGGTTTGAATGTCCTTGCATGTCAAGAAGCCTGGAGAACTATTTCTGAAGACTATTTAAAGAAATGACACGAAAACTTGCCTAAAAGAGTTCAGGCTGTGTTGAAGAATAAAGGTTGTCAAACCAAATACTGACTTTAGAATTGTACCACAAACAAAAAGCTTACCACTTATCTTGTCCAATTTTGAAAACACAGGCTACAAACACTATGTACTTAATTAATTTCATTCTTCTTTTATGTAAAAACAAAAGAAAAATGTAAACGGAGAGAACGCATTCTGCAACTTCCATTCATCCTGCAGTACCAAGATTATTTCAGGACTCCTGCTTCCTAATGACAGAGTACAGGCACATATTTCAAGGGTGAAAGACGAGTGCAATGCATAAAGAGCAGAGAAACTAGAGAGTTTAGGGTTCCATACATGTGCGCACTCATTTGCATTATCCAGGTTCCAGTTCATGTGACCTGCGTGCCATTTGACTGTGTGAAGAAACAACTGAACACACTGTGCTGAGGAACGTGCAAATTAATGCTAAGATTCAAACTCAGGTCCTTCTTGCTGTGATGTGAGACCTGAACATTTCTGACACCCAGCAAAGCACACTCTCCTTCCTTCCAAGTAAACTTCATGCACAGTCCAACTGCGGCATGTTTAACACGGTTATGCTTTGTTTCACAATAACAAGTGATTTTTAAAATTTATTTAAAATTATGCATATGGTGGGTTGCCATCAGTGCGACCAGATGATGTAGTACAGTCACACAGCAAAACCAGATGGCTGGAGAAGTGATAATGAGCTCATTTTGGCTTGCTCCAAAAGCCTTCACTTGCTTACAGCATGTAGAGTGTTAAATCAAACATAAATAGAATATCAGTATATCTATTCCTCTGCTATCACTATATAATTGCACATCTGGCAAATTACAAAAAGCTTTTATTCTTTTTTTTTTAAACTTCTTCTAATCATCTGCAAAGCACTTACTATTGTTTATGCCAGCCTAGGTTTATTATCTTAAAATGGTTTTAAAAGCATGAAGATTATCTACACCTTGAAAGCCCGGCTGTCCCTTTGGGCATTCACCCAACCCAATCAACCCCCACACACCACTGCGCATCACCCGTCCTGCACTGCCAGCTCCTGAATGAACGTTACATTCATCCAGATGACTGTGGGGGTTTTTTTTCTTGATTTGCTTTGCACTCTCAAATGTTAATAAACTGGAAAGGCTGCACCTCCACACTTACTACATTAACACTGACAAAGCAGCCCATGCCAAGCGAGCGAGCGGGGAAGACAAACAGCTGCAGTAAATTCACAGCATGACCTTCGTCAGTCTTGGATGGCGGGTAACAAATGTATTTTTCCATGGGATGCATGTTAGAGCACGAGGAGGGCAAAGCGGCGCAGAAAAAGAATGGTCACCGAGTATTGATTATGCTGCGCAGAGGGTAACTGATATTAGATTTAAAAAGGGCCACTTTCCCAAAACAAATAACGGGGATGTTATTTGGATACTGGAGATTTATTGTGGCGCTGCAATACCGTGTGTATTTAAAGCTTCTCTGTGATGCTGCAACCAAACAGTGGTGCAGTCAGTTCACGTGATTATGGATGCTTTAATCTAAAATTTAGATGCTGTGCACATGAGCAAAGCAAAGAAAGGTCACAAAGTCTGCAGTCTGAACTCATCCCAGTCCCGCTAAACACATGTGCGCGCTCTGATTTTCCGAGCACGTGAACATTAGCTGTGAGCAACATCCTCAAACAGTTTTGCTGAAGAGTCGTAATTACCCGCTTTTCACTCGAAACACTCGTGCAACTTATCTTTTTCAGCACATTCAATCACCAGATTACAACCAGCGTAATTACAAAACAGATTCCTCACACATCCCCTCAGCCACGCATGCATGAATTTTACGAGGAAAGAGCTGAGGGTACGGTTGCTATTCGCAATGCCCCTGCAACGGGGAAGGTTTCGCTATCTTGTTCGAGCACAGTTCAGCGAGGATTAACAACAGCTGTGAAGTGTGAACCCAGCAGAGGATCAAGCCTGTGACTCGCAGCTACAGTATGATCTTTCTAATAATCAGGTCACTCTGCTGGACTGCCAGCAACTTTCAGTCGACCCAACAGGGAAGCCAGGTGTCGGAAATGAGAGCCAGTCGCTCCGAGCGCTGTGAAGTGCTGAATGTAAATGTGAATTATGAAGAGCTCTTTCAGTATTTTTCTACTTCTTGGCAGTTTTCGAATTTCAACCCAAGCGATTCGCCAAGTTTTCGCTAAGACGCTGTTGACATATGAAAGCTGTAGATGGTTTACAGCTCTCTGTGTTGCTAACAGAATATTTTTGATTTCTTTTCTAGGAATTAGTGATGATATATATATCCATCCATATTGTTTTGCTGTGAGATATATTGGCCCTAGAAATTGCCTGTTTACAAGCCAAGTGGCTTGTAAACTTAATGTTGATGTGACCTGTCCCTTTAAAGTAAATATTAAGTAATACACATATCTGTAATGGATTTCTTTATTCTGTAAACCAGTGTTTCCCAAACACAAATGATCAGTTGTGCCGTGGAAGATTATCTGGTTCCACCTGATTAATACTCTAAGCGAGTAACGGGCAGAACAATTACATTCTCTTCCACTAGAGGGCATTACGACTACCTGCTCTAATTAAATGGGTTGCCAATTGCCAGTAGAACAGAAGAAGACGAAGAAGAAATTACATAATAGTCATGCTGTGAGACAGCGCATAATAGCAATACATAAATATTTGAAAAGAAAAAGTAGTCAATCTGACCTGAGTCTTGGAGAAAATGCCGATCCAGATGAAGGCCCTGCCATGAGTAGTGGTCAGAAGAAAGCAAAAAAGGAATACTGGGGACAAACAAAGCCAATTCCGCTATAAGAGGTGAAATGATCAATATGCTTTTTGTGATAGTTTTGTTTGGTGGTGTGCCATGTGATTTTTTTTTATGTTAAATATGTGCCATGGCTCCAAAAGGTTGGGAAACACTGCTGTAAACTACTGGAACACATTTATTGTTGACCTGCGCTTCAAAGGGAACATGCAGTCTAAAAACACTGAAGTGGCTTTTTACTTCTTGTCCATGTTGGTTCTGGCAGGAAGCATATTGTCAGTTCCACCCCCTGCAGTTAGTAAAGCTTGCTCTGTCAATCATTTTGATAAGCCGTCTACCTTAAAACAGCATCCAGGCCAAGGCTGAGGAAAATGTTTCAAAAAGTCACCTCAGGCTTTAATGAAACAGATGGTGAGTGAGATGGCGAGGGCAGGTTTTAAGAGTAACAACAATGATTTACCTCAGTCGACCACTGATGTGACCACTCTGTGCTACATGGCCACAAAGCAGCCCACGGCAAATGGCTTTTAGCCCAAAGCGGACAGGGGTTTTTGTTCAGAGGGCTGTTTCTGGCACGAAGGTCAGCTGAGCTAGTTACCATGTGATACATGTTGCCCAGCTGCATTTTAGTTAAAGGAGTTTTCTCATATTTGCTATTATGTTCATCCTAATAAGGCCAATCAGCCACTGCATTTTTTTTCACAGCATGCAGCTGGAATGATAGCTGCAGTGAGGCAGGCACTTTCATTTTTGGTTGGGGGCAGTTCTCAGCTGGCTCCCGAAAGATTAAATGGAGCCTCGCAGAGAAGGTGGGATCTTACTTATAATGAAAGAACTGACGATTTGAAGTATGAACTAAAAATGTTAATGTGCTCAGTTAAGGTGAAGCTATTAGTAATAAAGGATGGGGTCTAAAGAACTGCAGTAAAAAGGGTTAAATCTTTTAGTCACATCGGATGTCGGTTTCGTGCATGTGGCCTGATTGAATAATAATAATGATGGATTGCATTTATATAGCGCTTTTCGAGACCCTCAAAGCGCTTTACAATTCCACTATTCATTCACACACTGGTGGAGGCAAGCTACAGTTGTAGCCACAGCTGCCCTGGGGCAGACTGACAGAAGCAAGGCTGCCATATCGCGCCATCGGCCACTCTGGCCATCACCAGTAGGCAGTAGGTGAAGTGTCTTGCCCAAGGACACAACGGCGAGACTGTCCGAGCCGGGGCTCGAACCGGCAACCTTCCGATTACAAGATGAACTGCCAACTCTTGAGCCACGATCGCCCTCATTGAATCATTAATACATTCTTGTTTTAGGCATATGGAGACATTTTTATAAAGTGCTACTGTTGTTCATTCATGTCATTAAAACACACTGTTTACTGATTTGTAAAGGCGCATAATGACAACTCATTAATGTAATACCAACAGCACTGTAGTTAATACCCACAGCACCTTTCAAAACAATGTTACATCGTGCTTTACAAAAGACTATCATCATCTACTGAGACATACTGGTGAGAAAACACCTAGTGTAAAACTTCAGAAATATTCCTTCAAGGTGGAAGGAAAACTTAATTACACGCATAAACACACTGCATGATTCTAATAACTGTGCATTCATTTAAAAAACATTAACAAATCGTTTGCTGACAGATATATTTATTCATCCTGGATGTAGAGCAGCACCATGTCACAAAAAGGAGCATGTTTTTCACTGGAATCATACTCATTTAAACGTTTTTGAAAAGTTATCTTATGCAAAAATGCATGAGAGGATTTGCCATTTCACAGTAGGAAATACAACTTCAGTCCCCCCCAAAAAAGTTGTCATGCTGTGTAATGTTGAATAAAAAACCGAATGCAATCATTTGCAAATCATGTTTTATTCCCAATAGGACACAGATAATGTGTCAAATGAAATTTTATATCTCATTTAGAATTGGATTATGGCAAAAAAAAAAAAAAAAAAAAAAATCCTTTCCATCTGGTTTATAAACATCTGTAAAGTGAAGAGACCAGATGCTGGGCTTCTGAGCCATTCTTGTCTGATAAAGGATTTTAGTTGCTCGAAAGTCCTGGATCTTCTTTCTCATATTTTTTGTGTCATGATGCTCATGAAAGGTCTGGACTGCTGGCAGGCCAGTTCAGCACCCAGACTCTTCTGCTGTGAAGCATTGCTGTTGTAACAGACACAGTATGGGTTTTAGAATTGTCTTGCTGAAACATGCAAGGCCTTCCTTGAAAAAGACCAGATGGATGGGGCATATGCTGCTCCAAAACCTGATTATATCTTTCAGTATTGATGGAGCCTTTTCAGATGTGCAGGCTGCAAATTCCATGGGCACTAATGCACCTCCTTACCATCAAACATGCAGGATTTCGAACTGAGCACTGGTAACAAGCCAAATGATCCCTCACCCTTTCAGTCCAGAGGACGCGGTGTCATGTCTCCAAAGAGATTTTGATTTGTCTGATCATAAAACAGTTTTCCACTTTGACTTAATCCATTTTAACTTTGCTTTTAGACCTCAATAGTGAACTAACCAACCTCATTTATGATTAACAGCATTTCCAAGATTATGATGCCAACATTGTGGACAGAGTCATGGTAATTTTAAGAATCTAGTGTTTTAAGTTCTCCATATCACACGTAAAATAGAAGTAAGATATACAAAAACCATAATGAGCTTAAAAATGTCTACTTAAAATTTAAAAAAGCAAACAAACAGGTGCTGCTCAAACTAATCTGTGTATGTGGATGACACGTTCTGTGCACATTGTTCACAACCGTGTGATTACAGTATTAGGTGTTATAATCTTTAAAAAAAACAAAACAAACACAATTGCATTTAATTCCTTCTTTGCTATAATCTGATCTATATATCAACATATATTTCCAACATATATTTCATGTGGAAACAATGTCAAGATCCAGCCATCTACAATTAGGGAAATGACCTCAGGTTTTAATAATGTGCTTAGTGGGCTTAACATCTGTGATTTTTAATATTTTTAAGCAGAACATTACGGAAGAGGATTAGGGCCACTGGGGGAAAAAAGTGGGTACATCTCTCTCTCTTTTTCCTCCAGAATTCTGAGATTAAAGTCAGAATTCTGATTTTTTTCCTCAGAATTCTGACTAAAAACGTCAGAATTATGAGATTAAAGTCAAAATTCTGACTTAAATCTCAGAATTCTGTCAGAATTTTCACTTTTATCTCAGAAGCCAGAATTCTGACTATTTTAGTTTAGAGACGTACCCACTCCCCCCCCCCCCAGTGGCCCTAATCCTCTTCCGTAATGTTCTGCTTAAAAATATAAAAAATTCTGAAATTCCAGAATTCTGGAAAAAAAAAGGAGAAAGACCTGCCCACTTTTGTTGTTTTTTTTCCAGTGGCCCTAATCCTCTTCCATAGAACATTCACATTAATAATTAATAATGTTATTATTAATATAATCTTGTCATTATGTTTTAGCCAACTCATAGAGCCAACATAATATTAATTAGCTAAATAGCTACAGCTGATTAAATGGGAAATTTAAAATGGTAAAAATACCCAGCATCAAGAAATCCTGTCTTTTAAATTGCAACAAACTGTGGAATTAGTGGCAATTCTGTCAGCTGATATGTTCTAAGTAATAAAAACTCCAGAATTTTACTTTAAAAACTGAAGCACTTCTTGGTTGGTCTGTACTGCCTTCATGTTATTTGTCATATAATTACAATAAAAACGCTCCAACGCACCAAGAGTGCACACAGAACCTGGCAGTGATGTGATTAGCAGTGAAGCAAAACAAATGTTCAAAAAGACAGGAATACAAATTCAGCTCACATGAAATAAAATGCAGGAATTTTGATGAAAAAAAAAAAAAAAGCTAACAGATCAGAAACACAAAGTTAGTTAACATGAACAAAACAGGTGATTAAAGTTAGTGTCATTTGCTGTTAGCTGAAGTCAAAGAAGCGGCATCCCTATAAATCAGGGGTGGGGGAACTCCAGGCCTCAAGGGCCGATGTTCTGCAGGTTTTAGATGTGTCCTTGATCCAACACACCTGATTTATATCACTAAATTACATCGTCAACATGTCTTGAAGTTCTCCAATCATTTGATTCAGGTGTGTTGACCCAGGGTGATATCTAGAACCTGCAGGACACTGGCCCTTGAGGCTTGGAGTTCGCCACTCCTGCTATACGTGCATGGCTTTGCACTAATTGCAGCTTGCAGTCACCAACTCATGAGTTTCCTTGTCTTTTCCAAATAATTTTTTTTTTTAATTATATAACTTATTTAGACACTTACCTTTGACATTTAAAAAGATAAGTCTCTGAATGTCTATATATTTGTATATATCTCATGCTGATTGGTCAGATCAGAATTTGAAAGTGTTTTAATGGCCAAACAGGTTCAAACATTTTCTAGCCCATAACTGTGTCTATATAACCAATACAATGACAATATGTAGTTTGTTAAAGACTTTGGACCAATATTATATAGTCATTTGTTGAGTAAAATATATTTCACACTATTAATACACAAGTTACTTTATAGGGTGTGGATAATTGATAGCTACACCCTTTTCACGTGTCTTTATTTTGCTTGTACACTTACTATGATACTGGCAAAACCTGATATAATCACATAAACATAATAACACAGTAAAACATATTGCTAGATTTAGCACAGTCAATCCTTTTCAACAAACCATGTCTGATGTTTCTGAAACAACCCATGCAAAAATAATGTTGAAATGTATATGAATACAGTCATCACAAATTCATATTTGAAATGTCTGCCTAGTTTGCTAATTTGATTGTAGTGCTTCTACTAAATTAATCAAAACAGTGAACTTCTGTTTATTCAAAGAGGTACTATTCTGTAGAGGTGCTATTCATTGTGATATCCAATTTTAAACGAATGAGAGCTTCCATTATGTTTTCCATTATTCCATTGTTGTGCTTTGTTCTACCTTTGGTAAGAGATATTAAATTATTTTGGGAGCCTTTCCGCTGCACTAGCTCAGCTCCAGCTGTCTTTGTCAGGTTACCTGTCAATCAAAAGCTATGCCTCGAAGTCCAGTATCCAAATGGAGGAGTTATAAAAAGAATTTGCTCCCCTGGAGTTGTTATGAATGTGAAATATATTCATAAAGGCCAAAAATATGTTTTGTAGCAGGCTGTTAACGTGCTTTTCAATACTATGAAATTGGGCATTTTAACACAGGTCTGACTATTGGAATTAGCTTCAAGTAGCCTCTACACAAACTGAACCAAGAACTGATTCATTTTTCAGCTCCAGAGGTTGCCACTTGGTGTGTCGCAGGCAAACTTGAAAGTGAAAAGAAAAATCAGTTAAACTGTGCATGCCTCTTGCTTTGAGTGATTCTCAACCGTGTGTTTTGTGACTCATTTGTTGTATCTGGATGAGCTTAGTTGTTTTTTTTTCCTGCCTTTTAAAAATACTCACAAACTAAACGTCATATCTCGACAGAAGGATCAGATTTATGTGCAAGCTTTGCTCTACTCCCAGATTTATTTTTGTTCAACATTATTAAAATGAGAAAGGTTCCAACTGATTACAGGAAGTGTTGTAGTGGGTGAAAGTTTGGTTTTCAAATATGGAAAGTAATAACCAGGAACTTGTTTAATCTTTTCACGAAATATTAAATTAAATACTACGCTGACTTACTTTTGCTCATAGAACAGACACTTCAGCTCTTTTCTCTTCACTGTTTCCAAATGTTAAAAAAAAATTGAGACTGGATGCTTGTATCCGCTGTAAAGTGCTCTCACAAGTTCCACACTGGACGAATAAAGGCATAGTCCCTATAGTCCTTGGCATAATGTGCTGTATTATGTGAGATGCAGGCCTTACAAACACACAAATCTACAGCTTTGATGACAAGTAGCATCAAAAATGTTGAGTGATCAGTGAGTGAACTGTGGAGCATCCATTCTATAGGAACTAAAGTGATCTCTGAAAGTCCTCCATCTTTCCTTATCTGCTACCAAAGTGTCTGCAGTGAAAAGCCCTTTAATATTGGAGCTCTGTGGAGTTTTAACGTTTTCTTTTTTTCTTTGTATTTTGATTTATTTGTTGACTTTTTGAACTCTACAAGCTAATTCTTCAGACCTGAGAAGCCGAGACCGCTTGTGTGGAACAGCAGAATAGCTGAAGCGAAGTCCACCATCTACAGGCCCTGATATTTTTCTCTGGTGAAGACCAAAACAGAACTAAAAGGTCAGTGAATATTGGACTGCACCTAAACCTCCGTGCCCTTAATTTTCACTTCACTACATGAACTATGAAGAGACCATTTCTCATTTTTAAAGTCGGCAGAACTACTTTACTTTTTTAACAAAGGTTTGGCCGAGCACACGAATCCCTAATTACAGGCTGAAAATATGTCATGAATAAATCATGGAGTAGCAATTCAAAATGTTTAAGCCTGGTTCTTCTATTCAACCAATAATTGTTAAAAAAGGATTCCAGCTCTCACTGGTCTGATCCTCCTCTACAGTTAATCCACAATGATGTGGTGATGCCTCTTCCACCCTGGAGCAGAGTTATGAAATAACAGAGCAAATGAAAATGGGTGATTTGTTGAATTTTATTATTGAATTAATTTTAACATTATATAATGGCTGGAGGCTAATGACACAATCACTGTAAACATCGGTTGTTGTTTCTGGACTTTGTTTAATACCTTTTCGTGGCGACTGAGTTTACAGTGATATTGTCTAACAGTGTTTTTTATTTCTGTGTAGATTTTGAAAGGTTAAGTAACACGCCATAAAAGTTTGTTACAGTATTTTTCTGCAAAAGTACACATACTTGCTTTGTGAATTTCATACCATGGGCCACACATGCACACACACACAGAAGCCATTGGTTATTGTGTCAGTGGTCTACTGCCCATGTAAATGGAGGACTAAAAAGTAATTTGTCTTCTTCTTGCCTGCCCTCGTCTTCCTTGTCGTGCTAAAAGGAACACCAGCAGGAGCAATGTATAGGACTAACACCAGTCTGCAGGCTGCGTGATCAAGATGCAGCTGCAGATGTCAATGTCAGTCTGTTTAAAATCAGGCAGTCTTTATTCCACAAGAGCTCTGTTAACTAAACTTGTTATTTCTTTCTTTTAAACCATGGTACACTACCCTGTTTAAGTGTTCCTTTGTTAGCACAGCGAAAAAAGTGCATTTGACAGACTATTTCTGATATATATTTAAAAGCAGTAACACACTGACATTTTTTACTGGAAAACAGGAAGGAAAATAGCAGTTTGACTTTGGTTGGATTCAAATTATCCACAAACTTAACAAGGCAACTAAGCCCTATCCTGTCATTAACCACATATTTTAATGGGAAATATCAGCACTTGCAAAGTTTCAGGATAAAAAAAAGTTTATCAAGTATACCGCCATAGTATGGCTGTCTGGAGTTATCTTTAAGCAATTTCATAGTGACTCCACACAATTAGCTTGGTGAGTGAGGGGTTGGGCGATACAGGAAGCTGAAAGCAAGTTTTCACCCCGAGTTGATGCCTTGGGAATAAACATTTCTCAGGCATGTCATCCAGGGTTTTAAGAAGGTATATAATCAGCTATTCCTGTCATGCATTAAAGTAGAAAAAACAAATTTAGTTAACAAAAAACATTTTGAACTTTTGTTACTTTAATGAGAAACTTTTTCCCTTTTGAGGACTTTGGTTCAAGTTCACTTGAATTATATGCGAGAAAGAAGAAGAAAGAAAGGAGCACATGGATTACAGGACTTACTGTTGGTATATGACAGTAGCGAGGCTATATAAGAAAATCGTGTTTTAAAAAAAAGCATGAAGGCGACAAGGTGTGGGCAGAGAAGTGAAGGTGGAGGAAGAACTGCCTGTTGTTGCTGTAGCAGCAGATGAGTCAGAACTGGATAATCGGCTATCGCAGTCTCAGCTGCAGGAAGGCTGGTGAGAAAAGAGCTGGTGAGTTAGCTAGCTCGGTGGGTCTCAGATGTTTTTGATCAAGTGAACATAATCTATGAAATACGTATCTCCAAAGTGCACCTTTACATAGGATTATAACTGTGTGAATCAATAGAAAAAACATCCATTCCACAGTGGGCACAGCACACAGGCTGAGAACCGCTGTGGCACTCACTGTGATGTTAATGTGGAATAAGGCTTAAGTGGCGTGTCCTTAAACTGCCCTTTGTAGAATTTCATTTGCAGGTCCTCAAGTGATAATTTGGTTTCACTGAAGCACATGTGTGAATCATTGGTATCTTTTCAAATGATCCAGCAATTGAATGTTTTCCAAAGGATAAAAACTTGAACACAATTGTACAATAAGAGAGGATGAGGTTATGACGACAGATATAATAGATATTACCCTGCTGTAGGTGAATTAAATAGCAAAAAAAAAAGGAAAACATGCTTTTATATAATCTGTTACTGGCCAGTGTCTTCAAATAACTTTAGAAACAAACAAAACAATCAATAAGTAAGATTTGTCATCTAGTTTAGCTTTTTTTGCGTGTTTGTTTGTTTGATTGACCAGGACTATAGAAAGGAGATGGGAACAGGAGGTGATGAGGGAGTTTGTTGAGAAAATTGTTAAATTATTGGGTGAAAATTTAAAGATTTCTGGGCTGGGCTAAGCCCGTGATGTTTCAGGATACTAATAAAGCATCTGGACTCTTCCAGGATGTTGCCTTGAGTACTCCACAGGGGATTGTACCACCTGCTGCAATGCTCCTTGCTGAAGATACTTCTTTAAATAAGACTACTGCCCGGCTGCAGGCTGGCTCCTTCCTTTTTCTTCAGCTAAAATGCTCGTAGGCTTTCACTGAGAAAAGGTGGCGAGGCTAAGCTGTGTTGAGGTTCACCGCAAAATCCGGAGGTCTCAAACATACAGGGTGTGAGGTGCATACTTAGCAGCTCCCCAATTACCTTAATCAGTGTCAGGGATGAAAACACCAAAGCTCAGGGAGCTGAAAATCAGTGTTGGAGATGTTACTGTACACAGCTTTTTTAGTACCTTTCTACTTATGAAACTATATCTAAACTAAGCAGACAAAGAGGAGGCATGTTGCTCAGAAGAGCAAAATACCACAAACCAACAAATATATTTAGTGGGACTCCCAATTGTTGCCGACGATTGAAAACTCCTTAAAAGGTACAGTGTGTACAATCTCACCACCAGCAGATTGCAAACTGCAGGATACTGAATTCTCTTTTCTTAATCCTCACAACTGAAGTGCGTAAACCTATCTACAGTACAGAGGCTGCTGTGGGACAACAACTCTTGCCACTGTTCACCTGTAGTGAGTGAAGGCTGTCAGTCCGCTGTTTACCTCAGTTGGGCGTCCGTGTCTGTTTACTGTAAAACTTTGTGAAAAGAGTCCAATATGTGTCGATGAGTCAGTGAAGCTCACTTCTGCCTAATGACAGCAACAGCTGTTTATCAGAGGGAAAGTGAGATTTTTAGGGCACTCAGTCCTAACATTGGCTAATATAATGTTGGCTTTTGGTTTGAAAAAGCTATTTCTAATCCTAAAACTAAAGGTAACCTAGAAGGCATAGTACATATGTGGCTAGTAATTAAGTAGAACAGCAACATCCAAGTCTGCCATCCTGTTATAGATTGTGGGGCAACATGGCAGCTTCCACAAATCAGCACTCGCTCCTACATATTTTATAATGCATTAACTTTAAGTTTATGATAATTGCATCAATGTGTTGGAAAACGTTATTACACACTAGCCAACCTATATTTCTGAGCATGGTGTTTTTTTTCTATTAAATAACTTCACAAATTACTTTTTTTAACTTTAGTGCACTGGATATGTAAGAAAAGGGGTAAGAATCTAATAAAATTGTACGGTATAAATATTTTAGAAAACCATTATAAGCCATCCCTTGAATTATGTTTCCATACAATTTTTTTTTGTCATCAAGTAGTAACAAACTCCTACATATATGTAACTATAAACAGATTATGGAAGGTTTGGTCCTTTAATGGTAAAGACCCCTGTATAAGAGATGAGGCAGGAGGCTGCTGATCACCAGAGCCTTATTAATGTGAGGTGAAACAGTCAAAGGTGTATCAGCCAGTTGTAAATGGCTATAATATATACCGTCAGACTGCCAGGGTGGTATAGATAAAGTGTCCTCAGGAGAGAGCTGGGACAGCTTAGCGAGAGATAAAGGAAGATGGGCAGCTTGCAGCTCAGTGCAGGAGTTGAGAGAAAAGGGAATGATGGCTGCTGATGTTCACAGAAGGCAGACCAAAGAACTTGTATACATGAAGACAGCAAGCAGAGCTTTTTCAGGCCAGCGGGATGAAGGGAACAGACGGAGGATGAGTCACGAGCTACCAAAACAAGAATGACCCCACTTGCCGAGATGTCTCCTGGGAAAAAGTTTAGCCAAGACGGGGAAAGGGCAGGAGCCATTTGCCTGCCACCGCTGAACCTGCCTCGGTATCGATGGCTATGTACTGACATTCTGTAACCTTCTTTGTGTCTGTGGACACAAGGGGGATTATTTATAAGCTTATTAAACCATAAATTCTGAAACAGTGTTGGACAATGAGTAGGAGGCATATATTAAGCTGCCAAGTTGCCAAGCTGATAAAATAGTGTAGATAAAAGGAGGCAATCATGCACCTCATGCTTTGATGAGCAATATATATTCCAGATCACAGCAGGCTATGTAGAAGTCCTAGCAGGCACTCTACTGCTTTTTCTCCAGAAGTCATTCACTTCTATCTTTGACACCAACATGACCTTGTAAGATTGAATCGCTCTATTTGACAACTTCCCCATGAACCCATGATTGTGTAACCTGATTGGTGAAAGTAAAGTGAGAAATCAAGATGAATCAGAGGGTAAGGGTTGACAACATAATGTGATAGAGACAAGGTCAGAGACCAAAACCTCAGAGCTCATATGCAAATTGAAACCAGAAGGAAATTTTATGCAGATGATTTTAGAAATGCTGTTGATGATATTTCTATCTCTATTCGAGCCAGTCGAGCAACGGGATGCCATACGGACCTCATGTGAGACTGAAATTTACTACAACATCTTTTGAAGTTTGCTTATTTGCATTCTGCTGCAGAGTAACATGCAAATCTGTCCAGCAAAAATACGATTTTAGCTAACATCACGCTAGCTTAGCTTTGCATAAAGTGCAATCTCGCCTATTTCAATCCAGAGTTAGGAGCCTAGCAGCTCTTCAGAGGCTCACCAATTAGCACATTATAGTCTGATACATTTAAAGTGTGAAACTAGTTATGTGCCTGCCTGACTACTTCTTGGCTTTTAGCAGTTGCCAGGTAACACATATAGACCAGTAAATGAGCTTATAAGTCACAGTGAAGAAATAGTTGAACATCTCCCCCCCTCCCGAACAGCAATGTGTTATTTTTACTCTATGGTAACACATTTTCGCAGTTAATTAATATTCCTCTATATTTAGTTTTCAGACGAGCTGGCTAGCATAACCCCCATTTCTAGTTTTCAGACCACTACACACGAATGTGTCGTTCCATCTTCCAAATCCAAATCCAAATTACCCTGGTTTTCCAAAATGTCAAGCTATTTCTTCAAACAAATAATTAAAATCAACCAATTATGCTTAATTATTTCCTGTACTGTTAAAATGGTAAATGCTAATATTGGCCAAAGTCGAAAATAACCATTAGATGTGCAAGCAATCTACAAACGTCATCCTTAATATTGTAAGTTGGCTTGAAAATGACTGTGGCATTAAAGAAAGGGGGGCCTGTGTTAAGGAGACTCATGCAAGGCTTCTCCAGAAGAGCCAAATAATAAATGTATAGAGTTGGAAATGAGCATGAATAGACCCCCTTTAAAAGTGTGGAACATCAACATCAATAAGGAAAGTAATATTTAAAGAACTCCCCCCCCCCCCCCCCCCCCCCCCCCCCCCCGCAATAACTGCAGTGAGTTTTGACACATGCAATAAATATCTTGTGTGTACTAACACAGGTAGCTGTCATTCTGAGTAAAGTCTATTAAGCACTGTCACTCAGGGCTGACATGGAATTATTTAGGAAACATAGAGTAGCCTCAAGAAAAGAGGCCTATTGCACTAATGAGATTAAGCTCAGACAAGTCTGTAGCAGCAGCCTCAGTACAGCTGCCAGCAGTTTCTTCATGCCAACCATGCAGCACATAAGGTAATATGCCACCATGATACTAAGCCTGTAATAAAAATATGGCGGGCTGCAACATTTCAGATATAAGAGATGAGCCTTGATGTGACAGATCATTATCCAGATTGAGATGCATGTCAAATATGAAATTTCAGCCCATGTCAAAGGCCAGAATACTACTGATAAGGTACTGAATGATTATGTTGGCAGAAGAGATGCGAAGCTATGTTTGGATGTAAACGCTGGCTCTTGCACAGAAACTCATTTCCTCCTTGGTTCACTGTGCTTAACAGTGATTATGTGTATAAAGAGAGCTCCGAGTGATCTCAATATGGTATCTGGTAAATAAGGGCATTTTCACGGCTTTGTAATGTAGAAAGGGGGCTTTGTTGTTTCAGTGACAACCTCGGCATCGCTGGCATAAAAACAAGTGTTTTTACTGCTGGGAATTTCAGTGGCAGGTTGAGCTCCTTTTCTGTCTGTATACTGCTACCTTATAGATGACCTATTTCCTCACTCAAGCGCAGCGGTTGATGAGACGTGTTAATCGCCGAGGGAGACGGAAAATAATTTTATTTTTTAAGCTGTTTTTATCACTTATATTTCAACACGTTACATAAAATTAAACCGCGCCGTGAGCGAATCAGACGGGAATACGGCAAACTTTACAGAATAATTTGGTGACTACTCTGCGACTACACTGTGTATTCAATTTTCATCTTAGTTCAAAGCAGTCAACCTGTGTTAGATGTTTCAGCACAGTGAGAGCACAATGATTAAAGGCCATTACACTGCTATAAATACAGTAGTGCTTCATTTTAAAGCAGTTACAAATTAAACACTGGAAATGATGCAAGCACAACTTGATATTACAGGGATGTCTGTAGTGGTTCATTTTAAGTGCAAGAACCTTGCACTTGGCTTTTCATTCCACACTTTTGGAAAAATTCAAAGGGGAAGTTTAGTCACGGCGATTCAGTCTAAAAATCTTTGGCCAGACGACACAATCTTGCCTCCTGTTTGCCATTTCTGGACGCAAGTGTTGCTGCTTTCCCCGTTTGAATAAAACAAAAACAGTTGAAGTTAATCTTGTGCTCTTTGGCGGTGTGCTCAGTGGAATTAATGGGTCGTGCATTCTGTGCCAAATTGCAATTTAACGAGTTGAGTCACCCTGACTGTTTTGTGTGTACAACTCATTATCACTGACATTGATGTGCTTGTTAACTACTCGAGTATTGTCTCGTGCAGTGTCCTGATTCTTTATTGTCTACCAATGTCTCTCGCCAGTCTCCTTTCCATTTTAAGTTATTGGAAAGTCTTAAACGATTTGAGAATGCACGCACACTGTGACAGAGAATAAAGACTGAATTTGCAACATAATGGAATTTTATAAGAGCGTTGTCTTTAATGTTTTGTGGTTTTCTGCACAGAGCGCTCTGCATTGTCCATCCAAACATTCACAAAAACAAATAGCAGATGCATTTAAACAAATAATTGCTTTCCCACATGCAAGAAATGCATCCGTAGTCCTCCTGGAGGACTGCAGGGACTCTTTGTGCTTTCAGTCACAGAGATTTATCCATCCAACCACAATGGCCACCTGACCAGCAGATCCTCCTGAACCGCTCTTTTTATTCCTGTCACCAATTCTCCCTCGCCTTCTAAAGTTTGGTCCAATATCCTCTCAAGCAGTCCTGGCTGGAAATCATTTAGTGGCAGTCGCTGCACAGCATCCGCCACTGTCAATAGCAGGCTGGAATTGGGACTCTGCACTGGGTTGTGTGTTAAAGCTGCCACAAGGTTCAGCATCCAGAGGAGCTCCTGCACGGAGATAGATCTGTGTCTGAGGCGGGGTGGTGGGCAGCGCCGGCAGCCAGCTGTCTGTGTGATTTAACAGTGTGTGTAAATCAAGAGCGAGTCTCTGCTCGACCAACCAGCCTCATTTCAATCTCTCTACAAATCACACCACGCAGGCAGGGCGAAGGGGGAGAGCTATAAAGGCGCCCCAAAATAATCATCCTCCACAACTCTTTCTTATGCTTTCATTTATTAAGTAGATGAGCTGAAATTTGACATCCATCATAAGAGACACTGAAAATATTGTATGGTTGAGCCAGATAACATTAAAGTGCAGCTTGGCTAGTCATCTGTGGTTTTGTGCATTTGCAGTGTCACACATTATGGGATGGTCAAATCTAATGCACGAGTGGTGGAGCAATATTTGAATAGGATGCTTGCAGAATCAGAAACTATCTAGAGAATGGCTATAAAGTTTTCACAAACCCAGACTTTTATTTATGATGTGTAAAAAGGGTATTGAATTAGCATATCTCTTCCCGTCAGGCAACCTATGTTGAACTAAATATTAGAGCGAACTGATGCCAGGGAGTGGGCAACGTGGTGATTCACTACCAACGGATTAATTCACTGCTCTGTAGAGAGAGCCACATGAGCACCCAGGGAGGAAACAGACTATGAAGGCCAAACACTTTTGACAGGTCTTATAGAGGTATAAAAGCTGCTTTGAAGAAATTACCTTCACTAGCGGGGCCACACAAAGGGGCTGGTCAATACCAGGAAGATGCCACATTTAAAAACATAATACCAGCAGTATGTCAGAATCATATTGTGTGGCGTTTCTTTGTGTCTAGACTGGAAAAAATTTTAACAACACTGCAGTTTACTAATGACCAAAAACAAGCACATCATTTCAATAATGCAGAGAGGCACATTTATGAGGAATAAACACATTCTCAGTTGGCTGATAAATTCTAATAAGCCTAAGCTAAAAAATAAATAAATATCTGTGGCTTTCTGTGCCCGCTAACAAAGTCTAAACATTAAGCCAGGGTTCATCAGTATTCTTAAGGAACAACCTCTGGAATTAATGAATTCAGGCAAGCACCCACTTTGTCAAATGGCTTTAATAGAGGGCTTCCTATTTCCATGAATGGTCAGTTATGGATTTATTCAGATGGGATGGACATGGAGTTGCAATAGTACTGCAAATCACAGATACTAAGATTGCTCTCTGCTTGCCTTCTAAATCGTTTTTGGGGGCACTTAAGCTGTACCTAATCTGATGTTATTTACTTCTTTAAGATCATAGTATTGTGTCCGATCATGTTATTATAGGCACTTTAAAAGAATCAAGTGTACAAAGTAATCAAATCTATCTAAAGAAATAAATTACACTTAAGTGCCTGGAAGCAGTGTACCTCTTTAAGAAGACATTCTGACTCTGAATGAGAAAATCTTATTAAATATGATTCGAAAAAAAAAAAAGACATTAGCAGTGGGTGTGCAGCATGACAGCTATTATGAGCAAGGAGAACAGTCATTATCCACACGGAGTGCCAAAGAATCAATTACAAATTGAATTAACAATCCACGTGTTGAAGCAGTTATAAGGATAACGGGTATCTTATTTGCACTCATGGTGATAGCTCAAATCTCCAACTACTGGTAAAAAATAATAATAATAAAAATTAAAAAATTTAAGACTATTTTCATGCTTTGATGCGCATACCCACACATGGCAACACCTAAGTGCAGTATACATTAGAAAAAGTATATGTGCAAATGACAAGGACAGCACACTGACCTCGGGGAAGCTGCTGTGATAAGACTCCTGTGTCAGCTAATTAGACGGCGCTCTAACAGAGCCAGAGTCGCCAATAAACTCATTGCTGCAAATTCCATTTGGTTGCAAGGAGTTAATTATACAATGTACCCCACAAGTCTTTGGACAACGACACTTTGACAGTGACAATGTAAAATCAAACAAGATGTGATTGTAGTGCAAACTTTTAGCTTTTATGACATTACCTGTTTAGGAATTACAGCCATTTTTATACATAGTTCCACATTTTCAGAGGCCCATAATTAATAAATCCAAGGTCTGTTTTTAATCGCTGGATGAAAATTCAGCCAGTCACAGCCTGAAGTCTTGAACCCACTGACATCACCAGCTGCTCTGTTTCCTCTCTTGAGATGCTCTGCCAGGCCATTAATGCAGCTGCCTTCAGTGCAGCTTGTTTGTGGGTCTCTCTGCCTTGAGTCTTGTCTTCAATAACTAAAAAGTATGCTGTGTTGGACCGAAATCTAGTGACTGGCTTGCCCTTTGAGTAATATCCAATTTCTTTTCCTTGAGATACTCATTGCTTTGATTTGCTTTTGCAATTGCTTTGGGTCATTATCCATTTGCAATGTGAAGTGCTTTGTGATCACTTGCATTTTGCTGAATCTGAGCAGAGAGCTTAGCCTTGTACACTTCACAACGCATCCCGCTGCGTCTTTCAGCAGTCACATCATAAATACACACTTGTGACCCAGTTCCAAAGGCAGCCATACACGCCCGTGCCATGACATTGCCTCCACCATGTTCGACAGATGTTGTGGTATCCTTCAAGGTGATGTCTCTGCTTCTCCACACGTTTCACTCATCATTAAAAGACATCATCTGTAAAAAGGATGCATTTTCAGATCTGTGCAGGTGCTTTCTGGCAAGTCTAATGTGGCCTTCTTGTTCTTGAGTATAACCAGTAGTTTGCACCTTGTTGTAAACCTTCTGTATTTTCATTCATTTAGGTGTATCTTGATTGAGGACACATCTGTATCAAGAACAGTCTTGATAGTGCTTTAAGGCTGTTCCTGACTTGTTTAGATGTTGTGAAGGGGCTTTTCTTAACCAAGGAAAGAAATCATCTCTTTGAGCCTCACATTGGAAGTTCCAGTGAACGGCTACTAAATAGAGGTTCAGCACTTGGAAACAACTCCAGATGTTTTATTTGCTTAAAGGCCAAAAGTAGAGCTATACAGACGCAAAATGACCAAAATTGTGTTATTGTTTAAATATTTGTGGATTTAAGTGTAGAAGGTAGAATGAGGAAGGATGAAAGTCAGCCCAACAGTGGAGACTTTGAGTAGGCTAGTGTGGCTGAGAACCTAGCATATCTCAGCATGGTGTGCAGTGTGTCATGGAAAAAAAATGAGGAAACTGGACAAAAACTGAAAGGCAAAAGAAAAAGTGGCTAGCCGGAAAACCTACCTGCAGCAAATGAACAGTATATGAAAGTCATGTCCTTTTGAAACATGAAAAAAAATACAGTCAGTGAAACATCATTATGTATGGAGGAGGTCAGGAGAGCAGCACAACAGTGTTCACGGTCATCTGTGAAACACAGAGGAGGTTCTGTCATGGTTTGGAGCATTTCAGCCAGTGGTGAGATGTTGTAAAATCATGAACACAAAAATGTGCCATCAGATTTTGATCCACATTGCAATACAATCTGGAAAGCATCTCATTGGTAAAGTCTTCATTTTTCAGCATGACAATGATCACAAACACAGTGCCAAAGTAAAAGCATACCTGGATAGAAAAACACATAATGAAACACCGTGAGTCATGGCTTGACCTCCTCAGAGCACGAACCTCAACATTATTGAAGCAGCATGAGAGAACAGAACAACAGGCAGCCAACACTCAAAGAAAAGTTTTGAGGAATTCTCCAGGTTTTTTTGTCCTTTTTATAGGCTTGAATAACGATTCCTGAAGACTACTTAACTTACAAGAACGTTCAGGAGGTCTTGAAGAATAAAGGCAGTCATACTAAATATTGACTTTGAAGCTGGTTACAAACTCTGTTTTTGCCTCCAATACTGTATTTCTATTTATGTTTGCACATTCCAATAGATTTCTGCAGACATTTCCCAGTTCCTTAACAAAATATAAAGGCACGAGGGGTGGCTCAAGGCTTTAGCACAGTACGGTACATACAGAATGATAATATTAGGTCTGTCCTGGCTTTTTTGAGACACGGTGGAACTTCTCAAATATTCCCAGCAGATTGAAAAGTAATAATGTGCCAATAAAATGCATATTTTCACAGTATTTGCTTCTGTGGGTCTCAACAAAGAGGCAGCATTGCATGTAAACAGTTCCTGTTGTAACTGGGAATTTCCCAAGAGTTCTACCATAATTAATTCATCCGCTAACACCAAAACAACAACATTAATTAGAAGAGTGTGACTCTATTTGGAAGAAAGAGATTTAAGCACCATTTTAGCAAAATGTTATAATATTATGTTTTATTAATTTGTATTCACACTAAATAGACACCAAAGAAGTGGCGAGGGTAAAACCGCCAGCCACAAAGAGACTATGACCGTGGGCACTCATGGGACAAACTGGCCATTATCGCACAGGCATTGCACACAAAACTTGCTTCTTTCTTCTTAACTACTTTCTAAAGCAAAAGCTCCCAGTGCACAGACAAAATTAGTTAGTTTGCAAATTAAGATTCATAGAGTGTTCACAGTGGCCACGACTGAAAAGCAACTGCCAGAAAAATGGTGTGCTGGAGTCCAACATAAACAAACATAGCAACTCTGAATGTGTAGCGTAGCAGAAACTAGAACTGGACTGCCTGACTGGATCTGTCGTCTCCATTTTCCAGAATACCTCAGATAAATGTGCGTCTTATGATGGTATAACTGAGGTGCTTTTAGGACAGAGACAGAAATAGCGGAAATAACCAAAGTCTTGGACAGCAAAATTACCTTCAATTTACACCCAAACACTTGGTTTATTTTAGAATAGAGGGAACATGTCCTACATTGAGGCTTTTGAAGTGTTTCGGGAGATAAACACATTACTGTTCGTTACATAACTATGTAATTATAAAAGGCTGATTACGAAACAATACAGTGTTACTTTTTCACTCTTTCATCTCTTTGTGACTTTTCATTAAGGTTAAACACATAAAGAAGTCAATCGCACAACTGATTGTAATGAATGAGGCAGCACCACCCTAGGTATGAAGCCTGACACTAAGGAGTACATCAGTTTATGGCCTCCAGTTGATGTAAATCAGAACATTTGCATGACACAAGAACATATTTTTTGGGTGAGAACAGTAGAAACCCTTCAAGCAACACACCAACAGAGCAGCGCATAAATCTGTCTGAGAGGAGGTGAACTCTGGCTGACAAGTGACAGCCATATCATACATAAAACATCACATGTGAATAGAAAATAAATTCAGAGAAATCTTAGACATGTATTAGCCATCTTGAGTGTGTGATGCAACACACTCCTAATCCCAATCTTTCATTTCAAAATCTTGCAATATTAGATGGAAAGTCAAGAAAAAAAGCGTACGCCACTTCTTCAATGATCTTTCAGCTCTTCCCTATCCTTGGCGTCGCCCTCTGTTACACCATGTCCTCATTCACTCCATCCATGAAACGCCTCTGTGGTCTTTCTCTTTTCCTCCTTCCTGCCAGCTCCATAATCAAAATCCTTTGTCTGATCCACAACATTCTTCTGATACGTATGAAAATATAACTTTGATTAAAAAGTAAAAAGGTTTATACCATATATCATTAGTCGACTGGGTCTGCGTTTTTCCTCAAAAACACAAGAGTCAACAAAGTTGAAGTCCTCCAAAGCTTTAAGTGAAGCCTTGTGATGTAATGCAGCAGCTGACCGGAGGTAAATGAGCCTGTTCTCACCCTGCTGACATGGCTGGATCGTCTCCAGGTAGCGCGGCCTTGCACACAACTCCCTCTAACCAAACTCTGACAGAGACCGATGTCCCAACATTAAGCACCCTGCACCACTTTACATTTGACCATAACCTTTCTTTGTTTTCCCCCTTCAGTGATACGGCTTTATAGCGCCGTGCGTCTCGCACAGTGTCAAGAAAGATGGACGCGTCTCCTGCTTTCATATTCACTAGCTGTAGGTATTTTAGAAGTCTGCCCAAAGTAAACACTGCTCAATTCAACAGGGTATGGTCACATTTGTCAGCACTTCCTGTGTAATTACAATTGAGGCTTTGCAGCCAAATTGAGCATTAAGAAAACAAATGAGGCTGGTTTTGTTTCTGGTAAGCAAAAGCAAGGAGGAGATTTATTTTAAAGCATGGCAAACATTTGTGATTATTTAGCTTTTATATAAATTGCCTTATAATGATGTTGGTACACAGAGGGCATGAAAACAGTCATTTAATGTAGGAGAGTGGAGAGGACCCTAAGAATTAATTTTGTATGGAGCAACAGTTATAGTGTCAGATCGCATTTTAATTGGTATAATATAAAAATAATGGAACATAAAGTTTATCAAGCAAGCCCTTATCAACTTAAAATGGTATTTAGTGATGTAAACTCTGATACAACAGGAATGATACTGAATTAAAAAAGAAAAGCACAAGGGTGTTAAACACTCAAAGGAATAAAAGTCTTATCTGCTGGAAATGAAATAATATTTAATTTAAATCTAACTTTCTGTTTTAGGACAATTTGTGTATCACGTCTGTGACAAATTGAAATTTAAGTAGACTGCTGGGTTGGAACACATCAGCCTGATAAGTCTGCATACTGGGGAAAAAAAAACAGCCTCCATCATGTTCAGTGAAGGGAGGCAATTTCTCCACAGAAAGCTTGTACAATATAAAAATAATCTCATTATTGCATGGTAGATTTTCATGTCACTCAAGAAACTTGTACTGCTACAGTCCATTATAAGCACACAATTTCAGCACACCAAGTCTAGATGGATTTGCTCTAAGGTTACTTTCAAAGTCAAATTATAATTCTGGACCACTAGGGACGAAAGGTGATTAGGCAACAAGTTTGCACATTCGTGTTTGATTGAAAGTTTTCTTTCAAAACACCAAAGAATTTGAGAAAATTTAGCATCTCGTGACACTGATTGTTGTTTGGTTCAGTTACTGAAAAAATAAATCCCTTTACAGTCACAATCTGATTGGTTGGATGGGTTAACTTCACATGATCATGTTTATTTTTCTTTGTTTACAATATTATAGGATTTAGAGGTCTTCACACAAACACTGACTTTTTCCTTTCTAGCTTGTGACTCAGCCTGGTTTCACTGATATATATAGTATAGTATCTCTCTGCAGCTGCTTATCTGAGGAGATAGCAACGCCACTAGTGTACTTGCACAATGTTGTCTCCATTCCTTTGTTTACAGTATACAGACTGGCCAATCGTTGCAATCAGTTGCTTCCTGAACGGCACTATCATATATTATTGTTACATGGTGGCTCTGTTAGACAGCAACATTTGTGGTTGCTGAATCCATGTGTCCATTTCCTGATTTGCCCTGTTCTGCAGATAAAGGTACAATCAGTCCGATTGATTTCTAAGTGTTATTATTATTCAAATATGTTGAAACAAAATTTTTTACATGAACAGTAGAAAAAACACGTCATTGTAGGGTCCGCAGTTGTGGGGAAAACATAGCAGCTAGCTGCAGCTGTTAGGCGGATATATATGGTCTAAATGTAATCCTTTTGAACTCTCTTGGCTGACTAAAGCGCGTTAGTCCTCTAGTATAGCTAACATCGAGCATTTTAAAATGGAGGGATAAGAAAATAGAATTCAATTAATTGCAATCTGCTGATATTTTACAAACTGTAAATTTATGGAATGAAAAAAAGATGATTTGGCAGTTTTTTTGCCAGTAACCTTGGCTAACTTTTTCTCTATTAGGGGAGTCCTCACATACACTGTTGGCTATATGAGAATCAAGCTTTATTAGCTGATATTAGCCTTTCGCCAATCGATCGTTATCTACATTTATATTAGTGGATACATTTTAAAAGTAAGAAACAAATTTCAAACATGTTATGAGTGTTGATGTTGTAGTTTGCTCACCAGCGGGCACAAACTATACAACGGGGCATTCTGCGGTAGCACACATGTGGGAACCCCACAAACACAACAATCGTTGTTTAAATGAATAAATAAATAACTCAAATGTTCGATTCTGCAACATTATCAGTAATAGAAAAAAGGAGTCTGACTTATTGGACTAAATGCTTCTTTGAGTATTTCATGATAACAACTCTAAAGGAGCAAATGTGTGCTTATCACCAGAAATTCACCCCTGGTGCTGCCCTAGTGTCCCATTATCTGCTGAAGAGCTGCAGAAAGTCATTGCAGAACGTGTTTGATGGAGTTGCAGACTGTCGGGCCCATTGTCCAGGAGGACTGGTCTATCATGTTAGTTCTAAAGGACACATTTTCACTGTGAAAAATAAACACAGACCTTTTAGGAGGGGGAAAAAAAAGAAAGGAAAAAGAGGCCGCCTCATAAAAACACAGTGCATAGACTCAGCTAAGAGGTAGGTTGGTTTAGGGACTCACTTGCAATGTCCTATTCCTGCTCCTCTTTGATTTAAAGTCACATTTCATCGCATCAGTGGGTTACAAAGTATTTTTCTTTCATTATCTGATGCTGCTAACATATATATATATAATTTAAAAAGGTCTCCACTTTTACCATTAACCAAGTGTTCTACATATTTATTGCTAGATACCACAACTCCCTCCTTCACTACCTTTTGAATTAAATAAAGAAAGACACCTATTCCAATGATCTGCTAGTGCTGTAAGTTGCTTTGACAATTATGTATTTTTAGAGAGCCTAATAAATATTCATAACCAGTGGCTGAACCTCAGTGCTGATGATGCAATCATGTAAATTGCTCCCCGTATCATGAATATATATATCAAATATATGGCTCATTCATAGGAACTGATTAAAGAAGTTACTGGAAATGATCTTTGAAAATGTTATACATGAGCAACAAGTGTCCATAAAACTCTTTAGGTTAATTTTGTGCTTGCAATCTTTGTTTTGCAACCAGCTACTCTTTATTATTAATATTGTTGAGTGAAACACACACTATTTCATGCACCAACAAGGCAGCAATACGGGAGCAAAATTAAATACTTTTTTTTTATATCTGAATGAATTAACCATTTTTTTATTTTTTCTTAATGACACTTATTTCAGAAGCATATTTTGCAGATTTTTTTTTTTTTTTTTACCTGTCTTCAAATTCATTATGTAAATACACCATATAAATGACAGGTGCATCCCAGAATAACAAACATGTCTAATTCGGAATAATTTCCTGAGCCGGGTGACAAATTCTTCCTTCCTCCTGCACTATGCATAGACGTGGAGCATCGGCATGCATACAAAGTAGGGTGGAGATTTAGCTTGGCTTGCTGTAGCGTAGCTCCCCATCTCCCTCCATGTCCTTCTCTCCAGCCCCAGCTCTCCCTGACATAAAAGGGCATGTCCTCTGAGGTTCATGCCTGCCCCTCTGTGTCTGTTGGGGCTACGTCCCAGAGAGACACAGACATGAAACCAAGCACAACGGGAAAAAAAGGCTGTGTGTTTTTATGGAAGAGGTCACACACATTTCTATGAATATCCAAGAGGGTATACTTTTAAAATTTCACAAGAAAGAAAATAAGACTGCACTGCTTAGGGTCGTGGCAGACTAGTAATTATAAGTAATAACTTGGTAGCCACAGCAAAAGCCTAGCTTGTTACCCATTACCCCACTTGGCCTTCCCTTGACTTCAGCTGCCAGAGCTATAGAGAAATCACAAGCCTAAACTGAATTCTTGATATAAAAACTCGCCAGGGAAAGTTCTGAGCTGGCAATCTGCAGCCTTTTATTGATAAGTTTGTGCACACGTCTTGTGCCAAGTTCTGAATCAGTGCTGCGAGCCAAACCGATGCTCACACACTAACACTGTAGCTTCACACTCATCTCTCTCTCTGCTCAGTTTTTGCTCTGAGGCCTCCAAAGTGTTGTAAGAATAATGCTCTAATGATAATGATAAGGTAATGTACTGTAAAAAAAAAAAAAAAAAAGAAAGAAAGAAAGAAGAAGATGAAAATAATAAAATAAAATTACAAACCGAGTGCAGGCAGTGGTTTAATGAGGGGATTTACATCAGACATTTGGATGTTTCTGGATGGTTTACAAAGAGCACGCAGCAGATGGTGAATGAAATACGATTTCTTACAAATAAAACCACAAAGTGGCAAATGGCGTGCTGAGGCAATTTGTTTGCCTCATAGTTGCATTTAAAGAACGCAAACAATAAAACTGTTGCTGATTACTTAATTGCAGAAAACCCATTTTGCAGCTTGAAATGAATGAAACTATTTTAAATTGCATTAGATTACATAAACAATGCATGATGTCTAAACGGATAAATAAATAGGAAGCGGCTTGTACGGCGTTATAAGCCGTGCTGATCTGGTGAATGAGATATTGCTGCGTCTGTGGTGCTGAACACATTTCTTCTTGGGTGCTTTTGTTATTTCATATGCCTGTTTGTGCAGTCCGTGTTTGATTTATTCTTTTTAATGAAACAAATCTGTTGCACAACGGACTCAACCATTATGGAGAAAAACACATGACGCAAAAGGCCCGAAGCGCTTTTAGCAATGACATGATATTTTCAAATTAGAGGTTTATAATGATGTTGTAGATTATGTTGAAGTTTCATACATTTTACTGTCATCTCCGTGCTCGGATCAGTCGTGCTTTTGTTTAAAAATGCGTCTGTGTCATCTTTGTGGGCTGAATTCCTCCTGAATGTGACTCAAACTACATTTAAAACTGGAGCTCATAACTCCTGAAAACAAAGCAAGCCCTCAGCTGCCTGCAGACAGCTAGTCAAAACTCTTTTACTTCTAATCCTCCAAAGAGAGTGACAGATGGTAGGATTGTGTAAACTCGTACTACAAAGAGGCTAGACCGTGTATGACATGGAGATTTGTTCACATTAAAGCTATTAAACGGTATGTGTGTTTCCGGTAGGTTCATATTTAGCCTTCAAACCACTTGTCTGAAAGCACCGCATAAATGAATAAAGGGCAAACCACAATCTGGACTGACACTGGTAACTGATATGCACACAAGAGAGCAAATGCAACCACAATTCTTTGGTGGGATCAGGTTTTGCAGAAATCCTCCACAATTCAACCTCTGACAGGCTCCTTGTCTTCTGTTGCGTAAGTCAGCGTGCGCCAATAGTGACGTCAGTGCTGGAGCACTATGCAGCACCGTCGGCAAAGACAAGCTGAAGGCACGAGTCTCTCAAGTTCTGCAAGCATCAAGTTGAGACGTTCTGCAGAAAAATGGAAAAAGTACCTGCGTTGTATGTTTTTTTGACTTCCTATTATCCCTATTCCATTAGAGACTGGCTCAGTTTGTCACTTATGAACAGAATTGGTTTTACTGGTTGGGAAAATGTGTTGATGACACAGTTTGCATGAGCAGTGATCAGTCCGTGGACCATAACCGGAGCTTAACCAGAAGCAGCACAGGTCTGTCCAATAAAAAACAAGCTACAAATTTTGCTTTCAGATTTAATATTCTGTAAAGAAACTTTGGATTTCTATATACTGAGAGAATGCACGAGAGAATAAGAATAAAAGTAAACAAGTAAACATTATATTTTTTGCAAGAAAAGCCTATTTCATTAGTAAATCATTGCATGAGCCATATATGTCTTTTGGGACATATATATTTAAGCAATTTCTGCTGGAGTGGGGAATCCTTATGATTCCTTCCATACGAGTAAATAAGAATGCGAAGTTTTCCTGAAGTCTGCACACTACCTCAGCTTTTCTGTGAGATTTCCTTTCAACACAAAAGTTTTACACATGGCTTTGACTGACAGAATGTGAGGATGAGACAACATAATGCCTATATTTGAGAAATACGGGGAAACAGGCACCATGGGAAATGGGGGAAAAAGTATGAAATTCAGAGAGCAACAGAGGGCAGCAAGAGTAGTCAGAAACTGTGAGATGTATTTGACCTGAGCACTGAGAGATTGAAGAAATCATATGCTGCTGCTCAACTTTGGGACCGCTGTGAGCTTTAGAGATTGATCAAATGCTCTGCCATGCTTTTGGCTTCAGCAGAAATTGATGCCGTCTCAAACTTTCATTTCCAACCTTCACAGATATAATTTGCTTTCCTAAGAAGAAAATAAATGTATGGGTGCCCAGGCACTGCTCAGTTAAAGCTGCAATAGAGAGCTTTTCAACTTTCCAACCTTGATTTCTAGTATTTGATTAATGGGCAGGAATTTTGTCTTTTTTGTTATTTACTGATGCTGGAGCGATATGGCACAGCAAGAAGGTTCTGGGTTCAAGTGTGGAGCCTGTATTTCCTGCTACAATCCAAAGAAATGTGTGTGAGTTTAACTGCTGATTCTACACTGGCTGCAGGTATACCTCGTCTCTTGCCCGATGTCAGCTAAGGCTCCTGACACTCTGGATGGAAAAAAATAAAATAAAATCTTTGCGATCTAGTATGAATGTCACTTTTTGAGCCCTCTCAAGTCTCAGAGAGTCTCTTCATTGAGTTAATGGCTGTCCAAGGCTCACTCTTGTCTTACTTTTTTATTTTTTTTCCTCCTTCTGCACCTTTTGTGACAAAATCTTTTTTTTCTTTCTCCAGCTGAGGTCTCTGCAGCTGCTCCTCTTCCACTTTCTTCCAACAGCTTGTCTATTGCCACATTAAGATCACGCTGATAATAAAATTGATCTGTGCAAAAAAAGGAGTATACATCCTGTCTACACTGTCATTTGTCTGCTGCTGCTGCTGCTTTTCCCTATTTACGAGAACAGCCTTAACTGTCAAAGGTTTCACTGAGCGGCATACGGCAACACAGTTACACCGTGTGGGTGGGTGGAGGTTCTAGACCCCATCTAGGAAATCATTGGGTGAGAGGGAGAGTACACCCTAGACTGGCAGCCATTCGCATGACAGGGTTAGCACAGAGAGATGGACATATTCACATTCACACCTACAGCCAATTTAGAATTGCTGGTTAACCTGACGTGCTGGAGTACGAAAATAGAAATTCACACAGTCACAGGGTGAAAATGCAAACTCCACACAAACACTGCAGCTCTGTGCCGCCCAGTTAATAAATGGTGAAACGGAATCATACTCATATACCGCTTTTCAGCTTTGTCTGTGCACTCAAAGCTACAAACCACACACACATACAAACAAAACCTACTCACAAATCTGCATGTAAACCCTGCAGAAGGATGTTTCACGTACAAGTGATTCATTCATTTTTTTTATACCTGAATCTGTTTGTGCTTTACAATCAAATTTAGAAGTCCCTCCGACCGTGCATGCAAAACAACCGTGAAGGTCTGGCTGTCTGAGAACATTTTTACACACATTTATAAACTGAATAGTCCTACTACCTCAGCTACCACCAATAATGTCATCTGTAGTAGTATTAGTGTTTTTCTTTTATTTTGGGCCATTATTTACAGTTTTCTAAAACACACCAAAAAAGCTTGGCTTGTTAAGTGAAAACCTGAAGGCTTTAACCTTTAAAATCAAACAGAATTAAACATAATAGTTAATATTATTAGCAGTAGTATCAGAAGTAGAGATTAATGAGTTCAGCCCTTGCTACATATGTTACTTACATTCTAGTTTCTCTTTTCTGGCTGACATATCTGCCTGTTTTCATCTTAATCTTACAGGCTATTAGTCTTTTCTCATATCAACTTAAATGTACAAGAGCTTTTTCTTTTCATTCCTTTTTTTTTTTACTCAATCACAATAACAAAAAAAAAAAAACAAATGAAAGAAAGAGAGCAAGAAAAGCAAAGTCATATTCGGCATCCCATTTTTTTCCACTTCTTATAATAATTGGTGGTTTTGGAAAGTTAGATCTTCTCTGGTTTCCTTCTTAGAGACTGTTTCCTCAGTCTGACTGTCACCTTCTCTTTGTGGTTTAGGCTTGTTTTTGTCATTGTTCTTTTCACTTCATTTTGAAGGTAAACTTTCCATATATGCATAAATGGGGGCTTAGTGTTATGCAAATAGTTTGCAGATTGCACCGAGCGAGCACAAGCCTGTGGGTTTGGAATGAGTCTAATTAACTAACATGCACACAACACTAACAGCACGGCTGACCAGTACAAACGTGTCATAAATCCGACCATAATTTTAGATGTAGCCTCCTTTTTTGGCTCGGGGTAAGAACGTTTCCAAGCACAAATTTGGTCCATTTATACAGCACTTTCTATCCAGCACACATTCACTCTCCAGTGGAAGCTTGGAGTTCAGTATCCAGCCCGAGGATACTTCAAGTGGACTGGAGAAGCTGAGGATCAAGCCACCAACGTTCCAATTAGTACATGACCCGCTCCAACTCCTGAGCTACAGCTGCATTAGGAAAGAAATCTCTCTTTAAACTCACATTGTATATATGTCTCAAATAAAAAGCACTCTTGTATTTCAGAAGTTCATTTTTAAACAAGGCTTTTACAGTAATACATTTGCAGAAACATTTTGTGGAATATGCAAAGCTGGAATGTTAAGATTTTTACTAATTCACACGTTATTTTATCACACCAGAGAGTAAGCAAGACTGACGGCATCAGAAAAAGAGTAAGGGTAACCATCCCACTCAGTGGGAGAAAGAAAACAGGACACGTCTAGGGAGAGCAGTGAGATGTAAGGAATATGTCATGTCTGCAGATGGACAGGCAGAGATGGAGACGAGGCTGGGGAGACAGGTGGCATTATGAACTATTCATACTGTTAGGAAAATATTTGATGTCGTGGTCAGTTACACCTGACTAATGTAAACTTTCCACTGAGGTATGCAGCCTCAGGGCCCATTTGTACTTATACACAGAGTGCGCTCTGTTAGGGTACTTACAAGGTTTTTTTTTTGTAATGTTAGCGAGGTAGGCAATCTACCGTTCAGTTGGAATTTTACTTTAAACCAAGGCCAACAGGAGTCAACAGTATGTGTTTAAAAATGTTTAAAAAGGTAAGAAATGTGGTTTTATAGAACACAGCGCCAGCAAGGCCGTTATGCAGGCAACTGCTGTAACAGGAATAACCCCTTCAAAACAGCACAAACGTATTGAGAAATTGCATGCATGAATAATAATAAGCTATCATTAGTCAGTACTGTGTATTTCATTACACAAAAAGTGAAGCGAATTCAAATTTAAGTTGGAGTGTAATGGCAGGGGTAGACTAAATCATTGCATTGCCAATGCAATGTTCTCCTAGAAGGAAAAAGTCAAAGCAAATCTCAGACTGATGATGCGATACATTATACGGTTCCCAGACAAGAAGAGAAGGAATGAGAAAACAGTGTATTCTACAGTGCTGAACACAGCCTCGCTATCATTTCAAAGCAGACTGTTGAGATGAACTCATTAGAGGGCAAAAATAGAACATCTGAAATGTTAATTGATGTTGCAACAAAGGTTTCTTCTACTGCTCACACGGACAGCGGACACGCGAACGGGATTAAACCACTGTAACCATGGCGATGCACATTACCTGACAAGGTTAGTTGTGTTTGACAGGGCGGTGGGTGTTGCATTATGCAGACCAGAGGTTTCAACATTCTGCTGACGGTTGTGTTGACTCCTATCTGCTGTACTGTGCTGTATTTCCAGCACAGATTTGTAAATGCTGATACACGCTGTAAATTGCAAACGCTGCAAGACATAAAGCAAAACACAGATGTGTGATTGTTGGTTCGTTTTAATGACCTGGCGTTACATTCGCAACTGTATGTGGTAACAAGCGGTGCAGAAACTCCTAAAACTATTTTGCTCTGTTAACGATAAGGCCAATGACGCCAGTGAGTAAAACACAAATTGACTCAAATTGGAGTTCAATAGCAGCATCAGAATGAAAAATCATTGTGATTGGATTCGGAAGATTTGGTACGTTTATGTAACCCCAACACTCTGCTGCTTTGAATTTATCAAGCTGGAACATGACCCAGATGAGCATCTCTCTCTCATTTTCCCTGCTTCTCGCTGAAGTCTGTGGACTGCTTTGAAAGTGTTCTGGTGACGGACGTTCATATTTATGCTTTAATGGGGCTCTAAAGGAGTTGGAGGGGAAGATGATTAATTGATGTTTTGTGTAATAAAAATGGACAATTAACTTGTTTTAATGGGTTTGTCAAAGGCAGTGGGGGAATAAAAACAACTAGCCTAAAGTGTCATTTGGGTTGCAGAGAGTTTCTTTAGTGCTTCCACTACATTAAAGACAATTTTGGGGGCTTTTTCACAGATAAGGACTTGCCTTTGATAGAATTGTACTGGCTTCCTACAAAGCTTTGCTTGCTTTATTCAACTTGCTGATAAGCTGTTAAACAGAATGTGGATGCCCTGCTCTTTGTTATAAGCGCTAAAGAATTTTTAGCGTCAGTATTACCATTACGTCTAATTAAAGGAGACATTTTTTCTGTGTTTAAATAGGAATCATTTTCGCTGCCAACCATAATGATGGTATAATTAACATATTAAAGTTTTATTTTCTTCTTACTAGACTTTTGGAAATTATGCCTCAAAAATACTGAATATTGTAATCTGTTTGGTAAATAAACCCAGCATGATGATTTCCTTTTATTTTAGCTATCCAAACAAAGACTGCATTTCAAAATAGGATCCGATATGTCGATGTTCCAGGCTGCATGTGCTGGCTAAATCCACACGACACATGCAATCTTGTAAACACACAAGGCCGCAGCCAGCAATATTGTAGACCGTGACTTATGGCTGTACAATAAACCATCTTTTAAAAAGAGGAATTTCAAGCAGACAGGCAGGGGATGTATGATAGATTAGTTGTGTCAGGTTTTATATCAGGCATTTAAGTTGTCACCCTCCACAGCAAACAGCCTCGAAGGCAGACAAACCTCAGCAGATTTCGACACAGTAAGCACTCCTCTTCTTCTTCTGCAATAATGCTGGTGAATATGATTGTGAGATTATAGATGTATGACAAAAAGAAAAATCTCCTGAATGGACTGTACCCGACACATCGTCGGCTTCTACAGATAATATGTCGATGTACTCCTGTGCGCAATTGTCCTTTCCCCATTAGATACTCATCAATATCAGCTGTTCTTTACAAACCCCCGTTTTTTTTTTCTTTGCATTTGAGACCTTCCCTCCAACCGCCCACCCAGCTGCATTTCCTGCCACTCTAATGGTATTTTCTCATATCAACCAGCTTATCAAATCCAAATTTCGGTGATGGATAAATCTGCCTGAGCTGATGGGCTGGAGTGCCGCCTGCTGCTATCAATCAGTGTGTTGCCAGGTGATTGTGTCCTGCTGGGATGTATGACATTATGAGGTCCATTTGGAGGACCAGCTGAGTTAGAATGGCTCCAATCGCTCAAAGTCCATTTTGGGCATTGGTCGCCTTTTCGCAATCGATGGGATTCTGTAAAGGTGCACGAGCTGTGAGGTCTCCAGCCATTTCTGCTCCTTATCCCCAGAAAGAAGCTGTCCACTTACCCCAAGTGTTCCAGCACCTCTGCACATATGGATGTGCTTCCGAGTGACTATTGAGGAAAAGTAATCTAAAATTAAGGGGGGCTCAGCATGATACTGAGCACATCTTCCGATCAGGCTCTTGTACTGTAGGTGCATGATAGGAACTACTTTTGCAAACTGCAAAGAAAAAGTTTACATCTGCACAATGAGCAGGGACTCTGGGGACAAATTCACAGGGGGTTCTTCTAAACAGCATTTACTATTCACTATTATCTTGTGATCTGACACCAATAAACAAAAAGAAAACACACTCAAATCAGATTAAACAGTTGGATACTGTTGAGAATAGATTCCTTAATGTACATCAACGTTAAAGAGAATATAGTTGTGATTGCTTGCAACATTATAATATTGTGGTAATGAGTGTAAGGATACAAAATAGAAAATAGGCCTGGGATGGGAACAAAGAACTGAGGTGCAGGGCAGAAGGACAATCAACCCCCACCCCCAGGGCATGAAGCAAGAGTTACTGAGGGTGAGGGGCAGACAAAGGGCAAATGGGCACTACCATAAAAGGAGATGGGGGTCAGGGTGTCAGCACCCTTGGCCACTGTACTAGTGCATTTCCATTGTGGGGGTGTTTACTTTAGGGGGGAGGAGACCAGAGGTTATAACTGTAACTGTTGTGTGGAGTTCTTTAGATCAGCCTTTAGCATAGGACTGCATAGAATGCAGTGTGCTGATCTCCAGATGCATCTGTAAGAATAATGGGTAATAAAAGGATTGTGTAAAACATGGAAACATCTCAGAGTGATCTCTACCAGGACCAAAAGAATCGCAGAGACCGGCGTTGTCTCAACAATACAAAATGCTCTGCTAGCTGAGGAACTAATATTAAACAGCAAAGTAAACACTAGAAATGATGTAACACTAGCGGAAATTATGTTATTAAAATGTATCTTTGGCACCACTGTCTTTGTCCTCTCTTTGTTGGCGTTGTGGAAGTTTTCCATTAAATAAAGCTTGCAGACGAGCGGTAGCTAACATTCTTTAATCAAAACACACAAAGAACAGACAACCAAGCTTGTGGAGAGCCTACATGACCGCGGGGCAGACGGTCAGCAGAGTCTCCCTGAGCCTAGCATGGCTCTCAGTTAAATACCTTCTCCAGGAACAAAAGGCAGTACACAGCTGTTTCACACCTTAAGGTTCACACTCCCTTGCTACCTCCCAGAGTCCTCGAAGAAACAAAAGATTCTTCCTGTGGAGCTGTCTGCTTCCCCCAACTTCCTTACTACACCCCCACCATTTGTCTTAATGTATGAGTGTGAGACTTGTTAAAATCCAGTGGCACCAAGGCATTATACAATAAAATAATGTGATTAATACATAAGTAAAAGAAATTCCTATACATTGGCATTCGGGTTGTTTAAGCAGAATCGTGCACACCTTTTTCCATCGGGAGTGACTAGACTCAGTTGGGGCCTCCAGTCGTCTTCCCTTGCCGGGTGGCAAGCAGTGCATTTGACCATGAACATGAGAAACTATTTTAATAAAGTGAAGAAAGTGTCATCTTCATTTATTGAACATATTTAAAGCCACAGCAACCACACTTTTGGCTACAACAAAATACAAGCTGTTATTCAAAAGCAAACATGAGGGGTAAAAAAAAAGTTCACAAGTTTTAAATGAATTCATTCAAGCGAGTCACTTCAGAAAGATGCACCTACACAAGTCTCTAGTGTGTTTTAGTAATCTAATCATCTCATGAGGAAGCCTTTCTTTGTGAGGTGAAAATATCAGCCTTGAACTGTTATAATTACATTTTTTTTTCTCAGCCATGTGAACAATAAAAAAATAAAAAAATATGGGCACCTGATGAGAATAGCCAGTAGCTATTTAGACATCATAAATTATGGATACAGAAAGTGAAATATACAAACTGAACCTTATGGCAAAGCTTGTAGCTGACATTCAATTACACCCTGCACCACTTACACTGACATCAAAGCTACTAAGACTTCATTTAGGTAATTATTGCACCCATTTACCCTTTGAGTACATAAATGTGGATGGATTTTTAGGAATAAATTCTGTTTTGGATTAATTATTCAAGATTGTGCTGTGTCATGTCATGATTTTTTTCCCCCCTGCAATCACATTGTTGGTAAAGTAGCACCCTGGGAAGCTGATGTTAATCACCCGATGTATTTATGCTCTACTTTCAAAAACATTCCTGCAAGACAATCAGAACAAGGTCTAATCCAAGATGATAAAGAAAGCTTAATGACTTATTATTTCTGTTCATACACTCTGCACTGACATTTATATCAGCACGCACTGGAAGCCCCATTAACCAATTAAATGCAAGGGATCCCAACAAGTAGAAGAGACACGAGGTGACAGTTTAGGCCTTGATCATGTTTCATGAAATCGATGACTAATTGAATGAAATTAGATATTGAAGCTCATAGACTAATATGCTTAACAACTTTAATAATTACGTCAGGGTCCGTTGCAGGTCTGGGTTTCTCTCTCTCTGCTCTCACTCTCCAATCTGATCCTCGCTCTGCTCTCAGGTGGAGTTTTTGAAGGCCCGCCCCTCTGTCAATTTCCCACACTTCCGCCTACACACATGTTTTCCCATCAGCTCATCTCCTCTTTGTACGCAAAACCAGCTCAAGCCTACCACTCTGCCAGATCTTTGTTGCATTAGTGCACAGCCTTCAAACTCCAGTCTTTGAGGGCCGGTGTCCTGAAACTTCTCCATGTGTTCCTGCTGCAACACACCTGAATAAAATTAGGTCAGTAGGAAGACTGTATAGAACTTGATGGCATGCTAAGGTGGCAATTCAGCCATTTGACTCATGTTACAGTAGTAGTGAATGAACACGGTGCAATAAAAGTACTTTTAGAAGTATGTTTTTCCAAACACTTAGATTTACTTACATTTATTTAAATTTACTTGTGTAGGGTTAGGGGTTGCAACCTCAGCATGCAGTCAAGTTCTATTGAGTCTTGCTAATGACCTACTAATTTTATTCAGGTGTGATACAGCAGGGACACGTGGAAAAGTTTCAGGACACCGGCCCTCGAGGACTGGAGTTTGACACCCCTGCCTTTGTGAAACACTCACATTCTCTGGTTGGCTGAAGCTCTACTCTCCTGAAGAAAACTATATTGCCAAACGTATTCAGTCACTCATCCAAATCATTGAATTCAGGTGTTCCAATCACTTCCATAGCCACAAGTGCATAAAATCAAGCACCTAGGCATGCAGACTGCTCTCTGCATGCTCTCAGGGGCTCAGTTAATTCCAGCGTGGTACCGTGATAGGATCCCATCTGTTCAACAAGTTCAGTTGTGAAATTTCATAGAACTGGTTTCTATGGCCGAGCAGCTGCTTCTTACCCTTACATCACCAAGTGTGACACAAAGCATTGGATGCAGAGGTGCAAAGCACACCGCCAGTGGAACAGTGGAGACATGTTCACTGGAGTCCAACATTAGTGTCTGACTTCACAAATCAGCTTCTTGAATAATGGTCAAAAACTCCCATAAAAATATTCTTGAACCTTGTGGAAAGCCTTCACAGAAGAGGTTAAACTGTCGTAGGTACAAACAATGGGCCAAGGTCAGATTAAACCCTATGGATTAAGAATGGGATGACACTCATGGAATTCCAAGCTGATCTTTTCCTGTATGTACACTTAGCTGCCATTCACCTGCCTGTCCACCCTCTAATGCATCAGCCTTTTGTAAAACTCTGGCCTTCCACCTCTGTTGGTTCTGGAAACGAGACTCAAGTATGAATTCAAACTAAAAAATCAGCGTCAGTATTCAACTGTGCAACTCTGACCCCAAATTAACCTTGTTTCTACACTCTGACAGAAGACCGTCTGCAATCCTGTAAGCACTCACAGCTCCAAACTCTCTCACTCTGTAGACTTTTACTCTTGTGCCTGTAAATAAACCCTTTAAAAACTGATTACTGTGTTTTGGGTCCTGCCTCAGAGTCCAAAACTATGTTGGTTTATGACTATTTAATTGCATTTAGCCATTGACTGTGCAGGCGCTAAGTAGCATCTTACGTCCCGATCAAAAACAAGTAATTTATAAATAACCTTGAGTAGATCTTACCTAAAGTGTTTAGCACTGTATTCCTGACTTTACAAAGGATAAAAATATTTCAAACTACTTACAACCTAACACCGTAAGACTTTAAGGTCACAGGTAAAATTGCCTCGGTGTCCTGCACTACACAGTAACATTGAGGAATATGACACAAAAGAAAATGGGTTATTTATGACACCTACGCCCAGCCCAGCAGAGTACACACTGTAAGCCCATGAATATCTCAGAAGATAAACCCCAGCATTTCACACATAACAAAATCACTCCGTCCCCTTGATTAAATTAAGGACCTTAAGTTGTGTTAGTTTTGCGGCTGAAAGACACTCTGAGTCATGCAATCGATTCCCTTTGGCTTCTGAGGTTTAGAAAATGAAGTCATTTTACCAGCGTGTGGAGCACAGAGAGGGGGATATTGAGACGGCTTTGTAGAGGGATGTAAATAAACAGTACGACAGAGGCGAAGACGAAAAAGAGAGGAAGCAAGGGAGGAAAAAGTAGATGATATGGATGCTTTCTCCAGTGAGAGAGATAAGGCTTAAGTGCTCCTGAAAAACTGAGCCGAGCCTGTGCTCTAAATAAGTTAGACATGGTGTAACAAAAGCATCGCCTGTGCTGCTAAATTGCTGTTTTATTATTGTAAACACCATTTTTTTCCAAGGTTTTTTTTGTCTCTCTCTACAAGAAAGCTTGAAAAAGAACACATTTAATCACCCATTAAACTGCAGAAACAGTTTTCATTATGAAATCTTTTTAACTGTTACCATCAAACAATTTTTAAACACTTTGACACACACTTACTTCCAAGACTTCACAAGACTGATCCCACTTTCATGTCTGAGATGGGGCTGGGAGATTAGGCAGCGATTAAGCAATCATTAAGATTAAAAGCAGTCTAGCTGCACCCTCCTTATACCATGCCACTGTCGCAAAAGACTGGACGCAGGCAGGCTTAGTTACTTACTGATGTGGGAGAAATAATGCCAGCTAAATATTGCCTTTGAACCCTTTCCTGTCCCAGGGGCTTCTCCTTCAAGGTTTGCACTCATTTCTGAAGGGCTGTTTATTATTGGTTTCCCTCACTCTCACTTCACGCCTTCTTTTCCTGGAACCAAAACAAGCTCTGTTTTCTTTTGTGGGACATAGTTTAGCCACTCTGGCTGTTCCACTGGCCATCTTTTCTGCTACCAAAAACAAAATTGCTACCCTCCTCTAGTCGTGGTAAATGTAATCGAGCGTCTGTTTTCCTGTGAGGTTTTGTACCCAGCACAGTGACAGCAAGGCTCATAGGGAACAAATCAAAACATTGATTGTATCGTTATTCCAATACACCATGCAATCAACATTTAATTGTTAATGATTAGTTAAAGAGATTTTTTATTGCCACACTGTGTCTTATTTGGGATGAACTATGGAGTATTGCCATTTTTGGTGAATGGTAGTTTATTGCAAGGCAGCCAGCTGTAATTCCCCCAAAACATCTTTTCTTTGGTTAAATAAACTTGATTTTGAGAAATGAAATGTTAGATAGCTTAAACAGAGTCTAGAAGACTGCAATCCTTGCTCTTTTCCTCTGTTTCTTTCTAACTGCCTCCCAGCTCCATTTAACATGAGGGTATTGTGTTAAATGAACTAGTACTTCAATCTGTGCTTATTTACTTTGGGAATTTTTCAAGAGTTAGATGTATTTATAGTCTTTCTCAGATCGAACTCTCATAAATGCTTAAAAACACACTGAATTTCTTGGGTTTGCGTTTGCTCAAGAAAAAAACAACTTTTTTTTATTTCATTACTAGTAGATAGTTGAATTCAGTCAAAATCTTGTATACTCAGGGTTATCCCACTTTGTTAATCACAATGGATGAAAGCTACACAGCATCTAATTTAAAATTCAATTGGAACCAGTACCAGTAATAGAAGTTAATTCTAAAGGGAGTTTATCGCCTTCTGTTCAGTCTTCATTAGTGTGCCGTTCACTCTTGCTTTGACTGAAATCCCCTCTGCTGGTCTTTGCTTTGAGTCTGGGGTGCGGCCTTATCACAGGAGGACCCACTGGAGTGCAAATAACCGGCACGCTCTTTGTTATCTGAATCTCTCTTTGTTTGCCACCCGAAAAGCTTTCACATGGTTTTACTCAAAAACAATCATTCACTCAAATTTCATCACACAGCTGTGAACACTGTTGTGAGTGCCTCAGGTGATAATCTTCCCACTTTCCAGCGTCCATTTGTTCTTCCCAAGACAGCTATGTCAGCCATCGAATACTCAATCATTCCCACTTTTTCTGCAGCAGAGGTGAGTTGTTAGTGGGAAGCTCAGGATGCCATGTCAGGTCATAAATAAATTCAATATCTAGTAAAATGTTATGAATGAATATTTTTTTAAAAACACTATTACCTTTGACATTTTTAGGGCTTTATTGTCTCGAGTTATGGAAAATTACTGTGATAGTCTTTATTTTGAGGAATAGCCCAGAGGAAGGCTAGATTAAATCTGAAAGTTACTCTAAACAGTGAAGGTTGTTTACTGTAGACGGGCACATTACAGACAACTCTGTTGTGCTTTCAGTTTCTCTTCCAATAAAATTGAGCTTATCTTTGGGTTTATCTAAAACTGACCATTATGTGTCCATCTAACTGTTGTTTTTTAACAATGTAGCTATGGTCCCAAATCCTGGTGATTAATGTGGCCATGGGCAGAATGGAGCCAGTTTTCTGGTGCGAGAAATTGGATAAATGATGGTTTAGTTTTTATTTTGGTCCAAATGTTCCTGTATCCTCAGCAACACTAGCATCTGCTCATAGCTGAGGGACCTTTTGTGGATTACTGTTGTGTAACAACACACTCTTCCACAGCATGTCTTTTATCCTGTCTTCCTTCTCTCACCCCAACCGGTCGCAGCAGATGGCCGCCCCTCCCTGAGCCTGGTTCTGCCGGAGGTTTCTTCCTGTTAAAAGGGAGTTTTTCCTTCCCACTGTCGCCAAAGTGCTTGCTCATAGGGGGTCATATGATTGTTGGGCTTTTCTCTGTATCTATGAAGCGCCTTGAGGCGACATTTGTTGTGATTTGGCGCTATATAAATAAAATTGAATTGAATTGAATTGTAACTTGATGTCACTGAGTCCTATTCTCTGTTTCGTTTCTCTCAACATTACATTTATCTCTGTTAACACCCTGAGACTGGATCTTTCATTTGGGATGAAATGGATGCAACAGAGGCCTGTACTTCAAGCTCAAAACATTCAGCATATCGTGCTGATATCTGGATTCACCTCCTCTAACATTGGCATTTGAGATAAGTACTGACAAAAAACCCAAGGTTTCTCCTGCACGTTCATGTGAAAGGGGTGGTGTTGGCAGCATCTGAAAAATCACAGTTATGGATAAATGTGCTGGCAGCAGGGAGGCTGATTTGATGAGGGAGGAGGGATATAGAAAAATATGAAGAGGCTAAATACAGACTGAAAGCAGGAGTGCTTGAGTGTGTGTGAGAGTCACAGTAGTTTAGTATTAAAAGCACTGTATGAATGTGTGTTTACTCAGAAAGACTGGATAAGACCTACTATATAAATAAAGTTTAATGCAGTAAAAAAAATGCTGATTGAATTGAATTTTAACAGACTTATCTATGGGCAGAACTTTGTGCCATCAGAAACTGAATTTGAATAAGTTTGAATTTGAATTGCTCAGGTCAAGGCTCTTACATATATATGTGTGTGTGTGTGTGTGTGTGTGTATGTATGGGTAATAGCTGCATGTGTGTTCTGTGTGTGCATAATATACATACTTAACTTGTTGGATCCAAATCCCAGAAGGAATTAAATAAAACAAGAAGTCAAACAGAAAAACAAACAAAAACAAAACAAAAATATGATTTCCTCCCTTCACAGGTTAGGTTTGGTTTTAAATCCTGATTAGCTACCAGTTAACCTATTTTAGTTCCTTTCAGATTAATCTAAGTTTATTTTAGTTGTTGTAACTCTCTAATCACGAGTCCACTCAGTTCTATTGTTTTAATTTAGCCTGATGCACTTCACCCACTGCTGTCACTCACTGTATGCGCAAAGTGGCTGGTTATGAATACCCAATAACACTTCAATGAGTTACCAATATGTCAATATGTCAGGGGCTGGGTTTGTGACTCATATTTCTTTTCTTAGGTATATTGAAGGTATGTTAAGTTCTTTTTGTGGCTGTTATTAGTTTGAATCTGAGTTTCCTTATATTTTGTTATTCATTTCACTTATTCAAATTCAGTTTCTGATGGCACAAAGTTCTGCCCATACTTATCAGCATCGCACCCCTATCATTAAAACATGAAAGACTCTGATGGATTATAATTAAGCATTTAATGAAATTAATGTTTAAAAGGCAGATGTTTGATCTGAGTGCAACTAAATAAATCTAAAAACAGAATTTATATGTTGGTATAGTCTACTTGCAAATTTCAGATATGGCACTTGTACAAATAGTGTCTCGTTGTAACATAGATCAATAAAATTATGGTAAAAATTTTTGTAGCCAACAGAAAAGAAGAAGCCAAGGAATAAGTCGGAGCATCCAACTGTCAAGCTGTTGATTTCAGGTCCATCCATCCATTTTCTTCTGCTTATATGGGGCCAGGTCTGGGGGCAGTAGAGAAGGCCAGACCTCCCTCTTCCAGGCCACCTCTTCTAGCTTGTCCAGGGGAACACCGGACAAGCTTGAGGCTGGCCATCTGAGAGATGTAATCTCTCCAGCGTGTCCTGGGTCTGCCCCAGGCCCTCCTCCTGGTGGGACATGCCTTACCTATCTCTAAGGGATAGGTAAGGCATGTCCCACCAGGAGGAGGTGGGACATGCCTTTGGAGAAATCATCGACCTGCACCGCAACCCTTTGGAGAAAGCTCATTTCCGCCGCTTGTATCCACAATCTTGATCTTGATCTTTTAGTCAGGACCCAAAGCTCGTGATCATAGGTGAGGGTAGGGACATAGATCCACTGGTAAATCCACAGCCTTCTTTTAGATTCTGAGACCACCCAAGTGGAAGCCTTCTACCACTTGGTTACACCTAGAAATTCTGTCCATACAAATTATGAACAGAATCAGTGACAAAGAGGAGCCCTAGTGGAGTCCAACACCCACCTGAAACGAGTCCTATTATTGCCGGATATGTGAACCAGGCTATAGTTGTATAATGATCGAATGGCTCGTAGCAATTGGCCAGACACCCCATACTCCCGAAGCAACTCCCACAGAACACTCTGAGGGACACGGTCGAATGCCTTCTCCAAGTCCACAAAACACATGTAGAGTGGTTGGGCAAACTTCCATGCACCCTCAGGTTTCCTAGAGAGGGTAAAGAGCTGGTCCAGTGTTCCATGACCAGGACAAAAACCGCATTCTTTCTCCTGTATCTGAGGTTCAACTAAGTGACGGACTCCCCTTTCTAGCACCCTGGCATAGACTTTCTCAGGGAGGCTGAGAAGTGTGATCCCCCAATAATTGGAGCACACCTTCCGGTCCCTCTTCTTAAAGATGGGAACCACTAACCCAGGTCTGCTAATCCAGGAGCATTCAAAAGCGATTTATACAACATGCCACATTCACCCATTTACACACATTCACACAAGCACTCTCTTCTATGCTTTTAAGTGCTTCCTAGCTAACATTCACACACATTCATACTCTGATGGATGCATCAGAGAGTATCTTGAGGTTAGTATCTTGCAGGTAGAGCACTGCTTTCGCTTCCTGAATTGCCTGACGGTTTGCCAGAATCTCTTTCCAAGATAGTCTGAAAGTCTTTATCCATTGCCTCTTTGAACTCCTCCCACACCCAGGTTTTTGCTTCAGCCACGGCCCAAGCCGTGTTCCAGTTGGCCTGTTGCTACCTATCAGCTGCCTCCAAAGTTCCACAGGTTAACCAAGCCTGATAGCACTCCTTCTTCAGCCTGATGGTTCCCTTCACAATCCCAAAAATCGATCATCGACCTGCAGTCTAGGCTGTCCTGGTGCCACCTGCACCTGGACACCCTTATGTTCAAGCATGGTGTTTATTCTGGACAAACTGTGGTTTGCACAGAAGCCCAGTAAGAAAAAGCCACTTGGGATCAGATCTGGCAGCTCGTTCCTCCGAATCACATCCCTCCAGGTCCCAATCCTGTTTTCCACATGAGCGTTAAAGTCTCCCAGTAAGACGACAAATTTCTTTGGCGGAGCACTCTCAAGTGCCCCATGCGGGGAGTCCAAGAAGGTCATTTTACATTCCATTGCCATTTTTGATTGTAGAGCTTCTTACATCTATACTCTGTAATTATTCAGCCAGTTATTCATTCATCTTTTATGAAGCAGTAGAAATTTCTGCTGTATTTTGCACTGACACTGACATGTCACTGGCTCACCTCCACATGCTACACGTAATCAAAGACTCTTTCAAAGACTTCTATTATTTCTTTTTATATCATCTACTCATGCAGTCAGGTCCTCTCAGTCTGGCTGGTTTACTTCTACTTTATATGTGTTTTTTTTCTTTCTTTCTTTCTTTTTTTTAGTGCTCTGAGAACAGCTGGAGTTTGCTGCTTGAAGCTGTGAGTTATATGAGCAGGTGGAGAGAGTAATTGTTCTTGTTCTCAGATTTGATCCATATTCTTTTTGATTTTGTTAGAAATGGCGAGCCATTAGGAATTTATTTTGCCAATGATTCCATTCCTTATATGACTGAGCAAATTTCAATATAAATTACATACTGAATGATACATTTGACAGTGCCAACGAAATAGAAGGCAGTCTGAATTAGCCTCACAATCATTAAAAATCAACCACTGTTCATTCATATTGCAGTCACAGCTACTGTAAATGGATTAAGTTCCCTTTCCATCCCTGTGGATGTTCTAAAGACATACTGGTAGAGAAAACCGCTCACTGAATTGAAATGGACAAGGCAAGTTGAGAGAAAGTGTGTTCATAAAAAAATATATAATAAAAAGAAATAATTACAACAATTTTTCACAAAACAAGTACTCCCGTTTCTAACCCAACATCCCATTAGAGGGGATGTTACATTGGAAATTTATAATCTGTAACACCGTCAGATCACAGTGAAAGTTTTAAAACCAACTTTTAGAATTGTTTTAGCACGGCTTTGGTTTCGGACTTGCCCGTGGCTGAAAACATTGCTTATCACTGGCTGTTGTGGGTTACTGAATTTGTGTGGGAGGCAGTCTGTGAGTTGAAATATCTCTGATCTGCTGTTTAGCATGCTAAACCAAGTATATTTTTCCTATTTGTTTTTATTTCTTCAGCTATTCCTTAAAAGTCATCCAAATCAGGGCAAAGCAACATGTTGCCTTCCAGTGCTAGTTATTAAAAAATATTCAATTTTGTACCATGAAAAAAGTTTCCTTAAAAATAGTGTCTGGACAGCAGCGTTTGGCTTTTTGAAATGTTGTGTTTTCTGATTTTCATGTTTGATTTTTTTTTGAACGATGAAACAAAAGCACCAGTTGAGCTATTACCTTCTTTACAAAATACAATAACTGGCCATTCTTTTAGGTACACCTGATCCACTGTTCATTAATGGAATAATAATATTAATATAATAATGTATAAGCCAATAGGATGGAAGTAACTGACATGGTCAAGGCGCCCTGCTAAAGTTCAAAGAAAGAGGAATAAAGGGGTATTAAGTGACTTTTAATCCTGCATAGATGGTTCCAGACAGGCTGGTTTGAGTACCTTAGAATATTTTCAAAAAATACAAAATATCTGTCTGTTCTCTAGGTGAAAATGCCTGGTTGATGCTCCAGGTCAGAGGAGAATGGCTAGACTGCTTGCAAGCTGATTTGAAGGCAACCATAACTCAAAAAAACAAAACAATATTCCATTCATTTTTGTTTATACAGCACCAAATTACAACAGCAGTTGCCTCAAGGCCACAAACGACAACTAAGGTATACCGAAGAACATCTCTCATTGTGTAGCTCAAACTTCGAAGCTACGGCAGCCGAACACCTGGAGTGTCACACCGGCTCACCAAAACCACACAATAGAGTTTTCAAAAACATCAAAGTAATATAAAAGGTTTGCAAGAATGCAGCAGCTGTGGCTGTGGGAGGAGTTCTCGCAGCACATCATCTATGATTCAAAACATGTGGCCACATATCATATTAACACTGATGATGCATAATTGATATCGAAGATAATTTTAGAAATGTTTTGATTCATTTTAAAGAGATGATCACCGCATGAATTCATCTTCCTTAAGCTAATGCTGGGATGAAAGATTTTCTGAATTAATGACGTTAATAGCAAGCATGTCAAGGCTATTTCATGCAACACAGTTCTACCGGGTAATAATTTAAACCTGTAAGATATATGACTCCTTCGCTGTGATTTTTTTCCCTATTAGAATATCTTATATTCTGAGATAAACTTCAGGGTAATATTTTGTTTTTTAAGTCCTGGAAGCAACAGAAGATAACTTCTTTGGGCTGCACAGATGCAGATGACATATTGTGTATACACAGAGAAATGTATGAAATGCATGCACTGGCTTATACATGCGATTGAGCTATACTGAGGTTTAGTGTGAGTCAACACAGATGTGATTTGTTACCACTTCTAGAAGGGCAGATGTGCACATCAGGCCTGGGCAGTGTACATAGAGTGGATAGTGCAATCTAAGCTGGTACCATCTGCCTTCTGTCGGACTGTGACTGTACCCGATACTGCACGAGGCATCTTGTAGACATGTAGCAGATGGCACAAATGACCGTATGACATTTTGAACAAACCAATAATTTAAGGTGTTGCTGCATCTTCTCACTGTCTGGAAGATGAGATATGCTGCACAGGATTTTAAACTTTTTAATTTGAAAACTCTTAGCTATTTTTCTGGCGCACGATCAATATAATTAATCCTCCTAACTAAGTATACATACTCAAACTCCACAGTGGGACTGTATGATAATACATGCAAACACTCTTGGAAACACCATATGCAACTACCAAATTAAGACACATTAACTTTGTCACTTTTGTTATGCAAAAAATATTTTAACATATTAATCAGAAGAGTTCATCTGTGGTGTCACAGAATATGACCTTTCCTTTTTTCATATTTCCACTGAAAGCACTGTGTTCTTGCAAGTTGACTGTGACCTTTTACAAACTGGTTTTCTAGCTCTTTGGAGTTTTATACACTCTGCTGAGGAACTTTGAGAGTGTACTTCGCAGTGAACTCAATTTACATGCTTTAAATAATGAAAGATGGAACGGGCTGAATACTATTAAAATGTGTATAATTTAGTTTAGTGAAGGTTTAATGTATAAAGGATAGTAGAGGAATACAACACACTTAATATGAAGCTTTCAATACTACTTTTCCATCTTTCATTTCTTTCTTTACCACGTCATCTAATTAACATTTGAAGCTGCCTGGTGACATAAGTCATTCTTATCTGAATGAATGCAACCGAGTGGTTACTGGAGTGTTCAGACAATAATAACTTTGCTGCAGTTTTTTGAAAAGCAATCACAGCTTGGAGACCTTTGACATTCTATCTGAATTTGTTGATTTGAATCCGTACCTGCCGAGGCACCTCTTGCAAGTTAGATTGGTTGGATGGAAACTTTTTATGTATCATACAGTCGAGCTGTTTCCCAAACTGCTCAATAGGTTTGGGATTCTGTCAGTGGACGGACTGAATATAAGCCAGGTGCTTCTTGGCTGAATAGCGTGGAGCTTCTTTTTGTGTCACTGGCTCCAAATAAGCATGCACTGTGTATGCTAGGGCCTTGCAAAAATGAAGTTTACCAACACAAAAAGTTTACCACCACCACATATATTCAAACCATGCCTGGCAGATGGTGTTAAACACTCCTCCAGTATTTACTTTAGTTCTCCATTAGCTACATCAGCAGTCATTCTTCCTGGGCCCTGTGACGTTGCATCAATGTACAGTACATAGCAACATTTCAACATAAACAATTGCTAACACACACACACACACACACACACACACACACACACACACACCCTATAACCAGATACATACAGATATACAGATACTCCATTCAACTCCATTCAACCTTCAGATTTTTCATATAGTCAGATGTACCATTAGAGCATGGGCAGTACTTAAGATGAAAAACTGTCAATTTTTTTGATTGATCTGTGTTAAAGATTAAAACGTTTTAGCTATAGAATTATCAGATCCCATCCTAGAAACTAATTCACGAATGTTTTGCAAGATGATTTGAAATAAGATATTTTGCTTTCATTGTCTTGGCATAGTATTTGGTAAAAATTTGAATTTTTCCCCCCCAATAGTGGTTTTAATCAAACATGCTGCTGTTTATTTATTCCTTATCCAATTACCAGTGAGTGCAACTTCAAATTTAAAACATTAAAAATATTCTCATTTTCTGCTCATTAAAAATATGCATTTTTTAACAAACCAAATATGAAACATTACAAATTTCTCTCGTCCCTTGCTTTTGTTTTATCACAGATACAAACCAATGACAATGTCTGTAAAGCTGGTGACCTACAGCACATAATTTGAAATATTTTCTTGGGTAAAACTGTCTCATCCATAAAATCCTAAATAAGCAAAAGGCAGCTGTGTAGGTGCACTCTACTGAACCTTTGTTCCTATGTTTTGATCCATCTGTGGTAAGACTGAACAGGGGGGAGTGAGAAGGAAGAGTGCTTCTCCACATCCAGGAAAAGGATAAGACTGGACCACATGGTGCTAAATAACAAGCTGCTCTGAACTACAGATGAGCCAAAGAACATCAACCCCCTCTGGAAAGAGGGCAGACAGACCATACAGCAGAAATCCACATTTTTATATGGAAGAACTTTTATTGATCTAGAGCAAAAGTTCTCCAAATAAACCGTGTGTCTATGCGGGGCAAAGGGTATGTAACTGTGTTGTAAGAAACTTTAAATTGACAGTATTTTAAACTTTATACAGTTATTGTCTTATCTGAAAAAATAAACCTCTATTCCTCACAAACGGTCTTTTATCTGTCTTTCTTTGATTGCACAAAAGTGATAGGCATGGCTGTATCCATTTCTCTGTTTTCAGGTCATCCAAAACTTGCATGTGGGTGCAGCTGCCCCATTCTCTTTATCAACTTGAGAACATTTCTCTAAAACTTTCCACAGCCACCATCCCATTAGATTGCAACATCAAATAGTGGGACACATTTTAAACATATTTATCTTAAAAGAAGCTGTTTTGTGGACCTTCATACACAGATACTGCGTTGAAACGACCCAAGATGCAGACGCAGTGTCCCACAAAAAGTGAGCTGTTAATAGCTGATAAAAGTTTCAGAAAACAAGATGCCAGGAAACCCAGTAAGGAAGTCAAAAAGTAGAATTCAGCATCTCCAACCAGACATTAAAACCAGGACAAACAGACATAAGAAGAACATTTATACATAAACTGGACTAATTAAGAAAGTGGAAACAGGTGGAGAACAAAGAAAAGATGAATATAATTAAGACAATGACAAGGAGGGAAGTAAAATTCAACCAGGAACCAGAGCCTTAATAATATTACAAAAAACCAAACAGAGTGTAAAACAATAAAGGAATCCAGGTTGTGTATTTCTACAGTAATACTGTAGAATCTTTGCCATATCAAATATGTGGATCGTTAAGAATGAGACTTCCATAGGACATGCAGAGGGTTGGTGTGACAGCAGAGGATGCTAGTTTGAGATGGAGACCGATGATTCAATGTGTCAACCCTACAGGGAACAGGCGAGAGCAGAACAGGGTATTGAAAAATTCTACATACCAAAACTCAAGAATCAAAAACTTCAAGAGTTAAAACAACAGAAACTGAAACTCAAATCCATAATTGAGAATTAAAACAAAAGCCACAGACCACAGCACATTCAGAGTCTGGTCTCCAGGAAAGTGAAGCCAAAATTAAAGAAGGTGCTTTTGTTGGTCCTGAAATCCTGATGCTTGTTGATGAGGAGTTCAGAAGGAAACTGAAGCCAATTGAATCTGCAGCATCAGAGACATTCGTGCTTATTAATTAAGCTGTCCAGAATTTTTTGGCAATCAAAAAAGGCAGAATTATGCTGAGCTTGTGGAAAACATGTTGAAAGCAGATCAGCTAATAAGTACCAAAATGTCAGTGAAAATGCACTTTTAAAATTCTCGAGTCTTGCAAGATAAAGTAAAGCTTTGCTCCTCTGGTCAGTCTCTATTTGTCATTTGTTTTTCTCCTACATTTAAGAATATTATTAAGAACAGAATAAGCAGAATAAGCGCATTATTATTGCTTATTACTATTTCCCACCAAAGTATTTTTGATGGGAAACAGGTTAAATTCTAAACATTGTGTTGATATATTATGTTGATATTCAGAAGTGTCAAAATATCAGTGTTTATTTCAAAAGCCGTGACTATGTAGTCAAGCACAGAGAGCTTACTGATGGTCTTTTCCAGCTTCTCACTTCTTCAAGGGAATGTCAGCGTGATCACAGTCACAGACATGCTGAAATGCTAAAAATCACTGAGTCTAAAGTGCAACTGATGTTAAATTCATAAATGTGTTTTGTCATAATGAGAAAGAATTGACACTGAATGATAGGCGATAAGTTAGAATTCTACATGAGTGGGATGCATATTTCAAATCCCTTAGCAATCCAAATAGAGATATTCCACTTAAGCCACATGGCAGTCTCATGGCGGCAACACACTAAAAGCCAGTGATCACTGCAAATCCTGCTTCTGTGGAGGCTGTGTTTATACAAGAACTTCTTTAAAACATTTCAGTCTATGAAAATATTTGACCAAGCAACAACTAAACTTTGCCATCTTTAGAGAAATTAGAGAAACCATACAGCCAAAAATAAGAGTATCAGAGTAGTTCCTGGTTTTAAATCGTGTAAAAAATCAAAAGTTTTCATCTCTTAATTTAATGGGATGCCATACAATTGTTTTTGAGAAACCTTTTAAAACTGTTTATGGCTGCTGATCTTATTTAATATTTTGCTTACATGCCTTGGCCATGGCAGAGCAAAAAAGAAGTATTTGGTAGAGTGACCAGAAAGTCAATTGAAAAACTTTCTGGGCTGTTTTGATTTGGAGAAACAAAAACCCCGGACATATTTTAACATTAAGAGAAGCCAGTTTCAAACGTCAGATACTTCATGTTTGTAATATGGTATTTTAGATTGGCATAAACATGACTGATGTGTTTCTGAGCTCTGCACTGCAAGACACATCCTGTTTCTAACAGGCAGATGGATTTATTAAGTTTTCGGATTATCAGTTCCTTTTTAACTATCAGATGCCCTCTTATGAATGCAAATGAAAGAAACAGCTGAAGACAATTTGAGCAATCTAGTAAAGTTTACCTGAGGGCTTCAAAACACAGTGATGCAGTGCGGAGATTCTACAGAGAGAAAATTGTGTTTTTCATTTTGGTCGCAAATACCACGTCTGATTGGGTTATTTCCATCCCACAGGGCATGACAACCTTGATATCAATAATATTACCTTGTAGACAATTTTTGTGAGTGACAGGGAGCAACAGCCAGCAGGTAGATGGAAATGAATCAGTGAATCAAGGCTGAATTCTACATTTCAAGATGATTTTGATCTGCCATTGCTAAAACATGTCTGGCCCAAAAAGAACTTGTCTTTTGATTATCCATAATATGGTGAACACAAAAGTCCATGACTGATGACAAGTTTAGTCACTGAAGCTGTTTTGTTTAACCTTTTAAAATAAGGGGGGAGAACAAGGAAATACCTGGAGGCAGGTGATGAATAAAAGCTGCACTCTTTCTCTTCCCTAACATCCCCTTTGTCTTTGCACCTCAGGCTAAAGGTATTGACTAGCGCCTCCTTTCATTTTGTTGGTTAATGGTGCACCTTGTCCAAAGGACTCCAGCAGTGCTGTCTCAAGCCTGACAGCTCCTGGGCTCTGTGCATGCTTTGTGTCTTGTTGCTTATGTCTGATGGTCTAATCTGGACAGAAAGGAGATGCTCGAGGCAGAACAATCCTCAAAGACATTTTATGCCAACTGGTTATTTAACTAGTCTGGCATCACTCTGCCTCTCCTGCATTGTTATGCATACTTTCTTGCTTGTTAAATGCTTGCACATATATATTTTTAATACACTTATTGTAGCAGATGGTAGGAACAAAAGGCTGATATGATTGTTTCGCTGAAGGACTACCTGAGGGATGCTCATTCATTAAAAGTCCAACTATACACGCTGTGTCATTCGTTGTTTTGTGGACGTTTTAAATCGATGGGCAGAACTTCGTCGTTGGGGTCAGGACATTATCTCAAGAATGACACTTTCTCTCAAATGACTGTCAGACTGCAAACGTTTTTTGGCTCATGAATCCTTTATGAGGTGGAATAAATGTCTTTTGTTAACTTTTGTGCAAAAAGCATTTGCATTTCAAGTCCCTGTGCTTATTTCACTAAATTTCTAGAAACCATACTTAAAAGTCTTCATGCGGTTTCCTCTGGATGTTCAACAAAACCAATAACAAAAGCAGAAGTTCACTCGGGTCTAATAAATCCTGAGCCATTTAACTCATTAAACATTTCATTATTATCTGCCCCTTTACGCCTTGCTTCTTTGTAGCTTGCTAGCAGTTTCTTGAGTCCATCTCATTTATCACTGCTGAGGGTGATACAGAGCTCTGCTTTATGTTTACTAAATCAGGGAAGAAGGAGAGCAAAAGTAAAGCCTTGGGGGATAGACTAAAATCAAAACAGTCAAGACAAGTATAAACCAGCCACTTGAATTTGTATTTATGCTGACATGTGTTTCATGTAACATAGCTACCCTTGGAAATTTGTAGAAGCAAATACCAGTTTTGTACAGTAAATCCTTAGATCCGTAAATCAGACTTGAATTAAAAGACAGAAAAGCAGACCTGAGGGAAAGTTCTTTAAAAATACATAAAACATAAGATCTGAACGAGAGAGTAAAATAAGAAGGAATAACAAACAGAATTCCAATGCTTTGTGTTAAGAGCTGTAAATGCATGAAGCTCCTTCCTTGTTCCAGCCTCAGATATCCAGTTTGTAAAATACCTCCTTGAACAGTTTGCCATCATCGCTTGTCTTCATTATATTCTATGTTAATCTGCCTGTGGCAATTTATAAGCATCTTCCAATTACATTTGGGAAGAAATTGACCATTAAGTCTTACATAAGCTAGTGTAATTTAGCAAAATGTTTTATTTTCCAATCATAGATAGAACTAATCTGATGGAGCAATGCGATGCAGTAATTCCAGTGATGATCCAGTAATGAAACAAATCATTAGGACTGTAACAGAGCGCAGCCACCTCGCTCAGAAACACCATTATAGAGCTGTGGTTTGTACTTACCTCACCATTGTTATGTTAAGTCAGCTGCAGCAGCCAAGTGGTGTAAAACTGACCGCTTCTTTGCAAACACTATTGTGTAGTTTTGGTATAAATTGATGTTCAAGTAATCTGAGAGTTGCAGATGTGGTGTGAGAATATGCAGTTTCACCAGCTGGTTGTGTTTTGTTCCCCGTGTCTGGGAGAAACAGGTTAGAACCCATTTACATTTAGTCACCGCGCAGATCACATAGCTATTTAAGCACAAAAAAGCCAAATGTAAATGCATCTTAGAGGGATCGTAGATGGATTTTTGATTGAAGTCTTATTGCTCGAACCAGCTGGTGAGAATCATTTAAGCCAGATGGCCTGAAATTAACTGCCATTCAGTTAAAACGGGGAGATATACATATGATTCTGCAGAATGCATACGGAGTTGTGCCAGCATTTATCTGATAATGGATCAATTTGATCACTGAATGACAGACATGGATGAGAGAAAACTGTATGAATGTTAGTCATTAGTAACTTCTGATAATTGCAACAAAAGTGCTAAATACACAGACATGCAGTCAAAATATTACAATATGGAATGAAAATACAGTTAACAGCAATATCAAACCAAGTTAAACACAGAACAAAATAGAATGAAAGAAATAGTGGGATTGGATATTGTGGTGTTGTGGGTTTTGCTTCCCGGTGTCCGTGATGCCTATGTGAGAGTGGGATGTGCTGTCTGGCCTCTGTTGGGTCTGAAGAGGAACCTCAAACACTGATTGGTCCCTTCCTGCATGTTTGTGATTCAACACGCTTGGGATTTCTGAGCTCGTATAGGTTCTCATTATCGCTCCTTGTTTTGATATTTAAACTCTGGTGATTTGGGAGATTTTAATGAGGGTGAAAGTGTCTTCACAACACAAATCACACAACTACCTGTTAATAATGTTTGTGGCTTTCATTGCAGTAAATGTTGCCCTCTTTGAAAGGTAAAGGGTATTAGCTCTAAACTAGTTTTTACTGAAACAAAGGATTGGGGAGGGTCAGATGCAAACACTTGCAAACTGGGCTGACAGAAATTTCACAACATAACACTACTAGGGTCCTCGTCCTTTTTGTTCTCTTGTGTTTCACCGTCTCTGACAGAAAGAAGACCCTAGCCAAAATGTAGTTAAGCTTTCAAAAATGTCCGGTGAAGGTCCCATGCATAGACAAAAATGGGCTAATGATGTATAAGAAGAATATGAGGTTCAGTCTGAGGCAGTTTCATCTACAAGAGAAGGAGACCTGTCAATTATTCCTGAAGCCCATTAAAAAGGTGAAAAACTGGGTAAAAAAAAATCTCAATACAAAGCCTCATTATACAAAAAAGGTTTGAACTGATTTTTAAAGGAATCCACAAAGTCAGCTAAACGAAGTTTGCGTGGCAGACTGTTGCAAGGTTTAGGGGCCAGAGACTGAAAGGCTTGCTTACAAACAAATTCAGAGCCTTTAACTGAAGATTACAAACAGCAGCGTGTCTAATAAGAAGCTGAGATCATTAATCTTGTCGTCCTTTTAGTGCTCTACAAGTAACCACAGGAATTTTAAAACAAATCCAACAGACTAATATAAAGAGTTTAAAATGGGAGAAATGTGAGCTTGCTTAGTAGGCCTTAGCAGTCTGGCAGTGACATTTTTCTACAGCTTGGAGGGGTGAAAAAGATGATTTATCTATGCTGGGCTTTACCGTAATCTAGACAAAATGGCACAAATCCATGAACAATTCTTTCCTGTTCAGTTGAGGATACTATGGCGCGCAATTTAGAAATACACCTTAAATGAAAGAATTAGGAATGTGGAACAGATTTTATACGAGAGTCAAAGCCTAGGGAGGAATCAAATATTATGCCAAGATTAAAAACAGAATTTAGCAGATGAGCAGAAGGAAGCGAGTGCTTGACTTGGAGGAGCTATAATAATTGCTTCGGTCTTGTTAGAATCTAAAACAAGGTAATTGTTGGAGAGGCAAAGGAAAGAAAACAATAATGGGCCCAAGGCTGAACCTTGCTGAACCCCAAGGGTTAGAGAAGCAGTGGTGGAAGAGAGCTGGCTTGCCCTAACTGAGAAAGTCCTGTGAGACAAATGCAGCCAAGCAACCAAAATCCCACGAGAGAAAGCAGACATCTGACTTCCTCTTTGCTCAACCAGGGGGAAAAGAAAGTCCAGGGATGGCCTTCTGGTCCTATAATTTAGCGAGCATGCACAAACATCTCAGTCCATTCACTTAATAAAGCCTTTTAAACTCATGTCAAGTTCTCTCGAGCTTTTTGTGACTTACCACATCGGCACACAGCTACAGGTGGTAACATTTCTAGCTGCTAATATGCTATCCGCTGTTAACGTCATGATACACTGAATCTGATAGAAACAGTTCAAAACAAATCTCGGAATTATTTACCTTCAAAGTCCTTAACCAAGTGGCAAACTCTGTATTTACCAAGATAATAGGCACTTATTCTTTGGTATTCTTAGCAGTTTTCACCCAGCACGTTTGCCGTACATATGTCAGGTTTTTTTCCCCTCATCTCCTGCCTCACATTCCCCAATTAGTCCAAAATTCACAGATAAGAAATGCCAATAAACAAAATCAAGACTGGCAGTCTGATGCTCAGCAGGGTAGGTAATAAATTGTGCACATCACTCTCATGTGTATAGAAATAAACTAATATAAGATGTAATCTGTTTTATTAAAATGTTGTAAATAATTTTGTCAGCCACTGTTTTAACACATATAATCAACTTGTGAACTTCGTATCACTTTAAAATGAACTTTGAGCTATTTAAGCATTTAAACTATTTGCTCATTTGCCGTAGTCTCTTATGGGCTGGGCTACATAAATAATAGGAAAATCCGTTTAATGCTGAGCTATTGAGACCAGCCAAAACCTTAAGCCTGTTAAGTAACATACTAGGGTCAGCAGAATCAAAGGCTGCAATGAGATCAAGTAAAATGAACAGTTTTACTTGATCTCAGTGTACAGAACAGCTCTCTGAACCACATGCCATTAAAAGATCATTATAGAGCTTTAAAAGAGCAGGTTCAGTGGAGTGCTGCTTTTGAAAACCAGATTGAAAAGGTTCAGAAATCTGTAATTTGCATAATAAGGATATGACTTCCAACAATTCCCCCCCAATAATTTGCTTATAAATGGCAATTTTGAAATAGTCTAATAATTGCCAGCAGAACTGGCAGAAAGATTGGGTTTTTTTAAAGGCACTTAAAAACAGAAAGTGCATTGAAGTTACTTTTGTTATGAGTTGGTACTATGTGAATAAAGCTTAAATGAAATTCAATTAGTAAACGTTTTCCCATAATTCCATTGTACATATTACAATGGCAATAAAGACCTATTATATTCTTCTATTCTTTATGGCAAGTTACCCGGCAGGATCAGGTGCACTGTAATGTCCCTCTGGACTGAAACTACATCAAAATTTGTGCCACCAATGCAATTCAGTATGAAACTTACCCACAGACATTTTGATATGCCACAGTAGGAAAAATATCTTCTACTGGTTTCCCGGGAAACCATGGCGGTGTGAGCAACACCAAGCCTCTGAAATCCAAGCAGCTTAGAGAAATTCTGTCATTGTTAGAGGCCTTGCACCTAAAACACTAATAATAATTGTTCGAGTGTTTCCATTTCACTCTGGCTTTTCCAACTCTGCTTTTGATGTATTCATTTCAGATTTTGTTTTATTAAAAAGTGGATGGCAACGTCCCAAACTCCTACATAGTCCAAAACAACAAATCAAACAACTCTCTTGGTTGAATTGTCTCTGGCACAATGCAGCAGCTTCCCTGTTGGTCTCCTGGAATCTCTCAGGTGGTTTGTGACACAGTTTGGCCTTTTGTCATTATTCATTATGGTTGTCTGTATGGCGTTTGTAAGTCTCCTATTATTTCAGACCAGTGTCTGGTCCCATGCATCTGCTTCCTCAATTAGTTTCACAAATTCTTACGCCACAGTTTTACCATCCAGCCAGATTGTCTTTGTGCTGTCTGGCCTTCCAACCACAGCCTGTTTGTTTTCTCTGGCTGTTATTGATTTCATCTGAATGGTGTCCTGTTTTTGCCTTCTTTCTTTGTTTTCCCTGCATTTCTTGGACACTGTAACAATTTCTTTATGCTGTTGTGTGCCTCATTTTGCGTGCGTGTTCCCTTTGATTTCTTTGCTCGAGCCGAGACAGCTGTGCATCAGTTTTAAATTGTTTTACGTCAAGCTGATTCTCATAGCTTTCATATCAGTGCCAAACTACGCACAGGGGTAAATAATGAATTTAATGATGGCTCCGTTGAATTTAGCAGCTGCAGTTACAGGTACTAATGCTCTCAAAGCTTCGCCAAACAACTGAAAAGGAAAACTCCACAGTTAACATTCGCCACCTGTGAACATTTAGTCCAACCTGTTCATTACTATCATAAAATTTTGCACGCCGTACCTAGTTGGCAGAACTGGAAGTAAAACACAATGGGAGAAATTTCAGTGTTTCTTGTCTTACTATGTGAGATGAACACCGAATAAATACATTGTACAAACTCTTTGGCCCTAGCACATCCCTGCTGGGTGGGCTAAATTTAATCTCAAATGTAATCGAGACATCAGCAGGATGCCCTACATTTTTTTGCTGCTGCTGTGTACACTGTGACATCTCACACAATAAAAAGAAAATAAGAAAGCAAACAACCAACCTCAGCATAGAAATTCAGAGCGACCTCAGAATTCTCAAAAGAAAGCTGCAGCTGCCTTAAAGGTCTAAATGCTCCCTGACAGTCTGGGATAAATTATTCTTGTCTGCCCGAGCTTTGGGATTTTGTTGGCGACACTAGAAACCCAAAAACCGCAGCACAGAAGCACAGCTTGTGATATATCATATAAGGCAACCTACCTGGCCAAGCTGTACGACAGCAGCAGCAGCAGCACGCTTAATTTCAGGTTTTAAGTTTGTTGCTCACACCCTTCAGCACTAAAGAGAGTTAGGATGAGGAAGGATGTTCAACACACAGCCTGGGGTGTTTCAGAGTGCAGCTACTCAAACCTGTCTTAGCTGTTTAGTTCAGAGATTGCCATACTTGTCAGCACTGCTGCTGGAACTGAGAAAGCACTTCAGCAAGCATACAAGAGAGGTGGAGCCCCAAACCCCCCCTGATCTTAGCCCAGACATGTTTGTTTGACAGATTCATGGACCTGAAGAAGCAACAGCCAGGACTAAGTCATAGATTCCTTCACCTCATGGTCAAATGGACATCAGTTTGTGGTACTGAATAACTAACCGCTGCAGCAAATCCTCAGGAGGTAGTGCGAAGCCTTGGGCCATGCTGTATCAGTCAATTATATCCATATACACTCCAACACACACTCACTGCACCATAACCATTCCATTAGTTGTTGTTGCGACCGGTAAACCCATGATTAACAGCAAAGGACCTCAGTAACATTTCTGTCATACGCACACTGGCTGATATGAAGCTTTTTGTTTAGGGAATTGAAATTAAATGAGAAATGGAAATAGAGGGATTTCAGTAATTAGTATATCTGGTTGCTAATTACATATTATTTATGCATGATAACTATCAGAAGCAGATCTGTGGTTTCTGAGACCTGTAGGTGGAGTGGAACATGTTGCCAAGAGGAGCTGCCACTCAGACAAAAATTCACTTCAGTCGGTTCTGAGTCATATGAACCGGTGTCAGGGATTTCACCTTTTCATTCTCCCAAAACAACTAAAATATTTCATATAAGAGACATTAGTGTGGGTTGTAACATCCACCTTCAAGGTCCAAACCTGTGAATTGGTACACGTCAAAATAGTCACGAATGTATTATTGTGCCTGTGAACCTCTGGTAGCTTTAGAAATTATGTTATTGTGAAAGTTCACACAGTTATTGGCCATGACCTATACTGCAGACTTTCACAAATGTTATAATCATAATAAGTCTTACAAAGCATTAAGATTATTAAAGGAAAGGTTTTAAGATATTTGTTGAGAACTGCGTTGGAACGTTTATGAGTAATAAAAAAAGGTGTACATTCACTTTAGTAGGTACAGTTGTGATCTGTTTTCGAGTCTGTATCATGGGCATGATTGTTTTGGTAATCTTAGGCTTTCAATAATTTCTTTAAACAGTTCTTTTTCCAGATTGGAGCAATTGTACAGCATACATCTTTAATTACTTTAATAAACAATATTTAGGTGCACCGTCTAAAGTAATGTCGTATTTTCTACAATTCACACAGGGTCAAAAGTATATATCCACTCCAACAGGGATGGGTTTTAAGCACAGTCCAAAAAGTTTCAACAGGGTTAAGGTCTCCATTATTTGTACAATGTTCCAGTACCACTGGCCCCAGAGCATGATGTAACCAACTTCATGCTTTACAGTTGTTACAGGGTTACTAGGTTTTGACAGCCTCACCAAATATCTTTCTCTCATCTGGCCATAAAACTTTTCTCCAAAAGGCGCATGGCTTGTCCACGTGGGCAGCTGGAAATCTCAGTCGAGCTTTAAAGTGTCCGTTTTGAAGTAGGGGTTTCTTTCTTGATCCACAGTCCATGGTGATGTAAAAACATAAAACGTCACTGTAAAAAGTGACGCTGGTGTTCCAGTGGGTTCTGATCCATTGCAGGCGGGAGCCTTGGTGGTTCCTGGGTTGTTTCCAGAACATCCTAAACAAGTTTGCTCCCGGAGGGCCTTTTTCCAGGCGTTGGCAAAATGATGACATATCCAAGTAACTTGAACTCCACAGTAATTTTAAAATGGCCCATTAAGCTTCTGAAGTGGCCTTCCCAAAGCCCCGACCTCAACCGTAAATTTGTGGACTATTTGTGGACTATGCTTAAAAGTCTTAAAACCAGAAAATTTAAATGAACTCTACCAATTACACCAAGAAGAGCGGTCAGATATCCAGCTAAAATAATGCCAGAAGCTCCTTGATGGCTACCAAAAGTGCCTGGTCAAAGTGTAACTTGCTAAGGGACATTTAGCCAAATGTTAGTCCCCTCTGTGGATTAGAGACAATATAATAACAAAAATAAAAATTCAAACAAGTTCACCCAGTTCTTTAAAGTAACTAAAGATGTAACACACTGGAAAAAGAACAGTTCAAACAAATAATGAAAATTTCCCAAATTATCGTGACATTCAACCCACGATGAGTGTAAATGTATGTCTTGCTAATACTGAGTTGGATCCCTTTTGCCTTCAGAACTGAGAAAATCAAATGTCAAATTATTGCTTTAATATAAAAAGCATACTTTGAAAAATGTCTCTATATAAAAAGAAGAATAACTCTTTCAAGCTTCTCAACCTTTTACCCCAAGTGATGGCATTTAATAGGACCTTGCAGATACACAGTCTCTAAACACTGCTGTCTTTCTTCAACAAAAAGATAAAGTCAGTATATTTATCTTACAGTGACACACGCAATATGTCTGGGAGCACAGTGAAGGCAGTGGAGCTCCTGTCAACACCTGCACTCCTCAAATCGTGCTGCAAATAATTGACTCATGTTGCTGATGCTTCATACATCAGAGAGTTTAAGTGCTGCTGTGACCTAAGCATAGTTCAACCACCCACATGCGCGTTACAGACAGACACCTGGAGATGCTGCAATAAAAATATCTTCGTGTGCAAAAAGTACCACAATAGCCTGATGTACTGTATGTTCCTGGAGAATAGATGGATCACTGGATGGTTTTCTGCATTTGCTGCAGCTTATTTGAGCTCCCGTGTGACCTGCACCTCAGTGTTTTGCATTTACAAAGTAATGTGAAACATACCGCAAGACACCAGTAATGCAGTTTTTATGCCTTGAACAAATTATAAAGCTTTTGTCATCTTTAAGCCTTGGTAGCTGGTTCATTGCAGAATATTTGCCTGCATTACTCCATAGCGCAGCACTTTTTTGAGCTGAGTGCTCATGGGTTGTGTTTGCTTTTTATTGCTAGACTTATAAATGGATAAATGGAGCAGGAACCGATGTTTACATTCAAACTATTTACTGGCCATTTAGTCATATAATGCAACTCATTTTAATCAATTTATTATTTATGACCAGAAAAAATGGGCAGACCTTGCAAGCTAAGCAAGGTCTAGCTTGCTAATGTGCAAGTTTCCTTTGAAAGGGAAAACAGATCAAGATGATGCATGCCACTGCTGTCACATACACCACGGAGAGCCAGCGAGCTCTTTCCTCTTTGGTCAGTGAGTCGTGGGTAACTGGTGTGCTGGGGGTCACATCACAAATGCACGGAGAACCAATGATTCACAGGGTGACAACGTTTCATCAGAGGGCAATATTTTATAAGGCCCATGACGTGATATTTCACACAACCTGTCAAGCCTTCCCGAGGAAGCTTCAAAGACAGAATGAGTCGTACTTGTCTTTCGAGTTATTGATGAAGAGTAAGTGTAGAGAGATGGATTATGATAAATAAGCCACAAAAATGAAACTGCCTGCGCCACACACGCTACGCTGGCTGGTTATTTCTCAGTCACAACATTGGGTCAGAAAAGTGTGAGCGCCCATATCAGCTCAGCTGTTTCATCCAATGAAATACATCTGTTTCTTATCAGTGTAAGATTTTATCAGTAGCGCACAGCGAGTCTGCGGCGACTGGATTTGTAAGGGCGCTCATGAGTTTCTAAAGAGCGACGTTTCTGTGTATCAAGTCCAACTCCAGCCTGCTGCACTTTATTGATATCTTCACTGCACAGCATTCGGTGCTGCAGGATACACACGGTATAATCCTCCAACAAAGTCAAGTCATCTGCTTCATAATGGAGCTGCCAGAACATGTCAACAGACAGTGGCCCAATTTTATCTCAGCATTGCCAGGGGATCATTAGCATCTATCACTTTTCAGAAACTCTGCTGAAGTTGGAGTACATTTAAAATGGCTGAAGGAATACTGGCACTCCCTCACGCTCAAGATGTTTGTCACATTGTGGGAAAAGATTCAAATTTTGTGTTTTACTTTCCTGAGAATGGATTTCTCATTATAAACACAGGGTAAAGCCGAGTGCAAACTCAACTGTATTTTTCCATGAAATATACTCACTGGCTGGTGAAGAACAGTTCAAGTTACTGCATAAGAATTTGTTTTGATATGAGGGTCGAGTCAGGTAATACTGTAGAGCATGAGCAAAATTAGCTACGGGATTGGGAAAATATTGATTTTACCCCCTGGTGACTTTGATGTCATCTGCCACTGATCAAAAATCCACCGTCCCATAGTATTTATAGTCATACTAAGAAGTTTGAAAGCAAAAATGCAGGTTAAAACTAAAACTTAATGCACAAGTGACAGAAAACTAAAGTGCTTCAGTGTTCAGTGCAAACCCTTTTAGCATGTTTCAACTAACAGACTTAAACGGTACACTGAAAATGTTTTTTGCCATCTTTATATCCCAACATTGCATTTGAAGCATACTGCACTATCTCCAAGTGGCCAAAACTGATCGCGTGCAAGAAAATGCGTCATCATTTAATGTTCATTTAATAAACTTTCTGAGCTAATGAGCTTCTACAGCGACTACCATAATCTTTTTAAGGTGTGTGTTTTCATCGTGTGGTAAGAGCATCCCGATCCAGCACCATCAGCTTGTAAAGAAAACCTTGTTAAAAACAAGTACAGGATGCAGATGTAGTAAAGCTGTTGGTACTAACGTCGCTGCAGACGCTGTCAGAATGAATGTTTGATGTTGCAAGAAACAAACATCAGGCAGTAATCCCATCATAATGATCCCCAAGTGGATGGAAACGTGGACAATATTTGCCTTATTGGAGCTGGTACGAACGCACCTCATTAAAATTTTGACATTCTAATAAGCCCCAACGAGTGTGAAGTTTGTCGCTCCCCATGAGATTCCTTTTTCTTTACCCCGAACATGTGGGTTAGTATTTACTTCAAAGGGAGTGTTTCACTGAGAAAGAAGCAGCTAAAGACAAGGGGTATTTTCTCAGCCTTGCACCTGCAGTATCAAAAAAAAAAAAGAAAAAGAAAGCCAAATCTAATGCATCCATTATAACACCAATTACAGTTTTGACAAATTATCATGGCTGGATTCAATAAGCCAAAAATCCCTCAGCCATCCGTGTTTTTTTCCATGACACTGTTTGACAGGAGAGAAAAAGCAACAGTGCCTAATAAAGGCGCTTCTGCGGCTTTAAGAAACAGCATCTCAAATGCACCAAGCTTACAGGTTGTGACAGCCAGATTTTTTATGGCAAGAAGCCACACATATAAATTGATACTTTGGGTCTCTCTTTAAAAAAAGAAAGTAACTAAATCCCTGAGGTATCGCAGAGCGATCTGTGTGTGCTTGTATGAAACACTGGCTGTTGTTTCATAGCTCATGTGAAAGATATCTAGTTATCGCACGGACGGGAGTTTAGAAACTGCTGATGGCTTCCTTTAAAATACCAACAGAAAGGCTGTAATAATAGGCTCTTAAAAATGAAATATATCCTACATGCCTTATGCCATAATTTAGCATGAATTGTACTGGTGAATTATTTATTAACCTCGTGGAAAACTTACAATTCTGCATTCTCTATATTTTCATTTATTTATTAATTCATTCACTTGGAAAATGTCACGGCATGCAGCATTTGTCTCTGCACTTTTCATGCACCATATGGTGCCGGTATTTTTTCAGAATTAATGCTATTTTGGAATAATAGAAAAAGCCACAAAGTGGTGACCGCCCTGGCTGTTTGCTGGGTTCATTTTAGTTTGTGGAAAATGCTGCCAGGAGGGGGGTGCAATTTAGGAAGGTTTGAGCTTTAAAATCGATATCATGTATGACCTTAAAAGCCCCAATATTTGTATTTCTTTCTTTCTTTTACTCCTGCTTGTCGGGATGAAAATGCTTTTTACATTTTGTGGTATTTGATGCGGTAGAAATGCTTTTTTTGTCCATAGGGGGAATTGAAACAATGCAGACTGAAATGCTTTTCAACTGTAACGTGAATTTACAATACATGATTAGCTTTCACACACAGTCGCTGTGTTTAAAGGACTATCAGTCAGTTTGACAGTGAAAATGCATTTGCTTCCATCTCTTGTATGACTGATGTCAGGGTTGGATGAAAGATTAAATGGTTTGCTTTTTGAATTTTTATTGAACTAGCGTAGAAAGGCACTGTTGGTTATGTATCTCATTAGATGAAGCATAATGGGGACAAGAGTAAGAGCAGTAAGAGGTAAACTTAGGATTCATAGTCTCTGCTGTGCTTGTGCCGTATACATACTTCTTTTTGAGTCTTTTAGTATCTATACAAATATTAGTGGATAAAAACTGAAATGGATCCATCAGTTGGATTGTGAGCAGCTGAACTAATGCAGCAATATTTCTCTCTGCTGTGCTTGGATGTTGTTCACACAGTTTTCTTTTGCAGACTTTACCCTAATTAATGCAATACAAGTTAGCTTTCTTTTTTAGTTTCATCCACAACGTCTGGACAACTTTGCCCCCACATTAGTACCACTGTACCAACTATCACCCCACCAACCACTTTTCAGTTAAAATGAGCTTCTTTTTTTTAACCTAAGGCTTCCCACTATGTGACTGGGTGGACATGGAGAGCGAATATAGCCTTGGAACCAAACAAATCTGAGGGCTCATGTTTCATTTGCTCTGGTAGAATGCATCTGGCCTTCCTCCCGCTCCCATTCAAACATTTCCAAGTGCCCTTGCTCTTGCCAGGCCAATCACAGCCATTTATTTATTAGCTGTGAGGTCCGATACAGTGACAGACATTTCTGTAGCCTGCTTGCATTTTTTTTTGCAACACAAGTCATGTGATTCCCCCCCCCCCCCCCCCCCCCTTTCTTCTTTTTTTCTCTGATTGCTTGTATTCTACCCTAATTTCTCCAGAGGTATTTTGGTCTGTGCTTGATGATAACGGCTCTTGGTAATTGAACTGAACGAAGAGTTTTCAGACTAATTTGCACATTTGTCTGGTGATTCCAGGCTGGAGCGGAGAGAGAAGTGAGGGTGAAACTTGAGACAGTGGAGACAGACACATGGAGAAAGGTTTTTTTTTAACTCAAAATTTAAAAAGAAAACTAATTAAGAAAAGCAACAAACTGATTCATAAGTGCATGCTGTTGGCTGCAAACTATGAGTGTGCAGAAACACTAAGTCACCCTCTTAAAATGCAGTTGTTACTGTATTCACTTACAACTACATTCAGTAGATGATATGATGGTTAGTCCAGTTTTAACCAGAGAAAAGCACGTTCAGCATGAGTCTGTTTTGTCGTAAAGTGCCTCTGGGCATGAAAAACCATTGCATGAGTAATTTGTGGTATGTAATGGCCTGAGGAATTAAAAATGAGGTTAAAAAGAGAATAAACACTAGTTTCTGGATGGTAACCAAAGACAACAGAGACCAGAGGATTAATTAAAAAATATAGTTTGCAGTAAAATTTAAAATGTAAGATACCTAAAACTCCTTAAAAATGAGAGCAACTAAAAACAAAACCTGTGGTCACAGCAGTCTCTTAAAGCAAAACATAACGCTCCTAAACAGTCCAAACAGCATGAGCAGCAGTATTCATCCTCTTTTCCATCTTCAGTTGTCTCTTGCCAAGTCGCCTGCTACTGGTAGATCTGGCTCCTCCTCTGTGCCATGTATGAGAAAACATCTGCCAGGCCTCCCAGTCCCATGTTTCTTTGCTGTCCATTGTTCTCCATTCATTTCTCTGCATTCCCGTGCTGCTGCCTCTTTTTTAAAAAGGGTGGATTCGGAAAATGTGATTAATTTCCTTGATTAGGGAAGAGGTAGGTAGGACGTAAAACCACTCAAATGAAAAATTAAAGCAACTTTCAAAATAAAAGTAAGCAAATATACAATATAATAAAATGATAAGTCACACAATAAATGAAACACAGCATAAAATAATAAGATTGCTTCCTCCACATGACAAGTGTGTTGGAACAGAATTAAGTTAGGCCCAAAAATTGACAAGGGAATCTGATAAATGAACCGTGGCTCCGTCTTAATTTTATATTGCCAAAAGATATGAATCTGTGGTCTGCTGACTGCAACAGATGAGCTCTGTAAGGCTAGTATAGGGCTGAGATACACACAACAAAATGCTTCTGTGCTGCCTTCTGTGTTAAAGCTAAACAAAACTCTCATCACAAACAGTTCTTAAAAAATATGTATTTAATAATCAAGGTATTCAGGGGTAGTTGCATAAAAACAGACGTTTACAGACTAGCACTAATAACTGAAGAGCAAGAAAGTTTAGCAATGTTGTGAAGACATAGATATAGGGTGTAACAGTCTGTTGAAGCCCATCTGTTTAGCATGCTAAAACTTCAGCATATTGGCAACAGTTCCTGTTTTTTTCATTATTAGAAATTTGAGCCACGCGGCATGTTGCAAATTTATCCCTGCTTCATGCGTCATAATAACCATATGGAGCTTGATCAGTATGGTTGGTAAACAGCAGATTCTTCATCTTGTGGTGATGTATTTCCGCAGTGGCCATGCAATCAAATCTCCATTTCAGGCCCCGTAGTTTGAGATAGACCACTGTGTTGGATTGCATTTAAGAAATGACTGGGGAAAGTGCATCTTTGCCTGTTTGAGCACATTCAGTCTATCGCGAACATTACAAAACAATCCATCTCTCTTGTCTACAATGATTTTTTCCCCCACTCACTATTGTAGAGTAGTGCGTCTCAGGGTTGCATGCCACTAAAGCCCTGCAGCATATAGATAGAAGTGTCCTTATTCAAATTGTTGTCCTTGCCCTTGAGAAAGTGTGCATGCATGTCAGCAGCAGTAACACTTTATATTTGGTAAGGCTGACAGCGAGGGGTGGGAGGAGGGAGGCGAATGTTTTGAGAATTGCATGGAAACGCTTGTTTGTAGATGGTATGATTGGAGAAGGCAGGGAATCCTCTAATGGTTTAAATGTCAACTGGTCAATAAAAGCCTGGCATCCTGTCACTTCTCATTTGTACTGAGACAGAGGATGCTATTAAAGACTGAAACTAAAATTACCAACTTGACATTTCCCCATTTACTCACCGTTGTTTCTCATGTCCATTCTCCATTCTGTCCTCATAACCGTGAATCAGGTCCCTCCACATTCCTCATATCTGTTCTCCTGTCTGACCCTGACAATTACATGTATTATTGCAACCGGGAGCCTAGGATTGTATTTATTTTTAATTGATAATTTATTTCAGACTGAGCATGCTTATGTCCTTGTCGATCATGTGTTTTGCTGTGGGGAGAAAGTTAATAAACATCATTTGGATGCATGAATTAAACCATTTATTGTTACAGAGTGTCCCAACACTCTGGACGTGGCATCCTGGCGTGAATCCTGATCAGGTTAGGGCTCCCTCTGAATGGAAGGCTGGATGAGGAAAAAAGCAACACAAATGCCTGTAAAGATTTAGGTTCCCTAACACTTTGGAAGCAAAAGTGTTGATATTTGATGGAAATTAGCTAATTTGCCTTTTAGTCATTAGATGTGGACAAGTGAACGTCATGTGGCCAAGAGGGGAAATGGAACCCTGTTTCTAATTAACCTACAAAGATATATACCATCATGTCACCAAGAGGAACAGCCCGAAAAAGTCCTCTGACCTGGATGTACCCATGCCCAGATGTGGATATCCGCTGTAGAAATGTTCTAGAAATAAACAAGATCTGAGGCTTTTGCTAGTAGTGGCATGGCCGCATATAATTAGTAATGCAGTCCTCATCAGCTGAGCTAGCTGCACGCTTCTTTTGGTTGACAGATGCACATACATGTAGAGAGAAAAAAGTTCCTATATTAATTAACTGCAATAGAAGGCAAACATCGTCACGGCAAACTGAGCAGCTTACATCAAAACAACCTACATAGAAAAATGTACCAAAAGAAAAATATAAAATATATACAGTGTGGACAAACTAAACACATCCTATCATCCATCAGAAACTTTAACAGCAACAACTTCAAGTTATCATTTTCTGTGTGTGACTTTAGCAGTCTCTCACATCGTGGTAGAGGAATTTTGACCCACTTTCCTTTATGTCGCCTCCGTTCATTAAGGTTTGTGGGCATTTGTTTATGCACAGCTCTTCTGAAAGCACAGCACTTCAGTGAGGCTGAGGTCTGGACTTTCACAGCTGGACTTTCTCCTGCCAGCCTGTCTTACAAATGCAGGTTTCTCTCTTGCAACATCATCTTCACTCTCTCAGCTTCAGCTGGAGGCAAATGTGTTTCCTTATGTATGTAGATTGCTTGAGCCTGTCTGTTCAGAATGATTCAGACTTGCTGACTTAAACATGAAGATGTGAAAAAAAAATAGGCTGGTTTACAGGTTTCTTAACTCAGACAGGAATTTTGGATGGCCACTTGTGCTTTTGTGCAGAGCGAGAAGGTTTCTACACATATATAAAAAATGAGGACAGTTGTACTCTTGTATGACCCAATTTCCAAGCTTTAGCTGCCTGACAGATGGCTCATGTTTGAGTTCATGGTTAACTCAGTGACTCCAAGGTACCAAGGTCCTGTGGATGCATAATGGCCAAACTTCTACTGGTCTCTCCAAAGGACATTCCTCCTGAAGTCTTGTGATTTGCTTGGATGCACTTTTATAAATTTAAGCAGTGCTAGCATCTTCTTTTTAGAGAAAACAGGCTTTCTCCTGGTAACCATTCCAAACAAGCCAACAACTTTAAACAATTTTAAAATTTCGCAGCTGAGGTTAGCAACTCCTAACTGAGCCGGTAGAGTTGGGGATGTAACTCTTGAATGCACTTTCTCTGAGCATTGCACAGTCTGACCCTGGGGTAAATTGGATAGGAGGCCCACTCCTAGGAATATTAGCAATTGTCTTGAATGTTTTCCACTTGTCAATAATCTTTCTCATTGTAGAATGATGGACTTTGAATTGTTTGGATTGATGGACAACAACAGTTGTTTCTCTAAGATCACACAACTAAATACTCTAGATCAGCAAACTGCCAAAACTTCTACTTTTATTGCTGCTCCTACTTGCCAAACAGCCAATCAGATGCACTGGATTAGCAGCACCTGATATCTACTTACCCTCTTAATTCCTATGGAAGCAGTAAGATTTTTTTCCACAGGACTGCATCTAGTTGCGTGAAAACTCACATGACCGTTGATGAGGTCAACTGTCTCTTAAAATCCACACATTAATATGATATAAACACGTAGGCACATTAAAAGAGGAAATATGATGCCGTATAGTAATTCTGTAAATTTTGCTGTACTGTATTGGTGAACCTTACGTGTATGATCCAGATTCAGTCACAGAAAGGTGAGGACAGATTATAAATATTGCACGTTGCATACTGTTTTCATTCAGTGGCATGAATTACTTTCACTGTGTTTCACCATTTCTTCTCAACCAAGGTGCCAACTGAGGCAAAGCTTCTGGTGAGCTCTGATTTGTTGAGCTTCTGAAACATTTGCATGTCAGTCTGTCGCAAGGTCATTCACACTCAGTGGTTTTGAGTATCTCCTATTGGATATTTTCTTTTGTTTATCACCTCTCTTTGTGGTCCTGATTTAGTGTTTTTTTCTTACCGTCAGATAGTTTGATCCACCCTCGTTAGTTACTTCTGCCCTTCTCCTTGTTTGTCGGTCAATGTAGCTTTTCTCCCCCATCAGCTTTCTTGCTTCTGTTCCTTTACTCTTTTTAAGTAGTTCTCCAATACTTTTGGAAGAGGTGCACATAGGGACAGTGGTGTTTTACTTCTGCAACAAAAGTAAAGACAGAATATGTCATTTTTATGATGATGACTTTGCATTTTCTGACTTTGCATGTCCTATCTTTTGATTTTCTGATGAACGTGCAGCTATGAAGTTTGTTTTTTAAATAAATGTTTCTGCTTGTTTTTATATTTTTAAAAATCTGAGCATAGTATTTTGCTTGCAGCAAATATACTATATAGTTTGAGGGAACTAATGCATATATGCAGATTTAAAAAAAAAAAAACTTGTTGGATTCCTTGGAAGACAGATCCACACATACAAGATTAAAACTGTCATTCATCTGATATGAATGATGTGTCTTTCATTTCCAGTCTTTCCTCAGAGGGCTTTGGTTTTTCTGTGCAATGCTATAAATGGTAGCAATGAATATGTTAGTGAGTTCAAATCAGGAAAATAATCCAGGCCATGCACATTCACGCTCTTTGCTATCCACTCTCAGGATTACATCAATGAATACAAGTAAACAAACAAACAAATGAAACAGGGAGCCAAGAGAATGATTTCTACTGATACACACTAAAAAGCTGCTTGTGTCTTCTGTTAATGAGGCAGCCCGAGAAAGGCTGCAGATAAAATCGCTCTTCTGTCTGGTTACAGTCAGAAAACCCGATTCCTTACATGAATCTAAAAAAGTGACTTTCTGTTGAAAGAAGACTAAATTATGCACCGAGTCTTAAACCACCAGAAACGTATCAAACCAGTCTGCCCATGAACAGATTGCAGTTCAGTCACACAGTGAAAAGATCACTGAATAGATGGGCAGTGTGACTGAATTATCATGGGGATTCAAACATTTCTGCCTTGCATTGGGTGAAGTGATGATTTCAATTAAACTGCACTGAAAACCTGAAAAGTAAAATATCATCTACACAACAGATACTTACATTGCGGTGATTTCTTTTATTAATTCTAGTACTTAAGGTTGGGATTAATATCCATCTGATCGTTAACTTTACAAATTCAAAAAGTATTGGAAGGCAACAATGATATAAATTTATGCTCCCCTCTGGCAAATTAATTACATCCATCCATTAGTATGTTTAAGTGACCAATTTTCTCATCTGCCCAGACTAATGTGTGTTTATACCTCTTGTGTGCAGATGAAACATCTGCTCCTCCAGCTCACTAAACAGAGAAGTCTTCCGAGGTATACCCCTACCTGCAGGATCACTGGAACTGCAATAATATTAATGCTTTCTGGAGCGGGCAAGCACAGCTGTGCAGAATATCCCAGAAATCTGGCTGAAAAAGAAAAGAAAAGAAAGGCACACTGCAAATGGCGTCCTTGCATATTTCCCAGCTTTGAATGACACTATAACTACCCTGAAAAGAAGCATCCGCAATGGAAACAGCACTGCATAAATTAACTTGTAATCATGTTAACTTCACTGCCTAAATACTCAGTTTCTGACTACAGATTTTCTCCAACATGGCCCAAACTTTGCCAATTAGTTGCTGGATCATACAGCAAAAACGTACATGGTTCAAGAAGCAGGATTTGCTTGCTTGGTCATGTGTAACCCGTCAAAACAAAATATCTTGGGGTATGTAGAGGCAGCTACTGGCAGCCACTACACATTAATTTCAAATGGTTGATAGTGACATGCTATTCCTCTTTTAAACAAACACCACTACGAGTATTCGGTGACCAAATAAAAATATAAGATTTAGTATGAGTTCAAGCAACTTTCTGCAGACATACACAACCTGTGCTAAAGAATTTGTTGAAGCACCTCTGGCAGCAATTACAGCCTTTCTGAGTATGACTCTACAACCTTGGCACAGATATTTCTTTGCAGAATCTCTCTGGCTCCATCAGGTTGGATGAGCCACTCAGGAACATTCCCAGGATGCTCCCAAAGCCACTCATTTGTTATCTTGGCTGTGTGTTTAGGGTAGTTGTCCTTTTGGAAGATAAACCTTGCCCCAGTCCGAGGTCCAGAGCAGGTTATTATGAAGGATGTCTCTGGACATTTCTGCATTCATCTATCCTTTGGCCCTGACTAGTCTCCCAGGTCCTGCTGGCGAAAGATATCCCCTAGGCAGGATGCTGCCACCATCATGCTCACTGCAGAGATGGTATTGGCCAAGTGATGTGCGGTGCCTGGTTTCCTCCTGACATGACGATTGGCATTCAGGCCAAAGAGTTCAGTATTTGTTTCATCAGTCCAAAGAATTTGGTTTCTGAAAGTCTTGCATTTGCTTTTTGGAGAACTGCAGGTGAGCTTTCATGCGTCTTTTACTGAGGAGTCACCTCCATCTGGACACTGTACTATACGGGCTGATTGGTGGATTGCTGCCAAAATGGTTGTGCTTCTGGAACGTTTTCCTCCCTCCACAAAGTAAAAATGGAGCTCAAAGTGACCACTGGGTTCTTGGTCACCTGCCTGATTAAGCCTCCTCTACCCCAATTGTTCGGATTGTACCCTTCCCCAGATCTGGACTTCAATACATGTCCCATCCTGGACATCTACAGAAAATTCTTTAGACTTCACGGTTTGCTTTTTAACGATGTGACCTTATATAGACAGGTGTGTGCCTTTGAAAATCATGTCCAATCAACTGAATTTAACACAGGTGGACTCCTGTGTGGAATTTTGAGGTGAAAAATAATTTGAATCAGTTTGGAATAAAGCTGTAACATGGCAAAATGTGGAATAAGTGAAGCTCTGTGATTGCTTTCCATACGCATTGATGACATTAATGAAGTTGCGTTTGTTGAATGAATGAATAGAAATCAGTGTGTCTGACACATTGACACTGAAGTGAGAGAGCAGCCTTACATCTCGTCAGCTGTCCATCATGATCAACTAATGTAATCAGGATGAAGAATGAAGGGTTGTGGGGGGGGGTTTTCTTTTATTACACATCAGGTACGACATTAAAACAAATGACAGGTGAATATTGATTATCTTGTTGAAATTAAATTGAGGTTGTGGAGTTTGTATGGCTCTTATTCATGCGACACATATAAATATTGTTGCACACCCCCATTGCAACAGTACTACTTCCTGGCAGCCTAAAAAACTGCTCAGTAATGGCCCAACAACACAACACAATGCACACAATAAAATCCATGTCATCTGTAATGACACGACCCACTTACATTTTCTACTTTTGCCTGCTTTTCACTAACATCCCTTGCATTTCCTGTTTACCACTGCTGCTGCTTTTGTGTTTTAGACTGCATGTCATTCCTTTACAGTAGTTTGTTGTGACATTATTTTTGTTGCGGTGGTGTGTCAGGAGTGGGTGGATTGAAATATTTTTGTGTACGTGTGCTGTTCATTTCATTTGTGAGAATTCTTTTTAGCCCTCACCCCATCATTTCCTCAAGACACTTTGCTGGGCAGCCATTGTAAAGAAAAGAATTTGTTCCTAATTGGTTTTCTCTGGGTGTTCCCATTTCCTCCCTCAGTCCAAAGACATGCATGTTAAGCTAATTGGTGATTCTAAATTTGCTGTAGGTGAGTGGATGTTTCTCTGTGTCAGCCCTGCAGACTGGTGAGCAGCCCAGTGGCAGCTGGGTCACACTGGCTACACAAAGAGAGGCCTTTGGCAGGAGGTTTTAATATTGTGGCTGATAGGTGTATTTATCATGTCTCAAAATGGATTATTGTAGTTACTCTATGATGATCTACACTCGGTGTAGACAAAACTTGTTCAACATTCTTGATTTCTGCCTTTTGTGACTTTTTCTATTGACACTGTAACTGAGGAGAAGTAAATTGCATCTGCTTGGAGTGAATAAATTTGTCACTTTCTCATTTGTTTTTATCGATTTCATTCAACTTTGTCCTTTAGGCCGCTTGAGTCTTTAGTAAAATAACAATAATAATAACTTATTAGATGATGTTAAGTTACTGAGGAAAAAAGAGCAATAAGCAACAAATTTTTAAAAAGGAGGAATTTATGTTGGCAACTTAGATCATGGCATCGGTAAATACTTGATCAGGCATAACATTACGACTACTGAGAGGTAAGGTGAATAACACTGATTGTCTCTTCATCACGGCACCTGTTAGCATGTGGGCTATTTTAGGGAGAAAGTGAACGTTTTGTCCTTAAAGGTGATGTGCTACAAGCAGGAAACATGGGCAGGCGTAAGGATTTGAGCGAGTTTGACAAGGGCCAACTAGACAACTGTGTCAGAGCATCTCCATAACTGCACTTCTTTAGGGGTTTTACAAGTCTATATTGGTCAGCAGTGGTCAAATGAAGGAACAGTGATGAACCAGCGACAGCGTTGTGGGCAGAGATGGGCAGTAACGCGTTACTTGTAACGCGTTACTGTAATCCGATTACTTTTTTCAAGTAACGAGTAAAGTAAGGGATTACTATTGCAAAAACGGTAATTAGATTACCGTTACTTTCCCGTAGGAACGCTGCGTTACTGCGTTACTAAAACCGTGATTTTCTTGCGAGAATGTCTCATGACAGTGACGTAAGCGAGTGTGATGTTCGTGACAACAGCTGTGTGCAGATCAACAATGGATCATATATCGAGTGCGGGAGAGAGTATGAGCGTGCAGCGTTTAAAGCGTGGAAGTACTGACCTTGTTTTGAGTTTGATTCCGTAAAAAGTGACAAAAACATTAGTGTCCGCTGTGCGTGGGAAGAAAACGTCTTTTTACAGCGAAAAAAAAACCCCTAAACTTCCAAGCAAGCACCGAGTAGCTACGTCGTAATGAGAAACTGACCACTGACCGCTGCGGCACACCTGCACCAGGATAAACCTCCGCCTACTCTACTCCTGCTTTACAGGTGAAAATAGAGCAAAAGGACCGCTAGTCTTTGACTTTATTTATTTTCTGCTGTGTTTTACTTGCATCTGAAAGAGTGAGTGTAAACACTATATATATATATATATATATATATATATATATATATATATATATATATATATATATATATATATATATATTATGTGCTGGAATGTGCAGAAAATAGGTTTAAATGTTAAACTAATTTCTTCCAGTCAGAGAATGGTGCATATAATTAAAATTTTGCTTCATGCATAAAGTTAAAAGATTAAAACTAACAAAACAAGTTTTAAAAAAAGACTTTTCCATTTGATTACATTTTGTATGATGGATTATGTAGAAAAAGTAGAATTGGGCTGAAAGATCTATGGCTTTATCACCTATTCAAGTTGTAAATCATGTTTTTAAAAAGTAACTAAGTAACTAAGTAACTAAGTAATTAATTACTTTTGAAAATAAGTAATAAGTAAAGTAACGGGATTACTTTTTTGGGGAAGTAATCAGTAATTAATTACTGATTACTTTTTTCAAGTAACTTGACCAACACTGGTTGTGGGTGTCCAAGGCTCACTGATGCACATGCTAAAGAAAGGCTTGCTCATGGGATCCAATGCAACAGATTAGCTACTGTAGCTCATATTGCTGGAAGGTTTAATGCTGGCTCTGATAGAAAGGTGTCAGAATACACAGGGCATTACAGTTTGTTGTGTTTGGAGCTGCAGAGCCACAGACCAGTCACCAGTCAAGTGCCCTTGTTGACGCCTATCTACTGCATAAAGCACCAACAATGGGAATGAGAGCATCAGAACTGGACCACGGAGCAGTGGAAGAAGGTGGCCTGGTCTGATGAATCACAGATGTGTGTGTCACTTAATATGGTAACACCTGGCACCAGGATGCTCCCTTTGAAGAAAGAAAACCAGTCAAGGCAGTGTGAGGCTTTGGACAATGTTCTGCTGAGAAAAATCGGGCCCTGTCATCTATCGTGAGACGTACCACCTACCTTTGCATTGTTGAGGACTATGTAGACCCTGTAATTGAAACTGTCTCCCCTGATTCCTGTGGCCTCATTCGCCATATACAGTGGTGTGAAAAGATCTTTGCCCCCTTTTCTAATTTCCTATTTTTTTGTATGTTTGTCACACTTAAATGTTTCAGATCATCAATCAAATTTAAATATTAGACAAAGTTAACACAAGTAAACACAAAATACAGGTTCTAAATGAAGGTGTTTATGATTAAGGGGAAAAAATCCAAACCTACGTGGACCCGTGTGAAATCAGGAAGGGGGCAAACACTTTTTCAGTCTACTACATGTATAATATTTCCTGCCACAACGTAAAAAAATGGTTCAGGAATGGTTTGAGAAGCACAACAATAAATTTGAAGTGTTAACTTGATCCCTAAATTCCCCAGATCTCAATCCAGTTGAGCATCTTTGGGATGTGTTGGACAAAGAAGTCAAGCCCATGGTGACCTCACCTCCCAATTTACAGGGTTTAAAGGATGGATGGATGTGTTGCTACCATCTTGGTGCAAGATACCACAGCACCGCTTCAGGGCTCTAGTGGAGTCCATGCTTCAATGACTCAGGGCTGCTTTGGCAGCAAAAGGAGGACCAATACAATATTAGGCATGTGGTCAAAATGTTATAAGTGATCCATGTAAGCAGTATATGTTGATATTCTACACACAAATGTACAGATTTAATGAATATTTGATACTTAATAAATATTTTCATATTGTTCTGTAAAAGAAACTGTTTGAATATGTTTATTGTTAAAGTGTTAAATGTGCTTGATGTTTGTTAAAGATGTGTGAAAGATCAGCACAATAACAGTCTCTTCAACTAAAGAGCCCGAAGCCCTTAAGAAGACAGTTAGCTAAATATTTTATAATGAATGGCTTTATCATATGAAGCAGACAAGAACATTTAATGCTTAAAAAAATGACTCTGTAAAGATGGGTTACCCACGCAGCCTCCTCCTCGCCCACCTCATGAGGCTGAAAGTGAGCGAATGTAAGATGACAGCAATAATTGCAGGCAATAATTAAATCAAGATCCGACCTCAGTTTTCGCCGCACTTGGTTTAATATGCCAGAGGAGACGTTGTTTACTCTTAAAATCCACAAAACTGTCGCTTTTCTATGGGAGGAGGCGAGTGTTGCTGGATTCCCAGACCTGCCTCTCTTTCAAGCTTGAGGATCTTGACCGAAGCGTTTACTGATGAGCGATTAGAGCAAAATGAGTCACGATGATGAGCTGAATGTAAAATCCGGAGGCCTCCATTTGCCAATCAATATTATTCATCAGCAGAGACATTCAGCCAGAACACTGGAAGTTTAAGTACACGTTAAATGCATCTCTTGTCTTTACAAGGATAATGTTTTGTTGTCACCAGAGGCGTATCTGACACCAGAAGGTGGAGTGAAATCATAAACCTTATGATATCACTGTTTTAAGAGAGTCGTGCATTGATTTGCATTTGAGGGAATGTGGAAATTAAATGTTCATGAATTCAGACTTTCATAGACTCTTCTTTGTTGCAGTCGCTGTTATGCACATCCTCTGCGTGAGACTGGGTGTGATTCGAAAAACAAAAGCGCAGCACATTCCTAATAGGCAGAGTTTTCTGGGTTACATTGTGCCCTCTGTGTTTTCAGCAAAGTGAAACAGGGACTTCTGAACCTTCTATTGTGCTTTATTAACTGGAAATTCCTGCATTATGCTCTTTCATTAAAAATGTTGTGACCAAAGATTTGAAAGGGGGATTGAGGGGATAATTAGCATTCAAAAGAGTGCACGCACTTTGTTGCTGCCACAAAAGATTGCTGTAGTCAACTCATCGTCGCATCTGCAGCGTTTAAATCAAATCTGCTGGTAAATGACATTATAATGAGAAATTATGTCTTACCTAGGAGACATCTATAGGCACTCGGGCAAACTATGCTCCATAGAGCTGCTTACACAGACTGCAGGGGTGTTACGCAACCTTCATGAGTGTAATCCACGTTTTCGTGAGTGCCATGGTGACTCACAGGGGCCAATTCAAAGCAGAGATCTCTGTGCTTCATGCCTTTGCATTTTCCAGGAGATTAGTACACCTGCACTTTGTATTAGGACGCTTATGGTGCTGCCTTTGTATAAATTCCCTGCTGAAATCACCATATTAGGTTCCATATTAATCCCTGCAGCAAACACCAAGTGGCATGCAAAGGCTGTCCTCAGAGGGTGTCGAGAAAACAGAGCATTAGAAGTATACGCTTCTATATATGGGTTTGAGAATCTCAGAGAGAGTGGAAGATTAGTTTTTTTCGCAAGAGTTCCACTTGATTTAAACATGTACGTTTAATTTCCCGAAGTTATTGTATCACATTTGTGGCTCCTATGCTGTGAAGTTGAGTCCGGGAAGCAACTGATGCTCTTTCCGCTGAGTAGATGGAAAGAGAGCTGCCCGCCTTAGGAGGATTTGCTGCAATGCTGCTGAAATTAGCGTCACTGTTAATTAATTTATGCACAAACGACCGAAGAAAACTTATACGCAGCCCTAAATGTCATCTGAGGCACGAGTAAAGGTGGCGAGCCTCTGAATAAAACACCATTTTCTGGGAGAAAAGGAAAAAGTAAATTGGAGCCGAGTGAGTGCATTTGGACATAGTAAATGCACAGTGTTCACAGAAATCTGCGACATAAGAGCTGCAATATTGTAAGAAATATTCCGGAGCAAAAATGTGTCAAGTAAAGGTTAGACTCCTCCTTATGGAGTGAGAAACTTCTTGCATATTTATCTAAGTGCTGTTCAGCAGCACTTTCAAACAGCCCTGGGAAATTTCAGAGGGTGTTATATTATGAATATTAAAAGAGAAAAAAGAAGGCACGTTTGTATGAAACATGGCCGACATTCACTGCTGACACATAATTGGATGGATGAGCATGCCGTGCTGGTATTAAGGTAGTCCATGTCAACTGCTATTACACTAACACTGTTAAGCTAAGAGCCTCACCTCATTCCCTTTGGCTGGATCTAAAAAGCTAGAGGTGATTCCCTGCTGTTCTCTCGTGGTCAATTAGAAAATCCATCAGGATTTGTCTTCATCTCAGGATGACTCCATGGTTCCTCTTACCTTGCAATTCCTGGGATAGGAATTTTATCATCTGACTGTTCTGCATATTTATAGAGCTTCTGAAATAAAAGTAGCATAAAATTAATAGACAGCGCTGTCTGGAAATATGCACCGTGCAGCAGAGGTGATGACTGGGACACCTCTCTCTGTTTTTCATCTAAATCCCTCTGTGCTCTCGCTCTCTGCCTCTCTGCCACGTGTCTTTAACGCATTCATACATAAACTCAACCACAGTATGTCCATTTCAAAGGAGACGCCCAAATAAAACCCATAAAAATGTAACAAATGGAATCTGCAATGTAGGCACACAGCACATTTCTCCAGAGACTTGCGCTGCCTCTAAACAGCACAATTCTGAAGATCCCAAAAACACACAGCAGCTCCATTTCTGCTGGTAGCCCTCCAGCCAGGGAAGGTAGGAACTTTTACAGTGGATAATGATACAAACTTGGTTGAGAGCTTATCTCAGGGAGCGACTCCCGGCAGCCACACTGACTGTCTCTACTAATTAAAAGTTGGCCTCAAAGAACGGACCTTGTTAAATTTGATTTAAACTCGATCTCCGGGGAAAAGACGGGAAACGACGCTGCGGAGATTTTCATTGCTGAAATGTCATCTCCTCTACAAGAGCAACAAGATGTTTTGTGGTGCATTAAACTGACAACAAATCCTTCACTGAGATCACAGTAAAACAGGCTATAATTCATTCACTAGACCGTTTGTCATCACAGCACATTCAAAACTCAATTCTGTGACACACGACTGCTGGTTCCATTAGGCCAGAGTAACATCTCATAGATTTTCACAAAGAATTGCATGAATTTAACATGATCGCCGGCCTGAAGACCAAAATGATCGCAAGGAACAATCAAATTGAGACTGTTAAAATCTTTGAGATCCGAGTGAATCTCCTGCTCCTTCTCTGCTGTTCTTGTCTCTTTATCTTCCACAGCTTTTCTCTGCGTGTAGCTGTTAAAGTTGTTAAAGTTATGAGCCAATTTGCATATAATTGCTTTTAGCTTCGAGCCCCAACTGTCCGCAGAGAGAGCGAGCTGGGCTGTAGAAGTACAGCAGTGTAACATAAGTGTGCTCGACTTTTGATTGCATGACATCGTCCTGCTGGAACCTTTTCTTCTCTGTTATTCTTGTATCTTTATGTACATCATCTCCTCTCTGTGTCAAATAGCTCACAAAACAAAATAAAAATAAAGGTTTTGGAGTGTCCAGAGTCAAAGTCCAGACTTGATTAAGATGTTTTGACATGATCTTAAACTGTAGTAGCTGTGAAAGGGAAAAGGGAGGATGAAAGGAGGCGGAGAAAACTGGAGGACATAGCAGGCCGCTTATTTGAGTCCAGATGCTGTCATGTCCTTTCTCTGGGATATTTGCAAACAGTCCCTGGCAAAATCAGTGTCTTTATGTCGCTGGGACTTCTTCACTTTAAGAATTTGCTCCAGATGCCGCTCCTGTTCTTGTTCTGTACGTTTATCCTCTTCAGCTCGTTTAAATTCTTTTCTAGCTGCTCATCTGCATCTTTTTCTCGCCCTTTTAGCTTCTTCCTTACCAGATTTACTCTCTGTTTAAGCATCTCCTTTGTTTCTTTTTCTTGCCTTTTCAGTTGTCTGAGTGTACCATTTCTGTCTGTAATACCTTCACTTCAGTCTTCTCTTTGTCAAATACTTTCTGGACCTTGAGCAGTTCTTTTTTTTCTTTACATTTTCACTTTCTTTTGTTGCCTTCCATTTTCCATTTTTCTCTTCTTCTATTGCTTCATGGAATTTCATTCTTCACATGAAATGTGAAGAATGAAATTCTTTAGCTCTGTTGTTGCCTGAAAATTTCTCCTTTTTGCCTCTTCCAGTGCTTTCTGGACTTCAAGCAGTTTCTTCTTTTTTCCATGTCTTTTGTTGCCTCCTCCTTACTTTTCTCTTCTCTCTGTGCTTTCTGAACTGCTAACAATTCCTTTTTGGCATTTTCAGTCTCATTTCTTGCCTCCTGTTTTGTCAGCAATTCCTTTTTTAAGGTTTTTAGCATTTTCCTTTGTTTCCTCCTGCATTTTGCTTTTCTCCTCTTCGAGGGCTTTATGGACTTCCCGTGATTCCTTCTTGGTCTTTTCTGCTTCTTTCTTTGCATTTCTTCCCTTTTGGATTCCTTTCTGGATTTTCAGCACTTCCTGCTTTATGGCTTACTTCACTTCATCCTGAATTTCATATCTTATTCTCATCTAGATAACTGCACAAATATGCTTTGTCAGCGAGCACTCTTTCCACGGTCTGCACTGATCTTCGTGGGTCTTCTTTTCATTTTAAATCCTCGGCCTGTGTTGCTTCAGCTCTTCTCGTAGCTCCATCAGCTCTGGGATTGTGGTGTGTGGTGAAGCGCTCACCAATCCACTTGTAGATCTTGGCTTGTTCACTTCAGCCTTCTCACCAAGAGATGAATGTATCGCAGACAAATTCAGCTGGCATAGATGCATGCCCCGCCCACATAGAAAAAAGCTGTCAAACTGCTGCGTCACCAAAATGCCGCTCCTGTTGCCTAGCAACAAAAGCTGTTGTTGACCAGTGGACACTGCCAGAAAGTTGACTTTTTTGGAGTTAGTTTTTAGTCATCCTTTAGTAATAAAAAATATGTCCCATGGCTGAGACACGAAGACAAGACTGGAGGTTACATCAGACGATCAGTGACCTGCAGGTCGAGTCTCTGTTCAGATGATGGCATCTCCTCTCTCTGAGATATTTGCAAACAGTCCCTGACAGAAAAAAAGGATAATAAAGAAACACATAACATTCATGACACTAATGTGTTCCAGTCCTTGTGTAGTGGGATGGCTTTTATAGCAGATGCTGCAGCATTTAACACCAATGCACTTATTCTTCTCAAAGTCGGAGCTCTGGGGTCTTCATTTCCTTCATTTTGGTGAACTTTCTCACCAAATGTCATTAAACAGCTCGGTGTGTCTGCAGTATTTTGGAAATATTGTCTTAATAACAGATACTGGTGTAGACAGCTACACCAGTATCAGACTCACACTTTCTACAACTGAGGACGCCCTCCTCTTTTTCCCTCTAGCGTCTCCATCACTGAGACCATGACAGTGATTCGTGTGTGACTGTGTAGGTTTATCTGTGTGTGTGTTCTTCCAAAATCATCAGGATCTCACTGTTATGTATTGCTATTCACAATTAACTGTATGCTAGCTGAGTTATTGTACAGTCGGTGCCAAACATTGTCATTCCATTTGCTTCAATGAATCCCTTCATTTTGCAGCTGATGCCACTCTTGGGATTGTTCTACATGTTTTTCGCTGCCAGCAAGAGCACCACTCTGAATAATAGGTGTATGTGGGCTATATAACTATTCTTCAGGGCTGCCAAAATGTGAATCAGGCGCACAAAGTGGATTTAGGCTAATAAAAGCCCCATGGACGCATACAATGACCCTATTTGTGGTGAAGTGGTTACTGTCCAGTTTGCAATTACTCCATTTATCTGTAATAGCTATTTAGAGGTAATGAAACAATCATCATCTCAGCGTGTCACCCTGTATATTTATGGATGATTATAATGAATATGGCAGAAGGGCTGTAAAAAAATACACTGAGAATATAAATCCGTGGCTCTTCACTGGGAGGCGAAAGAATGACACAACAATTATGTTTACAAAAAGGAGAAAAACATGTCACTAAACAGACTGAAGTGCTATAGACTGAATGGGGAGAATTAAGAGCCCTCTAGGTTAATTATATATACACAACCACTGTCAAAAGACTATCGGGATGCTGTCTAAAATCTTATTGAAAATATACACTGACAGCCACTTTGTTAAGTACACCTGTTCAACTGCTTGTTAAGCCTAATCTAATCAGCCAATGTGTGTCAGAAAGGGGAGGGAATGTGATTTAAGTGACTCTGAACGTGACATGGTTCTTGGCGCCAGACGGATTGGTCTGAGTGTTTCAGAAACTGCTGATCTGCTGGGATTTTCCCCACAAAACCATCCTTAGGATTAAGAAGAAGGAGAGAGAAAATATCCAGTGAGGAGTCATTCTGTCACGCACTAGTGAGAAACCTGGACACAATCACAGAACACAGGAGTAAAAGTTTAGGCACTTTATTGAGTAATAAGAGAGTGCAGGGATGATAATGGATTTCCAAGGAACGCTGTGGCAGGGCAGGCAGGCGACTAGTGTCCAGCTGGCTTCTTCGTCAACTCCCCAAATTTGCACTTTTCTGTTCTTGCTCCTAAACAACACACTCTTCAGCGTCTCTCCAAAACACAGTTCCCGTCTCACCACAAGCATTGCAACAATCTGGCAAAGGTTTCCATCCTAAGTAGGACAGCGGTAATGAGCCCAACAGCAATCAGATGTGTAATCAGCAATGTCGCACAGGTGTGGAGCAAAAGAGGTGAGCCAGGTGAGCTCCCTACACACACACACACACACACACGTGCACAAACACAAGAGAGAGAGGAGGAAGAAAGAGTGGAATGAGCGAGCCAACCAGAAGCACAGGGAGACCATGACATGCCTTGCTATTAGCTGATGGGAAGGCAATTGTTCAAGTACGCAGACTTTCTGAACATACAACTTGTTGGACCTTGAAGCAGATGAAGCTATAGTAGCAGAAGATCACACCATTCACTCCTGTGAGCTTGAAACAGGAAATCTCTGCTGCGGCATTTAGATGGTATTGTTTGGTGGGATATTGGCACACTTTGAGCCACAACCCATCTGAGTATTGTTGTTAAACACGTCCCTCCCTTTATGACCACAGTGTGCCCGTCCATTAACGGCTGGTTTCAGCAGGATAACACGCCATGCCACAAAACTCAATCAGCAGATCTCTAATATTTCACTTTTGGGATTTGATGGAACAGGATTCATATCATGAATCAGGGAAGCTCTCATGTCAACATAGAGAAAAATCTCTGATGCCGGTTTTAAAGGCTAAACTGGGTCCAACCCATCAAATAAAACGTAACAAGAGTCTGCTTGATTTGAATTGGGGACTGTGGGATTATGATATTATTTTATGCCATGTTAGACCCCTAATTAAAGATTGTGAATTATTATGTAGTTTCAGTTTGCATTATGCTCCTGAACTAGAAGAAGGTGATAATTATTACATTTGGTAAACTGATTTGCATTACATTAGACTGTTGATTTATTGTGAATGAATGATATTGTTTTATGATGCATTATACTGCTGAGTTATAAGAAATACTGTTCACAGAAAGTCATCGTCTCATTTGTCTGATTAGAAGAGAACAGAGCATACTGCCCCATTTCATCAGGAGCAGATAAACAGGGAGCCAAGGTCGTAGCTTAGGCGCTGTGTGAGAAAGAATGTTTAGGCTCTGATGATTAGGTGGGGGCCACTAGAGGCTATAAGAGTTTGATCAAGGCTCCACCATTTTGAGATCTGATGCTGTCTGTGTATGGTGTCCATCTCCCACGCGTGTGTTCATTAAATCATCGTTTGACTTGACCCGGCCGGACCAGTGTTGTTATTTTGGTTTTCCTCTTGTATCCATTCCCAATATTTGAATCCGTAACAGGACTCCATTTCTAAGCTACTGCCCTTTCATTTCTGGTGATGACACTGAGTCTACAACTAAGAAAGTCTTATTCTCTTAAGTTATGCGACAATCCTTTTACACACTGGCAATACAAAAAAATAAATAAATTACTTCATGAAAATTGCTCCACATTCTTACACACAGAACCCTTTGAAGAGCTGACAGCCCTCCTGTTGGTGAGCCTCTCTCGAGGCTCAGAATTGATTGTAAGTGTTGTGCTGATGCAAATAGCTTTGCAGCTATAAATGTTTGATAAATGTTGGGCCCGTGCTGAATGCAAGGTGAAGAGTTCAGAGGTTTAATTTGAAGTGAGACTCCAGCAATCTCCTGGGCTCTTGTTGATTCGGCTGTCGTTGCCAAAAGGTTTGTCTGTTGGTGCTTATTGATTGGCAACAACATGCTAATGCTTTTATTGATGAACCACATGAAAAAAGAGCTGCTAGTTGTTAATCCTTCTGTTTGTTTTGAATACAAAAAAGAATTTATGTCTCTCACCTCGCCTTACTACACAAAAATAGCGAACATGTCGCAAGCTTAGACATGAGCATATTTTCATTTGTCCTATACATTTCTCAACCCGACATATGAAACATAACACAGTATCCATCCCTTGCTGTCATGCTGGCAATGTCTCAAAGCCCAAGCATTTGATCAACGAAAAGAGCTTCTAGCAATTTGATGAATTGAGCAAAGCCTTCCTAAATCTTTTGCAGTCCACAATCACTACATGGAGATAAATGCTGTGTGCATGACACTGGTAAGGGTTGAAGAGGACCTACCCAGGTCTACCCAGTCCTTTGGCTGAAGACAAGAGTTGGATGGTCAAGCGGGACGACAAATAAGGCTGAAAAATGTTGCAGTTTTATTTTAACACTTGGACACTGGAAGCATTAAAAACCTGGTCCTAAATAAACTTTTCCAATCATTAAGTCATAACTTGTTCTATCTAATCTGCTATTGGTGAGCATGATTGCAGGATGATTCAGTTGCTAAGTGCAATCAGTCAGCCTCAGTGTGTTTTAAAACCTAGAGACATGCAAATTACAAGGTTATATTCCCTCATTATTCTTGTCAGCATCCACTGAAGCTCGATTTTCACACTCTTGTGCTAAGCTGATGTGGAGACGCTTAATAAATGCTATCATTAATTAACATTTTTTCCTTATTTTTTCTTTCTTTGGTATGATTGATTAGATGTGAAGGAGAACAGAGGACAACTTACGTACAGTCCCTAATCATCATACCCTTTAATGGTGGGAACCTGTAAATGTGCAACAGACAGTGCACCTTTCTTTCTCTTCTTTTGCAACTCATCTAAGGATGCCATGGAAATCAATTAGAGACACATCAGCATTGTCTAAGCCACCGGAGGGAGCCAGTTGGAGCAGATTAGGATGCTCTCCTCTCTGTTTCACACTTTCTTTCTCATGGTAAGAAGGGAAATTACAAGGCAATCTATCAATTGATCCATGGGTGAAATATGCCGTTAACACGAGGACAGACTATTATTATCTCTATTATCAAGTTTTGCCAGATTCAGTGAAGGAAAATTGCCATATTAAACACAGAGAGTGAAACACTGACCTACATAGAGCCAGTTTTCTCTCAGATACTGAGGTACTTGTTTTTTTAAACATAATGCAGGACATGAAGTGGGGCTAAGTAGGGATTCATGTTTGATGTGGGATGAAACCAAACATATGGGCCAGTGGGTGATTTCAGGAACTTTAATAAGTCCTTTGGCACGTTAGAAAGGAGAGGTTTGATGATGAACTGTTAGTCTGCTTGCCATAAATTCCTCTTATTGGTTCCACTTGCACCACAGCTACAGTTAGCTGATTTCAGTTTATGTGATGGAAGAGGAAAACAGTGGCGCATTCTCATGTGTGTTCATAGACATTACTTTTATTTTTATTGCACAAAAGGACAAGAGTGCAAACTGCCAACGCCGGCCCAGCAGCCAGACCCTGAACTTCAACAGGTAACAAAAGCAGTGATGAGCAGTCAGGCTGCAGACTCCATTTCTACCTGTTCGTGTTTCTACAGTAGAATCAGTGTGGCAATCACTTTAAAGTGTCTTTGTGCTGGTTTTCATCTTTGCTTTGTGCTGTTGGCTTTGTGTTCATACCTAAATACTGAAAGAAAGATCACATGTGTGTCCTCATTAGGACATTTGGATGCAGCAAAGTGAGAAGACTCTGTGCTTGGAATAACAAAGAGAGCGTATGTCCCCATGGTCAACAATGATTCTCCAATCTCTCAGCGTGCTATTCCAAACTCTCTTTAGATGTCACATTTTAAGACTGAAACACAGATGATGAACTCGCTTCCTGAGTTTTCCATTTGATGTTAAGGATAAAAATGCTAGTATCTTGGGTAAAACGTGAAACCCCAAAGTAACATGTGATACAAAAGAATCACTGCAAGTCTGAGGATGAGGGAAATTAATGCTCAACAGATCTGCCACTTTTTGACAGTGTGTCTGCATGCCTATGAAGTAGTGATGTGACCTAATTACTGACCAATTAGTGCTATTCTTGACTAGTTTCAATGGGTAAGAGAGAAATAGCCACAGGCAGAGAGAGAACAGACAATATTATGCAGGTTGAGGTACTGCTGAGGGTGAGGACACCAAGTGCCAGCAGAGATTAATGAATGAGACTGTGGTAAGTCTGCTGGAACTGTTACCAGTCTCTTGACATCAAAATCTGATTTTTGTCTCCTCTGCCAAAAGATGAAACAAAGACATACTGGCTTTAGGATAACTTTATTCTTTTAAAGATGATAACCTTCAGGATATTGTAAATGATCGCAGTTTCTACAAATTACAGGTCACCACCATACTTGACAATGTTAGGTTAAAAAAAATACAATTTTGTATGTTCAGATGAGAAAATGTTTCTCTCATGCTCTCAGAGTCCTTGAAATGTTGTCAAATTTCAAGTATGCTTCCACACAAGCCTTTCTTCTTTCAGCCTCTGACTCCGGCCACACTCTGGGATACCATAGACCTGACTGCTGTGTTCTTAGTCACTTCCTTGACTAGACCATAACCGAGGATGTGCTACTTTTCCAGGGAAAAAGCCAGCAACAGTGAGCTCTAGCAGCGAGAGCGGCGCACATCTCATAAAAAGATTTGCCCGCAGGAGAAGGAATCACTTTAAACAAAGCATTTATTTGTTGTTGCAGTCTAGTTTATTAACACATTAGCTGCTGACTAAAAAGCAATCCCACAGACAAAATGGAGTAATTTGTCTGCAGGCAGCTGGATGTACAGCCAGCATGCAACACATTAACACCAAATTATTCATAAAATTAACAACCCCCGTGTGGCATCAGGACTTTAAAAAATGCTGCTTTTGGGCTTTAAAATGGGAGAGGAAATAGACATGCACTGCAGTTGTTATGTCCGTTAATGGTACACACAGAGTCTAGTTGTTTACCAAACCGCAGGCGTATGCCCACATGGTAATAATGGAGATCCACTTGGTTTGGCACACCATTTATTAAAGTCAGAATTATATAGTCACATTTTATTGCAGAGGTCTACAGCAAGGTGTTAACTACTGTTTCATATTTATGCGCGCTTGTATCTTTCTGTGACGCTGTATGTTCAGTCAACTCAGATGTCCACAGGCGGACTCCAGTCACTGCAAACAGTGTGGCCGCAAAGATGAGAGCGCGTTCCTGTTTAAGCAAAAACTACGGTGGCCTTGAGAGGCCAAACGGACTGCAACTTAAGAAAACACCAGCAATAAGAAAAATGCTGCAAAAGCACACAAAACACAACGGAAATAGGAAAAAATAGATTTCCAAAAGCACAAGGGAAGTGTTTCTGGGGAGACAATAACCCGACGGACGAGTTGCAGGAACCAAAATATGCTAAAAATTGCGCTGGGAGACACTTAAAAGAAGTGGAGGATCTATCGGTTTTGTGAGGAAAGAAAAGATGAGAGGTAAGTGTGTTAGCCTAACTATTAGCCTAAAAATCCGTCATCAGTATTATATGAATCATGACATTAAAACACGCTTACCTAGCATATTTTGGTTCCTGCAACTGGTCCGTCGGGTTATTGTCTCCCCAGAAACACTTCCCTTGTGCTTTTGGAAATCTGTTTTTTTTTTGTTTTTGTTTTTGTTTTTGTTTTTCCTATTTCCATTGTGTTTTGTGTGCTTTTGCAGCGTTTTTCTTACTGCTGGTGTTTTCTTAAATTTCAGTCCGTTTGGCCTCTCGGGGCCACCGTAAAAAACTGCACAATATAGCAATAGTGTGTTAACCAGCACAGCATGCATCACAATGAAGAGTACAGAAAGGGCGCTGATTATTTTCTGAACCCAGTGTACTGAGCCAGGGTCAGTGACTGCATCACACACCCACCCCTGGCCTCCCTCCTGTTGACAGGTCTTTGGGCAATAACCCCAAGTTTTTCCCAATGGCTGATGAACACACTGCATGTGTGAATAGGTGAAGCACACAAAGCACTTTGTAGACCTAGCTCAGTCGAAAGGGTGGCATAACTGGAAGTGCAAATCATTTACTGTATAGTGTAGTCGAGCAGGGAAAATACATCTATCTACAGTCGCAAAGGTATGTGAATTGGGCTTTTAAGAATTTAAAGGATTGTGTTCGAGCAGACTGGTTGCTATTTGAAAGGTCACTGACTCTAATGACATTTCTGAGAGGATTTGTAATGGGGCCAACTGATGCATGGCGAGCATGCCAGAAAGCTCAAAAAACATCGCGGCACGCAGACTGGAACATGTCTGCTAATTGATGCCGCCCCCCTTCCATCTGTTGTGTGTTTGTTTGGTATCTCACTCACGTTGTTCTTGTCATACACCTCATTTCCCAGAGATTTGAAGCGGCATGTAAAAGAGACACTTAGTGACACCTTATCATGTCTGAACAGTGTTTCCTAATCCCTTTAATTACGGTCTTGATTTTCTCAGCTTTGTTTCAGATTTGATGAGCTTCCAGTTGCAGCATTAACTGATTCATTAATTCAGTGTCTTGGATGCTGTGTTTGATGTCAATAAAACATGTCAAGTTATTTGTTCACATGCTATTATTTGAACATTTCTGTCAACTGAACAGCAGATATTCAGCAGCAGACAGCAGTGCTGAAAAACTTTGTGTCAATCTGATACAAAGTCAATACAGCGCCAGTGTTGCTGGTACTGATACAGAAACTTTTAACTTATAAAGGCACTTACAAACTCATCAGTTTGCAGTTTGCAGTTTGAATCATCAGTTTGCAAAGATATTTTAAAGATATTTGATTCAAAACCCCTAAATCAACTTTGAGCTTTTCATGTATTCATGTATTAACTGGTGTTTTTGGAGCCCTGGATTGTAAATGTGCCCGTCTCCAAAGCACTTTGGGTCAACTTCTTTTGTTTATTGCACTTTAGGCTATAAATAAAATAGGCGTGACAGTCAACGCAAAAAGGTTCAGTCATTTTTCATAGTGCGAACATGCCCATTTTTCATTTCCAAGGAATAATTAATTTAACACAGTTTAGTGTGCTAATACTGAACTTAAAGGATAAATCCAACAGCGATACCAGTATTGGTACTGATGCTATCGATATTTGGATCAATCCGTCCACCTCTAGTATACAGCAACTCTGACTTATAACTTCTTTATCTAAACTGAAATTCACCATCATCCACCCTACCACAGCTATATAAGTGCTTAATTTCAGCATGTTAACATTTACTGGCTTTTCCCACACTCACAGTCGTAGTGCATAAACATACCAATACGAGCAATGTAACATTAAATGACAGACCTTTAATTTCGAAGGTATAGTGATTATTAAATTTAACATTTTGACCTGATGAAAACCATAAATAAATGTTAATGTCAGTGATGATAGTTCCAATAGGATCACTGTGTAGTGTGAAATTACCTCGTGTTCCCAGGCACTACATTTTACCTCCACACACTTCTGCATTACTTTACAAAACTTTTTATGTTCTACAACTTTAATAAATGCTGCCTTATCCAATGTTGTGTTTTTTTCCTGTTCTGTATTTTTATTGCATTTCCCTGAGCCAAAGAAAATGTTCTCACTTTGGTCCATTTATAATGCACTTTAGGTTTAGGGAAAATCTCTGCAGATGCTATAGAAAGATATAATGAGACACACATTGCAAACGTGTTTATTGTTCATCCTTTTAAAATACCAAACTGCAGCAATGTTGTAAGTACAACTGCTTGTGTTTGATGCACGACTATCGCTGTACTTGTAGTTGAATCTACACTACACTTTGACACTATGAGTATAGCTACAGTAGCTGTACTGTTGCTATTCTTTACTGCTTACTGTTTGCAATCAGGCTTGACTACCAGTTCTTGCCTAACGACAAAGAGCAGCAAGACAGATAAAAGGAACCTGCTTCTATATATTACACCCCGAGGGCTCTGTAGAAAGAGGGGTTCAGGGGGCTTCTTTAAAAGAAATTATATATATGATACAGAGATATACAATACTAAAACTCCTCTAAGAAGGGTCTTTTTTTAATGAAACAATGGACCATGAGGACAGCAGGATTTTGGATGCCTAATAGAAGTATTTTGGTCAAGTGGCTTTTGTCTTTTGTGTGGAGGAAACTGATTTATGCACCTGACGCTGCAAATGTTCACAATTACAAAATAAATCATCCCTGTAAAATCAATAAAAACATGAATAAAGATGACCAAACCCCGATGAGCAACGCCACAGCTACAAACACACACACCATTTTTCTGTGTGTCGGGCACCAGATCCCAAAGGAGGGGGCAACCAAAATGGGCTAAGGATCATTAATCATTAATCATCAATCATCAATCATCAATCATCGATTGATGGATTATTAAAGTTTGAAATGGACAACAACTACAATAGGCACCATTAGATTATTGCAAGATATACACAATAAACATTCTGGTCATGTAAAAGACAAAATATGTGGAGTACACACAGACCTGTCTGCAAGAGGTTATTAATGAAGCTCACAAATGAGTGTGATCTGGGCTTTTAACTAAATGTTAACAAGAGATCAAGTTTCATTTGGTGCTTTTAGCTGTCTGCATAAAGACCTATCTTCTAACTTTATTAAATATCTACAGCTTCAGCTGCCTGAGCAGAATAAATATGAGGGCATCCAAAGCAATTTATCGATTTGCCGACTTCAATATTCTTACTTTTACTTATTCCCCAAACAGACGCAGGATGTTTCAGTTTGTTCTATACAGCAAACCCCGTGTTGCGGTTGTTAGTTAGAAAAAGCAACTTGTTACATTACTTTTGTGCTATTTAACAGCTTGGCCTTATATGTATTTACCCATATAAACCTTAGGCTACAGTCCCACGCACAGACACGGGATATTTCTTTATGTGTCTGGGTTTTAACACAGAGCCACAGCAATGTTGAAAACCAGCCCGCAGTGATGTTACTGTAGAAATGAAGACTACAGTACTACAAGCCTTGCTGTTCATAACTGCCTTTGTTACTCTGGCTTCTTGACTGGCGTTGGCAGCACTCAGCTTTAACATCCCTCTGGGGTCTTTCAACTCCTCAAAAATTGTAGATTGCTCTCGTCTTCTCTCTGCATGTGGCTTCAAGTCAGCTGACTGTAATATAAGTGAACAGGTTTTCTATCCGCCTGCAGATAGCTGAAGAATCCATCTTATGTTACTGAGTTCAAGAAAAATGTAATGTGATTACAGTAATGTGTTACATCCAACACTGGTCAAACTCCTGAAACAGACACAGTCGGAGTACGGGGACATATCCAGGTTGCCGAACAGTCAAATTGATTAGCATCAATGATAAAGTGAGCAGAAATGAGTAGAAGCACTACTCTGAATCAGACAAATACAGGTGGTGACACCAAATCCTAATCTCCTTGTCGTCAGCCTCATGTGGGAATCCCTTGGTGGTTTTCCCAATAAATAACAACTGTTTATGGACCGTGACATTCAATTATATATCTAGACTAATTGGAAAAGAAAAAGTTTCTGGATTGACTTTTGACAAGTCTGTGTTGGACTGGTGCTGAAGGGCGCAGAGGCCATTTCGCCCTGTGCATGAATGAACACATCATTATTATCCCATGAGCAGCTGAGCAGTGCTCTCATTGTCACCTTACTGCTCTTTCACCTCATTTGCATTCCTAGAGCTGGATTTTCCTATTAGAGAAAGTTAATAACTTGCTAATACTCCAAAATTCCAACCTCAGCAAAAAAAGGCCGTTCAGCACTTTAAAATGCACCAACATGCCTCGAACGAAGCCGGCGAGCACCCGTTCAATTTTTCACCCTCTCTACGTTCCCCTATAATCTGCAAAGTTTGATTAACTGTAATTAATACTTGATTCTTGCTGCCAACTGAAGGGGACAGAGTAATTTCATCAACGCTAGAACATGGCAGGGTAATATGAACTCCGTATTTCCCTTCTCAGTGGAGCCATTTGCTTTTTATAAGTCACCGTTGGTGAGGCAATCCAAAGCCATTCCGCTCAGTCCCTATGGTGGCGTATAAAGCACTAAAGGTGAACATCCAGAGCATCACATGCTTCCCCTCAGGCTTTTATGTGTGTAAGCAGCTAATACTGTCAGGAGCCTGTGACCTTTCATGTGGACAGACACGCTCTAACTGCCTGTGATCGATGGAAGAGAGAGAGGGGGGGGGGAGAAGAGCGGTGACGACTGCTGCAGTTTCTGCTCGGGGGAACACATACATCTGTACCACCCACTACACCTGTCAGTCACAGCCAGCTCTCCTCCAGTAATGGCACTGTGACTGAAAGGCCACACACAGCAGGAGAGCACAAATCAGTTTAGATACAGTAAAGGATGCCTAAATTAGGAAGACAACCCAACTATGTACAGTTTGAAGAAATCTAGAGGGTTTTTTAAGAACAGAAAAGCCTTCGCAAACCCATTTTTATTTGCACTGTTGTTCATGTGTGTGTGTTTTGTAACAAAATGCTTCTAAAAACTTTGATTTATTACTTTTATTGGCTGATAAATCACTGACGGAAATGTGTAATGCCCACTGAGACGCTTTAAAATGTGCTCTCGCCTTTGGAGTTTATTGTTCAAAGAGAAAGAGGAAGGACGATCATTTCCCCCGTGAAGAATGACCCGAGGATCACTGCTAAAAAGAATACGAGGAGGAAATTATTCAAATGATGCAGTGCATTGTTATTAGACTCCGAAATATAAATTTACACACTCGTTTTGAGTTCGTGGAGTTTTTTTTATGGCTGTGAGCTGGTTGATAATTAGGGCGAAATTTAATAAGCTCAAAGAAAGACAGAACAAAGGAGGGGGAAAGTGCACAGGTTTCTAGTGATTAAACCGCTGCCTTTGTCTCCTGTTCATTCTGCCACTGCTGTGCAGATAATGTATCACTGATAGTGTTGTTTGTGACATACAACTCCGAGAAGAAATAACGCACAAATTCAGCACTCATCGTCGTATGAATTATTTTTAGCCAACGTATTGAATTTAAAACTAATAAATTTGCCTTTGGTTGACTGAAAGTCGTAATATCATATTGCAATTAGTTTTGCACGTAGAAATGTGGCTGAAAATCAATTAAATATTTTCCATTCACACAAACACAATTAGACGTGCGTCAGTGTTTGTGTGCCTTACTGAGTGTGAAACCAAATGCCAAATTGCAGAGAAATATTTATTTTTCTCAAGAAAAACTTACAGTTTTGCCTCTCTGCAAAGGTGTTACAGTTATAAGAAAAATGCCGGCACAGAGATTTTTCTGGTGTGGGAACAATTTTACATTCAAGTTACCGCTTATTCAGTCAGGTCTCATAGCTCGCTGACTCCATTAAATGTACCTCAGCCAGTACAGTGTTTTCATTATCTACAGCATGTATTTTGACATCCCTAAAGTGAAAAGTAAGAAATAAAGTGTACCCAGTGCCTGGATATGACTGTCTACCAACACACAAACAGAACATGCGAAAAAGGAAAATAAAAAAATCAACAGAATCTGTGTAAATTTGACAGTTTTTTAATGCAAAAACACTTAAATGTTACTCAATTCTAACTGGCCCAGCAATACTCAATATACAGAAGCGTGTTCCTTTTGCTCTATTACTTCTTTTCTATTTCATTACACTGAAAGTGGCTTTTTTACTGTGATAAAATAAAAATTGGTGTCCTATGTGGTCACGAGTCATTGGGACAATTATAGTTTTTGGAGTCGACAACTCTAAAGGAGTGTGGACGGTTTGATCGCTGATGGCGACACATCCCCCTCTCATTTGTGTTGAACTTTAATGCGTTTTGCTTGTAAGATTGGAGGATTAAATTGTTATAAATTAGCGCAGTGAAAGGATACTCCTGCACCTTTTAATGGAAATAAATAAAGTGTGACCGAACGCATCAGGTGCAGTGACTTTACAAGTGTAGAGCGGTGAAATGAGACATCAAAATATGGCAAAGGAACGTTTCAAGGCGTCTTGGGCCACAGGGCTTTGTAATGTTATTGGGAACAGTCACCACGCCTCACAGAGAGGCAAAGGTATTATGGGGTGTTAGACTGAAATGAACGGTTATGACTGCTTATCCACAACTGAGAGTTGAGGAGGGCGAGGAACTGCGTGCAGGTTTTCAGTGAAGGATGAAACAATAGTGTAACTCTAGGTTGAGCACTCTCCTGTCCTGTGGGTGCCTCATTAGTGGGTATGAGTCATTGTCGGCGCAGAAATCGAGTGAATGCAAATGAGCTATGATGGAAGGCATCTCCCCAGGTGGCACGAGCAGAGCACACCTTCACTGACTACTGTACTATAAATCATCCTAGTGTCAAAGCCTCAGTTTTCATAATCATAACTCCCAATAGACGTCCGAACTGTGCATTCACAGTCATAAACCTCGGATTAGAAAGAGAACGAGGAAGTAAAGTGACAACAACATACCAACAAGGTGGCGTGGAGAAATGTTAAAAAGTGAGCGCGGTGGTAGCCTCTGTAATCATTTTAGATATCCTGATGGAGCTCAGAAAGCAAGAGGAGGGTAACGCTGCTGCTTTAACACTGGATAGGCTTTATTCAATTTAAATCAACTGCTTTGCTGTCCAAAATCCAAACAGATCGTGTTTGATTAGCTATGTGAAACAGTTATTGATTTTTGTTTGTTAGACCACGGAGCCATTTGTTTGTGCATGTGTGTGAGTGTGTGCAAGTGTGCGCTCTGGGACTGCACAATAAAATATGTGTACTATAGCAAATCTATGTTCATTTTAATTTCTAATTACATCTTTATTTTCCATTTGGCAGCCGGCCCGAGCTAAATTATCACTCACTCTATTTTCTTTGCACATAGCTTTGATTGTAGTACAGTTATTCGCCAACTATACCAACTGTAGAAGGGGTGTGCGTGACCTGAGGAGGTGACTGGGCTCCCTGCACACCAGAGGTCACCAGGGTCACAGTCAGCGCATTAATCTGAGGGTAAAATGAAGGAATCAATGAGCGGGCACTGCCAAACTCTCGCCCAGGCATGCGCTGTCTCCAATTATCAACATTAGCGAGAGACAGAGTGAGCAAAATTTTCATCAGCAAAATGGACGGGTCTTCTTCTTTTAAATCCTTCTACATGTTACATTAAGGCTACATATTATGGCTCCAGTTATGATCTAAGACTGATGACGAAGTAGTAGCGCACATTTTATAGAGACTATCTGCTAAAATTCATAGCAGGTCCTGGATCAAGAGATGACCTTTAGTGCTCAAAGGTAAGAACAATCAACATCCTCTCTATCCGGTCGTTAAGTCTGACGTCACTAGCCGTGTCTGGGCCTAAACTCCGCTGCAGGTCCATATATCAAACGATCACTATGGCATTACTGAGAGTTGAAAAACTGTCTAAAGTCTTTCATCTTTAATAAAATGATCAGCGTTCTGCTCTACCAGGTGTAACAATTGAGTTTAACATCCAGGCATCCATGAAAACGGAATTTATGACATTTAACGGAGTTAGAAGTTAGCAGGAAGTTAGCTCGCTAGCTTCTATCTAAATACAATATAGCATGTCCTGACTGCGGGGTTTGGAAACAAATTAAAATGTACAGCTCTGTTATCACTTCCAACATAAATGAAGACAGAAAACTAAACAGCAGTGACGTTTGTAGGGTTACTGAAGTTTGGCTAGCTGGTATATAATGATGTGCTACGTGCTAGCGACACAGCTATGTTAGCATAATATAAACAAGCTAACTTTTTTTCCCACTCGATAAAAGTTAACGTGAGTGTTCTCGGTGGTCAGGAACAAATGTAATCGCATGGCAGGATGCTGCAAAAGGACCAAACTTCAGGAGAACAACTGAGATAATCCATCCACAATACGAGGTTAGTCATTCATATACTGCTGCATGGGCTGGGCTGTAGTTACATCCTAAGGTTTTAAAAACTGAGCTTAAATAACTGATTAGCGGTAATAAAAGCCGAGGGAGGTCAACAGTGATCACTGACTGTTTTAGGAGCTCTTTGAGATTAAATAGAAGAAAATACAAAACATTAAACATGTTAACAACACAAAAGCCATATTTAACGCAGACTACTTTAGGCCCGGAAGTAGGATTCGTCACAACATCACTTAACGGCCGGATTTTCCTTGTTTAATAAAATCAGGTTATTTATAACATCAAGGATAATCTATAATAATAATGTAGTCCAGGCTACCAAGAATAAGTCTATGAACCTGTATATACAGTGGTCTGAGTGCTTTACAGTTTCCATGGTAATATTTGTCAATGTTCTTTGTGCTTGAATTCAGGAACACTTGATTGCAATATGATGAAATACCTTATTGTGATACAGTAAAAAGGTAATAATGTTCATCTGGAACACTACAAGAGTCTCTCATCCACTGCCGCCCAGCGTGTGTTTTAGAGGAAAAGTGAGAAAATAAAAAATGGATGCATGAAGCCATGTTGAGCAGCAGTGGAGCGAAGTTTTACCTGTTCTGCAGAAGGTCGAGTGATTCAATAAAGAAAAAAATGGGGGAAAAAAATGCACGAGTGCCATTATGGTACAGGGTCGTTCTTCCCCACGTTGTCTTCTCAGCACCTCTCAGATCACCCACACAGTTACACAGCGACCACCGCCAGGCTCAGTTTGTTTTGCAGAGTGCTGAAACCACAAGAGCTTTCCTCTGTCCCCACTGCCACCCAAAGTTTTTCTCGTGGGTGATCTGAGCTCGCTCAGACGGGGAGGCTTTTTTTTCTCTGTAATGGGAAGACTTTGGCTCCTTTTGTTTTACCGTGTCACTACACTTTACAGAGCACTGTCTGAAATCATTCAGAAATATTAACATCTACACAACACATACATTATGTTAATCCCCGGAACTTCAAAGTAGCCTGCAGAGAATGCGGTTTTCTGAAAAGCCAGTGGATTTCTCTTTTCTCCGTGTATCTTCAATAATAACAAAACTCCTCAGCTGATGGACACAGAAGTCAGAGATTTTGTGCCAGTTCAGAAAAATCCAAATGTGTAGATGAAAAGGTTTCCAGAGAGTCAAAGGAAAAGATTAAAAGGACTGGAGCTAGAAGAATTATGCACAAAAATTCATTCTAAAATAAGAATGTGGAAACATTTGACTTGAATACTGTCTCGTTATGCATGAGCTGAGCCTTCATGCCCTTTGAGTGAGATACACCGTCAGAATTATTAATGAGAGCTAAACCCAAGATATCTGGGCGTCGAAAGGGGTCCCATGATTTGTGATGAATTTCAAAGAATCATCCACTCACCCACAGAGTCACACAGAAGAAAGGCAAAAAAAGAACGCTCATGCCAGTCAAGGCGGATTAAGAACAGAGACAATAACTCATAAAATGCCAAACGTGTATGAAAGTACAAACTAATGGCAAAGAGGGAGCAGACGTTTGAGATGGTGCAAACCAGGCATACAGTACAGGAATGTGAATGTGACTCTGTGAGCTAGCTTCATCCCTGGCAATCTCTACTTCTGCTCCTGGGACAAACTGACAACCAGCCCAGGATGTACCTCTCACCCTGTATGCCCACAGTGACCTTCAATTAGATAAAAGCTTAAGAAAACAGTTGTGAAAAAGGAACACAATTTGTTTGTTATTCAGGAACATTGTGAATGTGTTCAAATTGTTATGTATTTAAACGGTCATAAGCTGTCACTGTAATGTACATAACAAAGTCATAATACAATAATGCAATATCGATCCCCCCATATATCACTCCTTATGCATCATATATTAATTACATAGCAGTCACGCAGCTCCCTGCTTATATGTTGTCAATACAAATAATAGCAGTAGGAAACATAGTTGTAAAAATAGCTATAACACTATAACAATATATATCTATCTATCTCTTTTTTTTTTACATTTATTTAAAATGTATTGCCTCAAGGCAACAATATACCATAATGCACAAACTGAAACATTTGATCTGTTCATGCAGAAGAAAGATTTCTATTTATTGAAAGAAAATTTTTGTTCTAACCAAACACTAGGGATGGAAATAAACGGTTCTGAAATAAACGGTAGTAACCAGACCGAAAAGCAGCGCACATTTCGGTGCTTTATTTCGGTGCTTTTTTTTCCCTGAGCTGTGATACACTTTAGATTCTAGCCAATCATTTTACGTTTCCATGGATAGTAGGCGGGTCCAGGTACGTATGCGCTTTTAGAGCAGAGCTACAGATTAAAATGCCCAAGGCCAAGCGGTCAAAAGTCTGGCTGTACTTCACAGCAAAATATGCAAACTCAGCAGCCTGCAACAAGTGCTTTAAGGTGATACTGTCAAAGGAGGTAACACCTCAAATCCGATGAAACACCTGGTGATGCATAGCGGGGGTTTTTTAAAGCCGAGAAATGCACCGTATTTGATAGCTGGCTGCGAGACCTCACACCGAGCACATCTACTGCGGGTGTGGTGCCTGTTATCGGACCCGGAGTTAGCAACATCCCCCAAAAACCCGAAGAGGAGAGTCCTGGCCCCTAGCCCTGCCAGTGTAGCAGAAATGATGATGGCAGCAGCAGCCGTTCTTCTCTGCGTGAGTAGCTTAATGTTGTTAATGTGTAATTTACATTGAGTAGGCTAACCACTTATTACACTAATGCATGAAAGGTGAACTAGCAAACACCATCATAGCTACATGCGGCTGTCTTCTTGTCTAATGGCAGATACTCCCTTCACCCTGGCCAAAAAAGCTAAAATGACCAAAGAAAAAGTGGAAAACAGTTATACATGAGAGGTTTTTGGACACAGTTTGTGTTTTTTCCATTGTTTAAGCACTGCTTCCAGCCAAGAGTGATACCATAAATCCCCCATAGCTGCAGAAAAGGCTAACATTGTTATCTTTTTACAAACAAACAGCTAAACATGAGAGGTTTTTGGACCAATTTTGTGTTCTCCATTCATTAAGGACTGGTTCGAGCACCGTTTAAGCACCGGCACCATTTCAAAAGTACCGGTTTGGCACCGGTATCGTTTAAATTTTAAACGATACCCATCCCTGCCAAACACATTAAAAACTAGACGCACTGTTTGTTTATGTGCTGCACATTTCACGTTTAATGAAAGCAACATTTAATTGCATGAACATATACACAAAAATCACCTTCCTCACTGATTATAAAAGTTTAGAAAGCAATTTCTCTGAAATAAGGATATCAATCATACATCTATTTCTGATCAAAGCAAGCAAAAGTTGACTTTTTTAGTTCTATATGTTTGGATATACAATATTTGGATGTTTTTTCAAGCTGTTCCTCTTCAGTATCCAACACCCCCCACCCCATGTTTTTTTTTTTTTTTTAATTCTTCGTTTGAATGTATTGGACAAAATATTCTACTTAAAAAAAAAAGTAATATGATGTAGAAAGAGTTGAATATGACATGCAATGAAATCTCCAATCATCTTACTCTAGTACTGAATTTCTCCCTCTTTCTCATTCAGAACTTCTTCCCATTGATTTCCTGCTATTGTGGTACTTCCGTTTCCATCTTCACTTTCACTCTCACTCTGCCAGATCACTGTGACCTTATTGTCCTCATCACCATATGACATCTCATCATCACTCCATTTCCTAATATGTGTGAGTAGAGAATGGGAATTACATATTATTTTAAATCCATTACAAAATACTTCCGTGGTCTTTTGCAATTACAGCACAATGTTGCCCCAGGTAACATGCAGGTTATTTATTTTTTGTACTTTCCTATAATATATTTGATGATGTGTCATGAAAAGTTTTTGAAACTACTACTTTACTTCCCAGTGATGGTGACTGATTTGTAAATAATTATCTGGATGAAAGTGAAATCGATTTTTGTGTGAATGCTTTCATCGGTTAGTATTTGAGTTCCCCTCCCACTGCACATTGTCTCATTTTATTTAGAAAGGCTAAACCACAATTACTAGATAACAATACAAACTGTAGGCTACGGTTACTCAAATACAACAAAGCAAACTGGCAAGAATACAAAAAGACTTCACAACACATTACTATCATTAAGAGGACGCTAGAGCATTAAAGTAATGCTATAGCAGTATTTTAAAGATGTGGCAAATCACATCTTCAGCAAGCTTTCTGTGCTCGTCTAGCCTGCCCTTTAGTCCTTGTGTTATATGTCATGCAATAGAATTTCAGCTACAACTCGAGTTGTGCTGCTAAATAGTCTTAGAACAAGTAAAGATGGAAAAAATGGTAAGAAAGCTTACTTGAGAAAGGCTAACGCTGCTTTAGCATTACATCCCAGTGGTCTGCGGTGACTTTTAAAGAAAGGCAAGCAGAGATGCACATGCTAAAAACCGCCAGGAAAAAAAGTTACTGGCATCTCTGCTCATTGTTAATGGGAAAAGGACACGCCTGTAAAACAGAGACACCTACAGTTTCCTAAGAGCACAAGAGAAGTGCAGCTTTCAGCAACAATAGTTGACTGTGGCCACAAGATGGCAGTAATGTAACGGATGAAGGCAAACAGACAAGAAGTTTAATGGCAGCGCTGTCTGAGATGAAAGAGGAGAGATCGCTTTCTGGTTGTCTTTCTTGTCCTGACAGAATGCTACCATCATATCCTTATAATAAAGATTACAACCGTAAAGATATTTAAACTGCTCAGAAGTCCGGAGGAAAAAATTGAAAGGAATAGTTTCTCCTAAGGATCTGCAGTTCTTGACGATTTGTTTTTACAGACTGTGTGTGAAACTCCATGGGCCTATAAGTACGTCTTCAAATGAAATAGCATATCTGTTAACATATTATCTGCAAGAATTAGTTCTTTCCTTCCACGGTCAGATATGAATTGAAAACTGCTTCCTCTTTGAACCACACATGGGAGTGAATAATGACTGCAGCAAACACATGAGTACATAATGGGAAATGAGAGTTGAACCAAAGGAGAAACTGATTGAGAACATGAGTCAGGGAAGAGGTAGGCTATAGCTCGTGACTGAAACAGACTGAAAGCGAGACTTATGATGGAAAGACAGGAGCGCAAATCGAGATGGCGAAAGAGCCAGTATTAATGCTTCTTGTGAACTGCACAAAATAACTTTACCCATCAATGTTTTAGAGTTTAAGTTAAGGTATAGGCTGAGTATAGGCTGACTTTAGCAACACTGTGCAGCTTTTTTGGGCCTTGGGACCTCCTATTGTAGCGACATTAGCTAAGAGGGCTTTATGTTTCGCAAACACTGTCTGATGTTTTCAGCTTTAGTTTATGGCCTTTTAAAGCAGTAAACACATAAGCTGAAAACAACCAGATGACCTTTTTTAAAACTCTAGTGTTGTGCTCATCAACAGCTAGAGCTTTTTCCTCATTTGATCTGATATATTGTCTGATTTTTGGCCCTTTGGCCTCATGCAATCGATATTCTGTGAAAATCCTTGGCATGATCTGCAATACCTCCTTCAAAGTCAGTAAACAGATCAGATCGCTTGTCAGCGCTGCTGTTTTCAGTTAAGACTTTCCACAGAGGTAAATGCCCATTTCTCTCACAATGACTTTGAGAAAGTTACACCTGCTTTTAATACCACTCAGTAAGACTGCTGTAATTCTGTGTGTGTAAGTGCAAAGTAATGACTTCCCTACTGTCTACAGGTGACACAAAACATGGCTGCTCATTTTCCAACAAGAGTATGACCATGAGGCACCAGTGCTATCCTCCCTCCACTGGCTTCCTGTCTGTTTCAGGATTGATTTAAAGGTTTTATTGTTACATCCTCTGCCTCCACTTCCTCCACACTTGCCTGGAGTTCCTCTCTCTCTCATCTGAGCGCTTGATTGTAGGAGTGAAGACAGGTGTGTTCGAGCTGGAGGAGAGAATCAGCAGCTGCACTACATCACAATCATCAAGCCTGCTTCAAATACTCTGCTCTTCCCCCTACACACTACCAGCACATAGACTCTGCTTGTGCAGTCTGTCACGTTTCTTGCTATCATCTGAGCTCTTATCATTTTGTCTTCTGCTCCTGTGTTTGCCTGAATCCCAGTCCTTCTAGTACCCGTCTGCTTCTCCAATGTAGTTTAACTTCCAGGTCCCTGGATCCCATTCTGCCCACGATCCACACCATCAGTTTTCCTGCTGCCAGCATGCTTCCACTTCAGTCTTTTCCATCCATCCCAATATGACTTCATTAACTAGCCTGCACTTGTGTTTCATCATCATCATCATCAACTTTATTTATAAAGCACTTTAAAAACAACCACAGCTGACACAAAGTGCTGTACATTTGAACTATAAAATAAAATTACATAAGATATAAGTAAAAACCAAATAAAATAAGAGTAAAATCATAACTACTTCAATTAAAAGAGAAACTAAGTCTCGCTGAGGTTAAAAGCCAAGGAATAAAAGTGGGTTTTAAGACGTGATTTAAAAGTGGACAGTGAAGGGGCCTCTCTAACGTGCATGGGCAAATTATTCCATAATTTAGGAGCCACGATAGAGAAGGCCCTGTCCCCTCTGAGCTTCCTCCTGGATCTCGGTACCTCCAGGAGCAGCTGGTCAGCTGACCTGAGAGACCGACAGGGTATGTGGGGATGAAGAAGCTCAGAGAGGTAAGGCGGGGCAAGACTATGAAGACATTTAAAAACAAACATAAGAAGTTTAAAATTAACTCTAAAAGACACAGGCAACCAGTGCAGAGAGGCTAGCACGGGGGTTATATGCTCTCTTTTTCGAGTTCCTGTTAGGAGTCGTGCAGCCGCATTTTGAACCAGCTGCAGACGTGAGAGCAATGACTGACTGACCCCCACATAAAGTGAGTTACAGTAGTCCAGGCGGGAAGAAATAAAAGCATGGATCACTGTTTCGAAATGCTGCCTCGAGAGAAAAGATTTTACTCTTGCCAGTCGCCTTAAATGATAAAAACTGGACTTCACCACTGCTCTGATTTGGTTGTCCAATTTAAAATCACTGTCCAACTTAAAACCAAGGTCAGTAACAACAGGTTTAAAATAGACTTCCAGGGATCCTAAAACAACAGAGGAGGACTCACAGGGACCACTGGGTCCAAACACCAACACTTCTGTTTTCTTTTCATTAAAATTTAAAAAGTTTAGAGCCAACCAAGCTTTAATTTCATCTAGACATGTCAAAAGAGGTTTTATGGAGGTGGCATCCTTGTGTTTTAGTGGCAAATAAATTTGGCAGTCATCGGCATAACAATGAAATGAGATCCCATGCCTCCTAAGGATAGAACCCAGAGGCAATAGATACAGTGAAAAGAGCAGTGGCCCTAAAATTGAGCCCTGCGGGACGCCGCATGACAGAGGAGCAGAAGACGATTCATAACCGAGAAGGCTAACAGAGAAAGTTCTATCTGACAAATAAGACCTAAACCAATTAAGTGCAGTTCAACAATCCGCAGGTAAAAGTTCAGATAGAGCACTGGACTCACCAACACTCAGCCACGTCTCAGTCACACACAGGAAATCCAGATCACGGGAACTGAAGAAGTCCCGAAGAATAAAAGTTTTGTTTAAAAGTGATCTGGCATTCACCAGGCCAATCCTAGCGGGAGCTGGAGTTGGCGCTCGGGGTTCATGAGGTCCAGAAACCCACCGCAGCGATCTCAGGTTCCGATAATGTTGACAGAGAAGGTTTAGCCTGGGAGGGCATGGGCAGCGGGGCCGAGGAGCATCATCATCAAAGCCGACCACAGGCACCAAACAGGCATCAACAGGATCCAGAAAACGCCGACATGCAAACAGCCTTGGCAAGAATCCATGCACTGGTCGGAAAGCAGCAGGATAATTCGTTAGATAAACCTTTAGCTTCACCAGACGACCGCTTCGTTTACCCCGGCGACGATAACGCTTTCGCCGGGAAGGTAGCGTGGGAACCCGGTACAGGTAACCTGGGGTTTCAGATCGAAATGGGGGCAGGGGTTGCTGCCCACCAGCTCCAAAGGACACAATATTTTGGACCACAGGTTTGAGGTCCAATAGTGTCTGGCGATCATACCTCAGCAGAGACTTTGTTTCATGGATGACACAAATTAGAAATAACATAAACAGGAACAAACTTGGCAGTGACAGACGAGCAGCCACACACACCGGCGCCATCTTGTCAATCGGAGCAGTTTCAGCAATTATATTATCAACCCTGGCTGTGTTTTTCTTTTTTTAAAAGGTGATGACACTACCATATGTGGCCAAACTCTTGCATTTTCATTCCCTAGTTAGAGAGCTACATCTAATCAGTCAGATTATCTTGGATACCCCAGACACAAAAATTGAGATTTTACAGTGATTACACCCAATCTCTGCAACAGCTTAACCTGCCATAGGAGCTACTCAAACTTCGGAAAGTTACTGGTTTTGTGCACAGCTTAATATACTAACTCATTTCACTTGTTTATGAATAAATTCAACATCACTGAAAATAGTCTGATTACTCTTAATCAGCACTATATAAATTTGTCCACAGTAACTCTTTTATGAAACTGATTTGCATTATTGGATTAAATATATTTAGCTATGCATGAGTTTTTTTTGTTTTTTGTTTTTTTACTTTGACTCCTTTTTTCATTCAACTCTTATTAAAAAATGAACTAGCTCATGTTAAGGCTCTAATTGCATCACATTTAATTGCTTTTAAAATCATCTTTCAATCTTCTGTGAACCCTGCAAAAAATGCACTCTTTCACGTTTATTTACTTCGAACCCTGAGATTGTGAAGAGGTAGAGGGATAAACTCGTTAATCATGCATGCCCTGTGTACATATATAATACGCGTGGTGCACATGCGGAAAATTACAAGCATTACCAGCGTCTTCATCGCTTACTTCAAACATCCACATTACTGCAAGGACAACGGCGCTGCTCGGAAAATCAGACTGTGTCGTGGAGATCTACCTATGAGCAAATGTGTATTGAAATTCCTGCACAGATCATTGCTTTTCTGAATGCTTGAGTCTGAGTTTATGGAGGTAAATACAGAATATACCAGGAGACCTTACCTCCCTAATACCAGTAGTATTGCTTCTGCACAGTAAAGAGCTTCAATTTAAACCCGTGGAAATCTGTTTGGGACTGCTGTAAAGCACTATACACTATCTATGCATGTATTCTAAATTCCCTAATGGAATTTTTTTTAGAACTATTTTTATTTTTTAGTACACAAGAATTTCCATCAACAAAGAATAACATGTTTATCAAATCTTGCCGCCGTGGGATGCTTATCTCTCCTCTGAGGACAGGTGCTCTGCCTCGAGCAGCAATCTCTTCCCTGAAAGAGAACAGTAGAAAATGAAACAATCATTCATATGCAAGTAGGATCCACTGTTAGGCCGCCATTTGTATTCTGCTCCCCGGCTGGTTGGCCTTTCTCTGTTGAATATCAGCAGGATATGTTGACTGTTCATGACTGGGATCCAGTGTTGAATCAGAGCTGTGGTTTCAGGCATAGCAACAGGACAAACGGGAGGGGAGTGCTGAAGGAACAGGCTGCGGCCTATTTTGAGTATTTTTGTTTAACCCAGTTACAGTGTCAGTGTGCTGTGACTGAACCAGGACCAGTCAGGTGATTTTGCCTCTTTTTGAAATATGGGGCAACAGTGTTATAGATGAAAATGTCATGTAGTCAAAGCGAGCTGCTTCGTACATGGAGACGAAGAGAAAATAAATTAGACTAGAATAAAAAGCCAGTTTCGGGTTAACACGTAATAACGGCATGGGTGTCCCTCAAGACAGCTTGCAGCACCTCTCTGTGACCTTGGTGGCTTCGGTTTGTGTCACCGTTTCCATCTGCCAAACAATCCCAGAGCAAAATGGACAAATCATTGTAGCCGGGTGGCTCGCCACATCCTCATCTATTTCAAAACACACGTATAGCCAGAGATAAGCTTCCAATACAGAGCTCTCGAGCGTTGGTTGCAGCAACAATAAAAGCATAAAGCCTGTAAATAAACGAAGACACGGCCGTGCCACCTGAGGCCCTGTTTCCTGGAATCAGCTAGAGTTTCAATTTGGAGAGTTTTTTTTTTTTCTTTTGCAAGCAAACGAGGCAATTATTGTGAGAAGCCACGGGTGAGGGGGGGATATGAGAAACTGGCTTTCTGTGGGAGGCACGGATTGGAGACGAATCCCATCCATGAGTTGCTTTGTTCAAATGCACCCCTGCACCTTCCCGCCTCCAAGCATCCGCCCTCCAGCCATCCACCTGAGACAGCACTTTATGAGCTACTGAAGTAAGGCAGATGACAGTTTTGCCTCCGTTTCTCTTTTGTCAGTTCCACCGTGCGGTACCTCCAGCCTCAGTAACACTCTCAGATCCTAGATATGAATCACAGCATCACCCGAACGTGTTTCATCTTTCACTTCCACTGCCAGACACCTACATTACTTCACCACTCCTGTGAGGCATGGATTCTGTTAATTTCACCACACTTCATCTTAATTTAATATCAGAGAGATAGCAGGGTGGCCTATGTGATTAAGTGATCTGAGTAATAGATAAAGTGAGTGCGTCCCTGCTTATAGCCTGTGTCTGTATATGCGTGTTTGCGTCTTGATTTTTCATCTCTCTCGCTTCTGCTTTGACATCATCAGTGTGTGCCATTACTTTGCATCGCTATTTCCCCTCACACCATGAGACACTAATCTAATATTACAACTGCATCTACTTTTTATATATAATATAATAATAATATAATAATAATGTTGTTTGTGTCGATTTTCACAGATGGAATAAAAACAGAGCGCACAGCCTGAGCTTATTGGAAGTGTGTAACCACAGCGACAGAAGAGTGCCAAACTGACTTTACTGCTGAGCTGTGTAATCTGCAGAGACATGGGAGTGCTTGGAGTGTTCATTGTGTGTGTCGGTGAAATGAAAAGGGTTTATATTTTTTGCAGTCTGCTTGGTGTGGACAAATGCGCCAAAGCCGCGATGTTAGTGTCACCGTGCCTCGGGGAAATCACTGATGTTTCAGGTGCTGCTGAGCGATGCGGGGAGACTGGAGCACAGCAGATGTGGGGACTTGTTAGGAACTTTATTTGCCATTGTACCCTTCAACAGACATCACTCTTAATTGGGTCTCCGTGGATAACGCTCGGCACCTGGACTCTTTGCTCATGAATGGACCGAACTGATGTCCTTCTGTGCTCTCATTGCCATACACACTCCTCTTTATTTGCTTATTTAAGTAGTGTAACACCAACAGCACGTAGTGTCTGTGTTAAGACAAAGGTGTTGGAGTTATCACTCCATCTAGTGGTGAATCTAAGTCTCATGACAGAAACATGAACACTGTATTAGATGCATGCCTGTAGTGCCTCCCCGCGAGCTTTCTCCCCCACGTTTGTGCATGCATGCAAATCGTTTCTGCTTTTAACCTCCGCGATCCATCAGTCACATAAATGCGCATTTATTCATCGACTCTGCACATCAACCTAAATCTGTAACTGATTTCACTGTGCACAGTTTATGTGCTCTTGTTGGTGTCACTGCCCACAAGATGTAAAAATCAATGGAGCCCCGAAGAGCCCAGTAGACAATGTGCTGTGGTCTGATTGGCTACAAAGTACTCAGTAGGCCCTCTTGTGATAAATAACTGTTATTCCATAAAGATGCGTTTTGTGCCTGCACTAGTCAATATTTTATAATGATGGCTTACATAATAAAGTGTAGTATGAAAGGTCATTTCTGGTGATGGACCTCCAAATCAACAGTCTTTCTAGCTGTAAAGGGTGCTTCAGTATCTTTTACAACACAAAGCTTTTGGTCCACTCAGGTCACTGCAAGCGTCCAGCTACACCAGGCAGCTCTGATAATAAAGAAGGGCGACCTGTGATGTGTAAGAGGGCATCTCAGTAATGTGCACACGTCTTTCTCTCATTAAAAATAAAGTTTCAACGTTTTTATATATTACCTCTTAAATATCTACTATAGGCCCCTTAACTGCATTCAGCAAAACTTTGAGAACGTGGGCAGTCCTCTTTATTAACTCTGTGTTATAATGAATAAACAACAAAGCCTCTGATTTTCTTTAGATTTATTTACATTTCAAATATTTCTGAAGCAAACCGCAGGAATGACTCAGAGTTCTGAATATGCAGGGAATAACACAATTTAAGGCACAAAATTCAGACTTTGAATGGATTTAGCTTTACCACTGAGGTAGCTTCATCTTGTCTAACATCTTTAACTATGACAGTATGAAAGTTTTAATGGCATACAAAGAAAAAAAACCCAATTTGTGTTAAAAAAAAAACTAGGGCGATAAAGCAGGGTGAATGATCTCACATACTTTTATTTTGTTTTTCAAGTATATTTTTATTAAAAAAAGACTTTAGCAAAACAAAACGCAGCTGACAGCAGGTTTTATCCATAGTGTTGGGACAGTATAAAACCCACAAGCACAAGTTGCTTGCAGACACGACATTTTAGCGAAGATTTCCTTGAAATGTCTTTTACTGATATTTGTTTTCTTGATGTAATAGAAGAATAGAAGATGACGGATGTCTCAGCCTGTAGCTGGTGGCACATATGACATTTCAGTTTGCTACCTACAGGATTGTGACACCTGTCAATACTTTGAGTGAAGCCCAAGGAAAACAAAATCTACATGAGCTTTAGCTCTACATTCAGGAATAAGTTTCTTATAAAAATAACATCTGAGAAGATGTCCTTTAGTTGTCTTTACTCACACTCTTCTTTAAATCCAGTGGAGGTTTATGACAATATGTCATACAAGTGGTCGTCCAGTTAAGTCTCAGACTTATTTCAAGACGGGTTTTCTTCAGCAAGTTCCACCTAAAGAGAGACAGAAAATAAAATTAGACATTACTTAAATATCTCTAATGCTTACATAACAAAGCAGCAAATCAATAAATAGGTGGACTGTTTAGTAGAAAGTACCTTGCTGAATGCTGCTTTGCATATAGCTGGTGAATTGAGTTGATGCAACCCAGTGGTTTGATCACAGCGTCCCAGCTGCATACTGATGGGATCTATGGCGATGCTGCACGGTGAAGTGCTCTGCAGCCAGCAGCTTCTGATGGGGATGGGCCCCATTCCTGTTATACACTGCTGCTAGATGGTAGCTGGTATTGCTCAATATGCTGCTTTTCCTTGTGAACATGTTTAGATCTTTAATGAAGCTGTCTAACAGGCCAACATCAAGAACCAGCTTCTGTGGCTGTAGAAGATTGGTATGTGTGGATAAGTCAGGAGTATCATGATGCAGTTGGACAAAGCTGCCTCAAAGTGGCTGCAACAGAAGGCCGAAATCATCTGGATGCAGAGCACAGTCCGCTGGGCTCTCACACATGTCGGACACAGAGAGACAGTCTGGAACTAAGCGAGCGTCAGATGTATCATCTCTGAAATCACAGGATGGCGATGATGAGGTGGGTGGAGTGTGGCTACTGAGCGTGTCAAAGGATGGCTGGTCAAAAGGTTTGAGTGGCTGCAGAGAGGGAGTCTGAGGGTGAATGGTGACAGGTGAGCCCGGTCTCTGAGCAGAGAGTAGAGCACAGCCCCTGATCTGTGTATGCATGCTCATCCATCAGAATGTCATGGCTGACCTCCTCCTGCTCCAGCTAATGGGCTGGCACTCTCCATATGGCTCAACTATAGATCCAGCACCATGACAGATCCCTGCACTGGAGTCCATGTCTTATACTGCATCTCCCTGCAGTGCATCTAGCTGTGGAAAAAGACAATATTTCCCATTAGCTCCCAAAGATTCAGAAACTAAAAGTGCTGCAACATTACACCTGAAAACACAATGTAGCTAACAAAAAGGCTCACCATGGAAACCCCGGGATACTCGGCTACATTTTCTGACACATACACCAGCCTGCCCTGTGCGGTGGAGACGAGGATGAAGCCGTGCAAGGCTTGAAGAAAGACCTCATGTGGCAGAGAGCAGTGTGATCGCTCTCCAGCTGGGAGCCCATAGAGAGGAAAGAGTGAGTTCAGCTTTGCTTATACAGCATGCATCTCTGCGGGTTATCACATCTGTTACTTTTTGATATGGTCTCAAGGGTACTGAAGATTTAGTCCCATTTTGTTTGACAGCGATGCAGGCTGAATGCAGATTAAAAGTTCAAAGGCATTAAAGGATGACTGCTGTATGAAAACTTACCCTGGACAGACTTCCTGATGTAGGTACAGATGACGGCCATGGAGTGAAGGTACGAGAGTCGCTCCTGGTCCTCCAGGGTGATGGGCAGCAGAGCACGCATGTTCTTGATCTCATGACTGATGTGGTCCCGTCGAGCTTTGGATGCCCCTTTGGTGGATCTGTGAGAGACCATGGTCACTGAGGTCAGAAGGCTGAACTGAAAACTAAAGTAGTAAATCTGGTGAGCTCGAACTTTTGTCTATTTCCACACTTGCATTTAAAAATCCTTCTGATGTGTAACTGCCAAGTGTAGTGTGCTTTTTTTTAAAATGAAAATCTAATTGCAAGAACAAAAAGTAATTGGCCTGAACTCATGCAGCCTCTTTTTCATGGCTCAGCCTGCCTTATAGCGTTAGCTTGTGGGAAGGTGATGACTTTGAATATCAAGGGTTCCTATAGAAACTGCTGATATTTGCAGTGACAATGGCATTATGTGCTCATTTTTAAAATGTAGACACAATATTAGAAGATAAACAGATCTATGTCAGTGTAAATGCTGTCAGATTCTTAAAAAGTACTTTTTCTCAAATTAAGACATCAGTGTAACGTAAAACCCAGCTGACAAAATTGCAGAAAGGAAAAATAAAAGAATGTCTACATGATCTTTAACTAAGCTTTTCAGGATGGGAAAGTGTTGCATATGAAAATAACATCTGAGAAGATGTCCTTTAGTTGCCTTTACTCACACTCTTCTTTAAATCCAGTGGAGGTTTATGACAATATGTCATACAAGTGGTCGTCCAGTTAAGTCTCAGACTTATTTCAAGACGGGTTTTCTTCAGCAAGTTCCACCTAAAGAGAGACAGAAAATAAAATTAGACATTAATTAAATATCTCTAATGCTTACATACCAAAGCAGCAAATCAATAAATAGGTGGACTGTTTAGTAGAAAGTACCTTGCTGAATGCTGCTTTGCATATAGCTGGTGAATTGAGTTGATGCAACCCAGTGGTTTGATCATGGCGTCCCAGCTGCATACTGATGGGATCTATGGTGATGCTGCCCACGGTGAAGTGCTCTGCAGCCAGCAGCTCCTCTGCAATGAAGCCAGTGTGCTCTTGCTGCTCCTGATGGGGATGGGGCCCATACATCCTGCACACTAAGCCGTACTGCTAAGCCAGAATACTGGTTTCTCTGCTGTCAGGCTCTATGGATGTGAGATACTGGTTGGGATTAAAGAGACTGGTACGTATGGGTCATGATGCAGTTGGTCAACGCTGCTGCCTTGTGGCTTAACCTGAAGGTCGAAATTGTCCGCTGGGCTCTCACATGTGTCGGATACAAATGAGCAGTCTGGAACAAGGCAAGCATCAGAATTGAGAATGTACACGCTCTGAAATAATTAGTTGGAGATTAGGAGATAAATGGAGAGTGGCCACTGAGCATGCCAAAGATTTGAGTGGCTGCAGCAAGCAAGTGTCTGGGTAGGAATAATGGGGGGGGGGGGAGGGGGAGGCCTCAGGGGTGCACAGCCGCTGATCTGTGCATGCATGCACATCCATCAGAATTTTATGACTGAGCTCCTCCTGCTGCAGAGAGGAGCTGGAGGAGGCGGGGCTGTATGGAGGGATGAAGACAGCAGGGCTATCACCCAGGAGGGCAGGTGAGCTCGGGGAAGAGCCGCTCACCACACAGTCTGTGTCGTGCTCAGACTCCCTCGTATCTCTGGCACCAGGCTCCTCACTCTGGCTGTTGGGTGTCCTCTGCCTTTTACTGTTGGAGCTTTGAGGGTGTTGAGCACAGTGGTAGGAATTTGGCAGAAATGCTGGTTTGAAGGCCATGCTGCTGATTTTCTTCTGAAGAAATCTGGCCTCAGTTTCACTGCAGGAACACAACGTGCAACAAGTCAGCGTCTTTACTGGGAAAACACTCAAACATTTGCTCAGTTTTTCCAGAGGAGGTCATAATACCTGATGATGAAGTTGGTGCAGCTGATGGTCTGGCATTCCCCAGAGACTTTGGTGGCTCGACTATAGATCCAGCACCACGACAGATCCATGCGCTGGAGTCTCAGCACCATTTCCACCTGGAAGCCGTCATCTGAGTGCACTGGAGGAAATGTTTATGGTTATAACCGTGCACACAGAACCTCAAACGTATCTCACACGCTAAAATAAATATGTAACATGCTGAACTAAAGAACTGTCTTTAAAGAGAATGATGCTAAACAGTCTTAATATTTAGGGTTTCATATAATCAGTCATCAATCATTCAACAACTGAAAGCTAAAGTGCTCAGTGTGCTGTGAATAGATGACAACAGCTATTTAATGTGCCAGTGAATACTGAAATCTTAACATTTAGCTGTCTCTTTGTCTTAAAGGCTGTTGTTCACTTACTCAAACTTCTGTGAGAATCTGCACTCAGCGACAGATCGTCAGGATGGATGAGGCTGTACCATGATCGACCAATCATTTCCTCTGCTGAATACCCCAACAAAAGAGAAACGCTAAAAAGGAAAATCAAAATGTCAATAAACAGAAAAACGCTGATTATTCCTGCTCACAGAAGAAGTTGTGCAATTGTACCTATCTGACAGCTTCATAAAGCTCATATCCAGTCCATGAGAGTCGGTGCTCCTCAGGCGGTTCACTGCTGGGGTGCAGACAGTGACAAACAGTGGCTCAGTGGTGGTGGTAAGGAAGGACACACAGAGGAAGCTTCCAGATCTTCCCTCAACTCTGACCAGTGTAGAGGAGCAGCTGCCATGTTGCAACTTAAAGGTCTTGGAGGATTTCATGCAACATATAAAGCTCCGCTCTGAGGAAAGAAAACACATCAGTTTAGTCTTTCATGTTTGTTAAAACATTTAAGACTAGTTTTGCCGAGTTTTAAAACTAACTATGAATTAAATGGAAGAAATTCACTTAAAATAAGGGCTTTGTAGCACAATGCTGCATCAGTAATGGATTTCATAAACAGATTTCAGGGGAAACTGGCTCATTTTTTCCACCTACAGCAGCAATGTCAGTAATATTACAGCAAAAAGAGGGGGGTCGTTTTATACAGTCATTTTAAATGCCGCACATCATTTGAATTTTTGGTTACCTGATAATATGTTGCTTTCGATGTCCAGGTTTGATTTAACAATCTCAGTATCGGAACATCCCACCATGTCATAACGTGTCTCCTTGCAGTACATACACCTGCGAAAGTGACATAGTTGGTGTTAGATCTAACAGATTCAAAGTCCATCACTGCTGCAACATTACACCTAAAAATGACAATGTAATTCACAAAAGGGCTCACCGTGGAAAGCCCGAGATATTCAGCTACACTTTCTCAAGCACAGACCAGCGTGCCCTGTGTGCTGGTGATGAGGGTGAAGCCATGCAAGGCAGCTGATCTGTCACTCACTCTTTGTCTCCACTATAGATCCGGCACCATGACAGATCCACAAACTGGAGTCTCAGCACCATCTGTACCCGACAACTGTCATGTGCCATCTCATTAGGGTGGACTGTTTAGTAGAGATGATGTTGAAGCAACCCAGTGGTTTGATCATGGCGTCCCAGCTGCATACTGATGGGATCTATGGCGATGCTGCCCACGGTGAAGTGCTCTGCAGCCAGCAGCTCCTCTGCAATGAAGCCAATGTGCTCCTGCTGCTCCTGATGGGGATGGTGCCCGTTCCTGCTGCACACTAAGCCCTGCTGGTAGTTGGTATCGCTCAATGTGCTGCTTTTTCTTGTGAACATGTTCAGATCTTTCATGAAGCTGTCAAACATGGCAACATCAAGAACCAGCGCAGGATTGGGAAGACAAACTGAGGGGGGAGGAGAATTAGGGGGCCAGTCACAGGCTGAGGGCATCGTGTTGGTGGCTGTAGTTTGGATCACATGCTGATAGGGATTCACAGTGTGATGCTGGTCAAACCTGCTGGCCAGTGAGGAGATCTGCTGGGCCAGAATACTGATCTCCACCTGCTCACTTTCGCTATACTGGTTAGACTCCAGGGATGTGGGAGACTGGCTGGGATTAAAAACACTGGTATGTGTGGATAAGTCAGGAGCATCATGATGCAGTTGGACAATGCTGCCCTCTTGTGGCTGCAACAGAAGGCCAAAATCATCTGGATGCAGGGCACAGTCCGCTGGGCTCTCACACATGTCGGACACAGAGAGACAGTCTGGAACTAAGCGAGCATCAGATGTATAATCTCTGAAATCACAGGATGGCGATGATGGGGTGGGTGGAGTGTGGCCACTGAGCGTGCCAAAGGATGGTTGGTCAAAGGTTTGAGTGGCTGCAGGGAGGGAGTCTGAGGGTGAATGGTGACAGGTGAGCCCAGTCTCTGGGTAGGAATAATGGGAGGGAGAGGCCTCAGGGGAGCACAGCCACTGATCTGTGCATGCATGCACATCCATCAGAATGTCATGGCTGAGCTCCTCCTGCTGCAGAGAGGAGCTGGAGGAGGCGGGGCTGTATGGAGGGATGAAGACAGCAGGGCTATCACCCAGGAGGGCAGGTGAGCTCGGGGAAGAGCCGCTCACCACACAGTCTGTGTCGTGCTCAGACTCCCTCGTATCTCTGGCACCAGGCTCCTCACTCTGGCTGTTGGGTGTCCTCTGCCTTTTACTGTTGGAGCTTTGAGGGTGTTGAGCACAGTGGTAGGAATTTGGCAGAAATGCTGGTTTGAAGGCCATGCTGCTGATTTTCTTCTGAAGAAATCTGGCCTCAGTTTCACTGCAGGAACACAACGTGCAACAAGTCAGCGTCTTTACTGGGAAAACACTCAAACATTTGCTCAGTTTTTCCAGAGGAGGTCATAATACCTGATGATGAAGTTGGTGCAGCTGATGGTCTGGCATTCCCCAGAGACTTTGGTGGCTCGACTATAGATCCAGCACCACGACAGATCCATGCGCTGGAGTCTCAGCACCATTTCCACCTGGAAGCCGTCATCTGAGTGCACTGGAGGAAATGTTCATGGTTATAACCGTGCACACAGAACCTCAAACGTATCGCACACAAAAAAAACAGAATAAATATGTAACTGAACTAAAGCACTGTATTCAAAGAGAATGATGCTAAACAGTCTTAATATTTACTATTTCATATCATTCAACAACTGAAAACTAAAGTGCTCAGTGTGCTGTGAACAGATGACAACAGGTATTTAATGTGCCAGTGAATACTGAAATCTTAACATTTAGCTGTCTCTTTGTCTTAAAGGCTGTTGTTCACTTACTCAAACTTCTGTGAGAATCTGCACTCAGCGACAGATCTTCAGGATGGATGAGGCTGTACCATGATCGAGCAATCATTTCCTCTGCTGAATACCCCAACAAAAGAGAAACGCTAAAAAGGAAAATCAAAATGTCAATAAACAGAAAAACGCTGATTATTCCTGCTCACAGAAGAAGTTGTGCAATTGTACCTATCTGACAGCTTCATAAAGCTCATATCCAGTCCATGTGTGCTGTTGAAGCTGTGACAGAAGTGAGAGTCGGTGCTCCTCAGGCAGTTCACTGTTGGGGTGCAGAGAGCCACGAACAGTGGCTCGCTGGTTGTAGTGGTAGGGGAGCATGCATAGGGTTGAGGGAAGAATTGGAAGCTTCCTCTGACCAGTGTAGAGGAACAGCTGCCATGTTGCAACTTAAAGGTCTTGGAGGTTTTCATGCAACATATAAAGCTCCGCTCTGAGGAAAGAAAACGCGACAGTTTAGTCTTTCATGTTTGTAAAAAAAGAGGTTGGGCAAGTTTTAAAACTCACTATGAATAAAATGGCTTAAAATAAGGGCTTTGTGGGGCATTTGGGGGATTTTGCATCAGTAGCACATTTCACAAATTTGGCATTTTCTGCAGATCTGAAACCTCTTTAGTGTCCTCACTGGATTTGCATCAAACCAAGTTGAATTTCCAAGGAAACCGGCTTACTTTTTTTCCTCACAGTAGAAATATCTGTGACAGTACCAGCAACCAGCACGTGATAACACTATAATCATTTCAAATGCCATACATATCATTTTAAACTGAATTCCAAATCTTTCTTACCTGACATTGAGTTGTTTTCAAGGTCCAGGTTTGATTTAACAATGTCGACATCAGAGTGTTCCACCATATCATATATCGTGTCTCCCTGCAGCACGTCTACCTGGGAAAGTTACACAATTTCCCATTAGCTCCCAAAGATTCAGAAACTAAAAGTGCTGCAACATTACACCTGAAAACACAATGTAGCTAACAAAAAGGCTCACCATGGAAACCCCGAGATACTCGGCTACATTTTCTGACACATACACCAGCCTGCCCTGTGCGGTGGAGACGAGGATGAAGCCGTGCAAGGCTTGAAGAAAGACCTCATGTGGCAGAGAGCAGTGTGATCGCTCTCCAGCTGGGAGCCCTTAGAGAGGAAAGAGTGAGTTCAGCTTTGCTTATACAGCATGCATCTCTGCGGGTTATCACATCTGTTACTTTTTGATTTGGTCCCTAGAGGCCTTCATGCTCAGTCCCATTTTGTTTGACAGCGATGCAGGCTGAATGCAGATTAAAAGTTCAAAGGCATTAAAGGATGACTGCAGTATGAAAACTTACCCTGGAAGAGAACAGACTTTTTGATGTAGGTGCAGATGACGGCCATGGAGTGAAGGTACGAGAGTCGCTCCTGGTCCTCCAGGGTGATGGGCAGCAGAGCACGCATGTTCTTGATCTCATGATTGATGTGGTCCCGTCGAGCTTTGGATGCCCCTTTGGTGGATCTGTGAGAGACCATGGTCACTGAGGTCAGAAGGCTGAACTGAAAACTAAAGTAGTAAATCCGGTGAGCTCGAACTTTTGTCTATTTCCACACTCGCATTTAAAAAAAAAAAAAAAAAAAAACCCAAAGATGTCTAAGTGGCAAGTGAAGAGTAAAAAAACAAAAACCTAACAGAGTTTTCTGAACTGATCCTGCCTCTTTTTTTCCACAGTTCACCCTGCCTGATATCTCTTCCCCACAAGCCAAAGCTGACTTTGAATATCAAGGGTTCCTATGGAAACTGCTGATATGAGAGGCTGTTGTGCGTCTCCAACAGAAATGAGGGCTCTCGATAGACTTTGCGTGATCAGTATCTGTCTGGACCCATCCACGGAGAGCCTGGGGTTTTTATAGCTGCCAAGGCTTCAGCGTGGGCGTCACACAGGGAAGGCTGGGCTTCTGATGCTCCCTTCATTGCCTTATAAAGTGGGTGTCCTCTGAGTGGGGTGCCCCACGTCACAAGCTCTCAGAAAGTGCCACAAAAGGAGAATTATATCACAATGTATCCCAGTGAGTTAATCAGAGATCCACAACTGGACTTTTTAGGGCAGTTATCTGGACTTAGCTTATGTGTTATAACCTTTCAAACGGACACACTATGAATTTCCATTATTATGCTATATTCAGAACCACATTTCCTATATATATGTATATTAAAAGAATCACTTTGAAAGAGTTTTCTTTGATTCAGCATAATTTTGGCGGCATCATGTGCAAGGCTGGATTAGTATGTATCACAAATAATAAGCTACTAGGCTGTAGACATGGGGGGGGATTAAGTGTTCCCTGTCGTGCATGCACTATAACGCACAGCTGATTCCAAATTTTCCCAGCAGCCGTGCGCTGATTCAGCCACTAGAGGACGTGGAGCAGAGAGGAGGGGAAAGAAGAGTTATCACTGACCTGAACCTCCTGTAGACTGGGCTCCGGTGATCCGCGGGCAGATGGTGGGAAGTGCAAGGAGTACTGACGTGACATTTACACAAGTTGCACCAAATAGTCATTTTTGTCGCCGTTGTTTCCACCTAACGAATAAGCATTGGTTGCAAACGATCAGGCATTGCTCGTGCTTTTTTTAAAAAAGGCAATAAAATTGTCTTTTTTCTTAAGTTTTAAAGAAGTTTTATCGTGAGTATTTAAAGCAGCCCCCTGTGAGGTGAAAAGAAAAGGCGTCTTCATCTCTTACCTCAGCAGACCGAAGACGAGTGTCAGGCACTTGTGACCGTCCCTCCTTTTATAGCCCCAAACCCCACACCTCTCCTCCGACCCAGCCAGTGAGGAAGAGGAATGGGATAATGTTACCTGTTGTGACGCGATGACAAACGACCGAGGCGGGTTATATTTGGTGAAAAGAGCCCTAAAAATAACCCGTCAGACAGGACGCAGAATGAGCGGTGATGAATTAAAGTGCAATCATCAAAAAAAATGTTTGAAACTTTCCTCTTATATGTGCAGACACTGTGGTATTTTAAGAAAACTGCGATTCTCTGGCCAATCAGGACGTCCCCTGGCACCCGGACAAAGTAGTCCATTTTTTTTTTGTTGTTGTTGTTTTGACGGGAAAAAATTGATAATCCATCTTGGAACAGCTTTGAAATTCAGATCACACCACACTGTAAAATACTTTTACCTTTTTGTAAATTGTTGGCTATTATTATTTAGTGTTGATCTATCTTCTGTGTTGTAGGAACTCAGACCTGGTAACCGTATAACGTGATTTTTGTCCCCCATAAAGTGCACAAAAACACCGACTGTCGCAAAAATTAGTCATAGTGTACATTTATATGTAATTTATTTTTACTCATTTTATTCATTTTTACTTTTGTAACGCGGTTTAATAAAGGCTCCAGTAAAATAAATAAGTTTAAAAAAAAATCATTTTCTGGGAACTTTCATGGTTCGGGCTTTGTAGGGTTAAAAAGAGAACCAACTACAGATGGCGCTCACAGGACAGAAAGATTAAGAACCAGCGGTTGAGTCTGCTGGATTTTACAAACTCACTCCAGCATTTGTTCTGAAATGCACTGGAGTAGAAATTCCGCATTTGATAGTTTTCTGTGCTGCTTTAGAGTATGAAAAAAGTCTTTGGTTAACTCTTATTTCTTTATTTTTTGCTTTCAAGGAATCAGACTGTCTTGTAACTATTATTTATATATCAAGTCATCCTTAATAATTCTTCAGACTTTAGAAACGTTGTCCACGCTTTGTATCGGGGGGGGGGGGGGGGGGGGGGGGGATTTTCTCACTCATTTTCAGTCCAGTCCTTGCGTCTGAACATTTTCGTTTTCTTTCTTTCTTTATTCAGCCGATTAACACTGACGTATAAATCACTGAAATATAAAAAAGCACTTAATTTAATATTTGTATTACTGTCACAAAAATGTTGTTCTCATTTCATTGAATCTTTAAAAAAAATACCTAAGTTAACAAAAAACTTTTGTCCACAAACAAGGTGATTCTCAAAAACAAAAAGGTATTAACCAAAAATGTGGCACCTCACGACATAATGTGCTGTCCATAAAAAATAAAAAAAAAACTGAGGAAACTAGGGAAATGGAGGACCATCTACAGCAGATGTACGGTTTCTGAAAGTCATGTCTTTAAGAAATTGAGAGAATCCAAAAAAAAAAAAACCCAAAAAAACCCCAAAAAGGCCAAAGAGATGCCCTTTGGCCCTTACAGTTGATCCGTCTGCTGTTCACTGAAGCCTCATCAGAAATGGTCTCAGTGGAAGTGTGGCTGTCATGAAGCCATTCTTAAGGAAGGGAAGCAGGGAGAAAAAGTTGAGTTATGCCAAATTACACAAGAACTGGACTGAAAATGAGTGTTGATGAGTCTTATGCAGTGATGAATCCAAATTTGATTTGTTTGGGGGATTTGTTTTTCGCTTCAAATGATCATCAGTATGTATGGAGGACAGGAGAAAGGTACAACAGTGAGCGTCTCCAGCCATCTATAAAACACACTGCAGGCTCTGAGCTGCATTTCAGCCAGTGGTGTTGAAGATCTTGGCAAATTTGATGGAATTATAAATGCAGAAAAGTAGTCAGATTTTGATCTAACATGCAACACAATATAAAAGTGTCTAATTGGCATTGGCTTTATTTTTCAGCACGACAATGACCCCAAACACACTGCGAACACAGTGAAAGCTCACCTGGATAATAAAACACAAAATTAAGCAGTATCAGCCGTGGATTGGCCTCCCCAGAGCCCGGACCTGAACATTATTGAAGCACTGTGGCATCATCTTGACAGAGAACAGAACAAAAGGCAGCCAACATCCAAAGAAGAGCTTTGAATGAAAGAAATCTTGCTTGTGTTGAAGAACAAAGGTGATCATACTAAATATTGACTTGTTAAATTTTTTATATATATATATATATATATATATATATATATATATTTTAAATATAATAATTAATATAATATATATATATATATATATATTTTTTTTTTTATTTATTTTCCAACCGCAGTGTAAATGGGGACTGGCTTAAGCCTTTTGCACAAAGTCACAAGCCATTCAAACCTGAAGCAAAAAAAACAGTTTGGTGCATCATTGTTTAATCTGTGAACAGACTTATGAGTGAGTTATGGCAGCCTTCAAAGGGCTTTGACTGCGTGCATATTAGTCACTCAATTAAACCCCTGCTGGAAGGGAAGTAAGCTACAGGTCTACAAATATGACGCACTGCGTCTGAGCGGCTCACACAAAATTAGTTCTTTAAGCAGATGAGTAGATTACGGGCATCACAAAACATGACTAAAGCATACTAGAAACTTAGAAGTCTACCAAATTCTCACACTCATCTAAGACGAGAGTGATGGCAAGTGTGATGCCTGCATACAAAACTGCAGATTAGTTTGCACGTTTATTCGTGTTCATTAGTGAAATTACTACTTTTGTTTCTCTTTGGGCGTATTTAAACAGCTATGCCTCCTATCCTCTAAGGACTCATGCTCCTTGAATCCCTCTATTCTCAAATCCCCAATTTAGTCGCCTTTTACCAGAGAACTAGAACTTGAGTGAGCGAACTGGACATCGATATGGGAGGGACAAGACAAAACAAATCACTCTGAACAAATCCTCAGTCCAATTCTCAAGGGCCAGTGGGACCGTCTGAGTCCTGAGGGGAAATTAGAGCGTAATTTGGCTGAGTGTCTTCTTGCATTAGCGCCTGCGTCACTGGTCGAAGCAGGCTCCGGGGCCAGACAAAGGGGACCCAGCGAAGCACTGCTTCCTGTGTGCGGTGGGACCAGGCGGGACAGGGTGTCTCTGCTGCCTCACTTTAAGCTGACCCTCCGTCTGTGGCGTGCACTTAACACTGAAGATAACACTGGCTTTATAGCAGGGGGCTGGTGACAGACAGGAACAAACTGCCAGGACACCACTGGTAGCAGGGGCAGAGCTTGGTGCTGAGGTTCAGTGCAAGATGCTTTATTTTATGGAAACCAAAAAAGCAACCACACACAATCCATTAGTCTGTAGACTGGTGCGGGGGGAGCGGGTTAGGCGGTAACCCAGTCGAGTAGACGGTGAGGGGTCTCAGACAGGCTGGCTCGGGTAGATGTGGATGGTTTTTAAGCAGGAAACGGAAAATATAGAAGTGGAGGCTTCAAAGTCCTGCTAGCTATTAAGTACCATATACAGTAGCTCAAAGGGGAGTTATCAGTCTGTAGAGCAAAGAGGTGGAACCTGGACACACATGGCTCTGCCTTCCAGTGAGTGGAAATGCTCATTATTTAGTGATCAAATCCATTCCTTTGACAAAGGACTGTTGGTGCAGAGAAGTGGTCAGAAACATAAAAGATTGTTTTCTTTCAACAGTAAATTTAAATTCACTTCATCCTGTGATCTCAAAAGACAAAATTGTCCACTCTGCCTGAAACAGGCCCCCAAAAATCAGTGTCTTGGGTTAACAAAGGTGGTGAGGGACTTCGATCACATGTTTGCATCATGCAGCTTGCCACATGCCAAATACTGGCCTTGAGATGTAACAAAGTTTAAGCATAAAGGGCACGTTATTATAGTCCTATGGCACAATATGTGCAGCGACGTGATAAAGAAAGTAACCATCTCTTAAGTCTAATATTTGTATGAGGGAAGACATTTAAAAACACAGATGCAACATCTGTAACTAAAACCTGCTAAAGTCAAAGTTCAGAAATCAACAGGAGCCTTAATTAAGACCGTATGTAGCAGCCAGGTGCCGCTGAAGTGTGAGCACCTCAATAAAAGCAAATGTTTTGATAGCTCGCTGGTCTGCAGCATTAAAGCAGCACATCAGTGTGAATGTTGTCACAAATGAAAAAAGAAAAAAAGAAAAAAACCCATTCAGTTGCCAAGAAATGGACACTTTAGCAGATTTACCCCAAGGTCAGATTGGGCAATGCTCAGAAACTAATGTTTTGGCCAACACCAAACACAGCATATCAGCATAAACACCTTATCAGCTGTGAAGCGCGGTGGTGGAGGGGCATTTTGGCTCAGTGTTTGGTGAACGGAGGATAATGCGTCATGTTTTGTTGTTCATCTGAGGTTGCATTTACTCAATTTTAAGACCTGCTAAGAACCAAATGGTTTCTTGGGTCCTGATGGGTAAAACCTTACAATTAAAAGGGTACAGTACACCTTTGCCACAGAGCAGTATATGAATGAATGACAACAACTCTGGACACTTTTAGAAATCAATGGATACAAAGAGTAACCACTTTGACTGTCTCAGATTTATTGACACAGTTATAAAGCATATTGCACAGGAAGTCCTGACCAACTTTGCCAGATACAGAGACCCACTTAAAAAAAAAAAAAAAAAAAATTATATATAAAAACAAATCAGCAACAGGAGCCCACACAGTCGTAAAAGGAATCCAAACACATTCCAGATTTTGTTCTGTTTTTAAAACCATGTTGCTTTTGAATTAAACAACTTTTCAAGATATACTTACTGGCATGAAAACATTTTATCGTGGTTCTGTCCGCGACACAAAAGATGGTAAAGCAGGCGCAACCACGTGAAGCTTATCACTCATTTGTAAATCCAACTCAAAGTAAAATGACGCTAACCAATTAAACATGTGACGCTAAAATATTTGGGTGGTGGAGCAGGACACTTCATTATGTGGAGGAAAGAGAGTGGCTATTATCTAGGAAAGTTATGCAGGTACTTTTAAAAAAAAAAAATAAAAAAATAAAAAAATCAGACTATGGTGCAATTTACTTTAATTTTAGGTCCTTACTAAAAATGTCACCCGTAAACTTTACACAAAACAAATTAAAGAAATATCAAGAGTGTGTCAATATGCATGCGTGTGCAGGGGCTAAGAGTCACCGAGTCTCAGTGGCACCACAGGTCTGTAAAGGGGTTAGGGCAACCAAATGCCCCAAACTTTGAAGTCTGTTTAGGCAAACGCAGCATCAACATATCTCCTCTCTGTCAGGTCAAACGTCCCATGGCTATAGTGCACTTATCTGGCTACTTAAATGTTTAAGATTGGGGGGTTTTGTTTTTTAAAAACCACTGCTTTATATGACAGTTGTAAATATTTAGGATGTAGGTTATTGAACGCTAATATTTGGGACCCAGAGCCCTGCTGGGTTTTTTTTTTTTTAAATGTCAACCAGCTAATGAGAGACTGAAAGCAACAGAACACTTGGTCCCAAGGACCGGCACTTAAAACATCCTCACGAGTGTGTGGCTACACAGCTTCCAATCCCACCTTAGCTCAGGCATTTCCTTCCCAGGACCAGATTAAAGTAAAACCATGGTTAAAATAACTTTATCACCTATGAATTTATGCTCATTAAGTCTGATGTTGTCAACAAAGGCCAAAACCAAAAATATGTATTAAATTTTAATCAAAGATTGTCTGTGTATCCAAAGCCTGAGACACTACTGTTGTCAAAAAATAAAATAAAAATCACCCAAAATGTAAAAACCCACAACCTAAATAAATGTCCAATTTGAGAATTTCCAAGTCATTTTCAAGCAGTGTGGTATGTAATCTGTTAACAGCCCTTGTGCATTTAAAACATCTGCAATTTTGCCTGTCATTATGCACAAACATAAGAGGGTCACATTGTTAAACTATGGGATTGTCTCTAAAAAGAAACTACACTATGCATATCAGATGATCTCCTTAACAACAAGTAAACTAAATGAGGTGGGCGAGGACCACTAGCTTACATGCAAACTCACACTTTGCATCAAGATTCCCTTCCACGTTTGGCACTGTAAAGCATATTAAGGGGGGGTGGCAGGTGAACCCTTTAGTGAAACTACAGCATTTCCTGCAAAACACCTCCTTTAGTGATTCAATGTATGGGAAATCTTAAAGGCCCAATGATGCATGCGGTTCAGGAAGATAGAAGCGCTCCACTCTACAAGGCAGACATTTTCATTGGCTGCCTTGCAAATCACATTGTAGCCACTTAAGTAGGGTACTGACAGAATTACAATGAAGGGAAATGGCAAATCATTGAAATCCAGCTTATTTTGTAACGATCATATTCCAATATTGTGGTAAAGAATCTTCTCCTTTCATTCAACATGCACCAGCTCTATCTGCCCATGAACCTGATAGTTGCACATGGCTAAGTAAAGGAACGCTGCAAGTGAAATAACCATTTGCATTTGAAACAGAAGGTTCACACTTGTATGAGTGTGACATCTGGATGACAATCCTCAAAGAGGTTGGCTCTCAAAACCTTTGGCTGAAGTTCTTGTCTCTTCCTGTGCTTAACATTAGAAGTCTATGATTATCATAGGCTGATTGAATTTCTAGAGAGGCTAGAAAGAAGAGAAAAAAAGGTGAATAGGCATCAACGATTTCCATCTTAAGGGCTAAAATATCCCCAGACAGGGCAAAGCCGATGGTGTCCAAGGGAGTCTCACACGGGATGTTTTGGTCAGTAAAAGTTTCCACTTGCAGAATGTGTAAAATAAATCTGATCCAGACTATACAAAAACCGTCCTTGATTAGAAAGATAAAAGCCCAGTGTCCTGAAACAGAGTCTGGGTTCTGCTTCACTTTTAAGCTTCTTCAGCCATGGGAGGAGAAGATGGGCCTACTGATGTTGCTGTTGGTTGTCATGGCTGCCAGTTCCCACCTGACGTTAAAGAAAAAAAAAAACAAAAAAAACAAAACAAAAGCTTTAGTAATCACCAGCAAACAATAAATTTGATTTCAAAGTGCACCAGTGCAAAACCCAAAGTCATTAGTGCCAAATATGAATAGGCATGATGTTCATGCTGGATTAAATTTTTTGGTTTTTAAGCTTCTTTAACTCACAATTCTATAGTTCAGTCATTAAAATAACTGAAATGAGCAGTTTTGAGCCTTATGCTAAGCTGTCTACAATTTTATATTTGCAGAATCCCTTTCTTTTTTAAATCAAGTAGTTTATATTTGGACCCCTGACCCCACCTTACCTACGTGAGGGGCTACATCGTGGCCCCCGCTGTAACACGAGCATCAGGAGCAGGAGCTGACAACAGGGTCTAGTGCTGACCTGATGACAGGTCAGAGGTTGAGCTCCAGATTGTTATCACTGGGTCTGGTTTCACACTCACTCCCTATCAAACGGCTTTGTTCGTTTTTTGTTGTGCACGTGTGTGTTTAAGAGGGGAGATTGGCACAGGACCTGGAGATGCCACTGAGGGGCAAAAGGAGTTAACCAAAGTCTTGTGACCCCGACTGAAAACCCTCTAAAAGGTTAGAAACACAACTGCAAACACCAAAGTGGGGAACATGCAAGGTGGCAGTGACGGTGCAAGAGAAATGAGAGGCTAAGAGGAGTAATTAGTATCAGGTTCCAGGGGGTCCACGTGTAACAAAAATCCCCTTAGTGGAAGTCCTCAATTTTAGACAAACACCTTTCCTAATGATCTCCATCAGCTTGACCGAATCTATGAATTAAGGTTTTAGGGGAACAGTCATGTACTTTAAATTGCTTTTCTGCAATTTATATATACACACATTTTCTGACAGCTAGTCTATTTTAATGCATCTTACCTTTCTATGCATTAAACATGGGCTTAAATGCAGCTATCAAAACTTCCCAAACCTGTCATTACAACCTCACAACAAATCAAAGTGGAGCTGTCAAAATTGACTCTCTTGCTAGTCATGTGTCAAAACAATTTGATATCAGTCAGCAAGACGGGAAAATTATGCGTTATTAATTCAAAATGCTGAGGGGGGAAAAAAAAGACTTTTTACACACTTGTGTGGCAACTCCTGTGCAGGATATTCAACTAGAAGAACTGCGATAGCATTTCATCCTGTCATGATCTCCATGAGCAGTGTGGTGCAACTATGACGTTCCTATATATCACCAAGTCAAACAGGGCGCATACGGTGGGAGGGGGAAGCAAAAATAAACTTTCAGCAGACGCTACATTTTCTCAAAGGCTCATAAGCTTTATTCATTTAAATTAAACCATTTAGGGTCTTTCATAAGAAACCTTGGAAAGCTCTCTTTCTACACAGTGAGGATTATGGACATTGCCAATCATTTCACCTTGAGTCATTACTAGACTGATAGGTGACTGGGATGCTGGCTGGCTGAACTGGCACAGAAGCTTGTTTGACGGTCAGATGTTGTTTTTTTTAAATAATCAAGCACAACTGTCTAAGCTTCTTTTTTTTAAATTAATTAATTTTAAGCTATCCTAAACCATTTCAAAACCTTTCAGGTGGACAAGTAATTTAAGTCAAAGCCAACTTTTCACTTGATTAGTTTAGAATAGAATAGAATAGCCTTTATTGTCATTGTACAAGGTACAACGAAATTGGAGTGCCACTCCCGTGGTGCAAAATGCAAAATAAATATAAATGTAAAATATAAAAAGTACAATAAAACAACCGTAGTACTCAGACAATAATAAGTACAATATATACAGGATAGCAGCATAATATAATGATAGTATGAATAGCAGCATAATATAGTGACAATGGCAAGTCTAGTTAAGCAGGTTTAATTGTTTTGTGCTTATTTACTACGGTGATAGCTCTGGGAAAGAAGCTATCCCTGAATCTGTTGTTTATGGCTGTTTATGTTGCTACTTTGTAACCACACCTGAAGTTGTTTAATGACTGTTAATCATCTCAAAGATATAAAGTTTTAGCATTAAGATTTTGTTATATTTAATTTCCAAGGATAAAGTAGTGAAATTACTTTTTGTAGTCCACTTTAGGGTTAATTTCAGTTCTTTAAAGGCTGAATAGGTACTCTCTGCACACCATGTACTGCATTTGTATTTTAGCCTTTCCTCTGCATCACAGGGCAGGATCTTATACAAGCTGTACATGTGATCACAGATAATGAAGCAACTGAAAGCAGCACTATACAAATGGTTCCTGGCTGTCTGACTTCTGTACCCAAACCTTTATGCATTTAGATCTATAATTATGATCTCTACATGCGAGGACCTAAGCCAAGTCAGACAAAAGCCAGAGTAAAACTTGCCACTAGTTAAATGAAGGATAATGAATCATAATTTGCCTCTTTTGAAAAAACAACCTAATTAGAGAGAGACTGAGTAGTGGCAACAATGACAGGCATAATAAAAACAGCACGAACAACAATATGTCAGCTCTATGACAAAACAGTGCTAATGTTTGAGAGGAGGATGCTCATCTGACCTGATATCATGTGGGAGTCCCGACTGCTCCAGACTGTACTGAATGACAGCTATTTTGCATAAAGTCTTCAAATTAGGGCCTGAAAAGAGAGTGCAGTGAGTCATAGGATGATCAGTGGCACTAATCATACTCAAGCTATTAATATCAATTTCAGCTGTGGGAATTCAAAATTGAGCCAGGCAGGTCAGATCTAAAGAATCTGTAGATGGAAGGGTGCAAAAATAATCAATAGCTGGAAAAATAAAAAACAAAGCAAGTGTTCACGTATGAGAACAAGCAGGACATGATGACGTGAGTGTGGAAGTCACTTCAGTACACAAATCATCTTATTAAAAGCCAGATTTCTAATAATACGTGCAAACTCCCTGTCATTTACTATCATCGGCAAAGGCTGTTCCACCATATGTTCAGTGATAAACAGTGTGAAGGCACACGTGACTGGCACGAGGAAGCGTAGGCCACGGGGGTTGTCATTGGGTACTGCCAGTCCCATAAGGTCCCTGTGTAAGCCCACCTACACAAACCCTAACTGTGACCTGACAGCATTACAGGCTACCCCAGTGCAGGCAGGATATTGCCATATTTGGTAGTCCAAGAGACGGAAGTGCCGCATTTGACAGCACCGTGCAGGGCCAAGGCCAAGCAAACTAGGTCTGGTCAGAAATAAAGCAGTCATTTCATAATTTATTACAGAGAAGGGGAAAAAAAACATCCCCAATCTTATTTTAAAAACAATCATTTGTTTAGCTTGCTTTTCTGACATCTTAACAGAAAAGTCAATATAATTCCCTTTTAAGTCATCGGTGGGCTGCCTGACAAACATTTCTTGTACAATTCACAACAGTTATTGAGCAGCATTGGCTTCTGTTTGTACTCAAGTCTGAATTTGAGTTTTTGGCCATATGGCAAAGTTTATGCCAGAAAAGATGTTAACTGCAGCAGCTTCAACTGGCAAAAACCGTAGTGCTCTAATTAATGTTGTACTTAATTAACGCATTACAAATCAATCCGAACAGCTGTCTGGCAGAGATGTCCCTGTACACACGAGAGTGGGTAATGAGAGAAAACCCGGGATTTTATGTCCTTAACTCTTCATCATATCTCGTTCACATATGACAAACCGTATTTTGGTTTAATTAATCTATAATTAGCTGAAATAAATGGATGAATATCAGTTGAACAGGTAAAACAGTCTTAATTACAACATCTGCCTTTTTTTAAACTTTTATTTTGTTGAGCTGCTTTGATATGTATAATATTTCAAAAAAAAAAAAGTCAAAATATGTTTGCAGGATTTTTGTTTAAGTAAATGAATAAAATTCACAAACCCTTAGCTCAGCAAGTACTCATAATGGTAAAGACTCTGGAAGCGTGCAGCCAGGCTTGTAAATTTAACTCTCGTAACAGTTAGTGGAGACCACCTACTGTCTTTTTAGCTGCAGAACCTGCACTTTACCAGCCAGTTGCTGCCAACTCCTTTGTTGAGAAGCAGTACAGTGGATTTTGTGAGATAATTCACTATTAAAGCAGCAGGACTGAACTAAAGCAGTAAAATAGATATGACATCTAAACCATGAAGGTGCAGGTTCAGATTATAACACAGTTCATCGATTCCGGTGACTCCTTTGAGATCATCCTAATGTCTTCTTTATTTCATTGAGTCAAAAATTGCTTGGGGTGGTGCATTATCTGCAACAACACAGAATCCTAAGAGAGATACCAATAAAGACAAGAGTACTTACTGAAGTCTAAGATATACAGGTCTGAATGATCCATGAGGTTAAATTCATCTCCCATTCCTTGCTCTGGACAGGGGCTGTAAAGAGAAAAGTAATAGGGTTAGAGCGATTCTATAAACTTCCTGTTTCATGAGCACAATTCACACAGCTTACAAAGACTGTAAGCATCACTCAACTACTTAATGCGACACACACTTCATAGAATTCCAGCATTGGACTCTCAGTTATTTATCTCATTACATGAATCAGCTGGGACCATAATCAGGGAGCCACAGACTGTCCTAAATAAGAGCTATCACACAGCTCTCCTTATCATGGGTTGCATGATTTAGGTCCACAGGAAGTGGAGCAGTCTTGTAAGACAGACTGGCCAATGCTGATAGTCTCCCAGACCTGAGCAACCATAGATATCACTGCACATCTGTTTCCTGCCACAGTTAAGCACATACACCTGTGACACCTGGTGCACCACAGCTTAACAAGCCCAAACTATATACCTGTTAAACCATTCTTTTAATTACCTTTTTTAGGTAATGTAGCCTGTGAGTTCAGATTTATTCGCACATATAGCAAGGTAGTACATATAGCTTTCCAAATGCACTCTAACACACGACTGCTTTATATTCATAATGTAACAATAAAACTCATCTAGAAGACAAAACTACACTTTAAATTTAAATTCACCAAGCTGTTTGCGTTCTATGGAACCATTAAGGAGAAAGTGTGAAATGCAGAAGCCAAGTTTTAAGAGTAAAATCAAGATGCTTTTTGGACCAGCTAGTGATTGGCATCCCAGACATTACCACAGGAAGAAAAAAGTAAAATGAAATTGTTGGCAACAGATTTGTTGCAGTTTTTTGCATTTACAATTTTCATCAGTCTCTTCATCTTTCATTCTTGCCTTGAACCATCCTCTTGCTGATCTCAATGCACCGTCTCGCCACCACCCATCAATCTCTCTCACCCTTTCCTGCTGTCTTCTCCATCGCATCTTCCTTTCGCTCCGTGTTCAGGATGTTGTAAGGGTTTTACGTTGCTAATCTTCCCTAAACAAACACGGCGGTGGCTTAAAGCAGCCAGGAGAGATGCAGAGCACGAGCTCCGTCGTCCCAGGGGGCCAGCTGGGGAAGTCATTACGCCCCCCGCCCCCCAGGAGGTGACCCACCCGGGCTTAAAGTGGGAGCCTTTATCAGAATACTCACCCAAGCTCTAACATTACTGTGGTGATTGAAAGGGTACATTTCAATAGTGGTGAGAAACACTCACTCTTTAATGTATGACACACATGTGAGTTACCTGAAACTTTAAAACTACCACCAGAATTAAATTAGCACAAACATCCCTCATGTGAGAATTAGTATTGATGATTAACTTTAAACAAATTGCTTCGATATGACTCATTAAATCAGTCTTACAGCTGTTTGTTTGTTCTTTTTTTCCCCCAATCATCCTTAAAAAAAAAAAAAAAAACAAAACACCATGCTGTTGGGTGGCATTGCCGTATTTAGTCAACAGTTTGTTTTTAAGTGCATCATTCTTAAGTTAAGCCAGGTAACAGCATTTGTTTAACATAAGAAACAGTATGATATAGAAAAATTCTACTAAAAAACTACTTGGGAGTTTTAGATACCACATGTGTGGAATGGACATATATCAGCAACCTGGCTACACAACAGAAGTAATGAAAAGCAACATCTCTATCTAAAGAGCACCCCGCAGTAGCTGTGAACTACTGTGTAAACCCGTAGGGAGGGTATCGGCCTTGGATGCTGACGCGTGAAAGAGTACAGATAAGGGAATGTTTTAACACGAGAAACCACAGAGATGAAGATTGCATCCACTGGGGTGTGGCTTCTTTGGATGGTCGTGGATAATGCAAGTCAGGGTGTGAAATTCAGCAGAAAATTAGGGAATGGTAATACTTTATGGGTCACAACAAAGAGAAAAAGGGCTGAAGCAGACTATGGAGGCAGCGGCAATAATGGCTGTCTGACGCACTATTCGGAAACGGGAAAGTCACAGTGTGTGACTTTATGTGGCATCCTGGTGTTTGATGGGCCACTTTGTTACTTGATCAGCAAAGTATCACTATGTGTGAAAGTGCTCCTCCCCCTACAGCATAGTGGTTCCCAGTCTGAATGAGGCCTTAGTGATGCCGCCCCCCCACTAAAACAACACTGACTGCTATTTCAAACAACACTCAATGAGGGCGTCTAATCACCTAATTGCCGGTCCTCTCTAGCAATGCACTACCTGCTCCACTTCATTATCTTACACACCAAGGTTTCAAAAGTGTAGAACAAAGAGTTGAGCTACAGTCCTAAAACTAATGAAAAGACACCAAAGAGCCGAGGACTATTTCAAAGTGTCGAAGAAGTTAATTGCCCACAATTTTTGCAACTTACTTTCAGAACCAACACTGAAAACGAAGTGGCGAAGAAAAGATTTGGATCTGATAGAAATTCTATTCATGACACCTCTGCTATCTCAAAACAAATAGAGTCAACAATATACCTGGAACCTGACCTGTCGTAAGCATGTTTTAAGTGGCTTCATTGGGCATATCCTCATTCTTGGGAGTGATATGATCTGCATCCCTTTCCTTTCTCCACTTCCTATTGAACTTTGGTCCAACAGAACCATCTAACTCACAGGAACTCATCATGCACTACAACTTCCTGTAGAGGACTTTATCAGGAGAGCCAGACTTGCACATTATTGCTGAAACACCTTGACTGAAAACACATGAAAGCAGCGAGAACAGTTTGTGATGCGCTTTCAACATTTTAAAATTACTTCTGATATGATGGGCAATCCAGGTCCTGACTGGTAGGTTATATTTGTTAAAAAAAGAAGAAAGAAAAAAAAAGTTTAACTGTTACTGTCATTCAGACAACAGTACAAGCTAAAAATTATTAAAATTCAATACATTAGAGTATAGACAATGCTTGGTCATGTCTATTAACTTTACCCAAGGTAAAAAGCAAAAGCATTTAAAATGTAATGAAACAATCTATATAGACATTATCCAATAGGAATTTAAAGGATTGTTAAGATTCCAGCAAGAGTTGGTAATGGTCTTGGTTATCACTGCTCAATAGATTTCTATTCAATGCTTTTGGCTTAATCTCTGCTGTCTCAACTCGTCTTACCCAGCTATCTGTGCCCCCTCCTGGGCAGTGGCTGGACAGTGGATTAAGACATAGAGCTGCCCAGACCTATACCCCATGCAGAGGGTGAGATACAACCTGTAGCTGGCTCCCAGTGAGACAAATAACTGACTTTAGATTAGAAGAAGAGATGCCAACCCCTAATGAAGCATGCAACTCAAATTTCAGTCTCTCTAGATAAAATATAATTGCACTTAGTGATAATACTTAAAGGCACTGCAAAGCCAGAGTGGTTAGTAATTTGGTCCCTTGGTCCCAGGATGGGTTCTTATCAACCTAGCTACCTAGAAAAATTAGGGTGATTAAAAAAAAAACAAAAAAAACAAAAAACAAAAAACATTTCTCACAGCTCTCAACATAACTGGTTTTCAAAGCGTTTGTCAAATGTTTAACTGCCAGATTCATTTTGGAAAAAATATGTTATTTGGTTGATTTTGATACACTTCCATTTACATACTAATAAACACAGTTCTCATAGATCATTATAACATGTATTAGCTCACTGGTTAACTTTCCATCAGTGCACTGCTTGAGCAATTAGTTCTTATAGTACTGCTATAAGAGTACTCCATCATTTTCCAGAAATATTAATTTTAATGTAAAGCAGCACTGTTTAAAACACGACTTGCTGATTAAAACATCAGACATTATTCTGTTACACAAGTTGACTGCTGGGCTTTTCTTGTAATTTACTACTTAAATAGCTTCAGCACAAAATCCAGACAATGTAAGGAGGATCACAGTCCATAGTTGTCTTTTCCCCTCACATGCAGCACATGGCAGGAGATACCCTGCTTCAGACCTGCCCGAGTAGTGTGTGCAGGAGGCAAGTAACACTTGTCGAGTGAATTCCCTGGCCTCCTCCCAGCACCACTCTCACATGAGTGCAAATCAGTGTTGTCAAACAGACATTGTACTAGGCTGCAGAGACTTACACAGAGCATTTAAATTTCAGATGCAGACATATGTGCAAGCTCGTCTTCTAATGTCTAAATTTAAGGGATGTTGTGCATGCGTGAAATCGGCTAGTCTTGCATTATTCTACTAATCCAAAAAGCAGAGGTGTTTTAGTTGTAATGACAGCACTAACTCAAAAGTTATACTACTATTTAGAAATGTCAACTGACATGGACAACAGCATCACAATGCATCATCTGTGTAAGGCTGTTTATTTGAGCTGCTGTGCAACACTCAACCCCTACGACACCATAATGTATACAGACCGTTAGCAGGTTAAGGAGGGTTAAGATGCAGATGAAATACTATCATGAGCTTGTCTTTGAAGAGTAAATCACAGCGTAGCTGAGCTCCCCCAAGGTCTTGTCCTGCCACGCGCGGCATGCCCCATATCCTGATGGGGTCACCTTCGCTGTTTGACAGGTTTTATCTCAGGAATACTAAACACACACAGACAAATAATAAAGGAAACTTCTGCAGGGTACCCTTTGACACCAAAGGCCAAAAGACAACATGTGTGGTATCAAAATCTGTTGTGCTGACAGGCGTGCATCTATAGAGTCGATTTCCACTGTGGCAGATCTAAGATATGGAGTTGGCGTTGTAGCAAGCCTAATGAAGCTAAAAATATTAAAGTTTCAAGCAGAGTTTTTTAGTTTTGGTACAATACCCAGCAAGAGAGCACTTTCATTTCTCAGACCCATGCTGTGTTGAGTCTAACATTTAGACAGGCAGGTTCCAGGGTGATAACAAGTCATGTTTTAACCAGATGGTCTATTGTAACAGCTGCCACTTCAGCTATTGATAAAGGCGCAATTCAGCCGTGTGCGAGATATAGAGGCACCAGGCTTCTGACCTTCCTGGACTGCTAAATAAAACCCCCTGGACTTTGCAAAACTTCTCTGGCTCAGCAAATTGCAGTTTTATAATGAGCTGTTAAATTCCACACAGATTAAATAGCCCAGTGAGATTTTGGTAGCTTAAACTAGAGGTTTGGAGCTGGAATGTTTTGGCTACCAGCGAGATTACCTGCTATGTGGTCTCCCACTTGCTAATTACGTAAAGAAGCAATTCACTTTCAGTGGAGATCAGACGACTCAGATCTGTTTGAGTTTTAGAATCAAGTAATTCAAGCCCAGAGTCTTATATTTAGAGCTTTCAACCCCCTCATCCAGTGCAATGACTCGACAGAAGCCAGAAATATTAAAAATGTTTGTTTTTTTCCATCTAATGTTAGAAATGGCGTCAGCATGCTTTCCATCTTTACTAAATGTACTAAGTGACTCTGCATATTTCCAAAATGGAACAAATGTGTTAAGGTTGGCACAGCAGAGTGTGTGTACCATGCTGACGTAAGCCCAACAAGAGCTGTGACTCACCAAGTCATGTGAAGACATCCAGACAAATCCAAACACCACCAGAAAAGGCACCAAGTGTCCAAATACATAAGCCAGTAGAATATCTAAGCATTGACATTCAGATGCAAATAAGTAAATTAATGGGAAAAATAGATTTTGAAGGCCTTAAAAATATCCCAGGTTGCTCAATATCACCCAACTGTGGAGACACGACCAGCAGTTTCAAGACAGGAGTTGTATGATTCTCCTTAATCAACAAAAGAGTTCATTTAATGAAGGAGTTATTTTTGAAGAAAAACATACACCTCACTTTCATCTTATTAGATATCCTCTTGACACTGGTATTATTTTTTTATTAACTATTTGAGTTGCACTCACACTATATTTATCATCATGTATTTGATTTGTAAATGTAAATACAGATTATAAGTAGGTTTCTGTAATCTCTGAAATATGTAATAGTCAGATGTATTACCTGCTCTTACTTATGCACAGTAATATCATCCTAGGTGTATGAAAACTATACCTGCTTTTGAAAAAACTAATTATCAGCAGTATACACAAAAAGGTGCTGAAGGACTAAAAAAGGCACAAAGGACAACAAGGATCAAGCAATTACAAAAAGCCTTCAATCACAGATTAATATTTAAACACACAGATAACTTAAGTCGGTCATCATTCAAAGATGAATGAATGCCGTCATGGTAAAAATACATTCCCTAAAAGCATTGTTGGAATGAATGCACATCAGGTCCAAGTAGTTCAGAGGCCTGTGCCAGATTTCCCTTCATAGATTCCGAGCTGTCTGCTCCCAGCATGCCAAGCTGTCATGTCCTTGTTCACTTCCTGCCCCTCATAGGATGCCCTGTTCCCAGGCTTAAAATGCTTCCTGATTTAGCTCAACCTGGGTTTGTCGTAAGAAATTAAACACACAGTGAGAAGAGAGCCAACAATGACAACATGAGCACTGTGTGGCACTGCCTTCATACGCAACTCAACTTGAGCTGCGTTTCATGCCTCTGGGAACAAAAAAAAAAAAAAAAAAAAAAAAGAAAAAAAGCAAGAAATAAAAAAGAAAATGAAATTTACAGGGTTTAACTGTTCATTGCTTGTATGCATAGGTGAAGGTCGGTACAGGTGGAGTTGGTCATGCACGGGTCGTCCTTCGTGGGGCAGTGAGCAGGACTCAGTAAATGAGTGTAGCAGAGGCACTGGGGGTATATCAAATTGCACTCTGTGAGAAAGAATGCTCCCTCAGGTCATAAATCAGAGATGGGGCAGACTTTCGCGCCTTTCTGCAGCTCAGCAGTCCTGTTTACACTGACGCAAGTGGTACTCAACACATTGCCACTAATTCCCAGCCCGTCTTTTACACACACAGTCTGCTCATTTACCTTCAAAGTAAAAGCATGTATGAAAATAGAGGTATCCTCCACTTAAAAAGGATTATCTGAATCCAAATTTAACAGCACCAAATTAGAGTAAACCAGGCTTGTTGGCTGCAAATCTTACTTAAACTTGGAATTTCATGTTCTGCTAACAGCAGTGTGTCTCATTCAGCTGTTCCTACATTTTATTTTACAAATGCATTTTAGCATATTGCAAGAAGACTGAAGCACAACCCTTTGGAAAGCAGAGCAGTCATGCTTGAACTAATGGTTTAACAGTCCTTCACTAAAGTGATAAATTATTCTGAACAAATTCCTGCAGGTAAAATAAACTGGGAATAAATATCAGAGGGGTTCTGTTTAAGATCAGTCTGAAAGGACAACCAACTCAGGAAAACAACATTTGGACTATAAATTTCAACACAATTTCCTCAGAAGATCTACTGAAATGAGGAGCCCCACAACAAACACAAGCAAGGTGTCCAACAAATAATTCATGGCAGCCTGTGCAAGCATTCGTCAACTGCATTGAGACAGACACTAATAACTTTCTAGCCCTGTTAACAGCCCTCATGTTGTTAGGCCGTGCAAAAATAAACACAAGAGGTGCTGGTTTTAAAGGGACTGTTCAAACGTAATTAGTTAATGAAACTGGATCAGGCTAGTCTTTATCAATGCAAGTCAAGACAAAGCCTAAACACTGTTCAAATCTTAAAATTACAACTTTATTAGTCAAAAGACGAAAAAGAATTTAGGTCTGCTTGGATGGTGTTTGTGTGCAAATGCTTATGGGAGTTCCTGCGTGTAAGAGGCTTAAGTGTGCTCTAAAATAACAAAAACAAAATAATGAGCAATGCTGGCCAAGAGAACCTGTGTGGCCAACTTACTTGGAGCCTGTGAGGATCATACTCCAATTTTTACAGTAACAGAAAACCCCTCTCCAGACTTTGAACACAGCAACCACCAAGCACATAATAGACAAAGCAGTTTTTCTCTAAAGATAGATTCATGAATATGTTAACCTCTGTGCCCTTGGGCTTTTAAACAGGATGTCAGAGATATTATGTAGTGTTTGATTTCTTCCTCTGCACCCTTCATCAGCTCAGTGACACTCCCTTTTCCAGCCCTATCTGCTCAGAACAGGAAATCATGACTCCATTCTGGACTAATCCCAGTGAGTACCTAAACAAAGGATAACCTTCAAAAATTAAGACTCCTCCCGAGCTTGTCATTTTCATTATAAGCTTCTCAGTACTACATGAATATCTAATGATTACAAATTTAGAGAGACAACTCTTCTGTATTATGCTTTTGCATATTATTTGAAATGTGTGTCACACATACCAGTTTTGGGGTGTGATGCACAGCACAATGTGGTAGCAAGTGAAGCTTTACAAAACACATCCAGCAACAGTCAGTGGCTCAAAAACTACAGGGCACGTAGACGTAGAGGGTCTGAAAGTTGCCTTATCCACAGCCTTGTGATCCCCACCATCAGGTTATCCCAGTGGAGTTCTCCTGATAACAGAGTCTTGCTGATAACAGTACCCCAGGACATGCACTACCCTGGATGATGCTGTAAGCTACCTCATTACTCCAGCGGCTACTGGCCTATCACAAGAACGTCACCACCTCAGCGGCACCTAACCAGCTACGAAGCCCCTGGTTATCACTACTGTAGACAGCAATCTACAGGATCCAGACTGTGTTTGGCATATTGAAATGAGAAGACCGTCGTCTGTCCTGAAATGGTCAGATGCACAAAAAGTTGCCACCCCCCCTCCACCCACCTAAAGACAATCACTGAAAAAACTGAGTGCAAAGAGCCCATATTTAGTGTTTTTTATGAGAGTTGTGAAGGCAAGGACACAAAAGAACACTTAAGCAGTCATCTTTAGTGCAATGAGGAGCCATTGTGATTTTTCCTGAAAGAACAACTGAAATTTGAGCGACTGAAGTCCATCCATGCTTAATTTCATGTCCTTTGGTACATTTTCTGAAATAAATCTGAGAAGTAGAGGTAAGATGTATTTTTTTTTTTTTTACTCTAATTGCCTGGAAACCTTCACCAGCGCAGATGGTGTAAACATCACTATTAAGGATTTCTCAGATGCTAGGCTACAGGACCAGATTTTTGTCTTTTTGTGAACTCAAAGAGTTTATCAAGTGAACCCAGGTAAACTGATTATGTTTTTTGGGGGGTGATTTTTTGTAAATGTTCAAAATCTTAACATCGATACAAAGTTTCCATCATATTGACTCTGACATGCATGCATCTATTACATTGTGTCATTATATAAACGTCTGGGCAAACTTTGATAACATGCATTTCTTTCTGAATTAGGGAATGAGTTAATGAGTACAGCACACAAAATGTTTGGCAGCGATGTAAATATACAAATGATTGACAAATTAATTGAAAAATAAATAAATATTTGAAGTTCAAATCTAGGTCAAGTACTAATATTTTGTGCCTCACCTGGTTCCTCCAAAGAGGATGATTCGATCTCCAACCATACAACAGCACTGACGCCTCCGAGGGCATGGGCCTTTCCCTTTAGGTTCAACTTTCTTCCATGTGAAGTTTTCTAGTGTGTACACATAAGGCAAAAATAAATTTGATTATATTAAAAGTTATATTTTATATAAAAAACAAGAATAGATAAAAAGAATGGGCATAGATACAATGACAGATTTCTTTGGAAATGTATCTGCAGCACAATAAATCTAAACTACAAGAGGTTACGTCATACCAGCTAAACTAGAAGAGTTTCTCACTATGCCTGCTGTTTATTCAGCTTCCTAAAAATATTAAACGACAAGGCTCTAAGATAAAGGAATATTTATAAAGAAATAAAAATAAAAAGAGACGGGGGGGGTTAACCTTCAACACAAAATCTTACATTTCAAAAATAGAAACAAATCCTCTATGAAGTGCATGCAACGTAAGCGACGATGTTGAAGCTCACTCACTTGTTCCATATAAGGATGAACTGTCTCAGACCCAAACAGCATCACTGCATCTCTATAGCAACAGGCCATTCAGACCCTTAGATAATTATGACTAAAATTAAAGTGCTGCCACCTAGCGAACTGCAGAGCACATTTAAATGGCAACTGAAGAAATCAGCTTTAAATAGCACAGGCACATAAGATCATATCCACTACAAAAAAGACCAAATCCTCAAATAAACTAGAGAAGAGTTTAGAAAACACCTATGGCTGTCCTTGTCCAAATTCCCTGCCAATGTTTCCCAACACATCACTACATTAATGATCTACTTTTAATATGATTCAACACCATGTGCAACTGCCGCCACAATGGTTTTCTCTAGTTACAACTAGAAATGGCAGTTGGGAGACAATTAAACATAAATTAATTAAAACAATGGACTTTTAGCTAGTGCCTGGTATTACCTTTGTCATTTATTTCCTGACACAAAAATAGTATCAGATAATATAGTGCTATCTAACACCATTTAGGACACTAAATTATCAACGAGTTTACCACAGGTGTGTTGCTTCATCAATGACCATGTTTAGCATGTAACAAGAGCCTGAGGCTTTCTTCCAGAAAAACTCCTAAACCAATTTGAAATGCAATCAGGTAACATTCATCAGCAACTGAATGGGCTGTCATTCCAGCATCTGTGTTGCAAAACATGAAACACAGAAAGCAACTTTGTGGTGAAAAAGGAAGCAGCCAATCACCATTACGCAAATGTCAATTATGCAGCGGAGGAGGACCGGTTATTTATGCATGAAGAAACGAGAAAAGTAGGTCAACACAAGCTAGTCCTGCACTTCTTGTATTGAGGTAAATAGTCACAGTGGAATTTAAAGAACTCTTTAAAAAAATAAAGCTACCAGGAATTAAACCCTCTAGTAGCAGTGCTCTACAGCAACAGGACAGGTTTTCCAAACCTAAATGATGTAAATATAGACTTACCTGGATTTAATTTCCAAAGGTCGTTGAAGTGTCGTTCCATATGAGAATTGTATCCTCCAAATATGTACAGCTCTCCATTGTAGGAAACTTCAAAAATAAATAAAAAGTCCAGATTAATGATATTTGAAGTATACTATAAGGAACCACTTGACCCAGATAAAGTACCTTGATTTGTTTAATCGAATAACGTTGGCAGATTATATTTGACAACACTGTTCTCACAACATCAACCCATCAGTACCAACATTCAGCACTCACAGCTTCACTAATCCAACATCTAGATGCATATAAAAGATTAGCACCTGGCCTGTAAATATATTGGAACAAACAGAACTCAAATTAAAATAACTTAATCAGATACTGATCTAATAACACAGTCGATTTTATGTGTGTATTTTGTGCCTTACAGGCTGAATGACTTCTGCGTCCCTCTGGTAGTGGCTGTGTTGAAGGGGTGGTCAGCCAGCAGTTAGTCTCTGTGTCAAATACTCTGATCTTGTTGCAGTAGACCTCATTGTTGGAGTGGAAGGGACCAAGACGATCTGCTCTTCCTCCAAACACAAACATTTTTGTCCCAATGATGGTAGCCGAGTGGAAGTCTCTCCAGCGTGCTGGAGTTCCCTGCAGAGCAAAGACAACACGCGATGTTACTGTTACACTCTTCCACACTCAAAGTTTTAGTGAAGAGAGAACAGAGCAGTCTACTCAGACACTGAAGTTATAGCTATTGAGAACATTTTTGGTAAAACTTAATTTACTGTCTTTATTAAATCTAAAATTTCATCAAGTTATGTTGATCATAAGCCTTGGTATGGAATTCATCTTCCTAAAATATTCCAGATCTTATTCCCTGGGATAAGAAAAAAAATCGTAATATTCAAAACAAAACCATTACATGTCAGAAACAACTCTTACGTTCAATATAAGGGACAGTGTTGAAGCTCATTTGTTCCATATAAATGATCAACCATCTCAGGCATTTTGCCCAGGAAAAAACAAAGCAATTTCAGGTAAACACTGCCATCTAGTGGATCAGTTTTCCAACTACAAAACCACAGTGAATCCCAAACCTCCCCCAGGCACCACCATCCCTTTTCAAAGTGATAGTTGGGTCCAGTCAGCCCAGTCATTGGGATAGTGTAAACAATATAATGGGAGCAAGACACAGAATCATAATCAAGATATATGAACTATATACCAGTCATACCAGAAATATGACTGAAACAGGACCTGCTCTCACATACTGCAACCAACTCTAACAGAGGCAAACCTCACTTTACATGTCACTGCCCTGTAGTCATGCCAAAGTCTTCCACAAGCCTTCCTTTCAGGAATGTGCTGCCAATGTCTAACCATGAACTTTATGCAGACAGGGGGGCTTTTTAAATCTTTAACATGGTTGAAAGAATACCAGAACCAATACTGAAAAGTGAATTTTACACATGCAAATGAAAAAATACAAACGCTAAATGATCCCAAAGTTCAAAGGGGAAAAAAGCAAGTGAGTAACAGCACAGAAGTTTTCATTTTCCTAAAGAGGAATGCAATCCTAAGTATTATTCAGTCACATGCATCGCTAAATCTGTAAGCACCACAGTCCAATCTCCTTACTGACAACATGGCTGTAACTAAAAGTGAATGGATTGACTTCCGCCACAGTAACTCTGTCATATGATGACTAAAATATACTTTACAAGCGTTTAATCCCATGAGCATGTTGACTGCATAAACACAAATAGTATTTGCTAAAAGGAGACTGTATATAATCCAGTGTGAGGCTTTTTGAACTTGCCTAGCAGGAAGCTGCTTTGAAATTCCACACTGCAGTGCTTTTATAACATGCCAATATACCCACAGGGAACTTATGTTGCTGATGTTCAGCTGTATCATCTTTGTTTTTATGAGAGGGTTCCCTGTTTGTTTGTTAGGAGAATTATTTTGAATGCTCAATACAGAAACACTGTCAAGGAATAAACAACAACGGTTGAAAAGCAACAGCTAGTGACTTTTAACTCACTCTGGCATTAATTAGTGACCAAACCATGGTAGTGGTATCCAGTTTGTGGATGTCATTGGAGAAACAGTCAGCCTAAAATAAATAAATAAAAAAAGATTCATTTTTAATGTTCACAGAGAAAGTTCGTGTAAGCAAAAATAAATCAAAAATCAAACTCACCAGCTGCTCATATCCTCCAAATATATACATTGCCTTTCCCAGGACACAGGCAGAGTGGCCGTCCCGCGCCCCTGGAACAGTCCCTGAAGTCCTGGGTGTGTACCATCTGTGAGTATCTGTGAAGCAGTCGCAGTTGTTCAATATTGAGATCAGAGTACTTGCGTTACATGCAGTGGAAAACTATCACACGCATGCAGGTGCTACAGCTTTCTTAATATAAAACAGTTCCTCTACTTTTTGTTGTCACAATTTTAACTTCAAACAGGTTTATCTCAAAGGAAATACACCCTGAAACTCTCAGCAGAACGAGTTAGACAAAGGTCTACTTACTGACATCAAAAGCATAGAGCACATTGCAGGCCCCCTCTGTGTCATTACGCCCGCCCCAGAGGTAGATAGTATCATCCAGCAGCACAGCTGTGTGGCCATAACGCATATATGGCACTTCACGGACACGTTCAAGTCCTATAATCCTCACTGGAGGCAGCTTTATCCAGCGCAATGAAACTAAAAAACACAAAAAGTAAACATTTCCCTTTATTAAAAAATAAATAAAATATAAAAACATAATGAAAGAACATTTTTTAAAAATTAAATTAAAAACAAACACATACAAAAACAATGCTGCCTGACAAGTTTTACTTGATACTTACTGTGTTACAAAGGAAGTTCTACATATTCGGTTATTCGCATTTTTTTTTTTTTTTTTTTTTTTTTTTTTTTTTTTAAATGGAAATTAGGTTGGTAGTCAGTAATTTATTTTATTATTTTTCTTGCTCTGAGAGGTTAAAATGCTAAAAATGTAAAATTTGTTAACGTGCCTACAACTCTCTCACAGTGAGCTTTCAGTACAGTTCACATCACTTTAATAATAAAAAAGTACCATGAAGAAAGGAAAAAATTAGAATCCGTTTTTATCTGGGTGTGAAATTAACTCACAATTGAAAATATTCTGGCATTCAATTATAATTCCTTAACGACGTCAGTTACTGCACTTCTAAACAGATGGATGAAACTACCTATATCTTTAATTGGTCATATTAATATACTAAAAATGTCAATTTTGCCAAAATATCTTTACCTTTTTCAATCAATACTTCTCTCTCTCCACCAAACTGTTTTTTTCTTAGATTTGCAAAAACTATTCCGAAACTTTATTTGGAATAACAGAAGACCAAGACTCAGAATCTCATTATTATACCTCCCTTATGAAAGAGGGGGTTTACAACTTCCAAATTTAAAGCGGTACTTCTGGGCTGCTCAAATCAGAGCGGCAATGTTTTATTTTGTTAATGAGCAAACTCCAGTGTGGGTTTCTATGGAGTCTACAGAAATCAAAATTCCCCCTAACTTATATCTTTACTCAGCCGACAGGAAGACACTAAATAAGCAAACTAAGAACCCCTTTCTAAAAAACACTATAATGATCTGCTTTGAAATACATAACTACTTGGGAGAAATGATACAACTGTCTAGGTTTACTCCGATATTTGGAAATAACAACTTTCTTCCTGGTAGGGCAGATGCAGGTTTTAAATTTTGGGTCGATCAAGGTATAAGAAAAGTGTCTGATATATTTAGGAATAATACTCTTATGTCTTTTGAACAATTTAGAAGTACTTTTTCTATTCCTGTCAAACATTTTTTTAAATTTCTTCAATTAAGAAATTTTATCTTAACCACACAAGGTAACAGCTTAGAAATCCCCACCTACTCTTCTCTAGAGAACCCAGTTATAAAGCATCTAAATGGGAGAGGCCAAGTGTCTGCATTGTACAAATTATTTATGGAAAATTCCAAAGAATCAACATAGTCTATTTTAGAGGCTTGGAGGAATGATTTTCAAATGGATATATCTGATGATGAGTGGTATAAATCATGCTCCTTGGCCCAGAGTCAGACAATTAATGTGCAATCTCGGCTACTTCAATATAAATGGTTAACAAGACAATATATTACTCTGTCAAAAATGCATCATTTTAACTCAAACATCCCAGACACCTGTATTAAGTGTGGAGTGGACAGGGGCACTTTATTTCACTGTATATGGGAGTGTCCACATGTGAAAATCCTTTGGGAAAAGGTATTAAATCTGTTGAGTCAAATTATTGGTGATGTGATTCCACTTCATCCTAAAATATGTATTTTAAATATATACCCGAATAATTTTGTACCTGCTGCAAACAATAGAGCTCTGTTAACGACTGGACTTTAGGAAGCCAAGCGCTGTATTGCTATGTGTTGGAAAAATCCAAAAATATGTGGACTATCTCAATGGCTTAATGGACTGACATCTACACCATCTATGGAGAAAATAACTTATACATTAATAAATAAACTGGACAAGTTTTGGGCTATATGGTCAAAATTCTACAACTTTCTGGAGAACTTACACACTGTGGACTTAACAGCCTGAAACTCTAACTTGATTTGTATATCTGTCCTTCCCTTTTGTTATGGTTTGCTTTGTTTTTGTTTCTATTATTATGTTGTGGTTTTGTTTTTATTTATTTTTTTATTTATTTTTTATTTATTTTTTTGCTCACGGTGCACCATGTAAAACCGGTTAAAACCAATAAATAAATGTTTAAAAAAAAAAAAAAAATCGGTCTTTGCAGTAAATGGGTCAAAGGGGGAAGGAGGACAAAGCAAGATGACAGGAAACTGTAGTTAAAGAGGTCCCATTTCCATTATAGTCAAAGCATTAGTTCCACAGATCTTTTCATGATACACCAATAGCAGGTAGGCTCCATCTACTTTGGGAAGTCGTAAAACCGTAAAGCAGGTGGCTGACCACACAATGGGGAAAAACCATGCAAAATGAGTTAAGGGTGTTTCTCTTAACCCATTTAAAGAAAACAGCTGTGCTTGTCTGATAGCAACTGAAAAACAACAACTGGGAAAAAAAATGTTGCAAACCGCAATGAAAAGCTGGGGTTTAACTGCCAACCTGAGTGACTTTTCAGTAAAGTTGTGCACATTCAACAAATTACAACAGTTTAACCTTTCTCAATACACTGGGGGGAAAAAAAGAAGTGCTGTCCTGCCTGTCAAATAGATTTTTTTCCCATCCATTTAAGATGGAAAAAAAGTGCATGAATCAATTTTACATAAACACCAATATAGTCTTTTTCCAGAATACCCTTTAATTATTTTTTTTAACCTAAACACTTTTACAAATCAAACAATGGATCTCTACACACACACACATTTACCACATACCTGTGTTGAAGACGTGCACATCAATCTGACGAAGTGTCTCATAGTCCTCCCCGGAGCAGTAGCCTCCAAAGGAGTACACCTTGTGACCCACTGCCACAGCAGCATGGTTGACTCTCCGTGGCCCTCCTTCTAGGTGCACAGTCCAGCGCAACATTCCCCACTTCTGTGACTGTGAGCGCTTAGACCATCACTCTGATGCTCCCATTAAACCAAGGCCATTAAAACCTGTGACCACAACAAGGGTAGTAGCAGCACTCTGCTAAAGAGAACAACAGGGTAAGTTGTGAGTGGGTAATCAAGGACAACAAAGGGTAACTGTTGTTCCCTTGGGCTAACCTCAGCTCTGTTGTTGCTGACAGGTACAAGCCCCTGTATCTATGCTTGCTGGGTATTTTAAGAGGTGATTAGACCTACACTTACCACGCCTTTCTATTCACTCTTCACTTTGTACCCACCCACTGCACTACAATGAGTTTAAAGTCAGAGTATACATGTGCCTCCTTTAGGCAGTACTATAGGAACACAAAACACTGCCACACTACTCAAGGAGATTGCTCAATCTATACACAGTATTGAAATCCTGCCAATTTAATATTTGTGAGTGTTTCTATTGTTTTTTTCTTAAAAACAAATACAACCATAATTTTCCTATTTTATCCATAACGATTGACAAAACTGAAGTACACCTGCAACTCTTAGAACACTTAGAAACATTTCCAAAGCGACATTTTCAGCTCTGAACAGTGAAATTTAAGTGATATAAAACGCTACTTGTTAAACACAAGTAACTCTGCCTCTCCCCTTGCTTATTCTGTCCCTGTGACACACTTTACCACTGACCTCCAACCTTTGTTTACCGTTAAAAATAAAACCTCCCTAGTGCACCATTTAACATAGACCTATTTCAAGCCCACATATCTATGAGGAGCAACAGAAGCACAAATCTAGTCACCAGGCATGTGAACCTTAACTGGAGCCAATATTTTCGATGATTGCACTATGTGCACTATGGGTAAATTGACACCCCCAACATGCAAATACAGTTAAACCGTTTAGCCTTTCCCAGGTTATTCAAAGTTAGCAGTATAAGTGCACACAGTTTCCTTTATACATACTTAATACTCATCTCGAATAATTTGCTATACAATTAGACAACATGAACATTTTGCAAGAGCCTAGCTGAGTAGAAAGCACCTTCTATCCCCCTGTCCTATTGAACAGTGCACTGTTGACATGAGATGACTAACAACGGTGCTTCAAAGTACACAGCGGCTATCAAGTAAATAAGACTCGTTTGTAAATGGGTGCATACTTCTGCACAGATCTCGACTGACTGAAGCACAAACTGTTGACAGATGAAGCTAATCTAAAGCTGGTGACATTGAGCTGTAACAGGTATAACACCCAGTGGACGCCTCACATACTAGCTAGCTTTGCTCTTTAGCTAACGTTAACAGGCATAACAACAACCTTTTGAGGCGCACTGGCTAGCCGCCGTGGTCGCTTATCTCTCAACATCACCACCACAGTAACGAATATGGTGCTACTGCAAACAGCTGTTTGACAGCCAAGGTGCTAGGCTTTGAGAGGCTAGGTTAAAGCTAAACAGTCGAAGCTAACTATTTAGCTGTTAGCAAGCTAACGTAAACTCTAAACAAACGACAGACAACTTGTAACACAAAGACATTCACTCCCAGCTTTGGCAAAGTTACGAGTTAGTCAAGTAAAACAAAATAACATTCATATATGTTCAATTTTTCTACCTTCGAGCCGGTTGTGGTTGACAGGCAGCCAGGCAGGGCTATCCCCCGAGAGCCCCTACCAAGCGTGATGGAATGAGAAGTTATCGCGAGCACCCCCTGTCGGCTGTTTTATACTTGGGGAAAGCACGCACGTGAGTCTTTCTGCTTTAAAAACAGATGGATTTACTAACTGCCGTGCTAAGTGCAAAATAGGTCAGCGGTTGCATTTTTTCGACACCGTTTTTGCATAGCACAGAGAGAAGTTAGAGTTGAGTGTCTTGCTGTAACTGTGATGTTATGCAGAATAGCCGGATTAACCTGTTAGGTGACCCAGAAGCTTAACGTTTTTGTCATCCACGTGGTGTGATCACATAATAATGTCACCAATTACTATAACAATGAAAATTTTTAACATGTAAATGAAAATATGCCAAGATTGCAATCACAATGTCATCCAGGAAAGCTGATTTTTGTTTGTTTTTTTTAGGGTTCATTGCAGTCACTGCTTAAAGGCTCTCCCGTCAAGATAAACTATCTGTTGGATATCTGTTTGACACACTCCATTCAAAAATTTACATGAATGCGGAAATATAAAATATATTCAGCAAATGCAGTCTTCCTATTTAAACAGTAAAACAGTTACTGGATTTTTTTTTTCATGTGTATCCATCTACTATACCCGTTAACAGCAATGGATATGTGTATTGATTAATAACTCACTGTTTGTCTTTTTCAGTCTGATGGTCCAACATTCAAATCTAGGCCATTCTCCCAGTGCAACAAAGGGAGGCTGGAGAAATAATTTACACAAGAAACAGAAAAACAGAAGAGCAAAACTCAACCTGCTATTGGCAAGTTCTCTGTCAGAAGTGATAAAACTTCCTTTAAAGTCATACTTACATTTGAACATACTAATAACAAAACAATCAAGACCTTCTTGACACTATGTTTTGTGGCTTGTATTACTGTGTCCAAACAAGTTTGATTTTTGGTTCAAAAACATTTTCATATCTTTCTTTATCAAGAAGTACTTTCCTAATATGCTAAACAACCCTCAGTTCTTTACATTTTACTTCCAAGAAGCCTCAAGGGATGAACCACTGCAGTGGCTACACATAACTTAATTTAAGAAACAAATGCAGTGTGTCCTTAAAAATTTGAGGGAATTGAAAATGGAGGACAAAAGAAGAGCCAGACCGAAAGCTCTTCTACAGTGTGACTTTTGCCCTGTCTTCTGCTCCAACTGGTTGTGGCAGATAGCTGCCCATCCTTGAACCACATGACTCTGCTGAAGGTTTCTTCCTGTTAAAAGGGGGTTTTTCTTCCCACTGTCACCAAGTGCTTGCTCATAGGGGATCGTTTGATTCTTGGGGTTTTGTCTGTAGCATTGTAAGGTCTTATGAGGTCTTACAGATTGCTGTTGTGATTTAATTATTATATAAATAAAACTGAACTGAAATGAATAGGTTCACTAGCCACACCCAGGCCTGATTAGCAATCGTTAAATAGAACCTGTCTGTAAAGTAAAGCAAGTTCAAAATCACAACAAGCACCGCATCATGCCACAAATATGTAAGTGCTACAAATATTTATTTTTTTTAAAAGGGCGCCAGGAACGGGTCAAATACTTTTTCACAGCCAGGCATGCTTGTACATATTTCAATAAATACTGCATCTAGTTCCCATTTTCCTAGCAATATATAAAGAAATGAGGTGCGTTAAGACCTTTCTAAAGTACTGTAAATTTATGTCACAGACTGTTTTTAACTTTTAAGCAAGTATCTGTCCTTTCATAAAAAGGCTTCTAGAAATCCTTGTAATTGAACAATTTGCAAATTCTGAATGATTTTTGTTTAAATGCTCTAAGCTCATAATTTAAGGTGTCATAAATACAAATGATGTGGAATTGCTGCTTTAAACAAATATAACACTGCAACTGAAAATGAACAAGCAAGGTGATGAAACGCCATTGTGTTTGATACTGTTGTGACCCAGACGAGTATTTATGTGACATGCACAGTAGCGTGACTAGAGCAGTAGATGGCACTGTTGAATTGCAAGGTTAACAGATACCCATCACACAGCCTCCTGCCCAAAAGACTGTGAATCCCTGTCATACCCTAGTGTACTGTTTCCTACCCCAGTATTTGGTCATATATTGTGACCAGCTTATTCATTGGGTCTGGTTGAGAAGCTCTTGGGCAGCAAATTTAATCTGATAATAATAATTTGATACTGTTTGCATGACAGCCATTCATAAGGCCTGGCAGAGCATGAGCATTTTGTATGGAGCATCCCAGGAAATATCAGTGTTACACTGTCAGCATAGTAGTCACATATAAACAAAGGCTGAAACCCAGCTTGCCTGGCACTAAACCAGTGTACTTAACCACAAAATAAGGCTAACAACCTCAGCTTATCCCAATATAATAATGTGGTCAAATCGGTGAGTTCTTGCATATCTATTTATGTTTGATATAGAGAAAAGCCCTTCATGTTGCAACTTGCAAGCACTGGATCCAAGTCAATGCTGTCAATAAATAAGAATGTGCTCCTGGGAAGCTTGCCTGGGTTAGAGAACAAAATAGCTTTCATCTGAGGTTCATATGGACATGGCTGACTTAATTCCTACTGTAACTGAGGGCCAGGTGATGGGGCCGGGGGTAAATGTGAGCAATTAACTTGCTATTTTGGTATGTTCAGCCTATCATATATACTAGCGAATTTTACTGAAAACCACAAAACGGCCTGTTTCACACGTCCACACTGTGAGTATGACACACTATGCAATTTTATTATCCTGCCTAAATGTTCAAAGGTATAGAATTACAGGGGTGGGTTAAGTGTGATCAGCTTGGTTTCAAATGTTCAGACTGATATGAAAGGAGTCTCATAAAAGGATTATGGCACTGAGGATCCATATTACAGCTGCTACGGATCTGACCGCATCACTGCCCAGGTCCGAGTCCACTCAGGAGGGGCTCTGATTGATTCACTGTGTGTAGGCATTCCAGCCCCGCGCCAGCTGCACGTCACGCACAATGGTGAGATTGTGCCTGCGGCTGTCCAAAGACAGCTGGTCATGGCTGCCCCTCGGAGCTCTGATAGGTGATTAGAGAGATATCTGAAACTTTGTTGCTGCTGTAATTTTGTCAGCTGACATTAAAGCATATTTCATACTGTTTTTTGTCCTTCATCTTGACCTGTTACATGCAACTGAAAACTTTAAAATGAAATCTGACAGTCTGATCTGGTGATCCTGAAAGCTGTCTACTCGGCAGTTCTTTATTATGCTCTGACTGACATTACACATTTACAGCTAGATGATGTTATGGTCTGGAAGCAGCCCCAGGAATTTCAACTTGGCTGTTTTTTGAAATGATGACATGTCTGCAGCACATGAAAGGTAATTGTTTTATTTTTCTACTTGTACAGTCAACCTTCATACTGTATATTGTGGAAAACAATACGCCTGTATACTACGGAGGAATACTATTAGTTTTTGTGTGTGTTCTAGACATAATCTGTTTTTTTTTTAAGTGAACAGAGAGCCCACCCTAGTGAAAGTGTTTCTTGCAGCTACACCCAGTCTGCCGTGCCTAAAAAAAAAAGAAGAAAAAATCCCAGCCTGCCATCCCACCTGTCAGCGTTTGCACAGATTGCGTCACCCATCTGCCCTGCTGAGCCATTCTTTGACACATTTGCTTAGTGGCGTCCTTTACAAACTTTATAGCCAGCACATGTGTGTGTGCGTGTCTGCTTTGACATAGGGAACAGAAGTTGCCCAACTGCAGCATAGCTCCGCAAATCAACAACAACTGCTAAAACCCAACTGTTGTTCGCTATTCTCGGGCAGGCCCGGTGATGGAAGAGCTTTGCAATGCTTTTTGTGGCCGAGAAAAATACAGCTTTTGCGTAGAAGCGGCTCATTCGGTTAACCTTTTTCTTTACCATGGGGTATAAAACTTCTAAGTGTGCTGTTATTATGAACAGTAAAACCAGCTCCATGCAAAATAAACCAATTTATATAAAAGGAAAGGGGGAAGAAGGTTTTTTTTAATATAATGTTGACCTGAAAAACAAACACTAATTTAATATACTTTTGTAACATTACTCCTTTCTGCCTCACGTTTGTGTTAAATTAGTGCATGGGTCTTGCCAGAAAATGTTAATATGTTTTACATTATTATGGACCTGCTCCTGATCTTCTTTCATAGTTTCCACTACGTGTTTTCACTGCATGGGTCTAAGTTAAGGAACATTCTTACAGTCATAGTGTTGTTTGAGCATTCTCCCAAAATGTCCAATCCTATGCATCCACAAGCTATCAGTGCTTTGCTACGGAGTGCCGGCAGGATCTCCGGATGTTTAACGCACGGATTTGACTTCCGCCGTAGCTCGATTAGGTAAGCAGTATTGAGCAGTCCAGAATGATGTCATAGAGCATGATCTAACTCTGTGGCCAGATGACTGAATCATACATTTTCCTTTAATTTCGGGGTTATTAAATGAACAGAGCTCCTCTCTGTGAGTCTCTAAAGAAGACGATTGGTATGCGCCTTAGGTAATTTTCTCGCTTATGGTTCATTTGATTTGCTCTGAATTAAGAGAAAAATTAGTACTTTGTAGCAGCATTTATTAGTTAGGCTGTGTTTCCAATTACCAATTAAGTAACAAGCTGTATTTTATAAGGAAAGTCATGTGGCGGTGCAGGGAGGCGGGTTATTGGACAAAGCTTAAAATCCTAAACAGATGAGTGATTTAATAGCGCATTATCATTTCCACACTGGTCATAAAAAACGCAAAAATGCTTTGGCAGCAGCCAAGATGGGGGAAGAGTAGGATCAAACCGATCTGACCATTCTGTACTTCACCTCAGATCCTCTCTATGGGAAGAAGATCGCTTAATACAGAATGCTGATTGTAATCTTTTGCCCACAGTCTGCACATTTTCTAAAGGTTTTCTCTAGCTTCTTTATCTCTTTCAAGGTTGGTCTGAGTGATGCTGTTGGATAGAATAGAGAGAAGTTTGTCTGTGGTCTTCTCACCTCCCAAATTAAAAAAAACAACAACAAAAAATCCCAACAATTAAAGACAGAAGTGTTCCTGGATTCAATGCAACTGCACAAAATAAAGCGGATATGAATGTACACGTAATTTCTTACAGTCTCATGTTCTTCCACAGCAGTTTTATCTTCTTTTGAGTTTTTTATCCTGTGTTATTTGTGCTTTTAGGAGTAGGATAAAATAATTATCGTTCCACAGAGTTTTCAGATTGACTGCAACAGCAGAGAAAGGCAACTGTCTGCAAGGCATATTTTCAGTTGAACCGCTTCAATTATGTGGCTCACTTTCTATTTTTGCCCTAACCTCACCCCTCTTCTTCTCATACAGTTGGTACAGTTGTTTTGAAGACTGCACAGCACCTGCTTGAAACCCACTTGTTGTTATCATCCATGGGTAAGGGCCGGATAAGGCAGTGACTGCTACTTTCCTTGGATGTCCTGGGGATCTCTGAGTCAGTCAGTGACAGGCCCCAGTGGTTCTCCCACACCATATCTGAAGACACTTAAACACTTGAACCTCCCATCATCCTATTTTGATGCTTAAAAATAGTTTGGCGCTGCGGTCTTTTGAAACTTAGTCATTTACTGTTTCTTTAAGGGACAGATGACCTAGAATAATATAAAAATATGTGAGTCTTAACATCCATGCAACAAATATGCCAAAAGAGGCTCATAATCTGGGTTCTCGTGTTATCGTGTCCACACAATCGTTTTGCCGTGGCTTACAAATTGTGACTGAATGTTCAGAATTTTAAAACGGTTGGTTAAAATCATTTTTGTCCTTTTATGTATTGTAAATTGTCTGTACAATCTGGGAACGCACAACCCATGTCTTGTCACTCTGCTTAATTTGTCAAAGTATACCACAATGTGGTGCTTTGTTCATATGTCAGTTGATTTTTTATCATCAACAAGTCATGCATAACTCAGACTGGTGTCAGCAATGAGCTCATTCATTCCTCTAACAGGAGGTGACATGAGTGAGGCAAACAATAACGCAGAACTTTGAGGTAGGTCCAGCTTGTTATGTGAAGGCCTCAAGGCCATCTTGTTTGTCAAAGCAGGAGTGGGGGATCGCATTTGCCTTTCCTATGTTAAACCCAGACTCCTGAGGTGAAATGTAATGACGGTTTCAAAGTAAGACTGAATGAGTGTTGCCCTAACTGGTTTAGAAACAAATGAGACATTTTCCAACTTGTCTGTGTGTTTATTGATGTATGGATCCAATAAAAAAACTGACAAAAATAATTACCTGTACTGAAGCATTAAGCTAATCTGCAACAGGGATTCATAGGATAATTCAATATCTTCTTTTCCCTGTCTATATTTCACAGTTTTCCTAAAACACTTGGATTAAATGTACTTTTTTTCTGCTGTTTTACTTTTTTTAATTTGCATGGTGATTACAGATCCACTGAATGATTGTATGTATAAGAATTTATTCCAAAATGTCAGTATAAAGGCTGATGTCTCCTTATTTACTCCCTCTGTGCTGACAGACTTTAACAAACCTGTCCACTTAGCAACAGTTGCCTATTCAGATGTCAAGTACACATGCTATCAGTATACTCTAAGCAAGATGCATCACATGATTAAAGTTCTTGCATGCGATTAATAAATCACACCGCCAAGTCAACTGAGCTTCAAAATAAAAGCTTCAAGGCACCCAGCTTGCCACTGAAATGACATCAGGGGTCAGATGTTAAGCGTCCCTCTCAAGGTGATTGATACTTTCGGAGAGGGCAAAAATAAGCTACAGCTTTTATCCTGTTATTCAACCTTTGATATGGGAAAATTGCTTCCTGCTGTTGGAGCACAGATGCCTAGTCAACTGATGATGTCACATAATGGGACCTGATCCCAGCTTTTAGTATGACTGCTACCTGAAGGTGCAGTCTGTCTGATACAGTGTGTCCATCTTCTTGTCCTGGGGGAGTCTTGAACCTGCAGCCCTGCAGCCACACGAGGTTCCTTATTATTATTATTTTTAATTTAAACAGGAAGTGAAACCACTGAGATTAAAAATCTTCTTTGCAAGCTTGTCCAGGTTGACATGGGCAACATTAACCTAGCATGTTTTTGTGCACAGGCACAAGCAGACTGCAAATTCCACACAAAACAGTCCTTGCTATGAGGAAACAGTGAGAACTGCTGAGACATGGTGCTGCCATTTACCCAGTGTTTGTGGCTTTGATTATATAAATATGGAAATTAACAATAGTGGGTTTTTTTTTTTACATATTCATATTTATCATTGCTTTTTTATTCTCTATTTACACTTAAAAATTGTTAATATTTTTTCAGCTAAAATTTTCATTGGAGCTTAATGTTATCGATATAACCACAGTTCTCTAAATAGCCAGCTTCTTCTTCTCACATAAGCCTGTTAACTACTATGTTTACGTTCCCTCAAAGTCCTGGATTAAAGTGCAGTCACTGCTTGTTAGGTGCCCTGCAGTAGCAATACTGTACTGTAGCTATTGCAGGTACTGAATAGTAATACTTTCACCCTGGGAAGTAGCAAAATTTACTGAAGCAAATTAGCTACACTTTGCTAATAATGTGCATTACCATCAGGTGGCAATACCCATGAACAACAGCACTAGCAATATCTCATGTTAGCAATGTCACTAGAAAGTAGCACTACCTTTTTCTTGTTTCTTCTTTTAACTTTTACTATTTTTAAAGCTATTAGGCAGCTTTGTATTGTATTTATTGCTCTCTGTTGCTTCCATATATGACTTATTGTTACAAAAAAAGAGCTATAAGAAGTATAAATCAATCAAACTATATAGAACCAACTAACATTTTGGGTTTTTTATTTTTTTATTTGAATACCCTGAAATGTTATGATTTAGTTTAATATAAAATGGCACAGATAATGCATTTCTGCATGCTAAAGATCTTTTGTTAAAAGGGTTGGCATAATAAGCATGTGCTTCAGCCAATGCCTTTTAATTAGCCTTGTCTTGTGCTTTCTTGCTTTGTGGTAGATTTTATTCTGTATTCACTGAGATATTTGAATGCTAATCAAATAAATAATTAAAAAAATAAATAAATACAAAATTTATGATCAAAGCTGCCCTTAATTTGGTTAATTTTCCTGAACAGTTAGGAAAATTACAATTGTTCAAATTTGTTGGTAATAAAGATAAAAAATAATAGGCTAAACAAATCATCGTTTCAATTCTCTAATTTTATAAATACAATAAAGTCATAGTGATATTGTACTGAAAATGCAATGTGAAAGTGTCATACAATCATCGTTAATAGGCCACTGCAGACTAGTCAAAGATTTTAATTATTTACATGTATACTTTATTATTTTATTTTTATTTATTTTAATTATTTTTATTAGTTATGTTGAATGGCTAATTTGTATTTAATAAGATGTGTAACTATTATTATAATTGACAGTAAAGGTTATTGAACCCTACACTTACACTAAAACATGGAAATGTTCAGATGATCTTCGTAGATTATTAGATTTGATTCAAAGGCTAAAATTACATTGCTATAAGCTAACACGTGCATGCTAGCATGCTAACTCTAATAATACTAACAGGTACAAACCTTGCCAAGTTTTCCCTTTGACTTTACTAATAACAATGCGCCAAAACCAGGGAGATGGATCGGCCATCACAGAGGCATGTTGGGTAAAACTTCAGTCTTTTCATTTATATCCAGAAATGTTCTAATCCAGCCAGATTTCCAGTGAACATTATGTCGTGACAGCTAATGAGTCCATGAATGCAAGTCTATTTTGAGTTTAAACACAAATCAGAAGTTTAAACACAAACACTAATGGGATGCAGCTGATCATCTGAAAACTTCCCTTCAAATCTTTTGATTGATTAGGTGAACAAAGCTTTTTGTTGGGAACAAACTTAACTACAAACCTCCCCAGCTATAAAACATCCCCAGCTCCTTTGTCTGATGTATTTTTCTAATGTCATGCTCAATTGTTATGCTAGGATGTTAGGAGACTCTTATTTTAAAACCAGGTCTGACTCCTGCCTGTATAGTTTTACAAACTGCACTTACTAACAGACATATACATTGTTTTCACTCAATACTACAGTGCAGCCAAAGCTGGTGTTTAAATATTATAAATATGACAGGTTACATATGTGCATGGAAGATTGCTGCTTCAGCTTAAAATGCTCCTGATATGCGTCACGGCAGACAGTTGAGTTTCATTGTTTTGCTTGCCTCCTTATACTGTGACAAACTTGGCACTTTATTGCAAGTGATGTCATCCAACACTTTAATTTGCTTAGCCTTTTTATATCTGTGATAAGCGTGGACATGTTCAAAAAAAGTGAGAAACAGGACTCCTGGCATGAAGTATCACAGGTGTGCGGGAGCGTCAGATGATAAGCATGCAGTCTCACCAGGTCAGATATTGCCTCAGGTGAGCCTCAAGAGTGGTTTTCACAATCATTTCATTATTAAATCGATGACTAAAGGGTTTGGAACTTCAGCTCTTGGCTTTCCAGCCTGCAGCTTTTATGTTTTCAAGAAGACTTAATTGAAATTAAAAACTACATTGCAACCCACTCCAATAGATCTGGGGTGGGTAAATCCCATGTGGGCGCCATGTAGTAAATGCTGAAAATGTGTCTTCTATAATGTGTTTATATTACGCACTGTCCATAAACTGCAGATGCTGCATTGTTCCTTTGAAGCACAAATCATTTCACTTTCACTCAGCAGATGAGGTACAAAAATCCCGCAGGCGACCCAACTGAGACGAGCTTGGTCACTTCAAAGCTGTGTGTGAAGTACAAATGAATTGACAGTGATAAGCATTAGCAGAAATAGGAGTTCACCGTTTCACTGGAACTGTCTCCCTGCCATTTTGATTTTATTTCACTGTCATTCAGACAAACCACCCTCTTTGTAGTCTGTTGTTTTATTCCATTTAAACAAAAAAGTGAACCGGTTTAAACATGACTGTGTTGGTTTAAAACTTTACAAACACTATCATCACAGTTTAGACATAACTAAAACTTTGGTGGTTCTGATGACTTAACATGTGGCTTTTGATTAAAATTGGGCTTCTCTAAAGGTTACTTTTTATGTAATCTTAAGTCCAGTTTTGGCCAAGCAGGGCTGACATAGCACCTAATTTTTCTATTCCTTTCATAGCAACAATTTCTAAAACCTAATCTTTTTTTGGATTTAGAGCAAAAACTCAGTCTTATCTGCACTGAAACTTGACCAGGAGGCCAATCATGCCTTTGTGATGACATACACCAAGTGGAAAAGTACAGACCCCCCCTCTTGCCCCCATGAATATTCTCTCCTCCGCCGCAGCTATCAACCTCCTTTCATGCGGACAGACTCGGTGACATCACCCCTTGAACAAGTCCTCTGAGTTGTATTTACTGACTCTAACTAAATGGAAGATATCTAACAAGGGCAATCACTAACCAGGGCCTGTGGTGAGAAAACATCAGGTTTTTATTATCGTCTTGGGAGGCAATGATATCAGCCATCAGGCCAGAACCAGCTTGTCTTTTAATATCCATCCTCAAAGGTGCGCACAAAGACATGGAAAGGGCAATCACATCAAGGCTGACATATAAAATATTTGTAATGGATGTGGTGAGAGCGCTTAAATGTTACACACAAGACGCGAATGCAGGCTGTGGTGAGCGAGGGAGCACTTCCAGGGTAAACAACATAAGGAAGGTGTTACAGTAGCCTAATCTGACTCGGTTGGCAGAGGTGGGACACCTGGTTCAAATCGAATCAGATGGTAACTCTCTGAGCAAACAACTCTCCGTCCTTTATAAATGTTTATAGTCTAAGTGGAAAAGAGGCAAAAGATAGACAAAAACTTTTAAAGATCAAAAGAAAGAATTTTTAAGGAATCTCTAGTGAAATGATCTCACTCATAAAATATAAAACATGTACATTTTAATGCTAATTGTTTGCCTGGATCACACTATAGAAACCTGAGCAGCCCCCTCGCACTCTTATAGTTGTTCACAAAAGGTGCAGCTTTTACTTTGAAGGCAAACGTTCTCCGTTGCCAGTTTGTTCTGCACTTTTTCAAATTTCGCTACAGCTTAGAGAGTAAATGATGAGTGTTTGCAGGCGAGTTCAATGCAAACTACGGGCCACTGCAGCAGACTACAAGTGACCAAAGCAATCACCAGAGGTTTGTGGTACAGCACCCTCTTTGTGACTGACATCACCTTGCAGTAACCAATAACCAGCAGCAACCACTCACCAGCTCGTCATGAAACACACATTTTTTCCCCTAGCGACCAGTGGTTGCCTGATGGCCCCTGACTGTCTCTACGTCTGTGTGACTGAGGCCTTACTGGAGTAAATCATTTGACTTTAAACAGCTGTCAGCATGATGAAATAAAATAGTCTTAAATTGTATATAAAATAGTCTTAAATCGAAAAGAATCACTAAATTTTGTTAATGACTGCAACTTCTAAGTAAACACAGATCACATTTTTATCATTTGCCGGGTTCACAGTCGCACGGTTTAACCACTGCGCACATAAATTGCAGACTTTAAGAGCCACTCACACGGCAATATGAAGAAATGTAATTTTAAAGTTAGCCAAACCCCCTTGAACTCCACCCATTCAGCCTGTGCAGAATTTATCTCTGATTTCAAGCTGCAACACATTAAAAACTCTGCCTTAGATGACTTCATCATGAAACTAGAGCTCTTTTAAAAGCATTATTAACCATGACGACTCTGGGGATACATTTGTCATACGGAGCCCCGCTGAGTGAACGCTGTCCCACTGCTGGCTGTTTTGACCCTTCTCAGACAAACTCAGTAACACTGGAGACTTCACAGCATGTGCAATAATGTTTGGGTTTTTTTTCTTTTTATGTTTCTATTTCTAAACGTTACATAATACCACCGCATGGGTCAAATATTAGAGAACACTGACTCCACAAGCGCTGCGCTGTAAATGAAGCATGCAGTAACATCAGTTTCATAACACTGCCTGAGTTTTGTTATAAGGAGCTGAACCGCACTGGAGAGTCACTGGACCAGGTGCAGGGGTCAAGTCAGTGGGCAGCAGAAGAGCGAGAGTTCCTTGTAAGGGAAAAGCTTTCAGCAGTGAAAGCATTTTCTCCCCTCTGCTCCTCTGCAAATGTTTTCTCTGCTGTCTGCCCCCCCAACCCTGACATAAGCACGCCACTCCTGGCATTCCGATCAGTCATCCCAACATTTGTTCTGCTGAACCTTTTGCCACCATCAAGGAGTGGTGGGGGTCATCATCTGCTTAACTTCTGTATGCACCCCTCCTCCTCTACACACTTGTTATGTCAGCAGCTCTGAGGTTTAAGGAGCAGAGCGACAGATTTGGTCTGTTTCATTCAGCTCTAACCCGTGAGGCAACTGCTCCCCTCTGATGGAGAAAGAGGAGGCTCAACTTAGACCTGAGGGAAGCATTCTCGCTCCTGGACAGACAGCATAAAGTTGAGTCTCTGAAAGCGATCCTTCTTATTTTTAAGACTTTTTTTTGTCTTGTAATTCTTGTGTTGGGACAGATCCCAATGCCTTACAGCTGAATGAGTTCTTCTGCACTTCAAAGTGGAGGTAAGGGAGAGGCAGTGTGGGTGTGTGTGAGTGTGACTCAGCCGAGGATATTACCTCATAGAGGATAAGCTGTGATTGAAAAGGTCCAACAGAGGTCTCTCCCTCTGACTCCATAACTCTGGGTCTCTTATCTTGCTAGATTTTCTGTTAGGGTTCAGAGGGGAAGTTTTGACAGCCAGGCTTTACAGCCCCCCCTGTTGCTCCTGACAGAAAGAAAGCGAGAGAGAAGAGGTGGTGACTTCATCCCTTCTCTTAACCAACCCTCCTTCTTCCCCCTCCTTTTCTGAGCTTTCTTTTTTTTTTCCAAGACTTTAGTGCAGCACAGTCAGGCAGCATGCCAGCAGTTTTCATCTTGCTGCGGTCCCTGGTTATCAGGCTCCTCAGTAGCAGACTGGTAGGCTCAGTGGCACAATATCTTAGGAGAATCCTCTCAACAGGCGCTACGCACCTTGGAACAGCACTGCGCCACATCTGGGACCGTGTTCGATCCCAGGAGTCCAAGGAAGCCATCCTGGGCTGTGTGCTGTGCATTCTCAACATGCACAAGAAGGTGGAGAATTGAGCTCTCTCTCTCCCTCTCTCCACTTTCGGTTCCACCCTCCACTTGACTGCTGAACTGAGACTGGACAACTGTTTAGTCAGGAGAGCGCACAAAGGGATGAAACAGACTTTTTTTTCAGAGCTCATTTGGACCTAAGCAATTTTGGGTTTTTTTGTTTTTTTCTTATTGGGACACTAGTCATGTCTGAGAGCATTGTGAGGAAGGTGCAGCCCTTTACCATTGGGACAAGGCTGTCAGCTCCTGCTGTGGCAAAATGTCAGGATTTTACACAGAGTTATCTGCCCGGCGAGACTCTGGATAACTGTGTGCTGCAGCACAATCTGAACTCGCTCTACCTCAGTGGATCACAGGTGTGTGCGCATGGACCCTGTCTCGTCTCGCCGATTGTCAAGCAGGTAGCCCCCGTGAAACACAACCAAGACCGGATGGCAGCGGAGGACCAGCTGAACCAGAACGTTGCCTCTGCCTCTGCTGTCTCCAGATCAATAAAGAAGATCACAATCTCTGGGAACAAAGACAGACCAGAGAACAAGATGACAGCAGAGCCTACAATTACACGGTGCACATCTGAAAACAACAATAACAACAACAACATCAGCAGCACATCAGAAGTACATCTGCCAAGGATAGTGGGTGTGAGCTGTGAGAATAAGCCCACTTCTCAATTTAAGGTACAAGACTGCATGCACACATAGAATTATAACAATAAAGAAAAAAAAAAAGACTCAAAAAATATGGCAGTGCATTAAAACAGTTGTTAAGGTAAAAAAAAAAGTCTAAATATAGATAAATATTGTTTGTCAAATATATGTGTAGCATACCTTTAGTTACATAAAGGATATTTGATAAATTGGCTATTTTAATGAGTTTCAAAATAATTAACCTTAAACTTGAAGAGGCCAGTTTTCCAACACTGTTCTGCTTTAATTATAGCATTTCCAGTAGAATATGGAAATGATCTAAACATGATCTTTTAAAAACATAAAGTTATTAAAGAAATGGCTGTTAATCGAAGATATGTTTGTTTTACTAGCTCCAACCGAAAAGGCCTGTTGGAATTAGTCACACGCACGTGCGCTTTCACACCGTGTAAAACGTTAATTACCAGCGTTCATTTTTGACTAGCTTTTTTTATTTTTTACCATTCATTATTGACATTTCTCGTCCCTCCCGGTTGCATATTTTATCCTAATATTTTAGGTTTTACTCAAAAAAGAGAGCAGCGATGAATTTCAGCCCATGCAGGGACAAACCAGACCGAAAACGAACAGAGAGAAATCCCTACAACAGGTAAGATGCAAGCTAACTGATACAATTTATGTCAAATAGTTAGCATTATTTAAAAGACATGTTTTAGAGTAAAAGAAGTGGTAAAATCCAGGAATTTTGAGGCTAAAATATTTTGTTATTACTTACTGTGCTACTGTGAGCAGCTGTCTTTAGTGTTTTATTTAGACTAAAGGAAAGCTAGCCCTTGTTGGGGGTTTCTTTATAGCCAGCTGCTTTTATATTATAAATTTAAAGCGAAGTGACACAGGGGTGGAAAACCAGTTCTAGGAACAGTGTGATTTGGTTGAATGCTACCCAGAATACTCGTTGTTTCCTCTTGATTTTGCTGTCGTGTATTTAAGACACGTTATACAGAACAAATAAACACAAAGTATATTTGTAGGATGTTGTGTAAAGCTAGTGGGCTGCTGGATTTGGCCGGTTCCAAGCTGAAGTCATTGCGTCTTGCGGATGAAGGCTGTGTTAACAGCAGAGCTTGCAGAGGCAGGGCCCACTGGAAAACATGAAGTCAGGAGTAGATGTTAACAAAAGAAAAGGCTAGCTGAAGTACTTGTGGAGGCTGGTTGTAATAATACACAGACTGCCATGGCCTTAATTCCCCTTCAAGAACAAAACAAGGAGTAATTTTTCCACATAATTTCCTATTTTGTTACCACAACAATACTTTGAGTTTACTCTGCTCATGTATTATTCATCCACGTTGTCAAAATGTTCTTATTACAAGAGATAAAGTGGCTTTGGTGCCTGTACCTGTGCAGGTAATAATGAGCGAACATGATCTGTCAAGGCTTTAAAGATGACATGTTTACACATAAGCCTGAAAAACATTGGAGGATCTGCCTGTTCCTGCTTCCCTCTTGTGCCCAGATGTTTCCTGATTGGGGACCAGCAGGAATGCTTGTCCATTAGTGAACTTGTGCCAGTCGTGTTCATTTCATCCTACGTGGTGCTGACAGTAGGTTTTTGTTAAGAGAGACCTTGGGGCCAGTCTGCCATGTGTTTGTAATGTGCCTGGATGGCAAACATAGGTATAATCAACGTAAGCGGACACTTAGGCATCCTCTGATTGTGAAGTGATATTGCTGGAGAGCTGTGCCTCTTTCTTAAAGGTTTTTCAGAAGCAATCATCATCTGGTGTATGGTTTTATCTGTTTAAAAAAAAAAAGTTTACGTTGGAGACAAACTGCTCTTGTGTTTTCAACACTTTCTCTGTGTTGCGTGCTCACACAGATATCAGTACCTGAACCGCAGGAGGATGAGCCTCAGAGGAAAGAAAGCCATCCACGCACACCGATTGAAGGGTCGGCAGCTGTTACACCCCCAAGTGACTGCTTCACTCAGCGCAACTCACTCTTCAGCAAGGAAGTACTGCAGGTAACATGGGGAAGGCATACCAGCGTATTAGCATCAGTAGCTCCTCGTGGTATTTCAGTGGGTTTATCATTTATTTTTCACTCTTTGACATACAAGCTTTATTTTCCTGCTCTCCGTCTTTTCCTAATGTCTAATAAACAAGGAAAGATTTGAGGAGATACTTTTTCTATGGAGCTTCTCGTAAATTTGCAGCCTCTTATTTTACAGTTAATTAATCAGAATCTCTTTTAATCTATAAATGCTACAAAGACCACAAGCTACAGTGGGCTGATCCCAAAAGAAACATGTTATGCTGTTCAGTTAAAATCAGAAAGGAAATTGCCTGTTGTATGACCCTCCGAGGAGAACAAAATATGTACTGATTCTTATTTTGTCCCTAAGAACTGTATGAGCTGTGTTCGGCTGAGGGAAGAGAGGGAGGGGAAACCGCCACAAGCAATTATTTGGGGATGAGATCATTGTTTGGCTCCATCTCTTCACGCCTATTGCTCAGAGAGACTCAGCCAAGCAGCACAACTGGTTGTGTTATCTCACTGCTGCGTTTACCCCAGCACACACAAGGACATTTTTCAGCAAGTTCGGCTGAGGGACATTTTTGTCCAGCAGTTGGCTTTGCCATCAGACCTCTGTCGAGCAACCATCCAAGTGATAGGCGAGAAAAAAAAGAATTACATTTGAGTATGATGTATGTATGTGTTAAAAGCTTTGTAGCACATTAACAAGCTTACTAGACTCATTGGACACAGTGGAGGACGCTTTTGTATGTTCACGGTTTTTGACATTTGGCTTTATAAAAGTGGAAGTTTAGGTACCTGGGGACCTGCCTGTTTTACAGCGATTTGGTTGACTGCTATTGCTGATGAAAATGTATTATTATAGTATTACATTTCTGTCAAAGTGGAAGTGAGCCTTCCAGGGAGAGACTTTTAATGGCCCCCAATGGTTCAAGCTAGGGGAGCGGAGCGGGTCACAACATGGCGCAGCAGGACTTTGTGTAGAGCCATCTGTCTCCCAGGCTGCTCTGCAACATATCTTGCCTTTCACCATTTCATTTCCAAGATAGAGAAATAGAGAAACTTCAACCCCCACAATGTTCTCTGGGCCAAGTTGCATTACAAAAGAGGTAAAAAATGTGGCCCGTTAATAGATATTTTATAACTGTCAATCAACTGTCCTTGTTTTCTCTATAAATTCCAAAATCAGATTTCTTTCAACATTTTATATTTATTTTAAAATTTGTTATGTATTAACTGCAGTGTTTATTTATGTGGCCATATTTTTTTTTAAACTGCAGTCGTTCTATTCTTTGTGGCTAGACTAAGGCCCAACTGTATGATTTGAACAGACCATTGTTGTGCAGAGTGGACAGGAAGAAACAAGGGAATCATAGACTTCCTGTATGAGGTCATTATAATGCCATGGGAGCCAGTGTGAGAAGATAGGGGCAGGCCTGTTTTGTCAAGCTCTTTTCCTTCTGTTGAAACCAGAAATACGCCCGTTACCCTGGGGGCCTTGTAAAGTTAATGACCTGCTCCTCTGGGGAGCAGTGACATCATATTTTAATCTAGAGCAAAAAGCTGTTTGGTGGATGTGTCATGTGCAGTCTTGATGTTTCATTGATTTTAAAGTGGAGTTGCTACAGAGTTTATTATTCAATGTCAGTCGTACCGAATTCCTTGGGAAATAATGCTCTGATGTAATGTCAAGGTATAATGACTTATTTGTGTGTGTAACTGTCAGTTGACGTACACAAAAGCAGCGCTGTGAAAAAAAAGGAAAGTCCGGATCAGTCTGACAAGTAGAAGAACCTGAGCTGATTTATTAGTTTTTGTAACTTAGGCGCGCCACTGACTTCCATGCTGTGTTCTTTGCAGAAAACAAACACGTACTTTCCAACACTTTCTGATTTTGGCCACCTGGTTTGGCCTTCTCACTCCATACAGAAGGCTGCCAGAAAAGGCTGCTCTGCAAGACAAAGCCTTATGCAATGGAGACGAGGCCCTTGCCAAGAGAAACTTCTGCTCTGTATAACATGACACTGGAGAACAAAGAGCTGGTCTTGATGTGCTTGATGTGCTGTATGCTGTATTACAATAAGACGGGAAAAAAAATTCGGTCTTTGCTAGATATGTAAAATGATGACTGCTCTTGTCTAGTGTGCTTTCATCCAGATGATATCTCACAATCCAAGCTCTAGATGAGCTTAAGGTGTGAAATGACTCGCTGCAAAAGAAAAAAAATAGAATATACTGTTGGTCCAAATGTACAAATCAGTCTTCACCATTGATTTTCACATGTACAAGGAAGCATTGCGTCACTTTTATGGGCTTAAATGTGCACAATAGAGTTTGGTCCAAAATCAGTTTTTGTCATGTCTGTACTTTGTCACTGTCACAAAAAATCACCAAATTGTTGTGAAAATTTGGCCAAACAGCACTGAATATATGCTCCCTAAACCAGCATGAAGTGTGTAAAGCAGTCTTACACACTCTCAGATTCAGGTCAGCAAACATATTAGTGAATAACAATGTGAAGCATGACTGAGACATTTTTGCCTGTGTTTGTAATTTGGATGTAGGCTGAGGCGTGGATCAAAGGCAAGCTACAGGATTTGAAGGATGGATGTAATATTCAGTGCTGCCCCCTGGAGGATTGGGAAGACGCCTCACAATTGCTTCAGAGAGATCTTAAAGACTTTGAGAACACCCTGATTCAACTCAACCAGGTGGGAAAGTTATTCAAGATGAGACTGGACACTAACTGAAATATCACAGAGTTACCAAAACAAGCACATCTGAGCACCCTATGTCCAAAATTAAATGTTTATTTTAACTTTTTAACACATAATGGGCATCTGAATGTAACCATTAATCACTGCGTTTAGTGTTAAAAGAACCTGTCAAATCATATAACACATAACATAATGGTAGGCACTTCCAGGCAAGAGAAAAGCAGAACCTCAGTATTCCAGGCGACTCTGTCAAGCCAGTTTATACTTTCTCCCACAAGAGAAATGTTTGGAAATTGTGCATTGGTCATGATTAACATTGCTCGGCAGTCAGACAGGCCGGCAAGGGCAGAAGCAGAACTCTGAGAGTTTTCAGGAGTATATCCAAAACACGAATGACAGATGTGTTGCCTCTGCTCTGGGTGACAATTCAAATGAACAATGTCTTTGTGTTTCTGTGTGTTTTAAAAGATGGGTGAGCAGCTGATCTGTAAACTGAATCCCACATCTGATTTGGTAAAGAAGCAGCTCAGTCAGCTCAGGGACCAGTGGCAGACCCTCAAACAGATGGCTGCAAATCAGATGAGGGCCCTAGGAGGAGCCAAGAACCTGCAGGAATTCAACAAAAAGGTGGACAAGCTGGAGGCATGGATTAAAGAGAAGGTAAGGAACATATCAGTCTTTCTCTACTTTTATACTACATACAACTAAAATTTTCAATTCAGGAGGAAGGAGCCAACTTTAGTGGGTTACTGGGTAAAGTCAAAGCATTTTGTAATATTGGTTGTCTTTACGATGCACGTATTTCCTTCAAATTGTCTTATTTTCTTAAATTCAACACCAACAGGGTGAAATGTAATTTACGTTTTCTTACTTTTTTTCCTTTTGCAATGTTTTGTATTTCACTGTTAATTCCTGAACATGTTTCATTTTTCTTATCCTGTTCACATCATCTTTGTAATCTCCCTACATTTCTCTTTCCCCTTCGTATTTATCAAAGCAGACAATCCACATATTAAAAAACGGCAGTTAATAATGCTCTCCAACTTCAACAATTATGCCAAAACAGTTGGCCCAGAGGCAAATCTAAGTCTACAGGCAGCTCCAATCAACATTTGTCAAGATATTAGTCACAAAAACAGCACTTTCCAATACAGGAAATTAGCTCAGTATCCTGAAGACATCTCTGGTTTGTGTATGTTCACCGGTGTAAAACATCTGCCTGTCATTATCAAAAAGCAATCATCTAATTCATTTTAGGCCTATGTTTATCTCTCTGTTCATGTCCGTGTCTGGCACAAGGGAACTGATGATTGATAATGGACCTGTGGGATTGTAATGAAGGATGCTGGTTATGAAGTCTATAAAACATCCACCCTAGGAGATGTATTCTCCATTACGTTCCACTCATCCTTTCCTCTGTCCCTTAGTATCAAGTTCAAAGTTCCTCACTACATGCTGAAGGCTATTTCTGTTTAGCATCTTGCTTGGTAGCAGAGGTAATGTGGTTTAATGCTGGTGCCTCTGAAAAAAAATAATGGTTGGGTTCCTAACAAATGGGGGCTATAAACACTGACTTTTATGTGTGCCAGCAGGAAGAGGAACAGTGTCTGGTGAATGTCCTGGGGGAAAATGTTGACAAAATGCAGTTGACTAGAAGAATTTTAGATCTGAAACAGGTGAGCTACTACTAATAATTACCCGAACACTGATAAAAGTGTTATAAACAACATTCCTGTGGTAAAAATATATGCATTTCCATATGTTAATAGCTTCCGTTACAGTTTTGTAGAGGTTTTCCAGTAATTTATCTATGGCTGCCTGTAATTTGTCTCCATCAGTGTATGGTAAAGACAGCTGAGGTCATAGTTGGATTGTGTTCTCCTGTTCCCCTGCAGGATGAGCAGCTACACAGAAATCTCCATGAGGAAATCAACAACTTGGCACTGAAACTGGAGAAACAAGGGAAGACAGATAGCAAAAACATATCCAGCAGGAGGAAACACATCAATAAAATGTTTGTCACTTACATTTGACTGAAAAATTGCATGAAACACCTCCAATCTAAAGATTAATTGAAGACTGAGTTTCTCTATGCTGCTGTCTGCTGTTTGTGTAGGTGGCTGAAGATGCAGTCGCATCTGAAAAACTACCATGAAAATCTTCATCTGGCCCTGGAAGTGTCCTCATTTTACCAGCAGGCTGATAATATATTATTTGCTATAAACAGCATGGTAAAACTTCTTGAAAACCTAATTATATTATCATATATTAGATCTGAGAGGTTCTTCCACTCACAGTGTCCCTTCTTTTAGAGGAAAAACATGTCTGTATTGAAAGACGTGGACAGCTTTGGAGATAGAGAAATGCGTGAGATCGCCAGTCAGATCATGGTAAGCTGTGTCTTTTCACTTAAAGCAGCACTGCTTTGTCAGATCTTGAAAGTGTGTTGCAGAAGCCTTCTCTACCTAACCTGCAGGCCTGTGTGTGGTAGATGCTTGATGTGAGTGTATCCCAGCTGTCGAATCTCCGTCCCGCCCTGGCTGCCAGTGTCACACGGAAGCAGAGTGAGGTGAAGGATTGCTGGGTACTTCTTCAGAAGCTTTTCAGGTACGCCAACAGGCCAAGGATACCCTAACAACTTTGGTGGCCTTAAATATGGGGATCATTTCACTCAATAATTGGTCCTTTACAACTACCCAGTGAGTTGGAACTTTGTTTTTTCTGTCATTACCCTACTGTTACTGACGTCAGACGTATGCACTGGGAGAACCAAACAGTTTTCCAAATGAAAATGAGCTCTGCCCGAAGAGTTTTCTCTTCATTCTGATTATCCGTGTCTAATTTTGGTTTAAATCTGTGAAAAATTACAAGCAAAGAAAAAGTCTGCCGTATGTGTCTGTTGACCAGTTAGCACACAGATTATCATTTACCTCTCAGTTTAGAATATGAAGTTTTCTGTGCTGATTTGGAATTTGGAGAGGTGTACAACATGAATAATGTATTGGCAAAACTGCAAGTTGGAGACGTGGTTTGTTCACCTCTTACTATTAAAATCCTGATGTCATCTGAAACAGTCTGCTAAATCTGAGTAGAACTTCTTTACAAGCATATTTGGTTGTTTTTTTATAGAATGTGTAAAATACATTTATTGTTACTGTAACTACAAGCACTATGTAGCCAGACTTTTTTTTTCTTTTTATTAACCATCCAGACTTTTGCATCCTTAGACTGATTAGGGTGCTAGAAGCTGTATCAAATTAATGACTACAACCAAAATAATTGTTATATTGTTTCAAGTTCCCAATTTTTGTATCAGAAGGCATTTAGGTTAAACAGATGGATTACTCCGTTTGGTGAAATAATCATGATAATAATGATTATAATTCTAATATTGCAAAATTTGTAAATTGTGCGAGTCAGAGCTTCTGATATCCATGTGCAAAAACTTTCTCATGTTAGTAGCCTATCTTTAGATCCAAATATTACATCATGCCGTCTCTTATCAGCTGCTTTTCAAGACTATTTTAATCAAACAACACAAACACTGGCATGAAACTTCAGAGCCATAATTGGAAAGAATCGCTGGCCTCTGAAGTCCTGCTGTCAGTACTACAGTAACCTCCTGGTCTGCTCACCCTGCAGGAGTGACAAGACCACGCTCTCTCTCTCTGGCTCCACTTTCACCAGGGAAGATTCTGACCTCCTGACACTGGCCCAAGAACCCCAGTGCAACATGGGAATGGAGGCAAATTGTATCATGGGAAAGGAGGTGAAGGAGGAGAAGAATCATCTGAAAGGCTGTGCTGTAAGTAGCTTTTGTATTTCACTGTAATACTGGAGAAACCACATTGTGGTTCCCAAGTAGGAGAGAACAACTCCATCAGTGCTGGCAAAAGATGACACCAGCCCCATTCAGTCCTACAAAATCTGTGGCCTCAGAAAGTGACGCACTTCGTCCTTTGGTTTGGAAACTGCCTGATATACAGCTAAAGCACAGTTTTCCAAAATAGAATTTGACAGATGTGCTGTAAAGCAGTGGCTTCTACTCTTGGCACCCAAAATACTGTTTTCCATCTTCCCTCTACTTAATTATATCATCGGATGTCCCAGTTTTGGAGAATTCCGTGATAAGATGGTTTGCAAAAATACCAATTTTGTGCTTAAATCAGTGCTATAGGGAAAAAAGCAATATGTAACTGTGTTTTCTATTTTTTGCCAATCACCTTCTGTATCATCTAACAAGAACCCCAGTCTTCAAATGTTGCAAATATGCCCTGTAGGAGACACAGGAAGAGCTTTTAGAGGTGTTATTTGTGCTGGCACAAGAATTACATAAGTTTCCATGAAAAATGTCAAGCCTCGACTGCACAACATGGTTGAACAGTGCGCCAGAGCAAATAAGCCTTTCCCTCCAAAATTTCACTTCATGGTAGAAAAATATCTTGGCTTTCAACCATTCTAACAAAAGTACAGTCATTGAATTAATACTATATTAACAGAGGGTCCATAGTTCAGTCCAGGGTGAATATTCTAGAGAGTATGTTTATTCCTTGGACTTGACATTCCTTGTCTTGGAGGCCTACAGGAATTTTATTGAACTCGCGGGTCCTCCTATAGTTACCGCACTGCCCATAAACCTGACAGAAAGTCTGATTATCCAGAAATGTAAGTGTGGTTAAAACCAGTAATTATGTGAATATTTAGTCTTTAAACTTAGCGCATTACATTTCTTTGATTACAGTGGCTGTTTGAGTTTAGCCTAGAGCAAAGCTGTTCTTGTATCGCTGACCTTGAGCACTTCTGATCCCTGCTGGGCCCATGTCCTAACTTTGTCAAGCCAGAAAGTACAGATGCTTGAGAAAGCAAACTTCATTCTTTCCATTCTTCTCATGTTACTATTTCAGTAAATTTCTCTACTCGTGTTTTCTCGCATCTCACCATCTGTGACAGGAGCCCATCAGGGCAGCAAACCTGACTCAGTTGTTCCTGTACAAACACTGATCTTGTTGCCATGGCATTCAGGACGACCTTGAGTAAATGGTTAGAATGGTCTTTATTGCACTAGGAGTTAGTAGTTGCCTGGGTACACCGACTATGGGAGCTTTACTTGTCACTGTTTTATGGAAGGGTTAAAAAGACACTCTATGCAAAAGCCTGGAGCCTTAAAGGCCAAACGCAGCGCTAAGCCCAAGCACAGGTACCTGTTAAAACAGTAAAAGTAATTTGTCACATAGTTTCACAGCACCCTAGTGTATGGAATTGAGCCCATTACTTTTAAGGGTGCAATGACGCAGTTACATGGATCTTTAGGTTAATAGTGACTTTGAGTTATTTGCACATTTGCTGGTAGACAGCATTGTCAGCGCATTTGCATATGTGTTCATGTGCACATACACACTGTATTTATTCTCTCTGTTGCAATAATTCAGTCAATTAGCTGTAAAGGTTTTAGTGTCTGTACGTGCTTCAATATATGCATCCATGTCTGTGTTAGCCGTATATAGCCTCTTGTTTCTGAAGGTAAACATGGCTATCGTCTGTTTCTCTGGCTAATTGTAGCCAGATGCTACTGCTGGAGACCAGATGGGTCTGCTGCTAAGTGATAGTTCTTGGCTGACATCATAGCACACTACAGAAAGACACACAGGGTGAGAGGAGATCAGTAGAAAAGGGATAGGAAGGAAGAGTGAACAGTATGCTGAAATGGTAAATGATTGGATAAGACGGTAAAGCACAGAATACCATTAAATATGACATACCAAATTGTTAAACGGCTATTTTTTCTGTAGCTGATATTCTGCCAAAGTGAAACGACACGACATGTTTACAGTGGAGTGCCCTGCAAAAATGAAAGACAGAAGCAAATGCCTGTCTACGGAGGAGACCTTAGCAATGATTATAAATTCTTTGACACGAGGTTTTTAGCTCTACAGCTTTAGCACATAAATGGGCCTATAATTTGCCTCTATGAAACTCAGCCTGGCCTATAAAATGACTGGCATGTTGGTAAATGATGTTAGACCCCTACAATTTACTGCACTTTGCATAATTTTGGAGGCGACACTTTTCTTTGCTCCCTGCCTCACTTTTTCTATAAGCCCAGTCAGAAAATAATATGATTAAATTAAGGGCCCTCCATAAAACACTGTTATAAATGGATTTTTTGTATAATTACTATGGCACATTGCCAAGTGCTTCCATAACTTTATAATTTCATATTCAGTATATATCATCTGGTTTAGTTAAGAGAAGCAATCAAAAACTTACATGTATAGCACTGTATAGTTAGAAACAGCACCAACATCAAGAAGTAATTACCGAATAAAGCAATAAAAAACAGCCTAAAACACTTGAATTAAATATTTGTATACATACATATACCTAATTATGAAAACATCAGTTTAAAAGAAAAGATGTTGTTGTAGTACACAGCTGCTCGCAGCAGGATGAAGAAGATAAAAGACCTGCACTCAGGATAGCCCAATGTAGCAGTCCAGATACTTGTGGCTCTCATTGGAAACTCTTCAGTAGAGCCCTTTGGCCAACCTTTAAAATACTCATATGGTTGTAAAAGTAGCTTAGTGGCTGTTGACGTCTTTAATATATTTCTGCCCATAGACAAGGTTGATCGCTGTGGCATTGACCTTTCTAAAAACTCCAGAGTTCTCAACAGAGTCGGGGTGGATGACCATGGAAATCACTGTCTAAAGCTGAAACAACACTGCTGCTTTAAATGGGAGCAGGGGCATGGGAGTTTGAGGGTTATATTTCTATCTACAATGGCTCTTTTTATGATCAGAGTGGTTTAACATATGTTAGTAACGTTGTGCTCATTCATTTTGTAATTTCACATTTTTAAACCTTTCTTGCCATCTTTAGTATTGAAAAAGTTTGATGCTGTCAAAAAGAAATAGCTTCTACTCTGAGACTGGTCTGGGCTGTTTCACTAAAAATAGTGAACCTTTGTGAGTATGTTTTGTGTCATTTACAGGAGAAACTCCGGGCAGCTGTCCATGTTGTCCAGCGTCCAGCCACATTGTAACATTCATATTAGTACTGAGCTACAGCAACGCCTCATTGTCTAGTGACTGTTCACAGCATGAAATCCTCTTTTCTGAGACGTTTAATCATCCTGTCAGCATTAATTCAGCAAAGGCCAAGCATTACTCACACGCCATGTTGCTGATCTTTTGGATTTTCCTACAGACATTTACTCCTTTGTCCACAGAGTACTGCTGACGGTGGGAGTGGTAGACGAACACAGAGCTGCCAAAGCCAGGAGCAGCAATCAGTGAACCACACCTCTTTACCAATGAGAGACAGCCCTGTCTGCACTGATGATGCTATCGTCGGAAATCAATTGAAGGGGGAAAGGTGACGTTTCTGCCTGGCTTCTCTCGCCATCTTACATAATGAAAGGTCTTTATGTAAGTCATAATTGGAGTCTATGTTTTCTTTGCAGCAGGAAGCCCAGAACAGAACCCAAGATTGCCACCCCCTCTCCAGGCCACCCACAGCTTCACATACAGCTTCAGAGGTTCACTGTGTCTGCTGACAAGGTGACTACTTCCCCTGCCAGTCACACCCACTATTCTCCCGACAATAGAAATCAATTTGCAAAACTGTTTCCATGCTCCACACATACAAATAAAAGTAAAAAAAACAGGTTAGCTGGCAGTAAGGACTGTGCCTTCAACATCAGAAGTGATTGCTGTTAGTTGTCAGCATAGCATTTGTATTCCGCAATATGGCCATGTATTTTTGCATTAACTCATATTTATCACTTAGAAGTTGTTTATGTGGTTTCCTGTAGCCTCAGCAGCTAAATCATATGTGTAAACTGTTCCTCATTACTGTCTTTGCTTTTTTTCCATCTCAGACTTTGTCATGGCTCAAAGACAACGTGTCCATGGCTACACAGGTGTGTTCAATAGCCAGTTTTGAGGGTCTGGAAGCAGCAAAGAGGTGTCAGCAAACCGTTGAGCAGGAAATCCTTAACAACCGAGCCAGGATAGAGGTGGTCAAAAAGGTAAACTGAAGCACACTGTCACATTCACAGTTTCTCTTAAAATAAAGCACTGAATGAATTCCTTTAAAAAAATCTCCCCACATTTTGCAACTTAGGTTTCTTGGCAGGTCTGGTTTATTAATCAATGAGCTGACATCATGTCTGAGACAACTTTACTTACCCAAAGCTTTAGATTAGTCTATAGTTACAATATAAAATTCACTTCACTTCTTATTCATAATTTTCTCTCATCACTTCAATGAACCTTCCTTAGGAGGGCCACGGGCTGGTCCGGGCACAGCACCCGGGAAGCGCAAAGATCGAGGAGTTCCTTGGCCAGCTGGAAGTCCTGTGGGAAGAACTGAGGAAGAGACACCAAAGGAATGCTGTCTTTCTCCAGGCCTCAGAAGAGCTGGGTTTTAGGGTAACATTCTTTTTTAAAGAAAAGAAAATAGTTCACAGGCTGTTCTCTCTTCTCTGTTGAAATTTATGATTATGACAAATTATCCTGGATCCTTTTTATCCCTACTAAAAGCTTTCTGTTCAGCCACATCCTGAGCTGTATGCATGCACTCATGGTTAGAAACTTGTTTACTTTATCACCTTAATTGGCTGAGTTGTTGAGATGTAGTCACAACATTTTATGAAGGCTAATCCAAGGAATATAAAATGTGCTCAGATATAATTTGATTATGACTTGGAAAGAGGCTGCAAATCCAGATTGATGACCTAGTTGGAAACCATGAGTCATGTAAGTCTTAGCAACTACTTCCACATATTATTGTTGTCTTTGTACAGTGTTTTTGGTAGTTTAAACTGTGCATTAAATCACCTTGAAATTAAAGCAGGAAAACTTCTATAACATGAGACATAAATTGCACTCCCCTAACCTCTCCATGTCTGTTCTGTACAGGTTGTAAAAGTGCTCCAGGCCCTTGGCAGCTTGGAGGCCTGGCTGGAGTCTGTGGAGCTTTCCATGAAGGAATCTGTCTTAGCCGGTGACCCCGAAACAATGAGCATGGCTGAGAGGGAAAGCCGTTTGCTGGAGAAAGAGGTGGCATCCCGCAGCCTGGAACTCAGTGCTCTGAGGCAGGAGGTGGACCGCCTTCATAGTCACAGCCACCCACGTACACGAGGGCTACCGGCACGCATGGAGGAGGTGGAGAAAAAGTATGTTAGAAGGATAGGTCAAGGGTAGCGCTTTGATATTTGTCATCATGGAAAGTTCATGTTATGGATCTGAGCAATGAGACTGGTGGTTTTTCTCATCACTGTGGTCAGGAAATAAAGGAAGTCAGTGTTTCCAAGAGGTCACAGGTTTGGGCTTGCCATGTTTGTAATCCAACATGGAAGAGTTTGTTCATAAAGCTCCCCAGTTCTTATTTAAGACAAACAGTTTCACCCCATAAACCACAAATATATATATAAATATATCCATAGATTTTTCTCTAAGTTGGCAAAAATATCTCTCCATGTGCTCATCATTTCACAGCCAAAGTTTATTCATTTGGGATTCATGCAGCACTTAGTGAGGTCTACCCCAGAGTTTTGACATGCACTTCACCCACAGCTTGTCAGTGTGTGTCAGAGTCACCCATTTCGTGTTTGCAAGATGACGCCTCTCTTTTTGGTTGGCCCTTGAAAGACAGGTTGTTGCCATCGACTCTCACTAAAACTTATGATGCTGGCTGGTTTACCCAACATACCTATGTCTATAAACAGAAGTTCAGACTCTGTAAAGAACACCAAGCTGACCAAAGAAAATACAGATGTGGAAAGGTCTCAGTTTAAGTGTTTCCAGGGTGGGGGTGTTAGATGGGGCAGGGATGGCCACTTGTGTAGTCTGAGGTCCTGTTGATGCAGGAGGCTCTCGCTAAGCAGCTGAAAGACACTTGTTATGATGTCATTATTTAACAGTGCACACAAGCAATGTAAGGGTCATTTATTCTGGAAAAATACCCTTTCAAAAAGATCCCTTTACCATTTCCTATATAAACTCTGCACAGTGGAGGTACCTCAGTGCACTAAAGTACAGGATATGTTTATGTGACACATGATATATGATAACATAAGCAGTGCTCTAGCACGGTACGAGTCACCTAGTAAGATGCTTGCGGTCTCTGTAATGTGGTTCTGCTGAAGGATGCAAGGTTGTATATGTGGATGTGGTTTACCATTTAGGTGTAGCTTTTGGTTATAATATCCCTGCTGGTGTTTGTGTTTCCCAGGTACCACCGTGTCCAGAGTGCCCTGACCCAGCAGAGCTCTGAGCTGCAGGACACGCGCATGCTGACTGAGTTCCTGGAACGTGTGGAGCTGGAGGAAAGCCAGGATCTCAGTGGCAGTCAGTACAGATTAGGGCAGGTAGGTAAATTTTGCAATAGTGGCATTCAAAGTATAAGCTTGTAAAAAGTTTCAATAAAAGAAAAATATTGTTGTGCATGTGTAGCCAGTTTTAGCATTACAGTACGCTGGTTCTTAAATATACTTTTCTACTCTATCTGAGCACTCAAAGCACTTTACACAAATTCCCTCATTCACTCATTCGCACAGCACTTTTTTCTAAGCTCTTTCTATGTAGGTGCTTTTATCTAACATTCATACACATTCAAACTCTGAGGGATTTATTGGAGACCAACAGACTGGAGCAGACGGGGATCAAACCACCAACCTTCCCATTAGTATGTGACCTGCTCCACCACCTGAGTTACAGCCACACTGCAAACACAATATAAATCCATTTTATGAACTCTACAACAGCTTTAAACTAAAAGCAGTCCTTATCAAAACTGTTGACAGTGTTCTATGAATTAATCAAAATAATATAGTATAAGAATTTTTAGATTAAATTATAAATTCAGGAGTGGCAGTATTGCAATGCACTACTACTTTTTCTCATTCACATTACTACCATTTTAATTCAGTTGAACTTGGCAAATGAATAGTAACTCTTTGTGTACCTAACAGCCTCTCCACAGTGAAAATTCCCCAGCTCCTACTTTGCTGACACTTCAGAACAGCGGCAGTGGTGAGCCTCTGTTAGAAACCATGGGAGACCCCGTGGAAGAGCTACGAGAGGCTGTAGAGATGCTGAATGACACAGTGAGAGAAAGAGGTCGGTCACAAAGCCACGACCAGGCTATCCAGGAGCTGATGAGCAAGGTAAGAAGATGAGATTATATATATATATATATATATCACACACACACTGATCACATATAGTCTGTTCAGAAAATGCATGTACACGAGTGCTGCAGTGGCTCAGATTTACTGTTTGATGTAGTATTAACATATAACAATATTAGAAGGTGCTGAATGGGTTTTAAAGTCCCCCATCTCTAATAGAGTTGCATCTGGTTTCCTTTTTCCTGTAGCTGTGCACATTAATAGGCCCAAGACAGGCCACCACTCCCCCTCACATGTGTGTTTTTGTGTTATTTCAATTTACTCTTGGTTTAAGAAAAAGGAAAAAAAAGAGTACACATTTTAAAAAAGCACATACGCAGATGGCTGGAGGGGAATCCATGACACCATTTTAAACTAATTTGCAATGTGGCTCTCATTGGAAAACAAATAATGTACACTGAAGTATAATGACTTAATAACATCCTATGAGTACTCATGATGACTTGGTGCATCGCCAGCATGCCAGCCTGGCAGTGCGTGTGGAGGAGTGCGTGTGCTTCAGCAAGGATCTGAGCCTGGACATCCTGGAGAAGGAGACAGACATGGCCATCCAGTGTGAGCCAGATCGCTGTGGCCTAGAGGCTCTGCGGGAGGAGCAGGACCACCTGGAGGTGAGAGAAAGATGCAGGCACATGTTGTGATTATGCTGTAAACATCTGAAATGATTCATTTCTGGTAATGCAGTCCAGTATTCCATTACACTGATGTTGGATTATGGACAATTTGCCCAGTGTATTTAAAAAAAGGGAAGTCCCCCCCACCCCAACCCTGACTGTCTTATACCTCCAACACATTGTTCCACAGTCTGTTTCCTGTTGTGACATATTTTTTCACAACAACAACAAAAAAAAGCCTGCCTTTTCTCCTTTGTGCCATGAGCAAGCAACATAGAGCAAGCAAAAGTTTGTTATTCCCGTGGGATATTTATTTGTGCTTGCATGAGTCACTGTTGTGTTAGCTCTCAAAGTGTATGTGTGTGTTTATGAGCAAATCTGGTAGGGTGTGTATGAGTGTCCACGGTTCACAGGGTTGGAGATGTGAAGTTGGGGATGGTAAAGTTCTGTGTGAGTCATTTTCTGGGCAGTGTTATGTTTATCACACGCACACACAGCTGTCTGTACTTGATACCTTTGAAAAGCAGAAATGACCTAATCTCCCAAACTGAAATAACTGTGCCGTCAGCAGACAAGCATCTACAACTCAGTGTTTTTGTGGCTTACTGTAGCTGAGAAACGTTATGAAGTAGTGGTCCCAGAGAACCCTCAACACTATTAATTACTGCCTCGTCAAAAGGAGGAAAAAAAAATTCCGATTGCAAGCTAGCTATAGCGTGGCAGCCCATATGTAGACCATATGGGCCTCTAACTGAATAATGTGCATTAAGCTATGGAGATGAGGTCATAGTCAGAGATACAATTGGTACAGGCTGTTTGAGTGAGTGGATTTGATGGGAGATGATAGATTCTTACTGTGATTCTCCACAGATTGACTACGAAATCATCAGGGAGGAGGTAAAGGAGTTGCAGAACCAGGCTTCTCGACTGAAGGATCTGTGCCCAGAGAGAGTGCACGTACTAGATGCAAAAATTCAGGCTACACTGCAGGCCTGGAACGAGCTGGGAAAGAGCGTGATAGAGAACAAATCACGTCTGAAAGAGTTTGCGCAGCTCCAGGACTTCTTCAGGAGCTACCTCGCCATGATGTAAGCAGGGCGTGAGGATGTTGTGACCCTTTTCTGGGCCTCAAGTTATTTTGTAATCAACTTTTGTGAGAACATCTGCCCCTTACAACATCTATCAAGGAAAGAACAGGATGTTCTCATTGTCAAGCACAGGTCCCTGGGGAAGTGTATAATTTAAGATGTGCTGAGAAGGTCAGAGCAAGTTTCCTGGGCTGAGTGTGACAGGGCAATGAATGTCTGTCCTATCAGGGAGAGCCTGGTCATTCTCATGCTTTGTGAATGTATGGTTTTTCTCACAGCCCTGTTGCTTGTCTCCTCCACTACCTCCCACCCCAACCTGATCTCTAAATAGCTCATGGACAGAAGACACCAGGTCATGCATTTTCTCAGATACCACCTTGCATTTTGGGAAAGATGGGCAGACATCACTGGTTGCAGAGCTGGATATGCAAATTGAGCAAAAGTTTGAGGAGTTTGATGAGCTGGCCGCCACAGGCAAAAATCTTTTAGACAAGGAGCACCACCTCACACAAATGGTGAGCAGGGTTTCACACGTGACTTTCTTTGAATATATTTTTGTTTTTATTTGGTTCTACTTTACGAACTCTAATGTCTTACAGGTAAGAGAGCGTATGGAGGAACTGAGGAGTATGCTCGGGTGGATCTTGGTACACTGGAGGGCTCAAAAGCAACAGTGGCTCCACAAGAAGAGCAGACAGGAGCCTTCACAGGACAACATTTACTTTGAGGCGACAATGGGCCCACCATCAACAGAGGTAAATAAGCAGAGGGACACTTACTGTAGAGACAGAATGAGTGAATGAAGGCTGGGGAGAACAATATAGCACCAGTGCATGTATGTTTTTGACAAGTGGAAATTGTAATATAAAATGACAAATATTTGTAGTTCAAAGTGTTTCTAAACCATTGTGTTTTTATGTTCTCTTTCCATGATACATAGAATTCAGCTCCTGAGCCAGAGCCCTTCCATTCTCATCAATCCCCAGTTGTCACCCCTACTGAAGACACAACAAAGGCAAGAAATAGCCAGCCATTGTGTTTGGTGCCCAGTCATGCTGAGAAACATAAAGAGGAGCCATCAGAAGATGGGTATGAGATCATGAACAGCATTGGACCCCAGGATGATCCTCCTAAAGCCAACGTGCTGGTGCTTAAAGAGGGCAGCAGCCCTCCTGTAGGGGGAACAGTCAACCTCATCCTTAGCTTTGGTAACACAGGGGACAGCCAGGTTCAGGTACTTGACCTGCCTGCTGGGACAAAAGAGGTAGTGGAGGAGACCTCTGAGGCTGTCCACAGGGTGAGAGATGCACTCATCATTTCACACTATAAGCAGCTACACAGTAATATGGGACGTCACTATTAATGCCCACATTCACTTCTCTCCCAGAAGCACTGAAACAGATGATATTTGTTACTGTTCCTGAAGGTTAATGCAGTAACACGCATTCCCTGAAACCACACTGCATGGGATCTCCCTTCTTGACTGTCTTGCTGTTCATTCCCCTCTCTCCTTTGGCCTTCACATCTTCCTTTTTCCCCGTTTTCTCCCTCAGCCCACTGTGCCTCAATCTTCTGCCTATAAAAACTTTTGGAGGCGCTGCCAGGGGCTTTTGGAAAATACTTTGGGTAGTTTAAAGCGAAAGAGAAAGATTTATCGGCAGAGTGCAAATGAGGTAAACTGCGCGGTGTGAACTGGCATTGCATGCTGCATCTCGAAGTGTACTGGGACTGCATGCCGTGTGTAGCTCTTTTCTTAAGGCAGCATGCTCTACTAATCTGTTACAAGACACAGCCAGTCTGCAGCTTCCCTGGCTTGTTTCCTTCGCTGTAAGTGAGACATAAGAGTAACGGGAAATAAGTCAGGCCGAGGTGCTATCATATTCATACTGACACCATCTCCAAAGTCGCTGTGGCTGGAAAATTTATAGTTAACATGAGAAAAGTGAGAAAAGAAAACAAACTGTTTTACTATTAAAACTCAGAGTTTCCCCACTTAACTAGAGTCGTAAATGAAAATCTAAAACCAAATAAATTCTGTTTTTAATGTAGTCCTTTCTGTTATGATTTTTAATGGGATGTGAAAAGAAAGGTGCTACTTTTACAATCCATTTGTAAAAATATAAACGTAATGAATAAAGTGATCTACCTGACATTCAATAAGTGAACAATAATGTTCTGTTTTCAGGAAAAAAATATTGTATTTACGTAACCTTTATAATTTACTTTAATGCTTGCAATAGATTTATAACAATACACCCCAAACCACAAGTTGTACAAAATCTGTGTATAAAAAGTTTTTCAGTTGATTTACTTTTCTTGGGAATTTACACCAAAAATAAACTGTTATCTTTGCAGTATTCACTACCATATTTAAAGCAGTTTTGCTCTCCATCATGCATTCCAGCCTTAAAAGCAAGAGGAATGATCTCAGTAATCTTGATGCACTGAAAACAAATCTGTGTATTTTGGCAAGTCTGTCTTTGCAGTAATCTGTCAGCAGTCATCGTGCCTTTTCAGCTCATCTTGTATAAACTCAGATGAATTGTTAAGTTCCCACCAGAAAATCACACAATAAAACCTGAGCTTTTTCTTACTGTTAAACTTTTCTTTGGGCCACAACTTGTTAAATGAGCCAGGATTTAAAACTGAAAAGATTTGCTGACAGAGAAAGAATGAGGGTGATGAGTAGGAAGAGCACAATCAGTCTTCTACCTACAGTGAACGTTGACAGAAGCTCTCTCTTCTTTGCTGTCATTTCACTACAAGCCTGATGTAAACCTGGTCGTGTTTGACTGCGCAGCTGTGCTAAAGTTGTTTGAAAGCAGTGACCTCATCCTCTCTTCCTATGAAAATCGTGCTCCAAAATGACTCGCAGCATGAGTGCTCTCTCAAGTGCCAGCAGAGGTTCAGTCATTAGACAGAGAACTGTTGCTGAACTTCGAAGAAAAGCCCCCAGACTGCACACCATGATTTATAGTCTGGGGTTTCCACAGAAACAAGAGATTAGTCACAGAGTTGAAAGGTCAAGACATTACAGCTGCGTATGACGGCATGTGAAGCCACATATGATTCTGATTAAGTCCTGTAAGTGTGCAGTTGCAATAATGTTCATGTTCTTTGTCCTCACATCTAATGTTTTTGTCTTTGATAATTTTTTAATACATTTACATTGTTGTGTCAGATTCATGCATTCCTGAATCCGTTGTATTCTTGGATGTGTGCGATCATTGTCTTAGTCAATTTTGCTCTCATGTCATCGTCCATCTGTAACACATAAAACAGCTCTTGTTCTCACAGAGGGCTGCAAGGCTTCAGCCTGCAGCACGCATGAGTCTATGGTTAACCATTTTTAGTACAGTAATCTCACTAATATGAGAGCTTCCACACATACCTAATATACTTTTTTCTCTTTTTAATAGGTAAGTACCTACTTGCATGTCAAGGATAACAACCTGGCTGCGGCCCCTGTGTATGAGAGCATCACCTTGCCCCGCCAAAAAAGCCGCTCCACAGCCTCAGCCTCCCCGACTTTCTTGCCATCCTCCTCTTTGCCATCCTCCTCAGCACCTGCACTTCAGGGAACCAACGTAACTTTCCACAACACGACAGGGAACGGAGGCAGCTCCATCTTCAGCAGCATCAAGAGAATGGGCAAGAAGCGGAAGAGGAAGAGAGACGCGCGTAGGCACACTATCCAGAAAATCATGGGAGTTGAGGAGCAAACAGATGGGATGCCTCATTGTACCTCTGAGACAATCACATACGACACACATACATGGCCACTGAAGGAACGTCGAAGGAAGAAGAAGAATGGGGATGGAGTAGAAGCCATTGCCTATATGAAGAATCCTTTGCTGAAGGACATTGATACAGAGTGTTCAGGGGAATACAGCATTACTCCATATGCTGTTTCAGCAGGACCCACCACTACACCCACAGCAGGTCAGGTGAAAAGCCACTGCAGGTTCCTCTCCTTGGGTTCTGTATTGAGTTTTGATCTACCTAAAGATATGACTCTCATCCCCAGCATTCAGGACATCATTACTATTGCCCCTCCAGAATCAAAAAAAGTAGCCGGGACTGATCCAGACCCTCACTCGCACAAACAAACATTCCTGAGCTCTTTCAGACAGACTAGACCCACTCCCACTGTCATGCACGACACTTCAGCTGAAAGCAGCTTTGCTGAGACACAGCTATCTACATCTCTTGGGAAACATCTTCCTGGTGTGGACAGCGGTTTACAACCTCCACCTTCTCCTTCTGTGGAGGAAGATGAGGATCAGACTGTACAATGTAATGATTTATCTAAAACCCAGGTGGCTCTTTGTGAGGAGGAAAAACAGGAGTGGGACAAAACATTGTCAGAGATTAAAACCAGCACAGCTGAGAAGGATGGGACTGTCCAGCCTTCACAGTTGCATATTTATGTGAACCAAACCTCCACCTCCACTACAGCTATACATAAACACGAGTGCCTTAGTGTTCATACACTCATTAGAGACCTAAATGGACACCAGTACCACAAATGTGCAAGACCCCACAGTTTTCATGAAGAGAGTCCTGGACTTCAGTCAAGCCAAGCTTCCTTCATGAGAGTCAATCTGAAGTCAACAAAGAGTGTTCGACAGGACTCTGTGGACTCTGGCATCTCCACCTCCAGCAGTCTCAAGCTTTGCAAAGATGATGCTCCACGTTCTGATAGCATGCAGCCTAAAGGAGTGGTGAGGAAGCTTATATCTCTTGAAGTGGGAGGTACAGAGTGCACTAAAATAAGAGAAAATGATTCAACAGGTCCACCTTCCCGCTCAGCAGTGATAGAAACAGAGCCTGTCCACCTTGATCACCAGCAGTTTGAGGAAGAGGAGGAAGAGCTAGAGGACATCTGGAACCAGACTACTAACTACAGGCAGAGCATTTGCTCAGACATCATGTACCAGCCCAATGAGGAAGAGTCCTTACCTTTAGACAAAGCCAAAGAGACACCTTCAGATACAACTCCGACTGTGCTCTACAGAAACCTTGTCACTGCCTCGGCACCCAACCTTCTTGTGGCTGAATTCAAACTGCCCACCCACATTCAGAACCTGCTGGGTTATGACAAGGGCCAGAGTCCCAAAGATCACCTTCCTCCACTGTCTATAGGAGACAGAAGGTCCTGGGCAGCTTTTCCTAACAGGGAGCCAGCCAGCAAAACTTCAGTGACAGTGAACGAGACTGCTTCAGATCCAGTGAAGCTACCTGATGTAGGGGACAATCAGAGATACATTTATCAGTACAAAGAGGATGAGGAGGAGGAAGAGGAGGTAGAGAAGGCAAAGGTGGGGGCGGAGGCAGACGAGCACACAGGTTGCTTGAAGGTGAGGTCAGGGTGTGATGATCCCACATGACTGAGATTATACTGAAATTACAAAAATAATTTTTTCTCACACATTGTGGTGGGTGGTCAGACAGACAAGTGTGTCAACAGTTTTTAACGGAATAGATTTAATTACTTTTTCATTATGTAAAAGAAAAGACAAAAACAAATGAATTCAAAGCCAAAGTAAATCAAAGCAGAAGTATATGCAGTTCTAGAGACTTAGTGCTAGGCAGGATAGTAGATTTTATGGTAGTAGATGTAGTAGAAACATGGCATATACTTTATATACTTTCGTATGTCAATATGGCTTGCACATTATGTGTAGTTACTGTGTGCATGTATACTGCTCTCACCCCAGTTGCATTGTAGGTATTCAAGGCAGTATAGCTACATTAAAAAGTTATATCTTCTCACCCTGAACAGGACCCGTCAGTGAGTCTTCTGTCAGTTCATATGGGTTTGGATGGGATCTGTCAGCAAAAGAAAGCCTCACAGAGCCAAGAGGACTTGGAGAAAGCTGAGGAGCATGTGGCCTCAGGGTGGCACTGTTTCACCTCAGTGAGTGTTACTGCAGTCTGTGTAGCTCTTAGTCAACTGGAAATCTGGGCTCTTCTATGAGTTTTCTTTTTTCATTGATTTTTTTTTTTTTATTAATTCACTTCCCTTCAGAGTGGAAAACCTGAGCTGCAGTCTATGGAGGGGATGCTTGAGAGGAAGCACAAGCTGCAGCTGGGAGGGAAGAAAGTAAGAAATGTTTAAGCCAGCACAGTCAGCAAATGTAAAGCGTGCAGTCAGCACTACACACTCTTATCTTATTTTCACAGGCAGCCTCCAGAGGTTGGAACTCCTACCACGCTGTCCTATATAGACACACCTTGTGCTTCTACCAGGATAGAAAGGAGACTCTGAGGGTAAGCCAAGAAATCACGACAAAAGGAGCCCAAGAGAAAAGTGAGGATTAATAATTGAAGTAAATAGAATGTGGTCACTGATGATTACACTGTGTTGTGCTGCAGAGTTCTGCATGTGGCCTGCCACTGAACCTCATGGGAGCAGAGTGTTTACCTTTCCCAGAATACACCAAAAAACCCAACTGCTTTCGATTAAGGTCAGATTGTAGCAACTGCTGTTTAATAGAAATATACTGATTTAAAGGCAGTGATGCCTTTCCAGCAGCTGGAACGGTAAAAATCATGTTTTCTGATCTTTAGGCTCCGTGATGGGTCTGAATATCTGCTTAATGCATCTTCACGCTTTATGATGAAGAAATGGATGATGAAAATACAAGCAAGCACAGGTAAACTAGTTATTTCACAGCTCACACTGAATTAATGTTCAGTATTATTAATCTAATTCATTTGTGTGTGTTTTTAAAGGTCAGACAGTGTGTAGGTCTTCAATATTAGGTGTCCCTTTTAATGAAGATCTCCCCAGTTCCTTGTAAGATGCTTTCAGATAATTTGAATTCCACAAAATCTTTGATATTAATTTCTGTAAAATAATAGCTTGCAATTCTTTTGTCCACAGAAAGCCCCCCTTCTGTTTTGGATGTCATGATCCAGACGGTTGCCACTGTTCCTCTCAACATGATGTCACCCAGCCGTTTCCCAGGCACAACCCACCGGGTACCACCCAGACCAAAGAAATTGTTCTCCTCACCAGAGAGTTGAATCACATGCCACAGAGTCACTTCAAGCGTTTGGATGAACATTTAATCTCATCCTCAGATGCGGGCTGCTGCGGTGAGAGCCTCTGCTGTGCAGACAAAAGCTGCATTTATCTGGGACCAGTTTAACAAATACCTCTGCCCCACTTTCGCACACGGCAATACAGAAGCAAAATAGACACCATTCTCCACCGCCGGCTTCTGGGCTGGTGGTTAGAGGATGCACTCTGTTATTATTGTTTTACGTACAATTTACATTTGATTTATTTTAAGTGCAATGATTTTATCAGCTAATGTAGTATAAAAGATGTAATTTCACGGCTTTGAATAACCAAAGAACTAGTGAAGGGTTGTTGCAGGTACAGTTGGTACCACTAGGGGGAGCTAAAGTATTGTCTACTTGCATATTAAAACAACATAACTAAGACTGGTGTTAGTACATTAAAGGGTTTTGCTTTTCCTCTCCTCTGTCACTTTAGTCCTACTTTTAATGTTCTCTCTGACCCCTCCTAGATGTTGATAAAGGCAGCTTAAAGCAGATGATGACTCACAGACTCTCTGGAGGCTTCAAAGACAACGCCTCTTCCTCTCCCCACTCCCCTTTATGCAGCGGTCAGGACTGGCTAAGTAGCAAGCGTCGCTCCCACTCCTTTACTTCATGTTAGTATGCAGCTAGTAAAATACATTTTAGCATTTATAATCTATAATATCTGTGTTATTTTTTTTTTGTCTTCTAATGTTTTCTGTTTGGTGTTTTTTGCAGCAACTTACCAAAAGATCAAACCCATGTTGCGCACCCCTGGAGGCAAAGGCCTGGAAACAGGCTCCAACTACTGTGTGACTCTGGTGGTGGGAGACAAGTCAACAGACAGCGCATCAGCAAGCAGAAGCTCTGAGCCTCCACTGCTGGCTTTGGCTGGGTGGGAGCAGGACAAATATCAGGACACAGCTCTGAGGAGCTACGTGAGCCTGCCGCGGCCACGCAACAAGTCTGTCTTCAAAAAGTTCTTTGGGAAAAGGGACCTCTGAGTTTATCGATGATGATTTATAGAGATTGAAAAAAATCGTTTCGAATGTGCAGTGCACATATTAAAAACAGTTACTACTGACCATATTTATGATTAAAAGACATACCACAGTTTTATTTTTGACGGATTTTATAGAAATCACTTAGCTGGCTTGAAAGTCCTTATAATAAATCATTTTTATGAGTGTTTATATTCTTTTTCGCTTTTCTTGTTCAAGCAAAAAGAAGAAAAGTGTATGTGTGCACTCTGTAGTTGCAGATTTGAATCTGTATTACTTCTTTTTGTTTGAGTAGTATTTCTCTTTTCTTGGTAATCTTTGTATAGAAACCCACCTGCTCAGCAGACGGTCTGTTTAGAATCCCAGTGGTATCATCTTGACCTGGTTATGACAAGTATTCACCATATCCTCAACTCACGATGCTCGTTGTACTATTACATCTTTACAGCTCCTCTGTTTCACATGTTTCATGTGTGTGCGCGTGTGTGTATGAGTTTGTATGTGTGCGTGTGGTGCACCAAAATAATTTACTTAACCACAGATCAGCAGTTTGATACTGCCGAGCTTGTTTGATACAGATACTAATGTAGCAGAGACTATTAATAATAAAACATAAAAAAAAACTTGCTGTGGTTGTGATTAAAAGAAATCATTTCTAAGACAGTTTTGCTGAAAATTTCTGTTGCTGGAGCTTTGTTGTCATCTCGGGAGGCTTTGAAGAGAAAAGGGATTAGATGAATAGAGAGATTAAAGGCCAAGCTAGGCTAAAATTACCCTCACATCATTAGTCTTATTTTTGCATATGTAAACCTGACATCATTTAGAAGCACCAGATCCAGGAACTCTGCAGACATGGCTGCATAATTAGTCATGCATAAAGCATTTGCAACACTGTTTAGCATTACAAAATATCTACTGATTCCCTAAAAGATGCCTCAAACAGATGGCTTAGAACACAGAGTGCGCATGAAAATACACTGAAAACTGCAAAGTCAAAAAATATCTTAAAATGCTAATTATTTCCATGTGTGATGACCTATAGGACCTACATAAGTATGAGCATGGGCTGTGTTTGATCTATTAGAGCAGCTCATATCAGCTGAGATGCAAATGCTGTGTCTGAAATTTTAATTTCAAATTTGAAAGTCCTCACACTTCATGCAAAGGCTAAAAATTGCTGAACTGTTAATTCAAGTGGAAGAGACTACCATGGCCGAACTGTTTTTGGGAGCAGTTTAAGCTGTGGAAACATTAGCTGAGCTGAGCTTGAAGTCTCTGTCCTTGATAATTTTCAACATGCACTAGTTACATGCAGACCTTCATAACATACTATGATTGTACCATTAGGCCTGCACATACACATTAAACTATGTCATTTTACCCTGCAACCACTAAATAAAATTTGTGTTGAGTAACACTATCACTGACTTTAACCCCCCCCCCCCCCCCCCCCCCCCCCCCCCCCACACACACACACACACACAAAACAAAACAGTTGTGAACTTTTAAGTCAGACCATGCTGCCAAAAGTCACAGTGTGGTCTTGGCACATACCTATGCATACACACATGCACAGAGCAGCTACAGTAGCGTGTGCAATGGAAAAAAGTTTGAACAGTTTTGCATTTGTGGTGTAAATTTGTCAGAAGCACCCAACAGAGGCATTAATCACAGCAGGTCGACAATCTGTGAATCATTATCCACACGCTGTAGAGATGAATACCTCTTGACTCGACCCTTTCAATATCCTGCAAAGCGCTCCATATATTTGTTCAGTTTATGTAACGCTGCGATAATCTATATGTCATTAGAGCACTCTGCGGTGAAGGAGTTAATGATCCACAGTGACATTCTTGATATGGCATAAAGCTGCTGCATGTACATATGGCAGCTATTTTCTTGATGTACACTGAGTAGAAACGTTTGAGGGTTTTACTCTCTATATATATTTTTTCTCTTTTGTAAAGTTTTGGAATGACGGACACATCAGCTCAGCGGCCCTGAGGGGAGCAATACCAGCCAATCAATGGCTCACCATAACCCAGATCATTGTGTCCTCTTTGCCCTCTGACCTTACATATCATCCACTGACAGCTCCTGCTCCTTCCACAGCTCCTAGGGGCTATTTTAACCCTCCTCTGAAGACACAGTGATGCTTCTGGAGGCTTCGAGTTTAGGATCATGTAGCGGAGCAATGGATACCAACTCACACCCATGCACCTCCGCTCTTTGTTTGATACGTTTCCTCTATCTAACCACTAGATACTGACCACAAGATATATCCAACCCAGCTGATGCAAAACTGGCCATGTTCCTCTTACAGGATGTATGACTCCTCACACATGACACATTCCCACAGGAAATAGGTTAGTGGTTTCTCTTGAACAACACAGAATTGTTACGATGAAATAAATATACAGCTGTGCAACCCATTGTATGAATAGTAAAGGGGAAAATGTGCATTTCTGAGATCGTGGAAAGAATTATTTATGCTATTATTTCATGTTTTCTTTTATATTTGTCTTTCATTCTGTAAAGTGAGCTTTTGCAGGAAAGGTATGCTGGCAGCTCAGGCACAGGCTTTGAAATCCAACACTGTCTGCCTCCAGCAGTCCCGGGGAGCCCATGAAGGTGAGGTAATGGGAAGAATGGTTTAGGAGCTATCTGCGGTGGGCAGCAGGGTGGAATAGTGGTTAGGAGCCCGGATCAAACAGCGTAATATCCACTGCTTTTGGATCCTTTCTGACATTAACTGCCCACCTGTCAGGACCCGCAGACTTTTGCCATGCTTATTAGCACAGTGAGGTGTGGACTGACTCAGGATTTTTTTTTACCACTATGTGGTGTGGGGACCCTGGACTTGGATTACCCATTGTGACTTGGATTACTGCTGGGTTTAAGGCATTATACACAGACACAATAGCTTTTTGGTATTATCCATCCCGCCACAATACAAGGCTGTGGAGATTGATAGAACAGTAGCAGTAGTAATAAAGTATTTTCAGTAGTTAGTGTGTGTGGATTTTTACACAAATCTCTAATCAGTCTAATGATAATCCCCATGCAGCTGAGTTATAGCACCTAAGGCTCCTCACTCGTGGCAGAAGTAGAAACTAATTTTAAAGAAGTCCACTTCTGCTATCTGTGCACAGAGCCTTTCAGGTTTATTTGGCTAAACAACCGACTGAGTGAACTGCATGGCACAGATATTCGTGGAGCCTGTTTGGCCGTTGCTATGTGAATATTTGGCTTGTTAATGAGCGCGCTGCCAGAAGGCTTTCTGCAAGGTGAATTAAAGCTCGGAAGGGGGGGGCAGGCAAAACCTAGTGGCAAAAAAACCCAGAGAAAAATATTTAAGCTCACATACCCAGGCTATACTGACAAATGACCTTGATTTAAGGGGAGTATTGCTAAGTACTTACCATGTGCAGGCTTTGGCACAGAGAAATCTGACATCACAGATGTTAAGAAGCTTTAGCCTCAAATCTTACAATAAATCATAGTCATCTTGGGAAATAAAGAGTGAATTTGAGATCTGTTTTTTGTTTTCTTTTTTTGGGAGAAAGTTGGACTTGTTGTTTATCTCCCACATGGTCTTTGAACAATATGTTAGATTCTTATCAGTAGTGCTTGGCCTTTTGGCCAAGGGCTTCTCGGACAATATATCATACATCCCCCGCCTCTACAGCTGTCAATGTGCCTCCTGGGCTGGTGCCACATAGTGCAATAAGTGGGGAGAAATTTCTTCATCTAAGCCCCCAGCTCCCCGCCACTCTCACTCACACAGCCCCAACCCTTCCCTCCAACCAGAAAGCGCCCTTTTGTCCTGGATTGTTTGTAAGCTCTTTGCATTTCTGTGCCCTCCGTGTGCTGGATAAAGGGTGGAGGGTGTCACACAGACATCTGTCACAGAGATATGGTGAGAATGCATCTCTGCGATATGGATATTAGTTCACTTCATATTCATTCAAATTGTTCTACAGGGTGGGCCATTTATATGGATACACCGTAATAACATGGGAATGGAATTGTATATGAACAAAATCGTGGTGTTTACAGAAAACCACAATAACCATATATTATAACATTACCATAAGACTGGGAACAAAACATAGTTGGTTTGTGTGTGTGTATTTTGACACATTTTACCCTTATACATAGTCATACATTGGAGTTACATTCACACAGAACATATTGATCCTGTTATTGGGTGATTTGCGATCTTTATTGTTGAGTACTTTCAGCTCTTCCAACCATTCCATCATTATTTTAAACCATCAACTTTACCAAAATATCTATTTTACCATTTATTCACTGCTTTAACCGAGTTATCACTACTGTGCCTTGCATTCACTTCATTGTTTGCACTGCTTATCCATTTTTAGCTCTGTATTCATGCTCTTGCGCTCTCAGCACATGGCGTTCAGGTGTTACAGCTGAGCTTTGTTAAAGCAACCCACAGTCTTTCTGTGCTTTCCCTGCCAGCAAGTGCCCCCGGCTGGGAATCACTTCTGTCAATGATATGCCCACAACATGACAGTTTGGACAGCATGGTTGCTAATTACATCATAACGCATCGAATGCATCCACACACACCCTTGATATGGTACAACTGGCAAGGCCTTGGCTACTGTTACATAACCCATCTGCTGTCTTGCTGCAGGGTGCTGACAATCACCTTCCAGTCAGGAGAGCCGCCTCCCTCGGCGCTACGCTTTGCCTTGCCCTGCCCTGAACCGCACCGTCCACTCTGCAGCAGCTACAGCAACATCATGTTGCCATGTTAGCTGAAAGATGCGACCAGTGAAATGTTGACTTTGAAGCCGTTTCCGCGACTGCTGCTGGTGCCAGCGGATCCAGCCGTACGTCAGCGGAGCCCACAAAACAGATGCTGGCGCAGCAGCGTGTCTGACGCACATCACAGCTGGCAGCTCTTTCTGCAGCCAGCCTGACAGGTTACATCAGTTATACAAGCGTTGTTTTTATTTTATTTTTTTTAAAAGGGGGGGGGGAAAAGTATTTTCACTTTGAAACGACCCAAAGATGCTTTGGTTTTGAGACAAACAGCTTTGCCAGAGGGTTTCTATTAAAAACCTTTATGCGACTGCCAGACTGTGGAGCTCACGCAGAGAGAGGGAGAGATTCCACTTGCAGCGAGCTGATGCAAACGATCAGCAAACTCGGGAACTTCGAATGTACTTGAGCTACTTCACCTCACTCATAGCCACTGGCACAGCTCATCAAATTTTTTAATATCTGTTTACTTGTAATCAAAATATGCATTTTACCTTTGCAAGCCTTCATAAACCACTTTGAAGCTTTTTTGTGAAAGCATGCCAACATCTCAAAAACCTTAAATCCACTGATGCTGTTTATCCTTCACTTTAATCTGACTACGCACTGATATTGATGAATATCTCATGACCGAGTGTGGAATCCACGCAAAGTGCAACATACTTATTTGCGCCGGAGAACACGAAAACACTTGCCAGTAAAAAAATGAACAATAAATACTCGAGAAAAACAAACTGTTTATTTTAAAATTATTTTCTGTTCACATTAGACGATGAATAAACCATGAAAGGATGGGCTGCATCGTTAAATATTGATCGACTTTCAATGAGAACAGCCTCAGGTTGATGAGACAAACGGAGGCTCGCATAGCAAAGAGCTAAATGAGTCAACAGGGGCACGGCTTCGTTCGCCCCTTTATTAAAAACGGCAGCACCACCTGACTTTGTGGGGAAAATAAAAATTAGATTTTGTACTAACAGAAGAAAAATGCCTTCTGATGTCTCTATAAATCAGTTAAACAATAAAGACCTGTTTTTGAGGCTTTGACGTATTCACCCAGAAACTGGGTGTCTTCCATCTCACAATCAATTATTCAGCATGCACACCAGTCTGAGGCTGTATGAGAAAGGGAAAAAAAAATTAATTGTGTACATAAATAAATGCATGCGACACACCAACTCCCCCAGCAGCCAGGGATGCCTCTAAGCTTAGGTCGCAACCCCAGTTGCAAAGCGCGGGTAGATTCTTATAATCGTCTCTGGCTGTTTGAACTGTTCCAGCGCTGACACTTAGAAAACTTGTAGTCAGCAAAGAGCCACACGCGAGCTGCAGGGTTTTTTCCTTTTTAGTGGCTCCATACGAAGCTCAATATTAGGCTTTCGACTTTAAACATTCCTGCAGTGTCTCTAAGATGTCTTGTAGAATAGCATTTCTGTTCTCCTTAGACACCTAAATGGGAAAAAGAAACAAGTAAACAAAGAATTTAGAAAGTGTTTGTAGCCTGTGTGAGCAGAATATACAGCCATGCATTAAATACAAAGATTAATATGAAATAAATATAGAATATAATGTCCAATGCCTAATCTGACCTCCTGTAATACAAGTAAAATTACCAATGGTATGTCTTTAAAAAAAGGTTCATTCTGCCTCATGTAATAACTCCCCCAGCATGAGAGGGAGTACAGTGAGTAGTTTGCATGACAAAATCCATAACTGAGTCTTCCGTGATGAATTATTTTGACATTTGAGACCTCCCTTTGTTGTTAAATCAGTCACGCATGATTTAGAGTTAATCCTGCCGTAGAGGAGGGATAATGCAGGGCATGGCCCCTGAATGTTAGTGAACAGACTGCTTCCTAAGGCCAAGTGGATGCAGCCTAAGCAGAATCCTATAGCTATCAAAATCTGTTTTAAAATAGCAGGGAAAGCATACTGGGATTATTTATACTCACAGTGAACACCTTGACGTCCCTCCTGTTCCGCACCTCTTCGACCAGCCCGAGGGGTTTACCTTTAGGGATGGGGATGGTGCCCAGGATGGTGCAGGAAGAGCTATCTAAGGTCTGTCTCACTGCCCTGATGAAAGACTGGCTGAAGAGCTCCATTTTCCCAATCTCATCAATGACAAACACCTTCCTGCTGCTGCTGCTTCCATCCGCCGAACCAATCTGGAGATGAACGATGCAGACATTAAATGGAGTAGTGGGGCTCAAGCTAACAATTACTTTGTCATCAATTGATCTTTAATTATAATGTCAGCAAATCCTTTGGTCTGTAAAACACCAGAAAAAAAGAAAAGAGAAATTTCCTAGTTGCTTAAAATCAAGCACAATCCATCTGAGGAGATATCTATTCATTTAAGCCCTAAAGACTATTTTGGATGCTTAGTTTGGTTAGTTAAGGGAAACATCTCCCTCATCGTTTTAATATTTCACGTATGACTGACACCGAAAGCGTTTTGCGTGACGCTACACTGCAGATCTGCTGTGATTACAGAGAGAGTGAGATGAAAGTGAACCACGCGCTGTCGAGGCACAGACATCTTTCTTTACAGCGCATGTGTAGGCGTCACTCCAGGTTCACTTTACATGCCGGATTAATCACGGTCAGTGACAGCCAGACGGCACCACGAACACTAAAAATGTCACTGTGGAATTTACGTGTTTGCAAGCTTCCAATTATTCCATCAGTTTTCAGGAAAAAAATCAAAGTGGAGTTGAGAAGGGAGTCTTTCGCTTGCTGTGATCTACTGATGAGGGTGGCTTTTAAAAAAAGCCCATGTGCTGCTTACTTACATTTCTGAAGAGGGGGAGAGACAGATTTTCAAATGAAGGCAAGTCGACCACATACTGGCCAACTGTGTACTCCCGCCTGCCGTGAGGCTGGCTGTCTCTACTGTCTCTGCAAGTTGAAAAAGACATGAATCAAAACAAAGTGAGAAAAAGAGAGCAGGCAGTTTGAGCGAGATTGCATGACAACACCGCTACCTGATTCTGGACAGGTGGCCCCTCGCTCCTGTCAGGGTGACCACATCAAAGCCGACTCTCCGGCCTCCTTCCCTGACCTCCTCCGTGTAAAAGCCTTCAACTCCCACTCCTGATGACACTAAAGCCTCGCAGGCTTTCTGGACCAGGGTGGTTTTCCCCACACCTGAAAGCAAAACAGACAAACTGTCAAACAACTGAAATATCACCGTTTCAAGCTGAGGGATCCTGCCTAAGTATTACTATGGTAAATCAATGTATTTAATCCTTACAGCTCTCAGAGGTAGCATAATATATTCATGTAAATCATCAATTGCGTCACTCCATCGTTATAATAATACTAAGAATAATAAACACAAACTAAACTAAACAAAAAAAGGCTGAAACGTTAATTGGGTTTGTTACCCGAATAAGAGTAACTGGAACAAGCTAACCTTCATTCAAATCAACGTTAAGACAGACTTTTTCTTCGCTGGGACTTAAAACAACTGACTGACCGCTTTAGATTTACAGCGACTTTAGCTTCAGCAGCGCTGGGTGCACTCACTGCTGACTGTTACCTGGAGGTCCTGTCAGAAATACGTGCTTGAACATTGTGGTTTCCACCGTCCAACGTGTTCCTGCAGCGCTTCCGGACACAGAGTTGACGCATGCGCAGTAAGAGGTAAAACTTAGGACGGCACATTTAACGATTTTTTACATTTTTTTTTTTTTTTTTTTTTTAAAAAAACCAAATCATCTGTAAAAGACAGGTTAAATGGGTACATTTATATATATAAAAAGTTTGCCATAAACAACTTATTTTTCTTTAAAAAATAAAACTTGGGTTTTATACAACTTTAATATAGAGTTTAACAATTTAATGTGAAAGAACAATAAATTGAAGAGGTCAAACAAATGTAGTGGATCAACAAGTCCAACATTTCCAAGTAAAAGTTAGTGAAGTATACGGTTGAATAAAACTAACATTTTCCGAATTATTAAGGTGCAGCTGGTTAACTCTTTTATGCAAGATGCCTTGTATGAAATGCCAAGTCTAAAATGTGATATAGATTACTATTTGTTTGAACTTGTGTTGCATTTATTTGCCTTTGTATTCATTCCCCTATTGATAACGTTCCAATTTTTCAGTTTTATCCATTGCAAAGTTACTAGTTTAAGTATGCATTCATGTGTTTGTGATTATCTTCAGATATGTTAGGACAGCCATTTCAATTGTGGATCTGACAACAATGAATTAATATTTAAAAATTTGACTTCACAACACACTTTGACAGCCTGCCATCTGAACACAAAAACAGAAACACATAATGAAATGTAGAAAGAAAATATTGAAATAAACCAACTTCTAAATAGGATGACACATACAAAGAAAAATAATAGTTAAATACGTATGAACAAAGAAATTTAAACAGATAGTAATTTAAAAGACATAATTGAAAGTGGTATAAGGTTGTATCATGCGTGATAATTTATTTATCTGTATACATATAAATATTATTTCCATACAGTCTTTGTTTTCCTTGTCAAATAATATGAGGGCGTAAATGGAAAGTAGCAGGTGGAATTTAAAGGAAATGCCCTGAAATCAGGAGCTGCTACAGGACCTGGAGATTTTCAGCTTGTGACTAAATCTGCTGATTTGGCGCTTTTATGCTAAATGATTTGCATAAATGGCACGCTTATTGAGATTTTTCATCCTCTTATATGTTATCTAAAGACTCATGGCCCAAAGCTTAATGCAATTATCTAGTAGCTCCAGTATTAACTGAGTGATTAAGATAAAAAATGATTGCAAAATTTCCAAAAACGTCTTTATTCAAGAGCATTTGCAGACATTAAGAAAAGGAATTGGATATACAAGTTGATTTCTTTGCTACATACAATACTACAATTCTTGATGTTACCATAGGGTATATTTATATGCTTTTTTTCCCCTTTACATAGTGTACCCAGGGAGTTTGCTGGCCACTAGCTCAGAGATATGCTGATACTCTTTCCTGAAATCCAGAGATCCCAGTTCATCCTCCAGTTCCTCTACCTCCTGGGGTTCAACGGAGGACACAGAGTCTGCAGACAATCCTCGAATGGGGATGCTGTGGTTGGCTAACGCGCTCTTCTGACCTCTCGATGACATCAAACTCTCAGTGCAGGAAGTTATTTCCACTCTGCCACTCGCTGACATCTGCTTTCTACTTTGCAGGGAGGCTGACCTGTCTCTGTCACACTCATCAGAGGAACAGCTGAGGGCAGAGGTTTGGGTACGAGGTCGGATGATGTGTGTACCCCTCAGAGTATGCTTTGGAGAGCTGGGGGCTTTGATGGGCACAGGAAGGGGGACTGATCTTCTCTGGACGATGTCGGATTCCGAATCAGAGTTCCAAAAGCGAACTGGAGACTTTGGAGTCTTTGCTCTGGAGGACTCGGGGCTGCTCAAAGGGTCAGGAGAGTAGGCATCACTAGGCTCGAGACTGTTAAAGTCATCAACATAGTCTGCTTCCTCATTTCCATCCCTGCTGGAGTCTGAAAATGAAGACTTTGAGCTGCTGCGTCTGCGGCTTCTTGAAGATTCAATTTTATCTCCACGCCTGTCAGATTCAGACTGTGATTGATCTGATTCACTGTGATGCTCGCTCTTGTCTTTGCTTTGGGGAACACTGTCGGTATCCACGCTGGGGATGTGAATACATTTCGAGACTCTTTCAGAAAGAAGAGACTTTTCTGAAGTTGTCGGAGAGCCTCTGCATTGTTTACCCTCAACTTTCACATGCTGTTTTTTCTGTTTTAGTGTGACTGTTTCCTGTAGCGCAGAATCCCGGCTGATGCTCTGCATCACCGTCTCAATATTTTCATTAAAATCAGAGCTCCTCTTTATTACAGACTTCCTTTTTCCAGACTTAATGGTTTTATGACCTAACCCAGTCTTTTCGTTTACTTGTGTTTTATTCTGTTTTAACTCCTCACATTCACGACGGTTTACTCTGAGAGGAGAAATCTGCTTCAGCCTTAGATTAAACGTTTTAGTTGTTCCACACACAAGCTTCTTCCTGGGTGATTTACATGAGCTTTTACTCTCAAGCAACATATTTTCTTTTTTGTCCTTTAGTTTTACAGAATCAGGTCTAACTATATGTGTGGAAACATTTCTGGGGGAATGAAAGCGTCTCAGATGAGGAAAAGTTTCCTGTTTGGTTTTCTTCATAGATTTGGTTTGTGCCTTCTGTGGTGTGTTTTTAGCTGAAAGCTCTGCAGAAGCAGGCCTGTATATCCAAGCTAGACTGGGGTGAACAGTTAAAGGCTGGTTGCTGTTTAGCTGTGACAGTTCAACGAGCAGAGCGTTTAGCAAAGGCATCCGCTGTAAGGCTTCCCCGAGGACATTTGGAGGCATTGTGCTTGTTTGTTGCTTTCTTATTTTCGCATCGTGTCTCACTTCTGAATGCATCGCTGGAGAACTTGGACTTTCCACTTCCTTTTCATCCACTTCGTCCTCTGAACGTGAATCTTCAAAAACAGGAGCTTCTGAATCCAGAGTCCATGATTTGTAATCACCTTGTTCATTTACTCCTTTTTCCTCTGCAGAATAGTAAAGATGTGGGGGACAGAATACAGTTAAATCCTCCTCAGAATCATTTTCAGCTTGGTCTTGTGGTCTGTGTTCAGTACCATCAAACACGTCATCGTCTTCCTCCTCCTTTCTATCTTTACTTAACAAAACTTCTGCATTTACCTCCGCTTTGCTTTGGGCTTTTCCGCTACACTGTGGGGTTGGTGAGCAGACATTTCCAGAGTCAGGAGGCTGCGATGTAGACTTGTTTGTCTCCTTGACATGTTCTTGTGCTTGCTGCCCTCCAGACACTCTCTCCCTCTCTGTGATGTGTGGCAGCAGACTCGCTCCTAGACATAACAGTTTATAACTCAGGGACATTGCTCCGACTTTCTCCCCCGCGAGGTTGCATATAGAGACAACAAGCCCCCTTTCTATGTGATAGGAGGGACTAGAAACCCCCCGTTCAGTCACATCCTGCCTGATTCTGTCCATCGCTTTAGCCAGTGATATCAGACAGGAGCCGACTAACTTGGGACTCTCCTCTGTAACATCCAGCACCATACCATACAGCGGGGTGTTGGACAGCTGTACGTGCAGTGAGTTTAAGTCCATTTTGAAGAAACAACACTTTCCTCTGTTAAAGGCGAACATTCCAGGTTTCTCCTTTTCATTGTGCCCGGGGTTGTTACTGCTCCCGCTGATCTGCTGCTGTTGCTGCTGTGACTGATAAATTAGCAGCGTCGGAAAGTTCAGGAGTGTGACTCCCAGAGCCAACTCGTTAAGGATTTTACAAATTTTCTCTACTCGAATGTATTCCACTAAAAGCTCCAATGAAAACAGAGTCTCTGGATTATCGCTGTTTGGTTGTCCCGACATTCCGAAAGCTGTTTGGCCACAGAGAACTAAAGGGCTAACTATCAAGATGTCAGATAATCCGCTAACAAGCGCTTTTAGCTTCCATCGGCTTCCATGGAAACATCTGTCGCGAGGGTTTTACGTCAGAGCGCGAGATTTGTGGGAAATGATGTTTCTCTACATACGACGCGGACTTAATTAATTAGCCAGTCGACAATTTCGGGGGAGGTGGGTTTTTTGCGCGTTTTATTTATTTATTTTAGCTATTACTTAAATTTGTTGCGCTTGTTCACAAGTTTAAATCGAGAAGCATAGAAAGCACAAAAACCGATAGACGCGGAAAGAAAAGCGATATTCAGGTAGTTCGAGGGAGTAACTTTCCTGCAGTTCACCAGATGGTGCCACTGTGGGGCTTATTGGACTTATACCCTAAAATAGACTTGTGGCAAATAGCAACAAGGCCACCAGACTTAGTTTGCAGGACAGTTTCATTAGACGCCTTTAGGTTCTTGTGGAGGGTTAGGGTTAGGGTTTATCTGGTAGTCTTCCTTCAATATTAACCTACAAACCTATATGTATAGGTCATCACAGGAGAGCGGAGTAGCGGTGGGCGGAGCCTCGCTGCGTGTCGTCATCACGCAGAAAGGTGCTGGATGGGTATCGCTATGGTCCGTGCTACTTCAGTCTGCCGGAGACTGAAAGGGGGAGATGTGAGAGCGACTACGGCAGCTTCAGCTGGCTTTACCTTTTACGGATAACTAACGCCGTTAACAACCGGGACAGGACACCGGCTCGGATTTGAAGGTAAGGCCTGCACGCCCTTTTTCGTTCTACCTCTGAAGGTAGCAACAAAGTAAAAAAGTGAAGCTGGGGAACTAAAAGCGGGGAGCGCTGCACACGGGCAGAGTGGCAGAGGCGTACAAACTCAGCTGGCACGTCGATGGTAATGGTTAACACAAAGGATAAAGTTGATTTCAAGCACCGATGGTGGTGCAGTCCGAGCGAGGGGTGGAGGTTATGATGTTTCAGGAGTGGACTTTATGTATATATATATATAACCTATATTTGTCTCTCTTCCTTATGACTTATGCTGCTGGTCAGTTTAACTGGATTCCTGTTTGTTTACTCAGGGCATTGCAAGCTTTACAAATAAAGCCGTTTCAATGTAAAACATCTTTATTTTAACATTCTTGGAGACAGAGTGCAAGCTTCTTATTTCGGTGTGATTTTGAAGGAACTGTGTGTTTGATAACGTTTACTTATGGTAGTGGTGATGGTTTGTGATGGGGGACGTGGGGGCACAGTGGACTGGAGTATTTTTGAATGAATCTGTTTTGAGTGGCGTGCTTCCATTAAAACGGTGGGGGGCGATAAAGGCAGCTTTGTCCAACTGGCCGTGTGTAATAAAGCCTTCACTTGCTTACCAGCCCATATGCTCTCACCAACCATATTTAATATTTTCCTCTGAGAACCTGAGTGGGATATGTTTTTTTATGTAAACAATTTGCTGTTGTGTTTTGTGTCCTTTTTGTGGTTTTACTTTGCAGCAGTTTGTTATTAAGAGCAGACAAAAGACAGTTCCCCCCTCCAACAGTCCCGGTTGTTTGGTTTCTTCATAAATAATATCTGGCAGCCAGCTTCTACACAGCATATACAATCTTGTTTGGTTGCTGGCCGCTTCTGTGACCTATTCAACATACACTGCACTGTATACTCCACTGGGAAAGTAAGTCCAGTGTTGTTTGTCCTTAAGCACCGTATCCTTCCTGCAGGAAGTTGAGCCTCCACGGTAACTAAATCCCCAATAAAGGGAAATAAATAGGCCCAATTCTCTGCTGATGGCAGGCTACAGATACGACTAGGTGCTAGGAGTGTAAATCCTGAGTTTCTATTGCTTAATTTACAGTCCTCTGCATGCTTTTCCTTTTGTCTTTGCAGCTTACATCTGACCACATCAAGCATACATAGTTCTCTGCTCCCGGAGCACTTAAAATCAATAAGGCACCATTATTTTTCACGGGGTTTTGAGTCTGGGAAAGATTAGTTTTCCAGGGGATTTGCCGAACTAAGTAGGCAGAGAAGTGTTTTAAGATGGTATGTTCATGGCCTGCTTTAATGTTTAACTTTTTTTTTTCTTTCCTTTTAACACTAAAAATGCTTGGTTTAACTGCAGCTGTCATAGGTCTGCATGTTAGGGAAGCAACCTGAATGGGTGCAAAGATGTCTGTAATGATGTGTGGAATATTAAGCAATATTGTGCACAATAGTCAATTGTTATTATTCTTTGTACATAATGGAACCCTAATCCCTTTTATCTTCTCATTCTCGCTATCATCATGCGCATATTTCTATTAGGCTACCTTTCTAGGTTGGATTAATGTCTTTTGTCTTTTGTTAATTTCTGGCTGCTGAGTTTTACATTTGAAAGTTACATTGTAGAAGCAAATGTAGGGTTTCAGATGATAAAAGATTAAAGATAATGTAGATGAGATTAAGGGTCCTGGGTACCCCATCTCACCCCCTGTCATTGGCACACTCCTGGAGCAAGACTTGCTCAGCAGCCACAATAATGACAGTGCCGTGGTAACTCCTTCAATCTTAATTTGAATAGGGATCTGTTGTGTTCTGCCATCAATAGGTTGCTGAGAGGGCCCCAAAGAAGAAATATGTGCTCATCTATTTCTAACAGCGCCTTCTGCATGACTAACCAGACAATGGGTAATTGAGCCAGATAGATATGTCTTTCAAAATAAAGTTATGTGCGCAGCTGAACAATAAGGCACCTGTCAGGTCTGGCAGAGAAACGGCTTCCTGTGACATGCCCGTGGGCCATATCCAGTTGTTATCATTGCAGAGCTGTTTAGGATGTCTTCCGGGCTACTGGGCCTGGAGACGCCTAACTAGAATTACAGCCATTATCCTTGGGTTGTGTCACAGAAATTGTCTGTGAAGATGTTACTGTAACACATCGATTATTTAACAGTGTTGGCGGTTATCAGTCTTCTCACATCAGTCGCTTGCTTGGGATGTTTCTTTTCTTTCTTTTGTTTCTGTTCCCACGGTGCTTTCCTACCAGCATGCTGACAAGTCATAATTTGGAAAACAGCAGAAGTGAAACAAAACTGCTAAAGGTCTTGGGTTTAAGCCAGGGTTTTGTTTTTTTTAATAATGATGATGCATTTCTCGCCATTGAAGGATTCTCTTGCAACCATTTCCAACCAGTCCCACACCCCTTTCATGTGATGAGGATCAGAAACCTCGTCTGGTGCGTGCTGGCTGGCTGGCTAGCTGGCTAGCTAGGAGTCACAATGGGTCTCCCCAACCAAATCCTGTTGCTTCAAAACCAACCAACCAGCAGACAGGGGATCACATGCTGCCTGCTCATGTTGTGAGAGCCACTCTTTCTCTCCACCTTTTTTGCCAGCCTTTGTTTTGATTGCGGTCTGGATTTATGGAAGGATTTAAGTCAACTCACCGCTGTCAGGACAGCATAGATGAAGTCATTAGGATAATGTTGTTGTCATTTTTTGTGAATTTAGTCTTTGCTCCACTTGGGGTCTGTTTGTGATGGATGTGGGTGATTCACTAAGCACTGTTCATAATGTGCCCAGAGTAGACAAAAGCTTCCTTTTTAATTTGGGATTATGGAATTTATATCGCTGATGATCGGGTAAAAGCACCAGAACTATCATCAGTACCCCTCATTTATCTGGTAAACAATAAACCTTCCACATGGTTCTCAGAGGAGTATTGAGATATCTTGTTCTCGCTGCTGATCAGCATGGTGATTTTCCTATTGGGTTATTCATCAATTTTGTCTGCACTGTACACAGTATGGTTTCTTAATGTGCAATCATTGTAATAGTATTAAGGTGCTAATTTTCTTGCTTAGTCACTGGTTTGTGCCAGTATTCATCTCAGGAAATCACTGTGAGAACAGGCCTCCCTAGTTCCATATTTCCACTCCTTATGCAAGATGGACAATTCAGACGTTATGGCTTGTGGTTTGTATCCTGGGAACATGGTAACAGCCTTGATGTCTGGGACATGTATCCTTTGTTAATCTTTGTTGACCTTACTTTGGCATCTGATAGCGTCAGCAGGAGTGAAGGATGCTATACGATGTTTTGAAGCTCCTTGGCTCTAAGTCAGACAGTGACTAAGGAATGGTATGTTGTATTTTTATATGCTTAACACATTGCTGTTGCTTGTCATGAAGACCAGCTTAACCAGCGTTGACCTCACCGTTTTACATGACCCCCACATAATTTTCAAAACCAGGCTGTATCCTGTTTGCAGGACAGACAGATGTGATGTTGACTACATGGCAGTGGTTTACAGACAGCAGACTGTACAACAATGCTTTGTCTGAAAGAAAATTGTTAATTGTCCATATGCCAGACAGAATTGTGAAATATGGGGCTTCTTGGTCTCGGTGAGACTGCCTGTTTAAATAAAAGACTTTAATAATTTAATGTAGAAGGAATATCATTGTCATTCCCTCACCTCAAATCACAGGTTTATCCATACAGTCAGTATGGTGTGAGGGTTGTTGTTTCACCAGACTCATATTTAACATTGACTTTTTAAAAACTAAAATTAAAAAAGTCCCGTATATTATAGATTTGTAGCTGAGAAGCATGTGGGCGAATGCTTCTTCCTGCCCCAATGAGCTATGCTCACACCCACTGTGTTTGTACCATAAAGGCTGGAGAAATGCCAGTGAAAGTTATTTATGTGCTTTGTCTAAATGTTTTGTCGCTGGTCTGCAATGGAGAGGATAAGTCCTGGCTAGTCACTGACTTGATGGGAGCCAAGACCGGCAGTGACCCATAGGTTAAGTCAGTCTGTGTTTCCCCCGACAGGCCCGCACAATCGGGACAGCTGACCTCTGTTGTTGCAGCCAGCCCACTTTGGAAGATAAGGAGGATTTGGTGCCCCTGTGCATACCTCCTCCCTACCGTAGTGGAAAAGAATAGCCCTGTTTAAGTAAATGGACATGACTGGGTGAGGATGATGCAGACAGAGTCCAGACAGGATGTCATCTCTGTACACTTTTCTATCAGCGTGTCTTCGTCTGTTTATTGGAACCTCAGTATATCACATGTGTCACACACAGGAAGTGGAACCGGTTACTTGTTAGGAATGTTGCTTTTACTCTGTTTGATTAAATGTGTGTCTAATTTGATTGGATCACAAATTGGTTGTAGTGTTTTCACCTGTGTCTGTCATGTGTCATTTGACTACTTCTAATAGAAAGTCAAAGGCCCCCGTAAACAGTTAAACCTATCATCAGTCAAATTTGATTGGCAGAGACCAATCAACTGCCGTGATATGCAAGTAAGGCTTATTCCAACTGTAGGAAAGATGCATATGATTTTGTATTTAGTGCTGTCCACTTGGAATCTGATCTCTCTCTCTCTTGCATGCACACACACCTATTGTATCAGCCCAGAGATCCAGAATCAGTGTTTCCCTGTTGTTTTCCCATATTACTCAAGACATTGTGTTTTCCCTGATACAAATGTATATAATAGTCATCATGTTATTCCTTGAAAGTACAGAAAACTGCTCCTGTAGTCTTAAAATGTGGGCCAAAGTGACACAAAGCCCTCCCGTGCATGCATCGGTGTCCTTGACTGTCAGATCGACCTGGGATAAGCTAAGGCATTTTAAGCGTTAAAAGTGCACGACTGGTTTCTGATAGAGGATGATTGTAATTAACAACTGAAATGGAGCAGATCCGTGACAGATGTGCCATAAAGTGCTCGGGCTTTAGTGTGTGTGTGTGTGTGGGTGTATCACTGGGGCATTGCTGCTGGGGCCAGTATCCTTCACTTAACCTCGTGAGCACACTGCAGTGCTTCTACACTGTTGAGCACAAGGTTATGACAAAAATCATTAAAATCTACATTGGTAGGAGGATGGCTTCAATGAATATCGCACTGTAGAGCTTAAGCGGTAACAAAAGGCTCAAGTTTTAATATTAGATATGTCTAGACAGCGGTGCAGAATTTTAACTCCTTTGCGCTATATGATGGGATTATTTTGTTTGATTGTTTTGCTGTGTGTTGCCCTTTTGTGCCTTGTTTGCAGAGTGGTATATGCAGGATTTCTGTTGTGTATCAGCCTTTTTCAAAAGGAAGGAACTTTCTCCTAAACAGCCCTTTGTCAATTGTGAGAAAGTGTTGCTTTTTTTTTTTTTTGCTTTTTATAGCCGGTTCCTTTCATGTTCCCAGCTCAATGACATGAGACAAATTAGAAAGTCTCGTCATGGTCTGTAGCCTGTCATTGTGTTTTTAAAAGTACTGATGAGACATATTGGGAGGAGGATGTTATTCTTGTTTGTGCTTCCACTGCTCCATAAATCAGATGATAATGAGTTTAGCTACCCTGGGAATCACCAAACCTAAAACAAATGTGGCCATTTGTGCTTTTATTGTCACTGCGAATTTTGAAGTGGTGTGATGCAATGCGTTATTGTGACTGTGTAATTTCTTTCGACTCAAGCGCAAAGCTATTAAAATCTTAAGTGTTGGCTCGAAGAGGTCAGAGCTGTTCTCCCAAGCTCCATTTGGTGCACATAAACATCATAGTGTCTACAAAATCCTTTAAATATAAATATTTGGTTTCTTGGAGTTCAGTTTAGCTACTTTCTCATTCATGCGTGATTAAACTGGGACATTACTGTGAAGCTTTTTTTTTTATTTTTTATTTTTTTTAAAGAAAGTCATTTACTGAAGCACAGAAATGGCTGTACGTGATGTTGCCTTTGGCCTATTCTTGTAAGTTGGTATAGTCTGAATATTTTAGACAAGCCTGAGATAATACAGGGAAACCTTTTACACAAAGTAGATGGGAAGGCTAAAGCGGAAAGAAGCTCAACAGTCAGCTTGGCCTTTCCTTGTTCTTGGGGCAGAAGCAGCAGCGGTATGATGTGTTTAAGGAGCACCGGCCCAGCCAAGCAGATCTAATATGCTAGAACATTATAGTCCATCTCTTTTTTTCCCCTTCCTATTTCTTTCTTTGTCTAGCCCTGCTTCCATGGGATTTGTAGAGATTATTGATGGAGGATAATGATCTTGAGTGACAGTGGCCTGATTTTCTTTTTCCCTTTTTCTTTCTTCTGTAATCGCACTGTTTGTCACTGTGAAGGAGCTCAACTGCCCCCTCCTCCTCCTCTGCAGCGGAGTGTATTGAAAGCTGCTGTGGATGTTTGGAGGTTAGCCACAGGGGGTGGCAAGATGCAGAATGCAGAGCTAGAGGGAAAGCACTGAGTGCTAGTCTTTATATGGGTTTACTGCCTTTAAAAGAAGAGGAAAATAAGATTACATAACACAATCAGGACAAACAGTGTCCCAGACAGTATGCTAGGACCCTGACAGGAGATTTGTGTATTTGTAATTCTTACATAGCTCCACAGCTGTGTGTTCATTCAGTGCTTACCTTCCCCAGGCCATGTTTACTGGAAGCCTTTGGAAGCTCTCTGAAATGTAAACAGGACTGTAGGGCCACAGGCAGTTCAGCGCTAAGCTGCATGAGCTCGAGCCAAAACACAACGAACCAATGAACACACAAATGCTAGATGCACAGCCAGGTGCTGTATATCTGACCGCAGGAGCAGCTGTATAATTACATTGTTCTCATCTGTCTCAAGATGATCTGTGTTTGGGAAGAAAACACAGATACCAAAGGACAGAGGTCAGAGGAAGCTGCCAACCTTTGATGGATAGTTTGTAGTGCATTTACTTCAATATCCTCACAGAAAGCTAAGCTAGCTACACGGCTAGTCATCAGGTCACACACGCAGATCTCTCAGGTGATGACATTTGACATATCCTGGGGGTGCATAACGAGAGAAATTAGTGTCAGTTAATTATTTCCTGTCATTTTGCTTAATTTCCACTGAAAGGTGGTCTGAGCCCGGGGGTCCCTGAGGAGAGGTCTTGCTTTTCCCTTTCCTCACACAGAGATGTTTTCTTGTTTAGTCAATGCTTACTTGTTTGTTATATATTTGCTGTTGTCCTGCAGAATAGACAACATGCCCATGGCAAGGTGGTGTACAGTAAGGCCTCATTCAACAAGGATTATGTGTGAAAATTGTCTGCTCTTCTTATGCATATGAGCTTGCTCTTTCTTTGTATAGGCTTCAAATTTTCACTGGAATCTCCACAGTTGTTGTTTGGGAAAGAGACTGAATGAAGGAACAAAGGGAATAAAAAAACAACAACAAGATATTTATTTGCACAGATTTATACAAAGACAAATATATTGTGCACATTCTTTCACAGTACATTATATTATACACATGGGAGCCAGATCAGCGATGACAGAGTAATCATTACAAATGACAAAGGTTCCATACTATCAGGCTAGTGTAACAACTGTGAGGGTCTTCTGTGACCTTAATCCCATGTGAATTTGCGACATCCATAATTTGTAAAGTAAAAATCCCCTGCCCTGCTACCAACCACATCCAAACAATGTAATAATGTCAGTGGTGCAAATCAGTACCTTTTTATTATTGCTTTCTCTCTTTTTGCCGTGTGTGTGTATGTGTTCTCAGCATCTTTCTTCGGCCTGTTTCCATCTTTTAAAGGCTGCACTGGCTTTTTGAGTGCACATTCACATTCACGGGGCTCAGGTTGTTACACAGCATGGAGACCCATTCGCAGAAAGAGCCCGCTCAAATCCATTAGAAGAGCGAAATCTCAAAGGATGATGAAATGGATGTGAGGCAGCATGCGGTAAGGAACATTTAGCTGTCTTTCTTCAGTACGCTCAACATTTATTCTGACATCATATCCAATGGGTAATGTCTGTTAATTCCAGTAAAACATAAAGACCACTATCCCGTATGAATGTGGTGCACGAAATATAGACGTGGGATTTGTCATTTCAAAATCAAATGAGCTCCCCCGGTCGTACAAATTCTGTGGGAATAGGGCTATCAGTGCTGAAAAGAAGCATGATAGGATTTTGCCCCAGGAGTCTCATTGTGGGCTGTGCTTATTATTGATTTAATATTGAACCGAATAGTGTTAGTGTCTGTGGTTTCTCGGGGATGATAGTAATGCTAAGAAATCAAATATTTCAAGGTCAGATGCAAACGTTACCCAACAGACTCCAACAAAGTGCTAAAGTATGTGTATCTCTTATTAACCAGGCAGATTTGGTGTGTAGGAACAGCTTGTGGGAGTCATTCATCTTATCAGCCCTTGCTGGAAATAGTCCAGCAATCTACCAAAAATAAAAGCAAGGCTTTCCTCTGTTCCACTGAGTCGGTGTAACTTATACTGATGCCAGCGCCTGGTGATTTCTCCAAATGCTGCCATCTTGGTGACATTCTTGGGAGCCTGCTGCAGTTTAGAGATAAGGAAGTGAGGAATAAGAAAATCTGTGTTTATTTTTGAAGCCGCTGTAAAGTCTGTCCAGTGCTGTGATTAAGGACAGTCACCTTCCTGTGCGCAATCTTCATCTTGTGACTGATCTCTGCACGAGTGAGGTCAAGTACATTAAAGACTCTAGCTCCGGCTCTGTGTATGTCAATCCGAAATTGCATAAATATTGATGTCAAAAGACTTTTACGTGCATTCGCTAGCGGAAGAGAAGCTGCGGTGTGGGGTAGAATCGTACTCCTTATGACTGTTGGGATTTTATTTCCACTCTCTGTTCACTCCCTCCCCTCCTTCATAAGGGCACCTCATCAGATCGTTGGCCTCAATCTGTTCTGAAGCTCAAAGGTCACTCAATCACCAAGGACCCACACGTCAGGTCCTATCAGTAAACTTGGCTCCTGGTAGGAGGAATTAATTCATCTATTTTCATCTCCCTGGACACTTTTCTTCATTTACCATTCAAAAAAAAAAAAAAAAAAAAAAAGCAGACTGTGTGGAAGCTGAATAAAGCAAAAGCAATAATTTTCCCAACCTCCTCTCCACACTTTTTGTTTTTAACGTTTTATAAGATATGTGAACATATCAATTCAGACAATCAGTAGAGGTTGATGATGGCTTGCAAAAACGATATGTAGATATGCGCTGTAGTGCGTTTTTCATCACTCAGACTAAAGGAAGGACTGATTTGGTTTGGTTAAAGATCAAGGTGTCTGTGACCTCATGCACATCCTTTCTTGAGAACACAATAAAGCCTGAGGGGATTTCGTGATGCTTCGCTGTTTTAAAATAAAAATGTTTTTGCCCATAAGTCAAGAGTTCATTTACTGATTGTGACAAAAGCGCTCTCACGTGTCTAATAGGATAAGATGATGAAGTGATGACATTTTATTAAAGTCAGACATGCGTGGATCCGACCTGCTGGTTTCACTGGTTAGTTAAAGTATACGACATCTAGGCATTAATTGTTTACGGCAGCTGACTCCCGTCTAAATCAGTGAGATCAAGCGTGGTGCTGACAGGCGGCAGAAAAGAGCGTAACAGATTTAGAGCAAAGTAATTCCCCTCGAGTATGGTAAGGTGTGCACAGTATTAAAGACAAAGTGCAGAGGCATGATGCGACAAAGATGCATTTTTGCAAATTTATGCAAAGGTGTGAGCGTGTGGGTGGCTTTTCTTTTTTTTGACACACTTGTAGCCACCACACCTCCCTTAAACACACCCACCGCATGCCATGCCAGCTGCAGCTGTTGTGCCTCAATGCTAGAGATGTACAAAATTCCTCTCCCTCTGCAATTAGAGCTGGAGATTGCTGAATAGCACACATTGCAATGTCCTAAAATTGCTCTCGGTCTCCTTTCTTGCTCCCGAGAACTCTGAGTAAATAGAAAGCGATGAGAGCGAATCGCGAATAAACTGGCCCCGTCTGCCTCCGAGTTGACAGATTGTGTTTTGTGCGAGCTGCTCCTTGTGATGTGCCGTTACCCCGGTTAAAGAAACCAAAGGGTGGAAAAAGGCCTCATTGATAGGGTGGGTTTCTCATGCCTGACTGGGAATGTTCGCTTTCCACAGAGTCAAGTGGTGCATTGTGATCTCAACCAAAGAAATGCAAATATATAGAACAGATGTACTACTTCTTTTCTTCCTCCCCCGTTTGTCGGCAGGAGTAATCTCTCACTGTGGTGGAAATTGTGTTGGGTGCACTCTGGGTGCAAGACTAAAGTGTTAACAAGGGAAAAGCCATGTCACCCTGGCACATGTGATGGCTGCCTGCCTTTCAGGGCCTTTTCTCAATAAGGCTAGATGCTCAGGAGAGATAAATGGAGGCTTTTGTGGCCTTTGCCAGAGGGAGAACTGCACAATGCAGGACACACACAGAGCGAGGTCTTTTCCAGAGAAAATGGTTAAAAGCAGCATTTCTACAGTCCCTCCTCCTTTCCCTCGCTTTCACTCACTCCTTCACTTTTCTCATGTCTCTCGCTCTTACCCGCTCACTCTCCAAATCTTTTCCTCCTCCGTGAGAACTGAACCTTGCTCCCATAATGTTTCCATAAACGGGCTGAGGGAATGGAAATAACTCGGACCATTTCCCATCTCCTCCTTCTATCCATCCTCCCCCCACTTGCAGTCTCTTTACAGGGCTGTGGACAGTACCTAAACACACTGCCTTTAATGATACAGAGTGTTTTACACAGCTCCGAGCACTCGCAGAGTGCACCTCGTACACCCTGGTCTTTGTAGCCTTAATATAGCTGTGCTACTGCTGCTTCATCAGACATTACCAGGCCCCTCCACTAACAGGACTGCTTTGAACAGGATGGAGGTCAAATTGGTCTTCTGCCTGAGATTTGAAGTACCACTGCACAGCCAGGAGACACTGCCTCTGAATTACAAGCTATTGTGCTCCTCTTCCACTATTACCTATCATCTTTTCTTATTCAGGGTCTCTCTGCCTTCTTTCATTCTTGCTTTTTCAAGTTATTTTTTACTTTTTGATACAGTCATTATTTCCCATGCCCACTCTGCCCATTCTTATTTGTCCTGTCTCATTATCTTTTATTGTCTTAACTGTCACAATGTTGCTGTCTGGTGTTTTACATGTAGATTTGCATGTCGGTTGTTGCCTGCATCTACAGGCCATCCTGCCAGCGCAGGGCAACCTCTCATGTGGGTGGCTGTCCTGGGAACAGATGTTTTTGGTGCCACTTGTAGGGGGAAAAGCTTTGAAAGCGACTCCATAAAAGAGATGCCAGCTGCATGACAAACTAGGGCCGCCTCGTCCTCAGGAATTCTATCAGAGCCATTTCTCTCTGAGCCCTGGAAACACTGCCTGTTGAGAATAAGCAGAGTTCTCACTTAATCAGCCTGTTCCCTTTGGATAACTTCATTAATTACAGAAGGAAGTTGTTCTGCTGGAACATATGCTCCAGATGGCCACAGACTTCACTTTTATAAAAAAAAAAAAAAGTTAATCTTTTATTTCTTAGTTTAGTAGTTAGATTATCTTACATGTTTCTTTCTTTCCACTCTCGTTGGTAGTAGACTTTCATTTTCAGCACCTACGACATTTCCAGCAGCTGGATTCATATGATCATTTAGCTTTTGCTGTACCAGTTGTTTTGTTTGTAGCGTACACCCAACTTCTCTAGCCAGCTGTGAAGCAGGCATCTGGCATCTTCTGCGGTCCTCTAAAAACACTGGAAACCATATCGTTAACAGGGCAAAGTTGCCAGTGTCAGCTTTCCTTTGCTACTTTAATGCCTCTGCACACGTCCGTAGCGCAGCACCTCTGATTTGGCATCTGCACTCTTTCCCCTGCCAAATTTCCAATGAAAAGCAGCTCTCTGGCCAGTGATTATTATTCACCTGCTAATTTTAACCACTGCACTCGTCACAAACCCTTATTATCTCCCCTATGGATGAAGGACGTCATCTGCGCTGCACACAAAATGCACTGAACCTGAACCATTGGTGTTGGCCTTTTGTTTTGTTTTTTTACCAAACTAAAGTTAGGATGGGTGCTCGCCTCAGGAGATCCCAGTCATATGTTTATTGGTAATGATATACAGTGTGCAAAAAATGAAAACAACTTGCTCAGATAAGATATGTTCAGCAAGCCAGTGGCAATGCTGTACTGTTCAAAAATTAATCTATGGGTTTGCTCAGCAGTGTGATTATAGCAGCAGGGAATGAAGTCTTCTTCATCTGGTATAAACAGAGTTACGGTTGCAAAGCAAATGATTTGGGAAATGTGGTGCTCAGATTTTAAATGAAGCATTATTTGTTGTCTCCCATGTATTGGGCTGTAAGGACTGTCTAAGAGGCTGAAAACAAAAGTTCCCTGAATGACCACTCGACCACTCAATTTACAGCTGAACTGAGCATTTCCCTCTTCATGACAACATGTACAGGGGTGTGTTGTTGTCTAACTCATCCTTTTAAAAAGTCTAAAAGGCAAATTTAATGTTGATTATTAAAGCTGTGGTCATTTTGAGTGACGGGGGAGTCAAAGGAACGGGGGGTTTCACAGCTAGCTGTCTGCTAGGCTAATTTGAGTCACTGAACTGGACCTTTGTCTTGTTGATTGGAGCATTTGAATCCAGTTATCTGACAAAAAGATGGATGGTTGTGTGGCTGATCATACTAGCAGACAAAAGAAGTCTGTGTGTGTAAGTGAAGTTCTAGTTTTCCTCTTTTAACCAAGCTAGCTAGCTTGGCTAACAAGATGCATTCTACAAGCTACAAGCTAATAACCACAACTAGCACGCAAGTGCTAGTTGTGCACTCTCAAGTGCTAGCACTCCACCGTCTTGTTTAAATGTGGTTAAAGCCATAAGGTGAAATTCGATGCTTCAAATTGGGTCTTCACAAACCAGAGATGACGCCATGGCAACTGCGTCCATATTTTATATACAGCTTATAGTATTGACCATCTAGCGATGTATTTCAATCATTTAGACATCCAAATGGCAAAGTTGTCTAGTAATTTTGGAAAAAAAAAAAAGTGTTTAGTGTATTTTTTATTTACCTCTTCTGTTAATCATCTTACAACTGTTTGACAGCTTTGAAACCATCACAGCTACATCGATATTCTCTTGCACATCTGCCATCATTTTGGTTCCACTCTTTTTATAGACTATTGATTTTCTCTTTTTGTGTGCGTGTTTCATTTGTGTTTGTTGTGCCTCAAACTGCCTGAAGCAATAATGCGTGTTTCCCTGAATTCTCTGACTCACCGCTGATCTCTGTGCCCCTCTCCTCCTTTCTCCTTTCCCTCCCTCAAGTTTCCATCTTTGTTCAGAAAGGAGGTCTCCTGTCACTCAAGGCTGTCATGTGCAGAAAAAGTTGCCTAGCAACAACATAGAGGGATGCAGAGCTGCTGTTTACTCTCCACCCGCTCACCTCATGTGCCCACTACCCCCTTCTCTTTCGCTGTCTTCCCCTGTTGTAGAGATGGAGTGTTATGGATGGATGGATGGATGGTGGAGGCGGCAGCGCAGCCTCTGGCTCTTTGGTGAATTTGGACAACAGATACAGAATAAACTGAGAGAAGGTGGAAAGGAGAGGAGGCGGGGAGTTGGTAGGGGAGTAGTGACATTCAAGAGATGATGTGTCTGCCTGTTGCCTGCCAGCTGCTATTCCTGCCTTCCTCTCAGCAGGGGGAACTGGCCATTTCCCTTACAGTACCCTCTGTACATAACTAAAAGAGAAACTTGTGCTCCCACAGCCTGCTGTTATCAGCCAGACTAAAAATACTGAGAAGCAAGTGTATCACATGCCTGGCTATCGTCACACACTCATGAAAAGAGGCTCAATCTCAGCAGATACAGGTACCTTTGATTCTCTGTGGATTATTAAATGTTCCCCGGTGGAAGCAATCAGGCAAACCCCTTTGTTAACTTGTTTACTGTAATTACATAGCAAGGAGCAATGGGTTCCTCACTGCCATGCTGAGGAAAGCTGCAAGTTGGCTGTGGAATGACACGAGTCACACTCAAGGTTGCTGAGAATCAAAAGGCTTCACAGACACAAAGAATCTCAGTGTCGAATTAGTATTTTTCTCCATCGAGTCGTTTTATGAACGCTCCAAAGCTTTTGACATCAATATGATGAAAAGGGTTGATATTAAGTTGTTAGTGCTGCTTCTGTATAGAAAGCTTTATTTAGCCCAACCTTTTTTGTTTATTTTTAACCACGCCTAGCTTAACAAAACAAATCCTACCCTTGCTCTGCCATAGGTATGATATAGTCTGGGCTGTTTTATTTTATTTAAATTTTATTTTAGATTTTAGTTGGCTTTTATTCACTTTCTTTTATGTAAAGTGGCGTACATGGTGTAGATGCCCTGTCTGAGACCAAAAGGAAACACAAGCCCAGCCTCAGGGATACACAAGCTGGTGTGTTCCAAGTGTTCGCCCTAATAAATCGGATGTTTTGTTTCAAATCAAACGTGCAGCTCCAACCACTGTGGTAACCCCTGGAAAACTTTTTTTTTCTTAGCTTCTCTGGAGAAAAAGCTAGCAAAATTATTTCCTATAACACTTCATTAGGTGTGCAATATATTAAGTTATTAGCTATAAGTGAAAGAATGCTTCGCTTGTCTTTAAATCTACATAAAGAGTTGAAAAAGTTTGTGAATTGTGTATTGATGAAAAAAAAAAAGTGTCTCTTCTGCCACTAAAACTACATTATTTCGTTATATTTCAGCTCATTCAGAATGGACCAGATGGCCACTAGCTTAGACCCCAATTTTCAGTATATTTCCTTAAATGAGTCCAAATTCTTTCTGGAGTGTTTGAAACATGAGCTGAGAAAAGATGTTATTTTAGTGTTTTGTGAATGTATGGTGTTCTGCATGCGTATCCGCTTGTGTAATGACTACCTTCACTATGTAAATTACCCATCAGACGCGTCCGTTAGTGTGCAAACGAGCAGCGTTTGTGGGATTGTGCGTTTCTCCACAGGCCCTGCTTGCACATGTGTGTAGGCTGATGAATAGTTTGTCTGTTTGCTGGGATGCAGTGACAAGAACTCTTAAGTGTTACCTCCTGTGGGCTTCCCACTCTTCAAATAAAACTCTTTCCTTCCCCTCAACTCAAATCAAAGCTGAGAACCTGCCTGCCGAGGCTGGATCAAAGGAAGACTGTGGCACAAAGACTTGTACCCGCTGCCATTCATTCAGCTTGATTAAAGTCTGTCATTTCCTGCTATTAACACGTTCCTACCTCCAACCAGAAACTGAGCAAAGCCGTTAACAGGAAGTGGCTAAAGTTGTCACTGTGTTTGAAGCTTAATTATGTAACATTATATGCTCTTTCTTTAGCCTTCCTGTGTTTCGGGAAGGCTGACTTTTTGAGAAATAATTGTTTCAGTTACATAAACATATTTACAAATAGTTGGTTGTAGTTACTAAAAAGGCACAAGTTCACATTTTTAAGCCACTCTTCTGCAGCAGTACTCTCCTCAGTGGTGTAGGTCACAGTTATTGCTCTCCACACCCATATTTCAGCCACTCCTTTACAGATTTCCAACCAGCTTCCTTCACTAAATCCATATTAGAGCCATGACACAGCAAGCTGACCACGGGTGACTCTCATCAACAAACACTTAATGGCAGCCTAATGTCGAAAGTGAAAATTACAGTGCCATATGCAGCTTTCTTTAATGGACTACCAACTTGGCAGGCACAGAGAAGTGATCATCTGTAGTGTTCACTGTGCAACTTTTATGAGATGATATGAAGCAGCACATAAGTTAATCTTTGTTGGTTGGTGTGTGTGTTTGTGCACGGGAGAGTGTGTAGACCTTAAAACCACAGCTGTTTGCTTCAAAACACCAGAGGAGGGGTGTCCTGTAGAGTTCTGTTTTCATACATTTCTCTTCCTTTCTTGCTCTGAAGACATCATAACCTCACCCCTCCCTGCCTCCCCTCGTGTCTGGTTGCTGCAGTCTCTGCTGCTGATGGGAAAAAGTATGCAGTGCTTAGCATATGGCATGTGGATAGAGGGATTATCATTTTTGGAAAAAAAGGAAAAAACCATGCCTCCTCCTGGGCCTTTCTCTGTTTATCTCTGTGTTTAAGGTGGTCGTGGTTGCTGCTAGCTCTGTCTGCCAGACAGACCTTTGTACCAGGCTGTAGTTCATAAGAGAGAATGGATAAGTGGATTCCTGCATCTCCCATCACTCCAAATGTCAGCCATCATGAGGAACTTGGAAGGTCACATGCTTGATCTGGGGATCTTTTCCTGGGAACAATAGCTAACCCCCCCGATTTTTCTTTTCTTCTTTTTTCCCCTCCATTCTTGTCCTTCCTGTCAGCCCGAGAAGCTCTGAATGTCACGGTCCATTCCCTGCCCCCAACCACCAACACCAACACTCAGCATAGCTCCCCACCCCAACTCTTAACCAACACAGCCACCTACTTTCCCTTACATATGCTAATGCTGCAGCCTCATTCAGCTGTTGGTGGCTTTGTCACAGGGGGGAGGGCTGTGTGCATTAAGGGGCAGCTGTATGCATTTCACTAAATTGACTCCAAATAGCTGCCAGACTTGTCCTGATTTTACTCTCTCCTTCTATTCTTTATACCTTTCTCCATTTTTCTTTCCAAGCTAGCTGTTAGTAAAGGAGCAAAAGGAAGGTGCTGCAGTTTATTTTTTGAGGCTTTCTGCTGTGGAGTGTGTCGGGTTTCTCTCTTTCTTTGTGTGCTTTTGGGTGGCTTGTGCTCAACAAGTGGCTGATGGATTTAATGCACTTGGATAGCATCTCCACAGTGAGCTCATTACCACAGTAGCTCACAGGTCTCTGTTCTTAGAATTTATGGCTCTGATGAAAAAGGACTCTATTAATCAGGTAAGCATGGCAACTATTTATCTACTGTTGCTTTTTCATTTAATGGCCTCACACAGGAAAATGGTGTAAAGGCTAAATAATGCAAGTTAGTTAACATGAACTTTTGTTTGAGTCGCATTTATGTGCAGCATCATCTTTATAAAAAGTGGAGTATGGCCTTTCTGTGTTTCAGACAGTTCTTGTGAGGTGACTAAATGAGTGATTCATCTGTATATCCGTGCTTGCTCCTGTCTTCTGTTCACATCCGCTGATTGACTGAAGATGGTTTTGTGTCAGCAGCAGAGATTGCAACTGCTGCCCTGAAGTCCAAATTATCTCTCTTACACCAAAATTCTGTCAGCAGCACCGGGCTGACGGTGAGGAAGAAACTTTGAAAAGGAAATAAAAAGCTGCTGCACTGAGTACACGGAGGGAAAGACAGTCTATGGCGGCGACGCGTGCTGAGGTCGCCCTGCTGTCAGGCTGCATAAGTGCTGCTGCCCAGCTGATGCGTGTGAATGTGTTTGTGTCAGTGCGTTGACTCTGTCTTAACCGCGTCAAACACCTACTTCCCCTCTCTTGCCGGTGATAATGTGACAGCGTGGACTCTGCCTGACCTGACAGCAGAAGCACAGATCTTCTGAGAGCTTTCGAGCTGAACACTTTCCTTTTGCAAACTGAGAGTTCTCCTCTCACCGTTTTTCTTCTCCTCTCCCAGAGAGAGTGTACTTTTCTGAACAGGCTGCCATTGGTATGGCTGTAGCTAAGAAAGCAGCAGGCTGCTGGGAAGTGGCGGGGTGGGGGATGATGTGTGCTGATGGAAATAGGTGGTGGTTTATTCTGGAGACCTGCTGGGCCACATCAACCCTGCATGTCCCTTTCTGTCGCCCGATAGCAGAGAAGGCCGCTGTGGTTAGGCCCAGTTTGCGGGGGACAGATGGTCCCTTTTGGAGAAGGGCCACAGCACAGTGGTCTCTGTTCGTGGGGCTCCACCAGAGCAGCCAAGAACAAGCACAGTCTCCTTCTGTTGGGAACATTCAGGAGCTTCGGTCTGTGAGACCTAATGGATTCAGGAAGTGACATCTAAAACTTTGCATGCGTGTTAGGAGTGTGACTGTGACGCTGATAATTTTGAATGACCTTTAAATAAGTGCTTTGTAAATGCGCTGCTAGTCAGATTTCCAATAACACTGCATTCCATTAGTCATATTAGTCAGTATTCTTTAGTATTGTAACAGAGGAGAGAACGGGGGACTCTTTGTCTTTGTCCATAGCCAAGTTTGCAACATTGCTTTAATCTTTTAATTGGTGCATTGTGAGCTTTCTGTCACTTTCCTGCAGTTCTTGTTCTTTGTTTCCATGCGAATAAACAGGGAGAATCTGTTGTCCTGTCTATTTTAATTCTCAGATCACCCTGAAACAACTAAAGGACAATGGCAGTGTGCTGCCCGGCAGGCGCTGGGCAGACGGCCAGCTGGCAAAGCGACGGGGTAGGAGACTCCCATTTTCAAGCAGAACCAAGAGGAGGCTTGCCTCTCCTGCACTGCTTATAGCCAGCACCGTGATTATTGTGCTCCTTCTATATGAGCTTTAGTCCAAGCAACTGGGGCTCTTTTCCAGAACATAGCTTTGACGCATAGCTCAGCTCCACACTTTGTCGATGTGATGCGCTTAAGCTACCCCTTGATGGATTGCTGTTAGTAATTATGTTAATCTTGGCATGTAAAGGTCATCATTCTAGTGCTGCAGTGGTAATTTTATCAATGGCTGTCATCCGTAATGCATTACTTGGCAGTGGAATTTAAAGCCATGCAGCAAATTCATATGGGGTATTTTATACTTGCACTGGAAATATGACAAATTACTTGAGGGTTGAACTGTCAGCTTAGTCGCAACCAAGCTTCAGAGCTTTTGAAGTGCTTTAAGAAGATGTGTTTTGATGTTTAATGAGCCTACAGCATATAAAAACACTAAGTGATTGTTTTAGAGGCTCTTAATGTACATCAATTTAAAACATGCTTTATAACTTTGCAATGCAGACAGTGACTTTGAAGCCATGTTTATGTGAAAGAAATCAATGTGCAGTCATTGTTTGTTTTTTTGACTCATTGCATTGTATATTTCTGCAAATTCTCTATTGAGCTTATTTTAATTTTTTTAATTATTTAAACCATTCACGTCTTGATTTACTTTTACTCTCGATGTCTTTGTATTGTTCATCACCCAACCTCCCCTCAGCTTCATTTCTTTTAAAGTGAGTTACAGGTGTTTGGTTTTTAACCACAAGTAAGAGTAAGAAAGCCAAATTTGTAACTACCAAAACTTTTTAGCTCTTCATTCTTTGTCATCTCCTTAGAGAAGGCTTATTAAAATATTTTTCCAGCCAGGTTGTAAGCGGTTACTTGACATGCTGACATTAAAAAGCTTGGGTGTTGTTAGTGTCGCTATTTTTATCTTTAATTGTGACTGAGATGAAAATCAGGCTACACTGTAAGAGTCAAATGCTGGTAATTCCAAAGTGTTAAGACTCCATTTATGTTAGCAGTAATTATGTTGTCTTTGTATTTACCCCTTAGCCAAAGTTCACTCTACAGACTCACAATTATTTAGGCCACTTTGCTCTGGCGGAGCCTTTTTCTTTGTCTATAGTGGAGCATATGGTAGATATTACGGGATTTGAAAGTGTGCAGGAAATGAAAAGAATTCACTCTTTTTTTTTTTTTTGTAGTTTCTGTAAGGTAAATACTCACTGTTCCCTCAACCAAGTGAAATAGAGTCACATCGTGGTTGACCCCTGAGCCTCAGACTCAGCTGTAGCCAGCACATTCCAGATGGAGCTACAGCCAGCACAAAGCAGAGCAGGCTTCAGGGCACGCTGGTGTAGCAAAACGGACTGCGTGTTCATGTTCATGTAAGCTGCCTCCCTGATAAGACTAAGGCTACAAATAACCACCGGCCCAAACCGCAAACTCCACAGCGAAGCAAACAGCTATCTTTTGTTTAATTGTACGTGTGAGAGCATAGCTGTTGACAGATGAGGTGTGGCTCGGTAACTGCTGGAGGACCGTCACCTCGGGTTAGAGCTGCAGCCACAGAAGCAGATTATCAGATTCGGCTCAGCTCGGAAAATGTCTCTACTGCCACTTGTATTCCAGCCGTTTTCCGTCTTGTGTCTGTGGAAAGCTGTTCAATTTTAGGATGCTGTGGAAGTATAAAAGTCTGATTCTGGTATGAAGCAACTTCCTCTTTGAAAAGCTTCCCATCTAGTCCACTTGATCTAGAAAGGAAACAGGTGAAAGGATTTTTACTTGAGTTTTATATAGATCAAAATGCAGACAGAGCATAAAGAGACTTCTTTTGAAGCTGCACTTATGCCAGAGGTTACATTCCTGCAGATACTTTGGTGGGCGCTTTTTGGTCTTTTTTCTTCTTCTTTCCAATAGCTTCTTTACTCCTAAGACCTGTGCACCTGCGGCACTGACTGGGCATTAGTAAATGTGGGCATTTCCCACAGTGCATTGTCAGGCTGGGTGAAGGGTGAGTGGGTGAGAGTATAGTTTACTCTGTGCTGTCTGACCTCCTTTTTATTTTTTCCTTTTAAATCTTTCCTACTTGTTTGTCTTCTGTTGGTTCAACTCAGGTCTGGATGCGCTGAGATATAAAAAAGAAAACAAACCTCTAATTGTCTCTCATGCTCCTGTGGAAGTTGCTTCGCTTCAGAGCCTCTCTCTCCACAAGCACACACCCATATGAACTCAGGCTCCACTCTTTTGTAACATTTTATGTCTTTAATCTCCGCTGCTGCTGTCATGCCAATCATCACTCTCTCATGAGGTCACTGCATGTGTTTGTGTGGTTGTGTAATTATGGGCAGTGCCAGGCATATTGGATTGTGTCAGACTTTTCAGCGGTGATGCCCTCGTTTCTGTAAATGGTTTGCACTGTAAAAAGTCCAAATTCAAAATGAATGTTTTTGTGTGTATGCGTGTTTTAGATGTATTTCTTCTAAGCTGACATAACCTAAAAGGGTAAATATCAGGTTTCCTCTACAAAAAGTTTAGTTACCAAGTGAGTCAACAATCTTGGACTGAATTCAGTCTAAATGTGGAGCTAGATCACGGAAAAATAGGAGTCCAGGGACTGTCCTTCAGAAAATCACTTCATGGATGGTGTCATTCTTTCTGGCGCATATTTAAAAAATGACACTTGCCAAAGAGAGTAGCACTCTGACATTATTAGTATAGCTGGCCTGTCAAGACAACTTCTGTGTTTGAAAACACTGGTGAAATCAACTGTAAATGTCAAGTTGAGAAAATCTGGTATAGCAGGTTGTGTATTTTCCATAGAAACAACAGCAACTGTTGGTTCCAGTAAGCTTGGGGTGACACAGTGTACCAAGAGTGTCGAAAGCTACCAGTTTTGACAGAAATTTGGGAACAAAAAACCCCCCCTGCCCCTGCTGTGTATATATGCCAGTGCCTAGCTGATAATAGTGCATTAAAGGAAATGGAAACATGTCTAAATATGTAACAAGAAAGTAAGGGGAACATTCTTTTTCACAGCGACCCAATGGGTAAAGTAATACAGTACTTTTGAGACGTATCTTGAAGTGGATACAGCGGTTGTTAGCACATCGCATGGCAGTACATCATCTTTGCTTATCAAACAGAAGGTTATGAGTTGAAATCCAACCCTGCAATAAAACACCTGGGATGTTTTTTAAATTAGTATTGCAAGTGCTGCTACTCTAGATGCATGAGTAGATATGAATAGTGACGTTAAATTTAACCCTCTCAGGCTCAAATCAAACTTTTTGTTGCTAATGCACAACCAAGTCCTGCAGTGGTACTTCTGAGTAAAAAAAAAAAAAAACAAACTCATAAAATATGTATGTGGGGTAATCAGGTTGTTAGTTTTTAACTGTTGCAAATCTGCAACGCCTGCCTTGAGAGGGTTAACAAGCTTACAATGACCCTTTGACTGAAGTTCTTAATTTGTTTTTGTTTGAGCTTTTACAGTGTCGGAGGCTGCGCACAGTACACATATGGGGACTATAACAGAAAAATGAGATGGCAGATTAGTACTAAAAGATGTTGGTGCTGATGGTACACTCATAGACAAATGTTCTCACAGTCAACAGGACAGGTTTGCGACAAATAAACCGCCCAGCGTTTGGCTTTGATTGCTACAAGTCAGAACTTGCTGAGATGTTTGCAAAATCTTGTCCACAGCAATTCTAGCTAGTTAACGGTCTCCGCTCTGTGTGTGGGTTTTTTCCCCTTCTTCTTAAAGATGTGGTCTTTGTTGTGCATGTACTTTGTGGACCATGCAACCTATTGTTTACTTAGTCACTGAGTTGACCTGCAATTACCAATGAATCATGATCCAAATTAAAACCAGAAGGACCCTAAGCAGTCTCCATTTCATATAATGAAATAAGTTACCCCAAGTTTACTTATTTGCATTCTTGAAGTATTACCTTTTTAAGTGTTGAATGCTAAAATGCTAAAGAGAGGTTGTTTTTAATGAATAGGCTCACTCATTTTGGCATGTCATTCAAGGGGAAGCTGGCATTCAGCAGCTCTTCTTCTCTTGATGTGTTGTTAGAAAAGCGTAATCTCTTTGTTTGGTTAAGAGAACAAACATGCCCTCTCCTCATTTGCTTATTGTTGTTGTAATGCAGAACCACATCCAGTTCTCTCTCTCTCTCTGTGTGTATGCGTGTGCCTGTGTGTGTGTGGGTGTTCATTTTAAGCACAACTGTCAGGATTTCTGGCCTTCATTCTGTGTGACTTGCAAATTCTGCAGACCCCCAGTTACACACCCAGAGCCTTTGAGGACATGCCAAATTTGATTTCCAAGTATACCAGAGCTTTGAGTGACAGTGACTTATGAGGAGGAAAGGATGGTGGGGAGGTAGTGGGTAAATGGAGGATGATTTTGACCGTCTGTTTGGTAAGTGACAGTCACATCCCTCTATCCTCGCTGATGGACAACACTGTGAAATTGGTCACTGCTGAAGTAATATTTTTAATTCCGTAGCTTACTTCTTGCGTAACCCTACTTAACCTAAATATTTATGAGGTTTTTTTTTTTTTTAATATTGTTAAATTTAGTTTTATGTATTTTCCAAACCATGTGAATATTTTAAAGGATAAGAAGGCTTGATATAGTCTGTAGTTTCATCATATCAGGCTTGATAAGGCAGCTGGCTGGGACTCATTTTACTAGCTTCCCTACCGCCCACTGAGGGTGTGACCCTCCATTCACACTGGCCATTAAAATCTCAGCACTACTCTCTGCAGGCAATATTGGCACATCACGGTGTTCGGTAGGTGGTCTAAGCACAATAGGAGAAGGTGGAGTTTGATGATTGGGTTCTTACTGGCTCAGATACACTGCGCTATCGCCGCGTTGAGGAAGGAGTGGCTTCGGCCATTAATGGCAGGGCTTTAGCATCAGTCTTAATTTGAGTGTCAGCTGGTGGGAGATTATTCCCTGTTGTGTGGTTGAATTGTGGGAGCAGCAGATGAAAAAGGAAGAAGTTGAATGGTGCATTTCGTGTTCTTTGGTCCATACTTTCATAGCTTTAGTTCATGTGATCAGTAACGCACACGCACACACGCAGTCTTAACACCTCTTTACAAGTGTCCTTTTGGTTACGGAGGGCCTTGGGGAAGGTGCCATGCCTGGTTTCCCAGGCCCCAGTAATGAACTCTCAAGGATAACATTGCCCAATTAATTGGTTCTGTGGTTTTAATTGCACCGATCTCTTTGAGCTTGGTTTTGGCAAAACTCCCATTCTATTTTTTTTTTCCTTCTCTGCTTAACCTCTCATTCTTCTTTTTGTAACAACCCAGTTAAGGTGAAGAATCGCTCCAGTGAAGCAGGAATACAAGTTTTTTTTTTGTTTTCCACCCCCCTTTTTCTCCTCCATCAGATTGGAGATGTCCGTGTCTGGTTGCAGATATCTCTGCCCCAGCCTTCTCTTGCTGCGAGTCTGATGAATTTAATATCTAAAACCAGCACATGCCCCCCTCCCATTCTCAGCACAAGGTTGCAAGCAGCTGCTGACAATGGAGGATTGAAATCAGAGCTCCCACGTTGTTTTAAATCAACTCCTTGGAGGGAAAAGTGCCAACACAGTATGCAGCGCTGATTTGATCGCATTTGAGTGCGGAGTGATATGGAACGCGATTTTATTGTTTTTATTTTAAGTTTATTGAGGAATCAAACGGAGGGCAGTGAAGCATGTGAAACGTCCCTTCAGGTTTGTTTGCTTTCCGCTTGGATTTTCTCCCCCCTTCCTCCTTGTTAATGATGAACACAGTGAGACACATCCTAATGTCTGACTGTCTGCAGCATGTCAGTGTAAAATGGCAGAAGGCAGGTTAAAAAAAAAAAAAAGTTTTAAATTCATTGAGAAGGACTTGTAAATTTCATTCACATCACAACACTGCCTCACCCGTTTTATGATGAAGTCCATGAGCTGGAAAATTGATGTAATCATCTTGGCCTCTAGTCTACATTGCACCCTAATTTGGCTGCAGGAGGAGAGGAGAGGATGACTGCATCGCAGCTTGGCCTCGGCTCCTGAGGTTGAGGCATCTTGGGGACGAGGCCAGCTACAACTTCCTGATTGCAGAGAACAGAGGAGCATTAATGTGGCTCAATTACACAAGGCTTTATTAAAGATAATTGGCCATAATTACAGGCCTGCGTTCACCCCAAAGGCGCAAGAGTGGCCAGGCAGGTTGGTCGGGACTAAGTAAACACGTCTGACTTTGACCTGAGGTGCAGTAGGCTGGACACAGGAGGATTCCACATTTTATAGGAATGTGAAAATTCGATTCATGCTTTGACGGTTATTATCTCAGTTCAAGGTGTTGTTACATATCATGCCAAATGTCTTTTCTGGGCAAAACCTGAAGGTAAATTGTGCCTGTGATCTTCAAACGCATGCAAATCTTGATATTTTGCTGAAATGATTGTGACTTCTTGGTGACTTTTCAGCAATTGCAACACTCGATTTACTCAACCCGTGCGAGCTGAGCGACTCAAGGTTAAGCAGCACATGATATTTTCAAAGATAACTCCAGGCCTAACAGCGTGCTATTATGTGGTATGTTTAGCTACTCGGGAATCAATTGCTACCTGAAATGAGCCTTGATGCCAACAAATCGGGTAAGCGAAGATGCAGTATTCCTCTCAAGAACTTTTTTTTTTAAGGGCTAATGACACGGTTCTGCTTTTTTCACGCGCACGCTATGTTCCTAATTTCCTGAAGTGCTGTCAGTGCTGAGTGGATTAGTCTTAATAATGTTGCGCTCAAAAAGTGTTTGCGACTGGCATCAAAGTGCTTCAGCGTTGATGTGTGCAGTGCTGTTTTTGTCGAACATCCTGGCACTGTGACTCTTTTTCCATAAATACCATTTGCAAAATTCCAGTTTTCTCATTACTAGCTCAAGTAGCTCAGGGTTTCACTCAGCGTGCCCTTACTAGTCCATTAGATAAATCTGTAACTATAAACATTTGCAGAGTTGGAACCAAAACCCAACAAAAGCACACTTCATGCTTTTGCTTGGAGAGCCTTCCTCTCCGTGCTCGCAGTGGCAGTTCTGCACAAGTGACTGCAGAAGTCAGTCACTCGGGTGAAATGGCCTATTAGCGAAAGAAGAGTATTAATCTCAGAGTGGTGGACAGAACACGTTCACTTTTCTGACAGCGTATTAATATCTGGCGGGCCTTTAATCAGGACACAGTGTCAGAGGATTATTTTAAGACCTGTCAGAACCGCTGGGCCACTCCTCTCTGGATGAACCAAGATGAAAGACAGACTCTCCAACATCAGACAGAAAATGAGTTCATTACTGTAATTAGGCCTCTCTCCCATCTCGCCTTCACCATTCCTTCCTCCTGTTCACCAGGCCTTTTGTCTTAAATGCCCATAATGGCGATGCATTACTCCACTTAGCGAAAGCAGACCTCTCACCCCTTTCCATCTGCTGTTTCACTTGTGTAGACCAAAACAAAAGAAAGGAGAGAAAGAGGACAGAAAACACCCTCCCAACAGGTCACACAGAAGCACGGATTCTGCTGACCAAGTCGCCTGTGGCACCCTCACTTGGTGGAGGAAGGTGGGGGTCGAGACATGGTGCGGGTCGTTAATCACTGTCAAATGGAAATTGGCTAAAAGAAGAAAGTAAAGAGAAACACAGACCACCATGTTCACTAGGTTATCCTGTCCAGGGCAGCTCACCCTGGCTTGACCCCAGGCAGCAACACAAACAAGGAGAGGCTGGATTTTATGAACTTAAATAGGCTAATCTGCTGTTTCAAGAGACTGGCTTGAAAGACAAAAACTCAGAATATATATTTTTTTCCTTTAAGTGTTTAAAAATGAGGTGTTGTCCTCTTATTTTTAGCCCCTCAACATTTTTAGATGTTCAAGTGCAGACGCGATGCTGCAAACAGCGCTAATAAACGTCAGGCTTTGATTGTTCTTTGCTCTGTCTGTGTTGACAGGATTTCTGTCTGTTTCTCTCTCAGACTACAGTGAGAAGTCAGTCATGCTGTTTTGTTGTCATGCACTGACATTACAGTATGTCAGTTTCTTTGTTCCTCCTGTCCTCAGTCATCCGTTAAAAGCGTCTATTGGAGTGTCACCACTGATAAAGCTGTTTGTGCAGGTGGCACATTTTGCTGTCACTCGCTCTAATTGCGAGTGTGAAAAAACAGTGTTCAGTCGACGTCTGGGTGTCGGTCAGGAGACTGCTTCCTGTCATGCCTTTAAAGGAGACTTGGTATTAAATTTGGTTGACCAGGAAAAATCTAAAATGGCTGTCTCGCTGCAGGAAAAGAAATATGGGAATAGCTACTTAATATTTTTTTCCCCCCGAGGTTCCATGTTTGTTTTGGCTAGGGGATATCTCCCATGTTGTCTTGAGATAATGGATGTTTAGTGTTGCAAAGCAGTGGATATCTCTTAAGTATTGGCTTACAATTCACAAAGACTTTAGGGATAAAGTTAGCCTTTAAACAGACTGCTCTAGATCTACACATGTAGGCTGCATCCAAGATTGCATGCTAACATGCTATTCAGTACAAAGAGTGTGATGTAGAAGTGAAACCTAACTACGAGCAACAGTAACAGTGGTATGTGCAACGCATACCTTTTCCAGGCTTTGTTATTGTCACTACACTGCAGGCAGACGTGCATTTCATTATTCATTTCCAGCAGAATATTGTAGTATGCAAGCAGACGACGCCAAATAAGAAAAAATATAAGTGAAAGGGAAATGTGGTAGTCGTATGCATAACCCTTGGTGGTGGAGTGTGCCCAAGGACATTTAATAACCCCCAGTTAAAGTGTAAAAATAAGGTTTTAGTTTGCTAGATGTAATATCCTTTTTAGCGTATATTCATTGTTACCTACTTTCCCTTAAATGAGGTTTGGGGGTTATTATAATGTCTCAAACTGACAACACAGCCCTCAGGAAGTGAGGGTTTACGTGCTGAGCAGCATCACAGCAAAGCACATGATGCTGAGTGCAAGAGGAATATACAGGAATGACTCTTAAACTCAGAAATGACTTGCTATTTTGCACTTGACATTGGTAAGCCTTTTGAATGAGTGTTTAGTTAAATGCCTGAAGGGGAAAAAAAGGGATGTGGTTAAGAAATGCCTTTGACACCGTCACATTTTGTTCTAAAACATAAAATATGCAAGTAAAGCTTTTTACGTCTCTCTGAGATGTTTGTTTGCTAACGAGACTGCAGAAAATTGCCTGAGACATTCAGCAGCTTTGGAGGCTCAGTGATGGGGAAGATGAAGTCATTAAATTGTGATGTAGTTCATTTATAAGATAGCATTAGCATTTTACTTCCGGCAATGGCATTTATGTTTCAAAAAATCATAAAAGTTGCATTAATTGGAGATTATGTTGCTGAACAAAATCCAGTATCACAAACTTTTTATTACCCATGAGTCGTTTTTTCCCTGCAGTAATCCATAAAAGCCTATTAAGAAATCCCATTGGCTGTTTGTCAAGGAAACCAGGGTGATGCAAACTTCCGTGTTGGCCTACAGAAAAATTCCTGCAGGATCACATGGAAGTACTGCTATGCACCTTGATCTACAATGTCTTTGTACATGTGTATGGGAGACTTCCTAATTATAGCTCGGGATTTATTGTAGAAATAATAAAGTCGTATTTGCTACAAGATCTGCAGCTTTGGCTCTTTGAAGACGGGCGTTGTCTGTGATTAAAAATAAGTGGCTTTGTTATTGTTCACCACACGGCAGTCAGACACATACTTCATTATTCATCATTTGCCATTTGTAACGGACAAACATATTTCCCACAGCAGTTCTCTTCACTACATTATACATGACGCAACACAATTTCTTGCCTTCATCTTTAAGCCCCTTGTTAAATATAGTGACACGACATGC